>NC_138054.1:31298840-32498840 GCF_964194185.1 Rhinolophus hipposideros
TCCATTCAGCCACCCTGTGTCTTTTGATTGGAGCATTTTATCTGTTTACGTTGAGAATAATTGTTGATAAATATGTAGTTACTGCCATTGTATTATTCATATTTTTTATCCCCCCCCCTTTTTTTTCCATCTTGAAGTCCCTCTTAGATTCATCGTTCCTAGTTTAGTGGTGATGAAGTCCTTTAGCTTTTTCTTGTCTGGGAATCTCTTTATCTGTCTTCTGATTTTAAATGACAGCCTTGCTGGGTAGAGTACTCTGGCTGTAGGTCCTTGCTTTTCATCACTTTGAATATTTCGTGCCAATCCCTTGCCTTTCTCTTGTGACTTTTAGGATTCTCTCTTTTTCGTTAACCTTTGGCATGTTGATTATGATATCTTGGTGTGGGCCTCTTTGGGATCATCTTGTTTGGGACACTCTGCATTTCCTGGGCTTGTATATTTCCTTTGCCAGGTTAGGGAAGTTTTTTGTCACTGTTTCTTCAACTAGTTTTTCAATTCCTTGCTCTCTCTCTTCTGGTACTCCTACGTTGTGAATGTTGGTGAGCTTGATGTTGTTCCAGAGGCCCCTTAAACTATCCTCATTTTTTTGGATTGTTTTTTATTTTTTCTGTTTGGATTGGGTGTTTTCTGCTGCCTTATCTTCCAAACTGCTGATTCAAATCGTTGCTTCATCTAAACTACTGTTGATTCCCTATAATGTATTCTTTATATTAGTTATTGTGTTTTTCATTTCTGACTGGTTCTTTTTTGTGTTTTCTATCTCGGTTTTTATGTTTCTCATCTCTTTGTTGAAGTTCTCATTGAGATATTGAGATATTATCACCAGTTTTGAACTCTGCATCTAGTAAATTGCTGTCTCTATTTTGTTTAGTTCTTTTTCTGGAGGTTTGTTATGTTCTTTCATTTCATTTCATTTCATGTGTTTTTTTTTTTTTTTGTCTCCCCATTTTGGCTGTCTTTCTGTGTTTGTCTCTATGTATCAGGCAGAGCCGCTCTGTCTCCCAGTCTTAGAGTGGTCTTATATAGCAAGTGTCCTGTGAGGCCCAGTGGTGCAGTCTCCCTGTCACCTAAGCCAGGTGCTGCAAGAGTGTCCTTTTTGTGGGTTGTGTGTGCTCTCCTGTTGTAGTTGAGCCTTGTTTGTTGTTTGCACATCAGTGGAAGGGGTTGAACTTCAGGCTGATTGGTTGTGAGGACTGGCCATGACTACAGTGGAGGAGCTGTTGTGCAGGGACTGACCCTATGGAGCAGGATTTGCTTTAGTGGGTCTCTGGTACCTGCTCATTCTGCCCTTTGGGTGTGTTGTCTGTGGAGGTGGCTTGGTATGCTCCAGCACAGTCCAAAGCTGGCCACTGGGCATGCCAGCCCTGGGGACTCCTGGTGGGGGGTGCTTGCTGTAGGCCAAGTTTAGCTTCCACCTGTGCCCTTCCCGGGGCCACCTGGCCTGAACCACGAAATGATCCACAAATGTCTTCCTTCTACACTGGGCTTGGAGGTACCTGGGAAAGGTCAAGCTGCAAACTGAGACCGGCTGCCACTAGTGGCTGGCTGGGGGCTGCCTAGCAAGTGGTAAAGGGCACACCGAGGGAAGATGCTGCTTGTTTAGGGTTTGTGAACCTTTGAGAGAATTTGAGGAAGTATGAAACATGAACCAAGACAGACCCGCTGTGCGGCAAAGCCACTGGAAGCAGCTTGGGTGGACCCACAAGTTTGGTTGGGCGGGATCTCAGGGAATCAGCCGAGTTGGGGGTGGGGAAGGAATTGTATTAGTCAGGTTGATGGAGACTCAGATATGGCGGCTGCCTGTGTCTGCACATGGGGGATGGGGGGCTCAAAAAAGAAACAATGGCCTCTGCCAGCACTTCTGTTGGGGAGAAAGCTGCTCCTTCAGCCCTCAGTTTGAAGCCAGATAATTTAGTTCCACCCTGTATGTCCCTGGTGCCTTTCATGCTGCTGCCTCAGCACTGGAGCCCAGAGCAAGCAAGTTTGCCAGTGAGCAAGTCTGAGTGTGTGCTCTTTAAAAGGAACACCTCAGACCCTAGCTGCTCTCCATGTCACTCAGCCACGATCTCCATTGGTTTTCACAGCAAGAAGTTCTGGGAACTTCTCTTCCATGTACTGGAACCTTTGGCTGGGCTGCTAGCTGTGGGGCTGGGACCTGTCACTCCTCAGGGGGTACCTCTACAGCTTAGATATCCCTCCCGAGTTTTAACTGCCACATGCTGGTGTGGGACCAGCCTGTTCTGCATCTCCACGCCTCCTACCCATCTCGTTGGGGCTTCTTCTGTATGTCTTCAGTTATAAGTCTGAATTTGTGTGCTGCTGTAATGTGTCTTATGTACTATATGTGCTTTTTCTTGTTTTTACCACACAATGGCCTGGCCATGATTATGAGGAAATTGCAGTACTTTGAGTAAGATCCAGTTACAACCACAAGGCAAGTTATGCCAAAGCTGACCTGAGAGATTCTTCCAGAATATTATCTTATGTGTAAATGCTCCCCTATGCTCTGTTTAAGTAAAATCATCTTCAGATAACTTTGACATTAAGTAAGGGCAAACATAATGCATGGCATATTATGTAACGTGGGACACTTGTATTTCAATTTAGGCGATTAAAATTCCATGAGAAATCATAGGGTTCTCTGCTTTTTCTGTCTGACTTATTTCACTTAGCATTATACTCTCAAGATCCATCCATGTTGTCACAAATGCTCCTATATCATCTTTCCTTAACGCCAAATAGTATTCCATTGTGTATATGTACCACAACTTCTTTATCCATTCATCTATCGAAGGACATTTTGGTTGTTTCCATGTCTTGGCCACCGTAAACAAAGCTGCAATGAACATTGGAGTACACGTGTCTCTATAGAGAAATGCTTTTATATTTTTGGGGTAGATACCCAGGAGAGAGATTGCTGGGTCATATGATAATTCTATTCGTAATTTCTTGAGGAACCTCCACACTGCCTTCCATAGCGGCTGCACCAGTCTGTATTCCCACCAACAGTGTATAAACCAAAAAGAATAAGACAAACAAATGAGAAACAAAAACTCATAGACACAGACAATAATTTAGTGGTTACCAGAGGGTAAGGGGGTGGGGGGTGGGTGATGAGGGTAAAGGGGATCAAATATATGGTGATGGAAGGAGAACTGACTCTGGGTGGTGAACACACAATGGGATTTATAGACGATGTAATACAGAATTGTACACCTGAAATCTATGTAAATTTACTAACAATTGTCACCCCAATAAATTTAATTAAAAAAAAAAAAATTCCATGAGAAGAATCGTCACTTATTAATGTTTAAATAACAGTAAAAGGAAAACATCTGGTGATATTTCCAATCTTTTTGATGTGGAAAATATTAGGTGTATGGAATACAAATATGACCATTTTATCTTGGTAATTTATTAAATCATATATGCTGTTTTTTGTTATATGTGAAATAGATATTTAAATACAGAGGCAGAGCTAAAGGATTTCAGGCCACCATAAAGAAGATGACAGAAACCTGAACATCTGAAAGAATGTGACAGAATCCTAGAAATGCTGAAATCTGAAAGTACCTGTGTCTAAGAAACTTTTGGCTGTACATATGTCAAAGACTATACTTCCAATTTTCTGCCATTTTCAAAGCTATTTAGAAGTGTGGGTCGATGCTTCATTAGAGTACTGCTATGTGGATCCTATGTTATTTCATTTATATTATTAGAAGATGTACGTTATTACAATTATCACTCCCCTTTAATTAACGTAGTCTTACTGTGTTTTAAATGAGCTTGCTTCCTTAAATTTTAGGTAGATAGAAGTACTCAGCCTCATGAACATAAAATAGTATGGTTCAATTATAAATAATTATTGTATCACGTAATTTGTAGAACAACAATAACTCTTTTTAGATAACTTTGTAAGTTTTATGTAACATTTTATACTTAGATTTTTAAATTCTCTGAAATTAAGGCCAGAAACTGGTAAAAACAAAACAAAACAAAACAAAGAAAACTTTACTTTCTGTATTATGTGGTATGAAACACTCTGACAGTGAAAATAAGAATCATAGAAAACTTCAAAATCCATGTTCAGGTCTTTCTAAATATTAATCAGGATGAGCTTCTTTGGACTACTTAGTTGGTTTCTATTCTGTGTACTGAAGCTCTGTGTTTGATATGAATCATTTTCAAAAATATTAAAATATCTATCTATCTATCTATGTATAGAGAGATTGCATCGTTTACACATATAGCACAGGAACACAGAGGAGTGGTAAAATTTCTGTCCATAACTGTTCCACGAGTTAGTAACATTGCTAAGCTTAGGTTTTGAAAGATGTTGCTGTAAATCGTTTGCTCATAAATGGCCAAATGATCACTTATTTTTCTGAGTAAACACTAAGCATGAATTAAGTTGTTGTGAGCCAACTTCCTTAGTGATGTCTGTATTTTTTTAAATAAAATTATAGGTTTAGCAGTAAGAGCTATCTTCCCCTAGATAGTATAAATATTACATGAATGCTATTGAAAATGGACACATTTAAAAATAACATATTATTTTGGTTATTCAAGAGATATTTATTATTTAGCCTCATTTTTAAATTTAATATTTGTGTTAAAAGTTATTTCGTTTTAAATTTTACTTCCCAAAAGACTATTTTTTTCCCCAAAATAAAACATTGTGCCTGCTTATTCAGTAGTTAGAGATTAAATTGATGGCATTGAAGAGTTCTTTTTTTCTTTGTATTATAAGCTATTTTTGATTTCAAAATCTTAGTATCAGGTACTTACTAATCACAGCAATCATTTTTAAAGACTTCGTATAATCAGTTATACATTAGTCATTATTTGTGTAGTCATGCTTTTGGGAATTAAGATATAGTTCTTACCTCTTTCCTTCTCTCCTTCACTCCCTACAAGTCACAAATGGATCAAAGTCCTTATTGTCAGTTACTATAGAGGACAGCCATGGGGGCTCTGGGTGCCTTCAATAAAACCAGCCTTTGAAAATGCGAAGCCCTAGAGGCTATTAATCCATTCTTTTTGCTACCTGTGGATATTAGAGTTTGTCTCAAGTTCTTTCTCTAATGATATCAGATTAAAAAAAAAACAGTAGTTGACAATCTTTATTGGTCAGAACTCTTATAAACAGCATAGAACTACTGTTTTACATGTTTTAGTGTCTTTATTTGAGAAGCTTCTTGGAACATATCTGATGTGAGTCAGAATCTTTAAAATCATGAAAACATCCACTGATTTATATTAGAAGAGTACTGTTTATAAAAAATGCAGAAGGCAGGGAGAGGAGATTTGTATGTATTGTTAACTTCAAATTTTGCATATATTACATAATTCCAAGTAGCTTCCTTTATAATGCAAAGTTTCCAAACCTCATTCTGTAGTGCCACAATCAGGAAATTCTATAATGGTTTTAAAAAATAAGCATGTTAGAGAGCTCCCAGATTGATCTAATCAATAGTCTCTTGTACTAAGTTGGCTTTGCATATTTATATGGCTCCACAGACCTAAAATACTTATGGCAAAACTGATTTGCTGGGATTGAAGATAAACATGAACTTGGATATTCGGATTTACTCTCAACATGTAGAAAACTGTTGTCAAAATATAGAGGTTTTCTAAGTTTTTCAGACTTGATAGGAATACATTAGTTAAAAATCATGTTACATTTAAAGTTTGACAAAGAGAAAACATGTACTAAATTTTCTTCCTATGATAATCAAAATATCACAGTCGTAGAATGATGGACAAAATAATACCCTCAGGGCATTGTAACAACTGGACTTCAGAGATGTTTGCTTTTCTGAATATAAAAAGGAGGCCTCTTCTTTTCTTACACATCTTTCTGTTACAAGAGTCTATTTAAAGTAAACTGTATTTTGGCTTCTAACTCCAGGGTTAAAATTTCAGAATATAAAATCTTTTTGTTGGACAACTGTTATTAGTTTCTATCCTAAGCTCAAGACTATTTAAAATACATATTGCACAGTAGTATTTCATATATATACGAAATATATATACACACACACACACACATTGTTGTGGAAAATTTGGAGACAATGTTTTCTGTATCCTAGGAAAAGTTTTCAGTTTATCCGATCATAAAGAAACTATTGCTGTTAATAGAGCATTATGAAAAATTGTCAATAATTTTTAAATGATTCTGCGTCTTTCAGGGAAAATGTATTTTCTGGATCCTATTTTACTGGGTATAGTCTGTAGTAACTATATTTGGCCAACTATAGCTGGACAAGGTGTGTGGAAGTGTCCAGGACTTTGAATTAAACCTGCCTTCAGGGTCGGGATAGGTACAGAGAAGAGGGATATCAATGAACTACAGTTGATAATTTGGAGGAAGTCTAGGCAGAGCTAGTTTTCATAGAGACACGACAGCAACAGGTGGGAATTCAGCCAGGCAGTTATTTTCAGGGCAAATAACATAAGGGAAAACTCAGTCTTACAGGTTATCAAAATCAGGAATGTGAGAGCAAATATGGCAGTGAGGTTTGGCTTGGGTTCAAGGACTGTACACTTTGTGTGGAAAACAGCAAGAATAAGGTGGGGCCCTTATATTTGAAGTATTGAACATGATGTTGTCTACCAAAACTGGTTCTTGGACAAAAGAATAAGGGAGATTCCAATTCCCAGAAGTGGAGTACAAAGTTGTAACCAGTCTTTAAGAACAAGGCAGGGATTTGGATCTGACAACCGAGGCCGAAATCATAGATAGGCTGACTGGATACTTAGTCTCTAAGACTTGAGCTAGAACTCCTTAAATTCCTACCTAAGTTTAAAATTAGGCCCAACTATCAAGACTTGGTTGGCCCTTGAAGTGCGGGTCAAATTGTCCTACCTGTGAGAAAAGAAGGAAGAGACTGGATCATCACAGAGTACTTCACATTCTAGACTTATCCTACAGTAATCGTGTTTCACTTTTGAAAGATTTTTAAATATCAGGATTTCTTGGTAATATGTATTCTTGTTTAGAATGTGTAGAATTGACTTCTAGGTTTTATTTTAGTGTTTTGAATTCTAGACAAGTTAGTGTGATTGTCTTTTCATTGCTTAGTCTTGGAAAAAGTTGAATTTCTGTTTGTATTGGTAATGCTTATTTAGTGTATATGTTTTTTATAAAATTTATTTATCCCTACTTTAGAATGAACATGTTGTTTCTAAGTCTTTGTTCTTTAGAAAGACCCAAATATGTTCATAGTTAACTGTAGTCTTTAACAGAAAAAATTTGCATTGCTTTGATTTGTTAAAATTGTAGAAATGTAGTCATTAGTATTTTATGGTTATTATGGCCCTCATATTTCTGCAATTATTTTACATGCATTATTTTTTCAAATTTCTATGCAGAACTAGGAAAAAATCCTCTTACTAGACTCCCTAAGCAATGACTTCCTCACTGTTTCAAAATATTTAGCTATACTGCCAAGTATATTATCTATGTATGGTCTAAAATATTAACACCACATATGTGTGTACTAGTCTAGAATACTTCTTCAGGCATACTAGTCTAGAATACTTCTTTTGTTCTTAGTGTTCGATAACTATCATGTTTGATAATAGTACCATCATTAGACCCAGGCAAAAGAGACTCTTGATCTGGACTCTGCACTTTTGAGGATACTGGACATCACAAACAAATAAAATTAATATATTTTAAAAATCACAAGTGCCCCTGCCACTCAATGTATAGCACTTAGCATTGGTACTGTAATCCTAGACATCTACTCTTATTACTATGTAGTAGTTATCTATTGCTGTGTAACAAAATAAGTTAGTGGTTTAAAGCATATATCTATATATAGATATATGTTTTATATAAGTTTATATATAAATGTGTGTGTATATATATACATATACATATACACACACACACACACACACACACACACACACACATATATATATATATATATATAAACTTTTCATAGTTTCTGTGAGTTGGGAAGCTGAGAGTGGCTTACTTGGGTGGGTCTAGCTTAGGGTTTCCCATAGGTTGCAGTTGAGATTTGGGGCAGGACTAAAGTTATCTGAAGGCTTGACTGGGGCTGGAGGCTCTGCTTTTAAGACAGCTCACTTACTGTTTGGCCAACTTGGTGCTAGTTGGTGGGAGGCCTCAATTCCTCCCCATGGGGAACTCTCCACACAACAGCTAGAATGTCTTCACGGCATGGCTAGTGGCTTTCACCAGAGTAAGTGGTCCATGAAAGCAAGGTGGAAGGTGTAGTGCTTTTTATGACCTAGGCTTAGAAGTCACATACTGATTCTGTTGGTCACATAGGCCAGCCATGGTTCAAAAGGGGAGGGGACTGCACAAGGGCATTAATACCAGGGAGTGAGAATCATGGGGGTCCATCTTTGAGGTTAGCTACTATAGTTTAATAATGTTCAAGCCTCAGAGAAATTCATTTCCACATCTCTTGGCTATAACCTCATGGCAATCTATAAAATGCCATGAAGTTTTATAGATTTTTACCACTGCCATCATTAGAGATAAAATCTGCTCAAGATTGTGGTAAGGATTTGAGCAAGCAGTAGAAGCACTTAGGTAAGGGGAAAGGTGACTTAATTAACCCATGTAATTCTCCTTTTAGCATAATGCAATAGCCTCTGATATAATGAAGTATTATTTCTTGGTGATGCAAAACTTTTATTTTCTTACTTCTCTTTGTGTTTTGATTTCTTTGTGATGGTATCAGAGGTAGTAGAATTAGTGTGATATTTGGAGCAGTTGCGTCCAGAGTCTGAGAAACATTTTGCATTATTCATAGTACACTTTTTCCAATTCATATAACACTTAAAATTGCATTTCATAGCTATAGACATAAAATTCATGAAGCATGACAAAAGTTTTTTACATTGGCAACTACATGAATATAAAATGCTAGATGATGTTTTCTAAATATTGATATTTAGATTAAATTTAAAACAAATGTTAAATGAATATAAAAATTTTAATTTAAACAATATTGATATTCATTAATTATAATTTGCAATAAAAATAAGTAGTAAAAGTATTCAAGAAATGATTTACTTAGATTTAAAAAATCTAGAGACACTATGAGTAATCTTATATTGAGCATTACCACATATTAAAATTTGCAAGTAGGACTTCATACTTTCTCTATTTAAAGATTTAGTTACTGATTTTATTAGTTTTTTATTTATTGCTGCATAACAAATACCTCAAACTTGGTGACTTAAAACAAAACCTATGTATTATGTCACAGTTTCCATGGGTCAGTTCAGGCACTACTTATCTGACACTTCTGCTAAGTGTCATGAGGCTGCAATCAGAGTGTCAGCTGGCTGTATTATCATCTAGAGGCTTGACTGAGGAGTTAACTTGCAAGCCCATTCAGGTTGTGAGAAGAATTCATTTCCTTGAGTTTGTAGAAAGGTCATAGAACTGAGGACTCTGCTTTTTTGCTGGCTCTTGGCTATAGTCCCCCTTCAGTTCCCATGGACTGTCCACAATTCTTAGACGTCACCCTGCCATGTGGGTGCTTATTTCATCAAGCTCACAAGGGAAGTCACTAGCTCCAGGCTGCTAAGATGAAGCCTTATTTAGTGTAACATAATCACATCAGTACCACCCCATCACCTTTGCTATATCCTGTTTGTTAGGAGAAGCAAATCATAGTGACATCCACACTCAAAGGAAGGGTATCTTACAAATTCATGAACACCAGAAGGAGGGAATCATTAGGGGTCACTTCAGAGTCTGTCCACTATGCTGATCAAACACTGGAAATGGACAAGAAAATTATTCACACCTTCAAGTGATCCAGTGAAATCCCTAATGTGTCACATTCTTTATAAAATAAAATTTAGTAACTGATCAAAAGAATGAAAATGTGTAAAGAGGATTATGCACAATACAGAAGCAACAGTACGCCTCTGACATGCCCATTAAAAGATGATTATTCATCAAATTGGCAAATCAGGCTAGAAAGGCAGAAACTCAAGCTTTCCAGTGGATGGTAATCCTGGGAAGTGGCCATTACATCCTCTGGCAGTATTGAGGATATTTCTAAAAGAGCACAATTTTATTTCAATTAATGGTTTTAATTTTCCAGCAGGTAAATATGAGAGAAAATTTAGTATTGTATTTTGTAACAAATTATTTCAAGTGGAGAAAGAAATTGTAGAAATTCTAACTTAACTTTTGTATTCTAACTTAAAAGGCAAAGTGTTTTGTCACCATTGTTACATATTTCACAACCAATCTTTAAGATAATTTTTGATAATGAAGATACATGGCTGCAAACATCAAGGTTCATTATTAAAGGAATACAGAAACTCCCTTACATTAAAACACAAAAACCATCATGCAGTTACCAGAATTGCAATAACAACTGAATAGACAGTGAACAAGCAATGACAAATTCAATAATATAAAACATTGGCTTGATGTTCTTTAAAAGAAAATATACATCCAAAACATAGCCGAATATAATGATGCTTTTTTGTGGCATTGACTATACTATGTTTCATAAAACAAGAAACTATGTCTAAATTTAGCAGAAATTATTTCAAAAATTGATGACAGTGGTCAACATATAAGAAAGATTAAAAATAATAAAACCAATGATCTCTATCTAGAATAGAGAATTAAAAATGAAATGAAATGTTCAGTGGGTAGTAAAGTGAGAGGAGAAATAGTAAACTTTTAAAAATATTATTACTCAGTTCAACCAGATTGTTTCAGGACAAAGTAGAATTGAACAGCTAATAGGTATTATACATACTGTTGAACTAACAGAAGAACAAGAAGTTGAAATTAGTAAGTATTTCATTGTTTTTATGCTGGTTATAGAAAGCACAGATTTCCTGATGAGCGGAGATCTAATCACAGTTCTCTCTCCTTTTCCTCCTCCCACTCCTAGCTGGGAGAAACCATGCGTTTTGGGATAGCTGAACTGGGGGGCAGCTCCTCCAACTGGATGAGGATAAGCAATCCTGAATGATTCCCCAAGGATGTTTTTAGCAGTCAGGCTCCTTGTTCAGGCTGATTGTTTCTTAATTTTTTAAGAAAAACTTCACTGAGATATAATTCACATATCATAAAATTCACCTTGTTAATATGTAAAATTCATTCGCTATTAGTATGTTCAAAGATGTGCAGCTATCACACTATCTAATTTTTGAACATTTTCATCCCCTCAGAAAGAAACCCTGTACGCATTCATTAGCAGTCACCCTCCAATTCTCCCCCATACAATGCATCAGCCTCAGACTACTAGTAATCTACTTTCTGTCTCTCTGGATTTGCCTATGCTGGACATTTCACATAAATGGAATTATGTGGTATATCCTCCATTCTTTATTCTATTCACTGAAGTTTCTGGAAAACCTACTCTGATCTATCTAAAAATGAATCATTTCTTATGTTTCAGATTTATGACAGTATTTTTCCTCTACTTTTTCCATTACCTGTGCATCAAAAATACTTTCAAATACCCGTATTAGCTCATACTGAATAGGCTGATGCATTGCAGATTTGTGAGCTTGTTGACAACAAAATTTGACTTCCAAGGACAATGAAAGCAAAATGCCTGCTTGAACTTCAGCTGACTTTAAAGGGAGTATGGCTACAATATGTTTGAGTACACAGATGTTTTTGTATTCTCTGATTGTAGAGTAAGAGAAACTGCTTTGAGTTAACTATGTCTCAGAAACAGTATACACTTTCCATTGTTAAACCGTCTCTTAAACTTAGCCCATTCATGTTTGTGTAGTGAACCACTGATTTTTGTCAATCTGTTAAATATATAATATTTAACACTGGCTTGTCTAAATAGCCCATAAGAATCTAATAATGTAGTTTTATTTTTGTTAATCTTATACGTTTCTAAAAATGAAAATTATTGAACTGTTGACAATACTAAGTCTTATAAATCATTTTGTAAAGTAGCCTTCTAAATCCAGTGGTAAATTTTTAGAGAGAAAAAAAACTTTAGTATATGAGATAAGAGTAACTGAGTAACTGCATTATTTTACAGTAGAATTTATAATGAGAAAGTATTACTTTACTATTCTTCATAGTTGTACAATGTAGAATTCTCAATAGACATTTGGGAAGCTTAATTTTCAGTGGCACTCCATTTTATGTTTATAGTATTTGTGTGCATTATGCCTTTCCCCAATAAAATTGCATCTAAGTGATTTTTTTTTTACATTGTGTCATATCTTTTAATGATGAGTTAAAGTATTCAGTATAGCATGGTAGAAAGAGCATTGACTGCAATCAGACCGCCTCCACTGAAATCTCAGTCCCACCCATCACTAGTGGGTATAAGTGACTTAACCTATTTGTGCTTTAATTTCCTCAACCTCAAAGTGAAAATATTGGTTCTCATTGATTCAACCTTTGTGAACGTGAAATGATGTAGTGTATATCTAATAATATGTATAAAAACCCGTAGCATATGGTAAGTGTGCTAAACACATGCTGAGTAATGTAGGCCATTTCATTCTCTGTGGTGTGGGTATAGGAACAGCATGAAAGAGCAGACATAACTAATGGATTGGTCAGCCAGAAATCTTGGTTTTGTTTCCTTTCATTCAGTGATTCCTTATATAATGATGAACAAATTTCTATGTTCTCCAACTTAGCTTTCTGTATACATTATGTGGCATGTAAAATAATTTTTATAAAATAGAGAAATATACTTAACAAAATCAGTGAAGTGTTATGCAAAACAAATGCATGTTTGTTTTTGCTGCATTACCATTTAGGGATTAGACAATAAATATATCCTATTACTAAATTTCTTATCAGAAAACAAAGCAAAAATGAATTCTTCATCTATTTTGGCTTTAATAGCATTTCTTTCTCTTTCCCTGGGCCAGGGATTTCCAGGTGACTTTGGAGAGAGAGGTCCCGCCGGTCCTGATGGAAGTCCTGTGAGTAAATTGTGATGGTCCAATCTTGCAATCTATCATCACTCAAACTCCGTTGCAACTGTACTTGCCATCCTCATTACCACTTGAATAAGCACCAGCCAGCTTCGATACCACTGTACACATTCCAATTTGTAATTTTAAAACACGGGAAATAAGCCAAAAATGTTTAACGAATAATCTCCATCTTGAGAGACAATCTTTAAAATTAATTATGTTGACCATGTTAAATGTAACTGCTTAAGTAAAATATTAGAAATACATGATCACAAGACTGACTTGTACATTTTAGGGGGGAAGAAGCCTTTCATGTACATAAAGGTACTAACAAGCCTCATGTAAACATTGTGCATTTGTGATTGCTTTATGGGACTTCAATGTGTCATTGATTAATCTTTTGAGTACTTTATAGAGAAGTATTTTCCTTTGAAATTGTTCTGATTAGGGAGTCAATACTCTAAAATTAGTTTAATTATATTATCAAAGAATGATGATGGATTCCTGTGTTTTGACGTGAGGTAGTAATACCTTCACTTTTTGCCCTCAGAAAAGCATCTAATAGCTATCCCCCAATTTATGCCATGCACACTTTTTTTTCCCATAACATTTTAAGGTGAATTAGACTTAACCACAAAATCTTTGTAGCCTAAATTAGGAATACTTCCTATATTTAAACTTATGTCAATTATTAGCATTTATAATTAAATAAAGTGTTTGAAACTCGTTTGTTTTTTATTTCTTTTTACAAATTAAAAATGTATTAGCTTATTTAGAAAATTTAGCCAAAGTTTTATTTGTTATAATGATGTCGCAAGTAGAATCTTTACCATCTTTTTCTTGCCCATGATTCTGGGGAGCTTCCCCTTTCAAGCATAATAAAGTAAGCATTATTTACTTTTTTATTTAATACCATTTATGTATCGTCATGCGCCACTTAAAGATATGTTCTGAGATACACATCATTAGGCAATTTCGTTGTGAGAACATCACAGAGTATGCTTACGCAAACTTAGGTGGTACAGCCCACCACACACGTATGGCATACCACTTTTGTATACGTGGTCCATTGTTGACTGAAACATCGTTATGCAGCATGTGACTGTATTTTCATACCTAGTGTGGAGCCATATTATTTAATATTTTGTCAGGTAAATATACATAAAGTTTGTTAGGCTGGAAGTCCTATAATATTTAAAACTTTTCATTTTGAAATCTACTTATTTAAAATATAATGCTTCTTGAAAAGCGTTTTAAGTCTTTAAAATCTTTAAAATGTAAGACATAGAGAAATCTATATCCTAGGCGAAGTGTAATCCTAGCATCCAAAAGCATGGAGTCAGGGCACTTTTGAAGATTATAAAATTGCCACTAGAAATTTGTACTTCTTAGAAGGACACATAAGAGTAGAGAGGTCTTAGAAGTTAGTTGTAGAAGACTATAATTTTATATATATAATGTGATGGTTCAGTGTGAGGTCGGAGGGATAGTGGATGGGGGAGGGGGGTTCACAGTATGAGGGATATAAATGATGAACGTCTAAGTATTACCTTGTTTTGTACACCTGAAACTAATAAATAAATTAATTAATAAAAAAAAAAAAAAAAAAAGAAGTTAGTTGTAGAAGAAGTTCAAATTCACCAATTTTTTTCCCCCAAGAAATGTTTGTCTTCATCTTTAGAAAATACACTTAAGTAATTTGGAATCCTATTTAACCAGTTTTGCACATTTCTTTTACTTAGGGACTTATAGGTAGCATTGGTCCTCCTGGATTTCCTGGTCTTAGAGTGAGTATCAAATATCATCACGCTTATAAAATATTCTTGTGTATTTATATTTGTTGGACATGTTTCAAAAACTTTAGAAAAATGAGAATTCTTAGTGTCATTGTTGGATATGAACCTTGCTTGTGTGTATTTTCCTACCAGATATCAAATTAAACCAATAGTATGATTCAAAAAAATAATCATACTTCATGATAAGCTAAAATAGATTTCTACGGATTATGTATACCCATGTAAATACATGTCTATCTCATTAAAGTTTACTTAATCAAAAACCAGTTTCTTCAAAAGTAGAAGACATAAAACAGCCACTTCTTTCCTTTAAGATAGTTTTTCTGACTGTCCAGTCTGAAGAGACACAGATAGGCCAAAAATAAAGCACATGGTAACTGCAGACTTTATTTATGGAATAAAGTTGAATAAATGGTTAGGAAAACCATTCTGAACAAAAGACAGGAGCTGGACTTCATCAATGCAATTGAATATTTTAATACCTAATTTATTTATTATATTAAAAATATAAGTGATTATATTGTTTGTCCACTTAATCAGTTTCTATACAATAACTTCAATCCTGCGTTTCACTGGAATTCCTGATATTTATAATTTGCCTGAATTCCTAGGCAAAGCATAGTTTAGTCAAAGCTATTCTGTGGAGGTCAAAACAATGTAGTCCAGCTATGTAGTGTTCTGATAAATTTTGTGTTATTCATTGGTGTGAAAAGACTGCTACTTCTGATATTTATAATGTCTTCATACATATATTTCTTTCAACCAAGTTAATGGTTCATGACAGTGATATGAATTGCATATATTTAATATATATTTAGAGCTATATGCTTTAACGTTTAGCTGAATTGAAGGCAAAATTGACACACTTTATGAAATGTAAGGAACCTAATGAAAATGGAATTTTAAAAGTAAACTATATATAATAGAAGGACAAATAGAAACAACCAAAGTGTCTTTCAATAGATGATCAAATAAAGATGTGGTACATATATACAATGGAATATTCCTCAGCCATAAGAAAAGATGAAGTATTGCCATTTACAACAACATGGATGGATCTTGAGATTATCATGCTAAGCGAAATAAGTCAGGTTTTGCTTTGAGTGGTAAACACAAAATGCAATATATGCATAGATAATGTATTATATAATTGTGCACTTGAAATCTATATACTTTAGTCAGTGTCACCCCAATAAATTTAATTTTAAAAAGTAGTACATGACCATACACAGAGATAATATTTTCCTTAAAAATCAATTTGGACCTTTCTCTTACAGGTAAAATAGGTAATTAACACTCCAGAATTTTATGCCATAAATTATAGCTACAGTATTTTTAGCTCAAACATGAACACAGTTCTTCTGACTCTAAAGTTCTTTCCCCACCTTACCTAGTCCAAAGTAGAAGGTGTCAACTTGGCCAAATGAATAAGTGAAGTGTTCAGTTATGGAACTATAGTAAAAATTAGCATAAGTTTTAACTTGGTATTTGAGGAAGGCAAGAGTGTGGAATTGGGAGTCAAAGAACCTGAGAGAGTCTAAGACATTTAAATTTTTATATGATAATACTAATATAGTAATAATAATAAAATTATCAATAGCAGCGCACTTTTATTTAGTATTTTCTATGTGCTAGTCACAAGTGTTATGTCATTTAATTCTCATAACAACCCAAGACCACTTACCTTATAAGTGTTGAGCCTGGATTTGAAGCCATGTGATATACATACAGAGTCCAAAATTCTACCATTGTGTTATATCACGTTCTTAAAACTTACATTATCTTAAAACATATCTGTATACTATCAGTCATATGAGATTTTATTAGGCTTCATGAAAAGCTCTATGTGAAAGTGGAACCTGATGGACCATTTTTGTATTTTCTCAGAACTTAGAATAAGGTTAAATCCGTAGGTGGTAGTCAGTGGTCTTATCAAAGGGGAGAGAAAGGAAGCAGGGGAAAGAAATTGGACTCGAAAGATACTGTTTGTGCCTTCTTCATTTAACCTATTAGCATTAAGTTGATTAGCTCAAAAGCTTCTGTTATTACCCTTAAGATTAAGGGCAAAATTCTTAGCATGGTCTAAGATGTCTTAGATAGTTTTGGTTCTTATCTGCATCTTGAAAACATAGTCTGTGCACTAGCAGAGCTCTTCATGCTCAGATGCCATCCATGCAGCTTCCCAATGAGATGGCCTTTGTACTTGTTTGTCTACCTGAAACACTCTACCTCTATGTTTCTGCCTAATAGTGAACTCATTTATTTTTCAGTTCCAAGACTGAGCACAGTGCTTGACACATGATCGTGCTCAGTAAAAGTAACTGGGTTTTCTGTCCGTTCTCTTTCTCCTCTCTTTGTAAATGGGAGAGATTCTACAGAAATGAAAATGGCTAATGACATGAACAATCGTCTTTGTAATACTCATCTCTACATTGATATAAGTGGTACTTTACACTTTGCGAAGTACTTTCACATATGTAACTTATTTGTAAAGTAGATTGAGCAGGTATTACTCCCTCCATTTTATGTTTATTAAATTTTTAAATCAAAACAGTGTGAGCACCTACTCTGTATCAAATGCTGAACTACATGTTAGGCCTAAAAATATGAACAAATTGAGATTCCTATTTTTGGCAAGATTATAATCTAATGGCATAGAACAAAAAAATAAGCAAAAACATACAATGTGATTATTGCTATTATGAAGTAAAATAAATCCACTGAGGAAGGAGTAAGTTGTATTATCCCAGAGATTCAGAGTAAGATTCACAAAGGAGATGTCTGTTAAGCTGTGTCTTGAAGATTATCTATGAGTGGAGTGGAAAGAGGCAAAGAGCTCTCAGGCAGAAAATGTTGTTTTCAAATGCACAGAAGAGGGGAGAAATGGAATGTTTGGAAAGTGAAAAGAGGAGTAGCAGGATGGTAGCCTACGAAGTGTGTGGGGATGGGAGCAGAATGGAAGGAGGTGAGGTTTTGAAGGTAATTAAGAAAGATGTCTAATCCTTGTATTTCATAGTAGACGGTTGATCTGCTTGTCCAGAACTACAGCCTCTGCTTGATTTCTCTGGTGTTCCCTTCCAGCAAACATTATTTCTGAAAAGAGATGATATTGATTTTGCTAAATTATATTTTTCATGCAGTTGTTATTGTCATTTGTTTTCTTAATTAATGACATTGATTATTGCCTGGGAATGTGGGTGGGTATGGTGAAAAGCCCAATGTGGAACTATAGTCTTTCCCACAAAATGCTCACTCATATAACTCTAATGGGCCAGTGGCTGCTGTTTTTATACAAAGAACCTATCCTTGGGTCTCTCTCTCTCTCTCTTTTTTTTTTTTTTTTACTTACTTTGACTCAAAAGTTCTCTACTATTTATCAGTGTGTGGGAGGCTCTTCTGCCTCTGTTGCTATATCCCAGACACTCTCAGCTAAGGTCCCATGCCTGAAATTATTTCTTCTGTCTACTCCATCTTGTCGTGGGAGAGAGGTGTGATAGGAAGCAAGTGCTGAAGGACCTTCAAGTTATGTGTGTGGAGCTGAAAACTGTTCTTAACCTATCATGTATCACTTTCAGGTGTTTTCCAGGAGTAGAATTTTTCACATAACTTGTGACATACACAAAATGTTTGATGTTACTTGGAAATTTCTATACTCATACCATTCTACTTTTCAGTTATTTAGTTAAGTCCTTTATAACATGTATGTTTTTTGATATCTTCCACGACTTACTATTCTGTGATATTTTAAAGTCACTAAAAATTTAAATAGAATATTATGCATACAAAATACATTTATCTGAAGATGCAAGAATATGCACACTAATATAGTTACTGAAATAAAAGTTAAGCATATTATATTGTGTATAGAAAAAACAACAGAACAACAAAGAAATTTTTGTTTACAAGATATTTCTTTTCATACTTACATGTTTTTGCTGCATAATTTCTAAACAGATATGTTTATTGATTTTTTTGATACTAGTATATAAGTTTTAAATCTATGAACTCTGAATAAACTAGCCTCTGTAATTATAAGAATAATTTTCCCTATTGACAGAATTTGTCAATGATACATTAATATTGCATATCTGTTTAAACTGGAAAGTATTTCTCTTTGCCTCTCATATATTTTAGGATTAAGCATGTTGGAAATAATTTGTCTTAGTTATATTTCACAGACTTTAAGACTCACCCAAAAGTAAAAATGTCATATTTTTCATTTTGAAATTTGTATTATATAAATGTAGACTATTAGCAATGCTTCATTATGTTGGGAGACACAGTTCTAGAAATCACTTTTAATTTTTTAAAATGTAAAATTTATTTTTAAAGTTGATTACTTCCTCCAGTATTCATTCCATATTTTATTTCAAAATTATTATGTGCCAGTTATTGTGTTGGGTCTAGTGATTTAAAAAAAACACAAAATGAGTAAACATGCTTCTTCTCTCACAGAATGCATAGACTAGGAAGACAGAAAAATTAAAAGTACAGTGTAGTATACTCAAAAGTGTAGTAGAAGGGCACTCCAATAAGGCTTGGAGCATGTGATAAGGGAGAGTATGTTCAGAAAATGGAAAACAGTCCATTGTGGCTAGAATGTTGCATTTGAAGGAGGGAGAAGTGAAGGATAAGTTGGAACAAATGGAAGGAGATGAGACTGGAAGGGTTTGTAGAAGCCTGGTAGTAAGGACCTGTATTTACTAAGATATTTGTATTACAAGAAAAAGGGGCAACATTTTCAGCATTGTCACAAATATTGTGACAAGTTCCTTAACATTTGGAAGCTATAAAGCAGAGGTTTAAACCAACTTGGTCTTTGAGGATGGAGGATGATATAGTAGCCAGGTACAGAGAGAGAGCAAGAGAAAGAAGAAAAAGGAAGACATCAGTGACACAAAAATTATATCTAATCCCCAAACCATCAAGTGATGCCCACCATTTTTTACAAATTTTACTTTAAAATACCATTATTCTTGCTATTGTCCTTTGTCTTCTAAGATGTCGTGTTGAAGGAGGTTTTCTAAGTCTCTGGCTTGCAGGAGATGATAGTGGTAGTTATATTTTTGAAGAATCACATTGGAGCATTATACTAAGAATCTTGACATTGATGACTATGTCTTTTTTTTATATTATGTTCAACAAATATTAAATGATGAATGAATGAGGGAAGCCCAGAAGAACAGAGCTTTTTGTTCACCATTCAGTTTATCCCTGGAATTATGGTAAATTTACTCATTCTGCAAATTTCAAATCATAAAAGAAAATCATTGAAATACCTGGTCCATAATAATGGCCCAATAAATATTTGCTGAATACATGGGTGAAATAAAAATCTAAGACAATCAAATTAAGTATATTGACTACTTCCTGGGGACATGACATGAAAACATTTTTCCTGTCTTCAAGATACTATCTAGGTAGAAAAATATTTCAAGATGAATGTCATGAATAGTAAGTTTTATAGGCGCTCAAGGAAGGGAAGAATACTTGTGAAGTAGACCAGCATGAGAAGACTTCAGGAAATAGAATAGACTTCATGAAAGATTGATAGATAGGTATGATTTCTAAATGTGGAGAGGAAAAGAGGTGGTTGAAGCACAAGACACATGTAGAAGCTTAGTGAGATGAACTGTTCTGGGTAAATGAATTAATTAATTTGTGCCATATTCTTTTTCAAATTCTAATGGATATTTAACGATGCCTTTCTTTCTCATTGCTTTTCAGGGCAGTGTTGGCCCAGTGGGACCAATTGGACCTTCTGGAATTCCTGGCCCAATGGTATGCTTCTATTTACATAATGGATATTTGCCTTTAATTTCTCTATGATGTCACAAAATAATCACTTTTATTTTTTAGGGTCTTTCAGGGAATAAGGGCCTACCTGGAATCAAAGGTGATAAGGTGATTTAAATATTTACATTATCATAGAGATAATTTCTTATCACATTTATTTTTTCTTTTGAGCCAATACAACTTATAAAATATTTTGTTCTTATATATGGGATCTAATATGTACTATCAATTATATAATTTTTCTCAGAAGTAGGAAAAATAGAGAAATTATTTTCCTATGACTATATTTGCTTTCTCCTACTGTTTCCATGTTTGCCAAGCTTAAGTGTCTTTGTATGACATTGTGCTCTCTAGGGTGGACAAGGCATTGCAGGAGAGCCAGGAGAACCAGGGTTTCCTGGAGACAAGGTAACGTTTTTACCATAAATCTTATATAAAGTACAAAACAATCCAGTGAAAAAGTGTGCATGCCTTAAAAACAAAGGAATACTCATTATGTTAACATTGTACTTTTTTAAGATATGGTATCAATATGATTTTACATGTCCTGTTTGAAAAAGTTTCTTCAATTTTTTTTAGAATACGGTCATGAATTCTTTTGAGTAGTTTGTAAATACAGTCATGTGCTGCTTAATGATGGGATATGTCCTGAGAAATGCATGTGAGATGATTTTGCTATTGTGCGCATATCAATATTTGTGAATCTAAACATAGATAAGGCACAGTAAACATATGACATAAAAGACACAAAACGGTACAGCTGTATGTGCACTTAAACCATGAATGGAGCTTGCAGGACTGGAAGTTGCTCTGATGAGTCAGTGAGTGGTGAGTGAATGTGAAGTCCGAGGACATGACTGTATACTATTGTACACTGTAAAAATACTGCCCACTTAGCATTCCGTAAATCCATAAAACAACTCAAGATTAAATCAAGCACAAGAGAAAATAATGCAATCAAGAGACGTGGTAAACACGAGATATATGAGGCTGCTGGTGTAACATGAAAACCTATTGTTTATAAGTGGAAAGAGTACGCTCTAAAATAATGATTAAAAGTATAGTATAGTAAATCCATAAACCAGTAATGTCATCATGTTTTACCATCAGGAAGTGTAGTGCACTGTTCAATGCTGTATGTGCTATACTTTTATATGACTGGCAGTGAAGTGGTTTGTTTCATTAGCATCACCACAAACGTCTGAGTAATGTATTGTGCTAGGACTTTAGGATGTCTAGGATGTCACAAGGGGATAAGAATTCTTCAACTTCATGTATTCTTATGGGACCACTGGGATATATACCATCTGTCGTTGCCCGAAACGTCATTTGCAGCACATGACAGTAGAGGCCTTTTGTGGGATGATAACTTATCTTCCCTCTACTGCTCTCTTCTTTCAGGGAATGACTGGTTTGCCAGGACCACCAGGAATGAGAGGAAAGCCAGGACCTTCAGTAGGTTTGAACTTTTGCTTTACTCTTTCTAATTAGTGGAAAGCACACCACGGCACGACTCTTGAAACTTCTTAGTATAGTTTAAAAAGTGACATATAGCCTACCAGTCTGGAATTTCCTCTCTTAAGTTTTAGAATATTGCTAATTCCTCAAGTTTTCAGCTCACATTCTGTAGACTGTTGGACCTCATCCTTCCCAGTCCCTTCATCCCAGACCAAACTCAAATTTCTGTGAGCCCTAAAGATCTTGGTTGATCTGTAATATTATAGACAGTGTTTAAACTAAACAGTGGACTTTTAAGCCAGAAAATATAAAGTACCTTAAATAACATTTTAATTTTAATTTTTCCCAAATGTCTGTTTCATTAAGAAACATTCTGAAGACAAAAATAGCATGCACTCTCTCCTGAGCCCAAGTGTTCTAATACCTCATCTTTTTTTTAACTCTTTGGCATCAATTAGTTGAGAAAAAAGAATACCTTATATTATAGTTAACATGAAGCCCAACAAATTATAAAACTAAAATTACTGAATAATTAAAGTCATTTAAATAAAATGATTAAAACAAGAGTTGAAAGTATATCTCTGCATATTAAAATAATAATTATTTATTAATTAGTTAATTATAATAATTACTTAATAGTAATTAGCTAACATTTACTGAGTGTTTACAAAGTACCAGGTACTATTATAAGGTCCGTAGCTCTAATTTACTCCTTACAGCAATCATATGAAGTTGGTACTATTATTATTTCTCTTTTACAGATTAGGGAAAATGAGATGCAGAGAATTAGATCACTTGCCCAAGGTCCCATAGTTAGTGGGTGATCACCTAGGTAATCATTTATGTCAGAGCCCATGCTCATAGCTGTTGTGCCATACTGTTTCAGGATTTAACATTTTAAGATTGTTTTAGAATTTTAACATTTATTACAACTCTATGAAGGTGAAGGTGACTGCAAACAGAAATATACGTAGATATATGTAGATAGATATAGATATATAATTTTAGATATAAAATTGCAATTTGTTAATATAACATTAAAATATACATTAAAAAAGAGTGTTGTTTCCCTGAGTTATTCATCATGTTCCCTCTAACTCCCTCCCGTCACAGGATATTTTTACATCAAAGGAAGCAGCATTAAGTTACAGACCTTTTTATATACCTCATTCTTTATGACTTCTAAGAGTAGCAGTATTTCATGTACATCTCTCAGCAATTATTTAACCAAAGGACAATATTGGGCATCTGTTTGTCAAATAAAATGTTGGTGGTGAGCTTTGCTTCCAACTAGCTTATCACCCTGAGCTCAGATTAATCCCAGTCAGCCATGTACCCAGACTTACACCCTGGAATCAAATCTCAGAAACGCCAAAGTACATAAATATGGGGTATGAGAATAGGTCGTGAAGCTAACAAAAATCTTCATTTTTCAAGAATGCTTCTAAACGACATAACAGGGACTTCTACCTGCAGTGGTTGCCAAAATAAGACCCTAACTTTTTATAGCTTCATTTTGTATACTGTGAGGGTTTCCTAACTTTTGATAATAATAAAAGGAAATGGTACATTTTTGAAGGCCAATACTAAGTAATGTAAGTGCTACTAATACTGTTCTCTTGTGCTTTACAATTAAGTACTTGAGAAAACTAGAGTCAAATAGCATCCTTATATAAGACAAATCTTTTTAATGTCTCCCTTGCTCTTTGATTCAATTTATATTGATAATGTGTTTTGGGAGTTGAGGGGAATCACTGGTCTGAGAAACAGAAATGTGGATTTTAGTCCCAGCCCTGATACTGACCTTGTATGCCCTTGGGCATTTGATCACTGTGGTACCAGATTCTCATGTTTAAAATGAGAGTCAGACCATATCATAGTTAAGGTTCCCTGCAGCTCTGTGACTTTTTGATATTTTTCCCTCTTACCTATACTGCTTACCCATATTTTTCTAGTGTAAACTAAAGTAAAGGCACAGAGTCTATTTCACCTTTTACACATTGTCCTAAAACACTTAATATTTTCCTTTTACTGGAATAATTCACTAGAAACTCTCATGTGGTTCTTTTAGGGCAGAGATACAGTATGAGATACATGAGATGGTGAGACTGAGGCTTTTACTTGCTCATTTTATACCTCTGTAATATTTAAAAAAAAAACATTTCTGTTAGTAGGGATAACTCTGGTAGGAGATAGTGACCATTTTTTGTTTTCTGAAATCTTTGAAAAATATACACTTGGAACTGAAGATAGGATAGAGACTTAAGAATTAATATTTGTGAAATGGCCTTGTCGTTAGTCTCTCATTTTATTTATCACTTGTTTGTATCTTATTAAGAGAAAAAAATGTAGAGATTTGACCTGGAAACCTTTCTGCATTATGGAAAGAGAGACAGCTGTTTAACAAAAAAAATTGCTTATGCAGAATCAAATATCATATTAAAAACAAATTATATAATTTAATGCATACCTAAATCATGTTCTACTTTTGGTTTCCTCTTATCTAAGATGTTGTTACTAACATTGTTTCCAAATGGATCTAAGTTGTAACAAGAAAGAATATTTTCAAGATAAAAAAGGAAAAGAATGTCCTGTTATGGAAGGCTTTTATTAGTACATTCTGAGACAGGGAAGCTTTTGCTCTGCAAGTATTTAAAAATTAGAGAAAACTACCAATGTGAAGTTGTTAAGAAATGTTATTGCCTTAAAATGGAGAAACAAAGACAATTATTTCATTCTTTCCTCTTTTATTACTAGAAATTTTCATTTATAGAGGTTTAATCATTATTCAGTTCTCTAAAATTTACTTGAAAACTCAGTTTTTATAAAGGAGAACTGACATTCAAGGAAACTTGCAGTTGAAGTTTTTCAAAATGAAGAGTTATTCTGCAGAGCAAACAAAATTATTCTACTATTTATGTTTTTAAATATATGGTTATCGATACACTTTTCTGAAAACAAAGCTCTAGGGTATGGTATTTTTTCCTCAAAACTTGTAAATTTAGCTTCTTCTTTGGATTTCGCCACTAGAGGGCCCCAGTGAGAACCCCATCTCTATCTAAGAAAGGTGCTTGTCATTTTAAGAATTTAAACTCTGATGCTGATAAGGATGGATTACAATTTTGTTTATTTAGGAAAACTTAAATGAACTTTTGCAGACTATTTGATTATGTTTCTCCAGATTTGATTGAAGTAATTGTATTGTGTACTGTTTTATGTTCAGATATTTTATGTTCAGATGTTCAGATATGAGAATGGATTTAGTACATACGGAGAACTAACTGTGCTTTACTTTTTGAAAAATGGATAAGCCCATATTGTATGTTGCAATTTTTATATAACCTGAAGCCTAGTTAAGTCAAATTTGAAACTTTCGTAGAAATATAGTGTGATAGAAATAATTAATCCAATAGTTTTTCTCATGAAAACAAAGGTATCAGACTACTGGCCTTCCCTATTCTACACTTTCATCTCTTGAGAACATTGCCTGTCCTCTCTAGTTCCAGCCTTTCTCCCCACTTCTCTCTTCTCCGACCCTGCTCTCCAGCCCTGATTTCACACTGTCGATCTGAATGTCAGAAAATGGCTTCAGGAATAATGAAACCAAATCCTTAAAATTTTAATTAAAGAATCAAAATAATCTAGGAATTCTGTGTATCTACCAGGAGATGAGAGAGAATGTGAAGGAACAATTAATGGTTATAAAAGTGGTTAGCATTTAATGAGTACTTTCTATGTGCCAGGCACTGCACTTAGCATTTTACCTATATTATCTCATTTAATCCTCACAGTGACTCTATAAGAATATTAGTATTGTTATTATTATTCCTACTTTATTAATGAGAAAATTGAGTCTTGGAGGGATTAAGCAACAACTGGGATTTAAAATCCAGGTGATTTTTAATTACTAAATCAAGCCCCTGTAGTATAAAAGGAGACAGGAATTTTCAGAGGCAATCTTAGGACTCTGGTTATTTATGAAAGCCGTTCTTCATCTAAAGTTCCCTTCATTATTGAGTCAAATTTTATTGTCTTATCTCTGGGTAACACACACACAATTTTCTTTCTTGATTTGAGTCCTTAATTCATTAAATTGTTTGTATCTCTAACACTTAAGAGTAAATACATACTAGATGGATGTTTTATTTAAGTAAGTTTTCCACAGAGATGGTTACAAATTAAGTCTTTCTAAATAATTGTTACAGCTTAATATATTGAGTGTTGTTTGCTGAAATGTCAGTATAACTTTGTGTGACATAATATATTGAGTACTGTTTTCTTAGCATATATCTGCTTCTCTTTTAAACTGTATTCATTAAATTAATGTTTATACTTTTCTTCTTCCTCCCCGCCCCCCACATTTTAGGGCCAAACAGGTGACCCAGGACCCCAAGGGCCATCTGGCCCTCCAGGACCAGAGGTAAAATGTTGGTGGGAAGATGATAAATTTGAAACAAAAATCATAGAAATTAAACTTAGTTGGAAAAACATGTTTTTACATAATAGGCTTAAGAAAGATTCTCTTTAAAGTTTATATCTTGGCAAATAATTTGGGTTACATTTTTTCTGTTATGTTGGGAAGTATGCAGCAGTGATTCCAAGGAAATAGGAAAGGTATTAGCCACATTACAGTCTTGATTACATTACGGCTAATTTATTTGTTCTGCACAACTATTAATAACATATATTTGGGGTTCGAAATAAAATTTCAGGACATAAACTCCACTGAATTTTTAATGCAAAATGCTTCCAATTTTTACTATATGCATATATCATTTGGGTCTCATATTCTACAATAAAGAAAATTTAGTCTTTATACCTATATCAAATTTGCTTGTATATTCTTTGAAATTTTGACTTTGGCTTAACGCTTGATATAGAGCAGCTTATTTTTTCCTTCAAAACTACAAAGAACGTAAGTTTCTGAGATGAAACATTTGAGTTTTTTAAAAATCACTTAAGTCAAAGATATACCACATGGAGGTAAAGCTCCTGAAAGTCACTCTAGTTCAGAAATGTAAGCCAAAATACATACATGTATACATATATAAATACACATACATCCAATTCAGTCACAGATGCAGCAATAAAGCTGAGGAAATGAATTTGGCTTTAGACTAAATCAGAGTAATAAAATCCCCTAGTGTCAGAGCAGTAGGCAAGTTTTTAGGAATAGTTCTGTACTAATGCTTTCTCTCTCTCTTTGTAAACTGTAAGAGTTACTTCTTACTCCACAGCTGTTTTCCAAGGTTGACTGATTTCTTTGACAAATGCTGCAGTTTACTTATTTTCAAATTTAAAAACGCACTGGATACTTATAGTTCAAAAATCTAAAGAGCTACATCATGTACCTAGTTTTATTAATAGGGAAACAATAGGAGGTAAAATATAGCTATATATTAATGTCATCATTCTGGAAAGAAGGAAAATGTTTTGGGTGATTAAAACAATTATTAACAGATAATTAAAACAATAATTAACAGGTTAATGTGTTTATCTCTTTTATGAGCCTACATTCTTTTAATCATTTTTCATGAAAACCTTCCTGGAAAGAATTGTGTTTTCCTGTCTTTTCATACTGAGGATACAGAACCTAATTTATAAGGTGGTTGTTATGAACATGGATTGTTCTGTTACAACTTTAGTAGGTGTGATAGGAAGGACTATGTCACTTCCCTGCTATCAGTATAGCTTGGCATTGTCTTATTCATTCTTATAAAGCCAGGTTAAAGGACGCAAGGGCCATGTTTTTACTCATTAGTCGGTCTTCCAAAGATGTTTCTTTTTCTCTGTTGCCTTTGAGATTTATGATTTTCAATCACCATTCAAAACATTGTCTCACTGTATCTGCTTTCTATACTTCTAATATAAGTTCCTGAGCCCTAGTCAATCTATGCCCATTGTTTCTCCTCACCTGTATGACATTTTTTTATAGGGCTAAAGACATAACCTGTACTCTCTCAAGAATTGGTGCAAGGTTGTGTTAGGAAATAGGGCCTAGTCCAAAGATCATAACTTCTTCTTGATCATAACAATATACCATGTAGGCAGTCATATATTCAGCAACACTTTTATGCAAATCATCTCAAAATGAGGTTTTAGGGGAATTGCAGGTCCAAGAATTTAAAATAGTATGTTTAATACTATAACAAACCCAGAAAGTTTTTTCTTGTACAGTACATGAATTTTCTCAGAAAAAGAGTCTTATATCTTGTGCTAAATTTAGACTTTCTCCTATCGGCGATGATCAAAGATTCTTTAGCAAGGGAATGAAATGGTCAGACTTGTGTTTTCAACATATGTGTAACAGTAACACAGGCAAAAGAGGAAAGAGAGGTGGCGAGAAGGGAGGGTGACGTCACGAGACTAATTAAAGCCTGTTTAAGAGAATAATACAAGACCAGCACATTCATGATATGGATGTTTGGCAATAAAGAGAAGGATTGGCTTCAAGAAATAATTAGGAAATATAATTCACAGCACTTGAACCACTCAGTTCAGTTTATTCAGTTTGTGTAAGAGAGGAATAATGACAATTGTAATATGTCTTGCTTGAACAGTTGGGTAGCATGTCTATCACCATACTAAAAATAGAGAATTAAAAAGGAGGAGGATGATACTCAGGTGGGTAGAGATAATGCTTTGTTTTTGAGTTTATTACAGCTGAAGTGCTGTAGGACATGCAGGAAATTAGTCTCCTAAGTGTATAGAAAACTAAAGTCCTGAAACTCAGAAAAGAAGAGCGGACTACAGATACATATTTGTATAGTCATCCACATAGAGCTATCCGATGAAGTAATTGTAAGAGATGAAATCATTTAGGGAGGGTTGGTGAAACAAGATGAAACAAGGTTTGAAAATACCAGACCGGGATACTCACTCCCAGCCTGCAGTCTCTGTCTACAGTGCAATTTAAGTTTTAAATTGAGAACATAAGGGGAGTAAAATAAACTTTGGTAGCTTAAAAACATACAGAGAAGAAAAACAGCACAATGGACATGAGAAAATATTTGGGAACTGATTGAGAACAAGCCACTATAAAAACTTGAGTGTTGCACCTTAAAGCAACACACAGAGGGAAATTCAGACTTAAGTGCATTTCTCTATAAAACAAAAGGGGATTGGGAATAAATGAGTTACGCATAGCACAAGTATAGGGATTTATTTCAAAAGAACAAAGAATATGAAAGAAGTCAAATAAGGGATTGTTTTCTCTGTAAGTAGGAGACTAAATCCCAAGAGTAAGCAGCATGGGTGCATGACGAAGGAGGGGACTCCAGGAGTTCTATGGAGAGTGAGCAGGAGGGTGACTGGGGACTCGACCTCATTTCCAAGTTGTGTTAAGAACCCAGCTGAGACTGAAAATCTTTTCCCCCAAAATATAGCTATAAAGTCCTGTATATTATGTTGGAACTGGATTGCAAAATTGAGTGTGAATTTCCTACTGACCAAATCAAACATGATTCTCTTCTCCCTTGGTGAAAACATATTAATTGTTCAACAACAAGGGCAGCGATTCATAGTATTGTGTGATTTCTACCTGTCAGTGTACGTTGATATCATGCTAAAGTACTATTCAGTAAAAGTAATTGTGTTAGGGACTAAAATGATGACACCTAGGTATATGCTTCTGTGATAGCTTTTGTTAATTATTGGGCAATAAAAGATTTCAGTTAATATCTGAACATTTGGGATTAATATCTTCTAAATAGAACTGGGGGTGAGGGATTAGCCTGAGTACCTTAAGCAGAGTACTTGGAGTATTTTTGTTTTTAATATGAATGTTGTGATGTATATATTTAATATTATCTTTGTCTAAATGGCTTATCAGTTGTCCCAGAAACATTCGGTAAACAATTTGTCTTTGCTTCCATGAGTTTAAAATGCCACCTCTATCATATTATAAATTTTCATGGTTCTCGGGTCTATGTCTGGACTTTGTTTTCTATTTCACTTGAATGGTTGTCTGTTGCTTACAAGTGTCACATTGTTTTAGTGATAGAAGCTTTATGGTATTTTTTAAACTTTATTCAGGAATAACTGGGAATATTGACAAATATAATTGTATATATTTAAATTGCAAAATGTAATGATTATATATATATGTATGCATATATAATCATTATACACACACACACAGACACACACACACATTGTGAAATATTTGCCACTATCAAGATAGATAATATATCCATCACCTCACATAGTTAACTCTTTAAATTTTTTTGTTGTTGTAAGAATGCTTAAGATCTATTTTCAGCAACTTTTAAGTAAATACCATATTTTAACTGTAGTTACCATTATATTTTCAGAAGTTCTTCGTCTTATAACTGAACATTTCTACCCTTGAAGTACATCATCCTATTTCCCCCTTCATCCCAGCCCCTGTCAACTACTGTTCTATTCCCTGTTTTCATGAAATTGGCTTTTTTGTTGTTTTTTCAAGTTTCACATATAAGTGATAACATACAGTATTTGTCTTTCTCTGTCTGGCTTATTTCACTTACCATAATGTCCTCAAAGTCCATCCATGTTGTTGCACATGACAAGATTTAATTCTCTTTTATGGCTGAATATTATATATGTATATATATATATATATATATATATATATATATATATATATATATATCACATTTTTTTTATACATTCGCTTATTGAAAGCCGTTTAGGTTGTTTCCACATCTTGGCTATTGTGAATAACGCTGCAGTGAACATGGGGGTGCATATATCTTTCCAAGTTAATGTTTTTGTTTTCTTTAGGTAAATACCCAGAAGTAGAATTTGTGGATCATATGATAGCTTTAGTTTTAGTTTTTTGAGGAACTTCTCACAGTATACAAGGGCTGCCTTTCTTCCACTTCCTTGCCAAAACTTGTTATTTCTTATGTTTTTTATAATAACCGTTATAATACGTTTGAGTTGATATCTCATTGTGGTTTTGATTTGCATTTCCCTGATGATTAATGATGTTCAGCACCTTTTCACATACCTGTTGGCCATCTGTATATGTTCTTTGGAAAAAAAAATGTCTATTCCCATTCTCTGCCCATTTTAATTTTAAAGGTATTTTTTTGCTATTGAGTTTTATCAGTTATATATATATATATATATAAACTATATATATATATAAACTATATATATATATATATATAGAGAGAGAGAGAGAGAGAGAGAGAGAGGATATTAACCCTTTATGAGATATATGGTTTGTGAATACTTTCTTCCATTCTACAGATAGCCGTTTTGATTTATTGATTGTTTCCTTTGCTGTGCAGAAGCTCTTTAGTTTGATGTAATCACACCTGTTTTTTTTAGCTTTTGTTGCCTGTGTATTCTCCAGAAAATCATTGCCAAGACCATTGTCAAGGAGCTTTCTGCCTATTTCTTCCAGGAGTTTTCCAGTTTCAGGTCTTATATTTAAGTCTTTGATCCATTTTGAGTTAATGTTTGTGAGCAGTGTAAGATAGTGGTCTAGTTTCATTCTTTCACTTGTGGATATTTAGTTTTCCCAGCACCACATATTGAAGAGACTATCCTTTCCCCACTGTGTGTTCTTGGAACCCTTGTCTAAACTTAATTGATTCCATATCTGTGGGTTTATGTCTAGGCTCTCTACTCTGTTCCACTGATCTATAGCCAAAGCAATCCTGAGAAAGAAGAACAAAGTTGGAGGTGTCACACTTATTGATTACAAGCTATATTACAAAGCTATAGTAATCAAAACAATAAAGTTTTGGTACCTTAAAAATTCATTTGTGATGGTACTGTGGTACCATAAAGTACTAGTACTTTGTGGTATGTTATAATGTCTGGAAAGGCTGTAAGTCCTCCTAGCTTTTCTTTTTCAGTGTTTTCCTTGCTATATTTGCATACTAGTTTTTCCATATAAACTTTAGCATCAATCTATCTAGCTTCATTAAAAAAGATTGTTACTGTTTTTATCGGGTTTAACTTACATTAAAGTAATTTAGGGAGCAGTGACATATTGATGATATTGAGCCATCCTCCCCAAGAACAATGGATGTCTTTCAAGTCTGCTTTTGTGCTTTTCAGAAATGTTATAAAGTTTTCCTCATATAGCTTTTGTACATTTCTTAAATTTGTTCCTATTTTATCTTATTTGTTCCTATTGTAAATGGAGTTTTCTCTATTATTATATTTACTAACAAGTACACACACACACACAAACACACACACACACAGTGCCAAAAAAAATGTATATACATTTTAAGAAAGAAAAACTATTAAAATTGTAATACTCAATATATACTGATAACAAAAGATGAATACAAGTCACGTTTGACTTCTGCAATTACAAGAGGTACTCAGAGTGATGACCATCAGTGTAATTTTAATACAGGTTTTTCCTTTCTTAAAATGTGTGTACATTTTTTGGCACCCTCTGTATATATGAAGATTACTGATTTCTGAATGTTAATTTTACATCTTGCTACCTTAATGGTTTCTTATCTTTGAGTTAGTTTTACCACTGATTTTCTAAAGTTTTGTAGACATGTTCTCATGTAATTTTCAAATAGAGATCCTTTTAGTTCTTCTTTCTCAGTTCTCATACCTCTAATTTAGCTGTCATGTCTAATGTCATTGTAATACTTCTGGTACAGTGTGGAAGGGTTGGAAGTACTATGCGTCCTTGCTTTGTTACTGATCTTAATGTAAATACTGTAGTGATTCATCATGAAGTAAATTAAAATTAAAATATGCATATATTTTATCATCTTTAGAAGTATTAATCAATTCCTTTTTCTCGAGTGTTTTTTTAATCAGGAATGGTTGTATGGTTTGTCAAATACATGTAATATGCGTATTATATATTTGACATTATATATATTTGAAAATATAGTCAAGTATTTGTTATATTTTCAACATTTATGGAGTTAATTATATTTTCATTTTATATATTTTATATAGTATATTATAGTAAAGGATTTTCTATTAGCTGTTTTCTGTATAATGACTACTTCCATATAATTTCTGTATATGGACTATTTTTATATAATGACTATTTTCTACTGCATTATTAAAAAACATTTACTTGAAAAACATTTACTTGTATTACTTTCCTAATATAATGCCAATTCTACTAATATTTATTATTACTTCATCCATATTTATAAGTGATATTGGTCTATAATTTTCTTTTTTGTACTTTATCAGTTTTACATATCAGTGTCTTATGTATTTCACCAACATCATTAGGAAGTCTTTATTTTTAGTGCTCTGAAATAATTTATGAAACATTGGGACTATCTTATCTGTGAGGCTTTGGTGGAATTCCCCTATTTAACCATCTGGAATTCATGTTTTTTTCATGAGGTAGTTCCTTGGTAACTGTATCTATTGCTTCTGTGAAAAATAGCCTGATTTAAGCTTTTTATCTCTAACAGGGTTAGCTTTGTTGAGTTATTATTTCCCTGTGAAATGATCTGTTTCACCTAGGTTTTCAAATTTACTTCCATGTAAATATGCACAATAGTCTCATGATTTTTATTTTGTTTTCTTAAATTACTTCTAATATGTCATTTAATTTTTAAAAAATTTTTATATTAATGCTTATCTTTTTTTCTTCATTAGGCTGGGTACAGTTTGTCTAATTTGATATTTTTTCTCCAAAAAATTCTGAAATGTTTATTTTTTTGTCTTATGTTTTTCTTTTCTTTATATAATTATCAGTGTCTTCTTTTATCTTTATTATTTCTTTGAGATTCTTTTGGTTTATGTTGTTCTTCTTTTTGAGTTGGAAATTTAATTTTATTTTCATTGTTTTATTTTTATTCCTGAAACAAGTATTATGATTTTTCCCTCTGGTCACAGCTTTAAATGTATCCCATATATTCTTGTATGGGCTATTTTATTGCCATTATTTTTTCAATATTTTGTAATTTCACTTTGTATTTCCCTTTTTACCTAAGAGTTTAAAAAGCAATTTTAAAATTTCTTTGTGGGAGAGCCTATTGGTTTTAATTTTGTTAATAATTCCTGATTTTACTGCATTGTTATCCAAAACTGTTACTCTATTTTTAGAACTTAGTATTTTATTTGTGATTAATATATGATCACTTTTTTTGAACATTCAATATGCACTTGACAAAAAGTTATATTTTTATTATTAAATGTGAAGTTTAGTGTATAATGGCTTCCTCTTCGTTATTGAATGTGTTCTTTAGGTTTTGCTATGTATTCACTTATTTTTGGTCCAATTGATTTATCTGTATTAATAGGATGGACTATGACTGCTGTTGATCCAGTTTTTTGGGGGGCCACAACTAATACTCATTTCTCCCTCCTTTTCTATCTATTTTAAATTCTCCTCATCCTCAACTATCACCTCAGTAGGTATTGGTGGCTTCTCTGGTGGTTTAACCTAAACATTTCCTACTGAAAAGCATGAGCTTTTGATAGAAATTCTATGAGGTTCCCAGTGTATTACCTGAGTTCCACATGTGTTCCTCCCCCCCTTTTTTGTGTAAAGCAGTCTTGCCCTCCTTTTGCTTTTCAGTATCAATTAACCATGCCACTATGGTGACTCCGCTTTTTGTTTGCTCATACCTTGTCATAAAATGTTTAAACTGTCCGGTGGTAGCCATAACCTTTAGTTCAGTGGGAACTTTGCTGTGTCTCCTGTCAAGAAACAGCCCTTCTGGGTAACAGGATCTCCAACCCTGAAGAGTCCTAGGCTGTGGGGACAGAAAGCACAAAATATAGTGTGTCAATGGGAGTGATGGTAAAGAGGACCACACAGGCTCCTACTCCTTGGTCCCCAGACTCATATACCCTTCCCATTTGGGACAAAGCAGCATGTAGTGATCTCTGATTTAATAAATATACTGTATCCTAAAGGGTGGTAGTGTTGTTTCATATAATTTTCTTTTAGCTGGTGCTTCAGTTACATATACATAACTTTAGAAGGCAGTTCCAATGGTCTTTGAAGGTGGCTACCACTAGATAGTGCAGGGTGGGTTAAGGCCAATGGATTGTAGCATGGGTCCAGTCTTGCACTTTCTTCCATGTACACAGGGTCTTCTATTCAGATGCTATGCTCTGTGGGGTTCCATACCTGAGGATCAGGCATTCTGTTATTTGCCTAGATCAGGGGTGTCCAAACTGCGGCCCACGGGCCAACTGCGGCCGGCAATCCATTTTTAATTGACCCGCAGCAAATTCCAAAAATATATTTAGTTTACTTAAATAAACCAGGTAAGGCAATACGTACTTCACCTCGAGTGAGTGGCCCGGCTGTTTGTGTATTTTATTGCATATGGCCCTTGGTGAAAAACATTGATAAAAGTTTGGACACCCCTGGCCTAGATAGTGGTGCTAGTTGAAACTAAAGAAAGAACAAACAAACTCTTAACTAAAAACTACATCAATCTTCGTGAAGATGAACTGCTGATACTTCCAGATTGAAAGGAGCCCACATGAATGCAACCTGTTTTTGATTCTTGGTTTCAATTGTAAAGGGAAAGAGTGCATTTGCCAAATCAATGAGCACATGCCATGTATGGGAGGCCTTAGTAATCTGCTTTACTAATAATACTCCATCTGACCCATCAGCTGCAATTGGGGCTGTGTAGTCTGCAGTCATTCTCCAGAATCCAGCTGATTTCTGTAGGGATCGTTCTGGCACATAAAATAGTGCTCTTATAGAGACCACCACCTGGACTTGTTTTAGATCTTTAATGGTGGCATTAATCTTTAACAGTCTGTCCACACACGATATGATTGGCAGTCCTATCGGCATGAGTGATTGCCGGATCCTCAGAACCCAAAGCTCCACCTAACTATAGGAGCATGCCTGCCTTTTAGGCTCCTCTTTAGATAATCCAATCCTAATTATTAATCTTTAGCAGGTTTTTTGAGATACCTATTTTACGTTAATCACTAAAAAAAAAAAATGCTGAGGTGAATTAGATTAGGTCTGGACCTTAAGGAGCTTTTACTCAAGAACTCAATATTCAGTTCAGATGATGTCAAAGCCTCTACTGTCTGTATTTTTTCCAGATATCAAGATTTATTAGATTTGATAAATAAAATGTTAAACATCAGATTGTTCTTTAGAAGTCTAGAATCAGTGTAGCTCTCAGAGAAAATTGTGAAATAGCCAGACTCTCCTTTCTGTATTCTTTCCTTCTGGGGCCTCTTAACTAACTTGTGTCTCTTTTCCTTTCCATAATTTACCCTTGCTATCAAAGCCTGCTTTTAGAGAAAGACCTGATAAGTACATTTCACTTTAAGCAGTAAATATAACAGCTAACAGCAATATAATCCCCTTCCAAGGATATTTACATTTCAACACTAAACATAAACCTAGAGCTAATGCAATGGGTATTGAATTTGTAGAATTTGGGGTGTCATTTATTGAGCATGGAAAAATTTGTGGTTGATTAGAAACTTGATACTTCTCAAATTAAGTGTACCATGTAATGGTCATCTACACTACCAAGACAAAACAAGACTGGCCAATATTTCTTGCTAGTGCCTTTTAATTTGGAAACTCAGATCTTCATGAGAGTTGGTGAAAGCAAAGTACTCAAGTACTGTAAACGCTATGTTATTTGCCATTGGCATTGAAGAGAACTGTTTATCATTAAAGATCATCCGAACAGGTATTTCTTCAAACGAATTGAAAGGTTTTGCTTCTTAATATTGACTTATTCTAGGCAAATTATGAAATTACTATAAGGAAGAAATAATACACCTATGCATTCAACTATTCACAGAATTGTAAATAGTAGTTGTGTCCTAAGATAAAACATCTCATGCTTTAAAACAGAAGATTAAATTTTTTTCCATACTGGTTCTTTCTTAAGAACATATGGAAAATGCCATATAGGAATCTTTTATATTTCTTTAAGCATAGGAATATCAGTTTTGAGCACTAACCCCATGCTTCCTTTTAATTCTGGCAGCAAACCACTTTCAAATGTGATTGTAGAATAGTTAGAATGTTTGTTGATTCAGCTGCTAACCTCCCTTTGCTACGGAGATTGCCAAATAGTTGAATTTTGGATGATGTTCTTGGTAAATGGGGCCCATTGTTTACTACAAAGTGAGCTGAGACCACTAATCACAGAGATACCAGAAGTAGCCACGCAGTGGGTCCTCTTTTTCTATCAGGGTGGTCTTCATTAGAGACAAAGACCAAAGTTCATTTGGAGAGTTTGCTCACATCAAGCAAAGGCATGCTTCTAAATGTCCATTTTAGCACCTCAGTTAACTTAACTGGAATAAGCTAGCCTGTGGCTAGCTGCATTAGTTGAGATTTTAGTGCTGATGGATTCCTTCCAATTAAAGCAATTACTTCTTATTATCTTTTATCACTTGGGGTTGGTTGCGTAATTTAGTGTTTTCATTTGTTACTCAAAACGTGGTGCTGAATACGATGTCAGAGGGGTAGTAGATTGGGGGAAGGAGGTTATAACTTTGTGAGGAGTATAACTGTCTAGTACATTGTTCTGTACACCTGAAACTAATAAAAAAAAAAAAGTGGTGCTAAAAGAAAACATCTGATTAAATCAGTCAAAAAAATTGTTTCTTGAGTTCCTGTTGTGTGCAAAGCTGTGCCTAGTAAACACTGTAGGCTATATACAAAAATAACATATCCATAATTTGGAGAAATTTACAGTCTAGTTGGGAAAAACAAAATATATACATATATACTGTTAGATAATGGATAAAGCCATCATGTGAAAATTAAATGAGTAGTTGCTATAGTTTGGTGTTAGTAGAGAGTCACATAAGGTGGAAGAATAAGAGAAGAGTTTATGGAAAAGAAGGATCTTGAATTAAACTGTTGATGAATAAATGGCTTTGCTAATTTTGCTGTACAAAATCTCTGAAAAGATAGATTGGAACAGTGGATAGTCATTCATTTGCATAATGAGCAGAAATGTGAGGGACTGAGGACAGCAACATGTTAAGTTAAATGTTGGAGGTATAAAGATGGGCAAGATATATTTTCCTTCATGTGCTCACATTTTTTTGGAATAAAGAAACAAATTCTTAGTTATTGTATAATGTGATAAGTGCTAAATACTCACATTTGCAGAGTTACATGGAAATATGAAGGAACAAGCTACTGATTCTAAGGGGAACCGGAAAGCCCTTACAGATCATGTTACACATGAGTTGGTAACAAATTGTATGATGAAGGAACCTGGCACAGGGAGTGAAGCAAGATTTCTAAGAAGCATGGTTGCTTGGGCAAAGATTTGAGGAAATGTTAGGAACTTTCCAAATAGAAACAGAGGGCAAGGACATTCTAGCACAGTTATATGAGGAAGCTATGTATATTTAAGTAACGGCAAATATTATAGTTCAGTGTTTCCATCAAGTCTGTTTCCATTAAAAGTGACAGAAATCTGACTCAAATAGTATAAAGAAAAACAATCAGGATTGGCTAATAAAATCAGGAAGCCCAGTAGTGCATGTGTCTAGAGGTTGGCTGGATACAGCTCAATGAATATAATCAAGGCACTCTCCATCTCTTAGCCTTACTTATCTCTGTTGGTTTCATTCACAGGAACACATTGTGGAAAAGGTGGCCCTTGGCAACTCTAGGCTTGTATTGCCCTCAGAGTCAGTGATCTTAGCGAAAAGAAAGCACTCTTCTTACAGCTCTCGAAAAAATTCTAAGTTGTACTCCAGCCAATCTGGTTTGGATTACAGGATCATCTTTAAATTAATCACAATGTCCATGGGACTGGAATACTGTAATTGGCAAGATTTGATTCATTTACCCAACCCTGGAAACTGGAATGGGAACCAGAAACACATGGGCTGCAAATTGAAGAGTACTTTCCCAAACAGATGGTGAACAGATTTAAAAAAAGAAAAATGCCCCCTACAAGTCAAATCTTTGGCACCCATCTCTACATATACCTTTCTTCCCACTTACATAGTTTTTAAAGTGCCTCTGGTAACATAGTACAGCTAACCAACACAGTTGATAACCCAGTATATCGGTCAATTATTGCGTACAGCTCCACGTCCAGGCTCTTGGAGTAAAGTACATTGTTTTCAATGAGGCCTAGATATAGGTCTACATCTCAACTAACTAGTATATGATTTTAGAAAGAAAAGATAGGCACAATATTTATTCCATTTGGGAAAAAGAGAATGGGAAACAACATAGAGTGGCTCAGGCCTGTAGCTATGCATTTAGAACAAAAGTAGACAATCGATATATGCCAGTTCCTCATAGCAATATAAGTCAGTCTTTTTAATCACCTAACTTTCTACTTCCTGGTACACACACACACACACACACACACTCACACACACACACACACACACACACACACACACACACACACTGAAGGGGGGAAAATCTGAAATAAAGAGTTTCAACAATATATATTTTACGAACCCAGGGAATATTTTTGTTCCTTAGTGTATATGTTCAGTGCCAAGAACTATACCTGCCTGACACGTAGTAATTATGTGTTGAGTGAATTGATATTCTTTAATTAAGACACTCATAAAAATTGTAAATGTGTCAACTATATAGACGTTGCGTTCCTAAAATTATACTTATATAAAGGTAAGTATTAAATCATAGTCATGTTATTCCCTCCAAAACAATTTGGACTCTGAGCTTCACTAATTTTTATCTGAGGATAAGTTCTCTAAGGATCTTCAAATGATTGCAAACCATTGTCTGCCAAAAGCAAATGGTTATCAAAACCTCCCAATACCAATTACCTTTTTGTATTACAGTTTTATTGAGGTATAATTATATACAACAAACTATATATATTTAAATTATACAATTTGATATGATAATTGTTGACATATGTGTAACATGGGAAACCATCATGAAAATTAAAATAGTGAACACATCCATCAAACCACACAATTTCTTTGTTCACCTTTGTAATCCTTGCTTTCTGTCCATAATATTCCTCCCTTCCCCAGTCTTATACCGATCTATTTTTTGTCACTACAGGTTACCCAAACCTAGGTACCGTGTTTCCCCGAAAATAAGATCTAGCTGGACAGTCAGCTCTAATGCATCTTTTAGAGCAAAAATTAATATAAAACCCGGTCTTATATCACATCTCATCACATCACATCAAATCACATCACATCTTATTATATTATGTTGTAAGATCCGGTCTTGTATAATATTAAATTATATTATAAGACTGGGTCTTATATTAATTTTTGCTCCAAAAGATGCATTAAAGCTGATTGTCTGGCTAGGTCTTATTTTCAAGGAAACACAGTATCAACTAATGGTCAAAATGGTTTATTTTAAAATTATAAGTTTAATATAGTTTTGTGTGTATTTCAATAGAATAAAAGTGGACTTTGCAGTTGACTTTGGAGATTCTATAAGAGTGATTTAAAACATACTATGAGTACTATTTAAACAAAATCTTATTTAGTATAAAGAGTGTATGCTCTATCATAAGGAATTTTATTGTCTTTGCTGTTGGTGGACTTTCTCTGCTTAGTTTTTAGGATGCTACAGATAAATGAAATTCAGCTGTGCTATACTTACTACTCAAAAATATAGAATTACAAAATGGAAAATATATGAGCAGCAATGAGCATTTGCAAAGATTTTCAGCAACATCATAATGAAAAAAACCTGGTTTTGAGGGCTTTTTGATCTAAAACAGCAAAAGAGAATGAAAGAGAGCCAGATACCTAGATAAATTCTTTATTTTGTATTTATTTTTCCAGAAGCTCACATTTTCTGTTTGTGTTTTTCTCAGAAGATAGAACAATTCCTTAATTTGTGGTTATATGTTGCCTTGTGCTATAGTTTAGTTTCTGTAATTTACCGGGATAGTGAATTTATTACTTTTGCCCTTTCATTATTTTTTTGCATTAATTTTGGGATATATTATTCTCACTCAGGAAAGGTAATTTTAGTCTTTTTTTAAAATTACTTTCCTACTTGAACTTACCATGTTACGGACATGGTATGTACTCTCACAAATGCTAAAGAACAGACTCTTACGATTGTTTTTTTGGATCCACGTCTCATACAAAATTCTCCCCCTATAGGTCCTCTGTTCCCCTTGATGAATACTTTCTTTTTTGCACATGTGAAATTATAATCCTATATGTATAAATAGAAGCTATGGTAGTTAATTTGGGTTTCTTTCTTTTTTTATTTTTGGTTTGTGTTTTCAGAAAAAGGTTAATTTTTGAAACTGCATAATTGGAAATATAATTGTTCAAACAATTTATTTTTAATTTGGTCATCAATTCAGGCTATCAAATATTTATTGAATGTGCTGTATGCCAGCATCAGACTAGGCTTTGCATAACTTTATCCTTTAGCAATTTATAATTTATAGGTTGCCCTTTATTAAATAATTTATTCATTTTATCTTTTCTTAAAATGACTATTTTTCTAAGGGATATATTCATCTTTTTTTCAGACTTATAAACTACTCAGAAGATAAATTTAAGCCAAACTATATTGAGTTCTTATGTATTTAAAGCACAATGGATATAAAAATCAATGAAAATGTAAAGATGTTCGTGAGAGTTAAATGGCCTAAATGCTACTCTTATCTATACCAACAGAGTATTTTAAAGCTATCTTATAAAATATCAGAAATGTTTAGATTTCCCAAAGTATGTACTTTATTTTCAACCTGTAATTATAATTGAACATACTATTACGTCCAAAACAACCCAAAGTCTGAAGTTGACTGATTCTATCTGGAGAAAAGTTCAATGAATAAATTTTATTTTCTCTATAAAGGTCTTTAAATCATTACAAACTGTTGCCTATCAAAAAACAAATGATTATCTAAAACACCCAATACCAATTACTTTTTTTTACAGCTTGATTGAGGTATAATTGAGGTATTGAGATAGTTATAATAGGCTGAATATATTTAAATTAGATAATTTTATAATTTATCATGTATGGATAACTTGAGAAACCACCACCGAGATCAAGTATCAAACTCAACAACTAACTTGTAATTTCTCCCTTCTGTTCTTTCTGCCTCCACCCTTCCCCAGGCTACCACTGATCTGCTTTTTGTCACAATAGATTAATTTGCATTTTTCTAAAGTTTTATATAAATGAACCCATATAGTGTGTACTCCTTTTTGGTCTCACACATTTTATTTAGCATAATGTATTTGATATTCTTCCAGTTTGCCACATTCAGGTTGTTTCAATTTACTGATACATCATAATTACTTTATCCATTGGATTTATTTATTTTGTGAATTGTTTGTTCATTTTTAACCTGAAGGACTATAACTTCAATAGAAATCAGAGACTTTCTCTCTCTCCTTGGAGAACTACTAAAGGGCTTAACGTATGTAGTAGAGCATCATATACTTACTCCATTAGGACATTCTAGCTTCTAAGCTTCTGACTACTGCCAGAATAAGAATGGCAATACTTTACTTTTATAATTTCCCAAAAAACTAATGGATTCTGCTAGTGTTTTGGTTCCCAGGTTTTGTTTTAAAAATGTGTGTGAGTTAGTCTTCAGCCTTTAACAATTAGAGAATAATAAAACATTGTTTTACTGGAAAGAATGCTGAGTCACTCTTTTCTGTGCAGTAAACAGATGTGAGGAGCCCAAAAATAAAAGACACATTTTGACTTATTATTTTTAAAGCTTCTTCAGTTTTCTGCTTCTTGATAAAAATTGAAGATTAGACTATTTCTATTAAGAAGGCACCAAATGCAGGATACAAAAATCAATATACAAAAATCAGTTATCTCTATGCACCATTAATGAACTCTCAGAATGAGAAATTAAGAAAACAGTCTCATTTATAATTGCATCATAAAGAATATAATACCTAAGAATAAATTTAACCAAGGAAGTTAAAGACCTGTATGCTAAAATCTATGACATTGACAGAAGAAATTAAGAAGACATATAAATGGAAATATGTTTTATGCAGTTCCCATGGCATTTTTCACAGAAATAGACCAAACAATCCTAAATTTGGATGGAACCACAAATGACCACAAATATCCAACGCAATCTTGAGAAAGAAGAGCAAAACTAGAGGCATCATGCTTCCTCATTTCAGACTATATTAGAAGCTACAATATTCAAACAGCAAGATACCGGCATAAAAACAGACACATAGATCAATTTAACAGAATTGAAGCCCAGAATTAGGCCCAGCCGTATATGGTCAATTAATCTATGACGAAGTAGCCAAGAATATAAACAATGAGGAAAAAGACAGTCTCTTCAATAAATGGTGTCGGCAAAACTGGACCCTCTAGTTTATACCATATAGCCCAGGGGTGTCAAAACTGCGGCCCAAGGGCCAACTGTGGTCCGCAATCCATTGTTAATTGGCCCACAGAAAATTCCAAAAATATATTTAGCTTACTTAAATAAACCAGGTAAGGCAATACATACTTCACCTCGATTGAGTGGCCCAGCTGTTTGTGTATTTTACCTCATATGGCCCTTGGTAAAAAACGTTGAAAAAAGTTTGGACACCCCTGATAGGCATACCTCATTTTAAGTGCTTTGTCTTATTGTGCTTCACAGGCACTGTGGTTTTTACAAATTGGAGTTTTGTGGCCACCCTGTGTCAAGCAAATCTATGGGCACCATTTCTCCAACAGCATTTGCTCACTTCATGTTTCTGTATCACAGTTTGGCAATTCTCACAATATATCAAGCTTTTTCATTATTTGTTACTGTGGTCTGTGATCAGTGATCTTTGATATTACTACTATAATTGTTTTGGCAAACTACAAACTGCACCCATATAAGACGCAAACTTAATCGATAAATATTGTATGTGTTCTGACTGTTCCACTCACTTGCCATTCCCCAGTCTCTTTCCTTCTCCTCAGGCCTCTCTATTCCCTGAGATACAACAATATTGAAATTAGGCCAATTAATAACTCTGTAATGGACTTTAAGTGTTCGAGTGAAAGGAAGACTTGCACTTCTTTCACTTTATTTTTTTTTTGAGGGTTTGACTTACTCCCAGTTTTTTTTTAAATACTATTACTAATTTCAGGTGTACAAAACAAATGTAATAATTAGACATTTGTAATAGTTAGACAATGTAATAGTTAGACATTTATACCCCTCACAAAGTGATAACCCCCTCCCCCAATCTACTACCCCTTTGACATCACACACAACCATTACATTTCCACTCTCTCTATTCCTTATGCTGTACTCCACATCCTGTGACTATATATATTAAATTATAGTGACATTCATTATTATTCAGCTTCAGGTGTACACTGCAGTGGTCAGGCACCTATACCATCCATGAACTGGTCTCCCTAATAAGACAAGTGTCCATCGGATACCCTGCAAAATCTTTACAACATTGTTGATTATATTCCTCAAACTGTGTTTCGTATCCCCATGGAACGTCTCTCACTTTAAATCAAAAGCTAGGAATGATAAACTTAGTAAGGAAGGCATGTCAAAAGATGAGAGAGGCCAAAAGTTAGGTCTCTTGCACCACACAGTTAGCCAAATTGTGAGTACAAAGGAAAACTTTTTGAAGAAAATTAAAAGTGCTGCTCCAGTGAACACAAAAATGATAAGAAAGTGAAAGTCTACTGCTAATATGGAGAAAGTTTTAGTAGTCTGGATAGAAGATCAAACCGGCCACAGTATTCCCTTAAACCAAATCCTAATCCAGAGCAAGGCCCTAACTCTTTAATTCTGTGAAGGCTGAGAGAGATGAGAAAACTGCAGAAAAAAAGTTTGAAGATATCAGATGTTGGTTCTTGAGGTTTAAGAAAGAAGCCATTTCCATAATGTAAAAGTACAGTGTGAAGCTGCAAGTGCCCATATAGAAGCTGCTGCAAGTTATCCAGAAGATCTAGCTAAGATAGTTAGTGAAGGTGGCTACATTAAACATCAGATTTTCAATGTAGATGAAATGGCCTTACATTGGCAGAAGATGACATCTAGCTGCCAGCTGGAGAGGAGCAGTCTGGCTTCAAAGCTTCAAAGGACAGGCTGACTCTCTTGGTAGGAACTAATGCAGCTGGTGACTTTAAATTAAAGCCAAAGTACATTTACCACTCCAAAAATCCTAGAGCCCTTCAGAGTTACGCTAAATCTACTCTGCTTGTGCTCTATAAATAGAACAACAAAGCCCGGGTGACAACACATCTGTTTACAACATGGCTTACTGAATATTTTAATCCTACTTAAAATATTCTCCGAGTACTAGTGGAGACCTCGTACTCAGAATAAAAGGTTTCTTTCAAAATATTATTGCTCTTTGAAATGCACCTGCTCACCGAAGACCTCTGATGGAGATGTCCAATGAGATTAATGTTGTTTTTGTGCCTGCTACACAACATCCATTCTGAAATCCATGGATCAAGGAGTAATTTTGTCTTTCAAGTCTTGTTATATAAGAAATACATTTTGTAAGGCTATAGCTGCTATTGATAGTCATCTCGCTGAAGATCTGGGCAAAGTAAATTAAAAATCTTCTGGAAAGGATTCACCATTCTAGATGCCATTAAGAAAATCACAATTCACTGGAAGAGGTAAAATATCAGCATTAGCAAGAATTTGGAAGAAGTTGATTCCAGCCCTCATGTATGACTTTGAGGGAGTCAAGACTTCAGTGGAGAAAGTAACTGCAGATATAGTAGAAATAGCAAGATAACTAGAATTAGAAGTGGAGCCTGAAGAGGTGACTGAAATGCTATGATAAAAAAAAAAAATCATTGCTATGAATTTTATGAGTAAGCTTTAACAGATGAGGAGTTGCTTCTTATGAATGAATAAAGAACGTGGTTTCTTGAGATAAAATCTCCTGGTAAAGATGGTGTGAAGCATTGAAATGACCACAAAGGGTTTAGAATGTTATGTAAACTTAAGTTGATAAAGCAGCAGCATACAACTCAATAGAAAAAAATTAATTAAATATTATTCAGTCTTTAAAATATTATTCAGTATTTTAAAATAAGGAAGTCCTACCATTTGTGACAACATGGATATACCTTGAGGGAGGTCATTCCGCTAAATGAAATAAATTAGAGAAAGACAAATACTATATGATCTCACTTATATGTGGAATCTAAAAACAAAACAAAACTTACAGATACAGAGAACAGCTTGGTGGTTGCCAGACACCGCAGATGAGGTGAGTGAAATAGTGAAATGGGTGAAGGTAGTCAAAAAGTATAATCTTCCAGTTATAATATAAATAAGTCATGGGGATGTAATGTATGGCCTGGTGACATCGTAAATAATAGTGTATTGTATATTTGAAAGTTACTATTAGGTTGGTGCAAAAATAATTGGGGTTTTTGCAATTATTTTTAATCTTCTGAAATGCAATTACTTTTGCATCAACCTAATAAGAGAGTAGATCTTAAAAGTTCTCATTACAAGAAAAAATTATAACATTTGTGGTGATAGATGGTAACTAGGCTTACTGAGGTAATCACTTCACAATAGCTATATATATTGAATCAATATGTTTCACACCTGAAACTAATATAATGTTACGTGTCACTTATATCTCAGTTTTTTAAAAGGCACCAGAAATCAGGCTGCTTTTTCTTTTCCTCATTTAGGTGTCTTAGTTTCAATTGTGATGTGATGACTTAACTGAGATCGTGAAGCACATTGAAGGAGAAACCATTTTAACTTTTCAGTGTTTTCCAGATTATTTTAAAATAAAATGAATTAGAGCATCTTTAGCATGTTTTTGTTTTTAATATTCTTCCTGTATAGTTTCATGCCAACATAATTTTAAATCCAAATTATAGACTCTGAATGATATACTTTTTTATCTTTCAATCTGTAAGGTCTCTGAAATTTTGCTATTTGTAAGGACATCCGTGTCCTGCCGTTTGATTTACCTTTTGAACAGTAAATTTTAGATAGAAAATGTTTGATAGACAATGTTGCCGTTAAAGTTCAGTTGACCCAGTTAACTCTGGTTTTTATATTTAAAACTTATTATTTAAAAGGCAACATCTCTACTTGACAGTAACCCAGGTCTGAATTTTTCAAATAATAAAAATGTTCTCTGGCCAAGTTTCTAAGGTATCCTATTTGAGACGGAAATAGAGATTGCGGTGTTTTGTTTTTTTCCTTTTAATACCTATGCTGATGTATTTCTGAACTTTTAAATAATGTTTTAATTTAAAATATTCAACTTACATGACTATAAGATCAGATTTGTTGACATCTTTTGTCTCCTACTCTCTCTGGTCTTTGGAAATTTGTGTTTTTAATATTCCTTTACTATCATTTTCATGTTTAAGAAGGAGCAAATATTCATGCATATACACAATATCCCATGTTCATATAGAAGTCACTTCAATAACTTTTTTCTTACTGTTTTATTGAAAAATAAAACATAGACAGAAAACTATATAAATGTATATCACAAACAATTACAAGACAAACAATCTTGTAACTACCACGCAGGTCAGGAATAGAACTGCCAGTTACTCCCAGAAGCTTTTATGGACCCCAACACAACCACAAGCCTATTTCTCCTCCCAAAAGTAAGCGGTTCTTCTTTTTTCTTTTATGATTTATCACTCAAGTGTGCATCTTTTAAAACTATAGTTTAGGCTTATTCATTTTATTGCTATGTCTTTCAATCTACATGTTCTCTTTCCATTCCCTTTTTTCCACCTCATAATTTAGCTGTTAAAGATCCCTAGTCATTTGACTTATAGAGTTTCCCACAGTGTGGATTTTGCTGATTATAGTGTCATGGCATAATTTCACATCTTTCTCAGTTCTCTCAGTTCTCAGTTCCTGAAAATTGACAGTCACATACACAGGCCTGACCATATTCAGTTTTGCTTGTTTCTTTGTTTGTTTCTTTGTTAGTATGTTTGTGGCAAGACTATAGGTGGTATTGTATTCTTTCATCAGGAAGCACGTTAATGTCTAGTTATCTCATTTTTTGTGTGTTATGGTAACAGTTGATTAATCCACTGCCTAGATCCATTAGATCATTTAGGTGGCTGCAAAATGGAGATAGTCTTGCTTTATAATTTCTTTTTCATTTACTGGCTGGAATGCATTTCCTCATCTACTGTTTGGTTAGTAGTGGTACAGTGTATTTGGAAAGGTAGAATAAATGCTTGATTCTTCACTTTTGTTTACCAGTTTTCAAAATAATTAGTTGATTCTCTTTCATCCTCCAAACATGGAGAGTTTTGTTGTTGTTGTTCTATTATCATTATGAACTTAAGAATTTAAACATATTTGACATGTTTCAATCCATTGCAATTCTTATCCTTATTGAAAATTATATTGTGCCATACCTGGTTAGTGGGATCGTCTTCAAGTTCCCAGAGTTCTTTTAACATGACTCCTGATTTGATGACTTTGATAGCTTTCTTTCTTTCTGGTATGACAAGGTGTTCCAGGTTCATCTGAAGGATGGACAGGAATTGTGAATTTATCCACGGGGATGCTCTGATCCAGTGGTTGTAAACTAGTATCCAAGGGTTAAAAGTAGCCACCAGACATGTTGTCCTTTTTATTTTTTCCAAAAGAAACAAGTCAGTCATTCAACAGCAAATTTTTTAGCACTTATTACTATATGCCAAGTGTTGTAGTTGTTGCTGGGAATATGATTGTTAATAAGACGTAAAACTGCCCTCAAATAATTTACAATCTGATGAGGAAAACAAAACAAGCCAAAAACATTGCAAGTGACCTTGGAGGACCTAGAATGGTGAGAAATTTATCACAAGGAACCTAACTCAAGGTATGGAGGTCAAAGAAAGATTTTCACTAAAATGTTATTCAATCTTTTATTTAAAACATATCTTCCAGATAAAGGAAGACAAGAGAAAATTATTCAAGGCAGAGAAGGCATAAATGAATCTGATTTCCTTTAATTAGAAAAGCAATCAGCAAGTCTGTATTAAACATATCCTATTCAAAAACTTCCAGAAATCAGATTCTGTGACCAGTTTTTTCTGTTACCACTGCCTTTTGTCTTCCAGAAATGTCCCCAACTAACATTCTTCAACACAGAATTTAGGTTTTAAATTAGAGTTAAGGCATGTCTATCCTAATCCAGTCTAGATGAGTCAGTATCGCTTCTTTTTAATTTGTTTTTCTTTCCAAGATGAGTATTTCAGAACCTTGCTGTTCCATTTTACTTGTGGACATTTTTATTACCATTGTATTTACCCCTTCTGTCCACTGAACTACCTTTATTAGCTGACATTCATATTTAATTGGAGCCTTCTTTACTTTTAAAGATGCTGATTCTTGTACTTGTCTTACTTTATATTCCTTTGTCCATTTCAGCAGGAAACACTGAAACAGCTTTATCTGTGACAAAATTAATATAAGTAAAACTGCAATTATTAGCTTATTATCATTATTGAAACTGATCATGATGAATCACATTCTAATTCATTATTTAAGCAAGAATATTGCTCTAACCATTTTAGAGTAATATTCTAGGCCTTTACCCAGCATAGATTTTAATTAACACTACAGTACATTTCTATTTCTTGAGCCAATTCTTTTAGATGGTAAGGTATAATTTCCAAAAAAAGATAATATTATGATTCTCAGACAAATATAAACATGGGTCAAAGATTTTGTTCAACTTATTAATTAATGATGGACCCAGTAAGATGTTAAGTAAGAATTCAAAGACTATTTGAGGAGATAAGTGTTTATAGACAATTAAATATGGGAATTTTAGAATAAGATACTTGAATTAGATACAAAACTGAACACTATCCTGTATATTAAGCTATAACTTTTGGAGATGTTTATTTTTATGAGTCAGAACTTATTTAACTCTCTACCTAACAAAAATCTACAAGTTACCACATAGTAAATAGTGAGCCTAATAAAGTACTTCCCCTAGTCTTGAGGGGCTCTCAGCCCCATATGGCAGTGAAAGGACCTGTTCCAGACCTTTTGCCTTTTTCCAAGTTGTAGATGATTTTTGAATAAGACTTCCATCTTTAAGACAGGATTAGAGACTTTTCCTGGGTCTGAGGATTGTTTGTTAATACCTGATGAAGCAAGCTGTGTTTTAGGACACTTTCTAACTTTTGTATCCCAATGTTAAACAGCTACCTAACAACTAGTCTTTGATATTGAAATTTTGAGAAGTATTAATTGCTCTAATCAGGCATGAAAAGAAGGCAAAGGGAATTTTTATATACTTAATAGATTTAAAGTAATTTGTTGTGGAATAAACACACATTTTTATGTCTCCTAGGGTTTTCCAGGAGATATTGGGATTCCTGGACCAAACGGCCCTGAAGGATCAAAGGTAAAATAAATAATAATAAGTAAATAAAAATCTCACATCTCAATGAATAAAAAAAGATTTTAGGAAATCAGAACATTTCTATACATTTTTCAACCGTCTCAGATGCATTTAATAAACTTTATATATCTTATTTCAAGGTAATCAGGAAGTAGTTTGCATGTCTGGTGTTCTTTTAGTGCCTTTTGTTGAGTTTGAGTATATTATCCAATCTTTTGGGTTCAGGTCATTGAAAATTATTTTTCTAGTTTGGTCTAGACTTAGCTTAGGATGACAAGATTTGCAAAACATGTAAATGACTGAAAAAGGATTTTTTGGAAGAGATTAAAAAAAAAAAACACCTAAAAAGTCATAGCATACTAAAACCCTTTAGCACCTATAAAGTAAAATAAAATAAGATTTTATTAAACTAATAAAATAAAAGGAAGCCTATGGTGTCCAGAACTTACACATAATACAAAATACCTGAAGAAATTTTAAGCATTTTAAGCTTCCTTTAACTGTTGTATATATACACTAGAAATTACCCATAGCAACATTTTAAATACCAAGCTTTGCCAGGCAGACTGACATGAAATGAGTATTGTAAGCAAATAAAGTATTGTGAAAATAAAGAATAGAAGGAAGAAATAGCATGAAAATTGGAGAATTAACAGGGTATGAAGTATAGCTGCTGTGGAAAGTTGTCAGTATGAGTAGTGAGGATTGATGGGCAATGAAGCTGTAAAGGATATTAATATAGCTATATTTGTTAGTGTACTCTAGTGTCAAGTACTACAGTAGTCCCCTACGATCCATGGTCTTGCTTTCCACAGTTCGTTATCTGTGGTAAGCCATGGTCTAAAAATATTGGGAAATTCCAGAAATAAACAATACATAAGTTTTAAATTGCACAACATTCTGAGTAGATTGATGAATTCTCATATGGTCCCCCTCGGTCCCACCTAGGACTTGAATCATCCCTTTGTCCAGTGTACCGACGCTGTACACAAAGCCTGACAATTAAATTTGCCAACTTGTTGCAACAATGTTGCTAACCTTTTTTGGATATCAGAAGGATTATTCATGATGAATTTGAAAGGAAGACGTTTTGATGACATTCAGGACATCAAGGGTAATACGACGACAGTTCTGATGGCCATTTCAGAAAGAGTTCCAAAATTGCTTTGAAAGGTGGACTAGGTGCTGGCATTAGTGCATAGCTTTCCCAAGGGGAGGAGTTGGAAGGTGACTGTAGTGATATTCAGCAATGAGGTATGTAGCACTTTTTCTAGAATGAGTTCACAAACTTAATTGTCAGACCTCATATGCTGCTCACCTGTTACTTATTTAGTGACTGTCGTGGTTATCAGATTGACTGTTGCAGTGTCACAGTACTTACGTTCAAGTAACCCTTATTTTATTTAATAATGGCCCCAAAGTGCAAGAGTAGTGATGTTGACAATTTGGATATGCCAAAGAGAAGCTGGAAGTGAGTAGGTGAGTACACTACAATCAGATATTTTGAGGGAGACAGACAACACATTAACATAACTTTCATTACAGTATATTGTTATAATTGTTCTATTTTGTTATTAGTTATTGTTGTTAATCTCTCACTGGGCCTCATTTATAAATTAATCTTTATCATAGGCATGTGTGTAGGAAAAAAGATAGTATGTTTAGGGTTCAGTACTATCCACAATTTCATGCATCTATTGGTGGTTTTGGAATGTATCCCCTATAAATAATGGGGGCACTACTATATACCGTATTTTGCCATGTGCAGTACATACTTTTTTGCCGAAATTTGTGAGGAAAAAAATAAGGATGCACATTAAACATGGGCAGTACAACTTCCATATCTACATAAATGTTTTTAATTATTTTATTTATGCTTATGAGTTTAAAGTGTAACTCTAGAAATCAATAACGATATTCGTGTGCAAAATAATACCCTGGAATACAATAATCGGTTTTGTTGAACTTACCACAAACTTGCAACAACGAAGAGTTCTTGGCCTTCTATGAGTCAGTAAATATCGTAAATTTGTTACCAGTACATAGAATTTCTTGTGCCTTGTATCTGTTTCTGTGTTTTGTAATTATTTGTTACATAAAATTTCTTGTACCATAATACGTTATAAAATAAATACTAAAATTTCTTTATAATACAAAAAACAAGTTCTTAAATGTAAACAAATAAAAATTTGAATTAAAAATTAAAACAAAAGGTGTTTTTCCCTGAAAGTTTGGGCCAAGAATGTGATGCACATTATATACAGCAAAATACAGTAGTACGACACTAAATGTTTTACAGACATCTCATTTGATCTTCACAAAAGCATTATGAGGTAGATGTTATTCCCATTTTACAGTTGGTTAAGTTATACCCTCACAGTCACAAAACTATCAAATGACATAGCCAGGCTTCTAACCCAGATATGTTTTCAAAGTCTGAGTTCTTAACCACTTAGCTTTGGGATTAAATTGTGAAGAACATTCAGTACCATGCTGAAGAGTTTCTACTTTATCCATGGGCATCAGGAAGTAACCAAAGATATTTAAATAGCAAAGTGTCCTAGGTGCTTTATGCTTTAAAAAGATACCTCTTGTGTCAAATTATCCTATCTTGTAGGATAATTTAAATAGGAGAGAAATTGATGACAAAGAGATGAGCTAGAAAACACTGGAAAATAAATTATAAGGATCTGAAATAGGACATTTATTGATTCAGTTAATTTTTATTGGATGCCTCTTATGTGACAGCCATTGTGCTAGATGCTACGGCAATGAAGATGAAAAGTTCTGATCCCTACTTTGAAGAAACTTACAATCTAGAGAAAGATATGTAGGAAAAATCTTTATATTAAACATATGAATAACATATAATATGTAATAGTGTTTGAATATAGGCTTAGGGGACTCAGATTACACTTTGTAGATAAGGTAGCGCTTGAGTTGACACAGAAATGAGTAGGAATTTGCCAACAGACAAGTGAGATGTATGGCATTTAGGAAAAGGAAACTTGTGAGAGGATGCAGGTGCAACATTTGGAAAATAGTTATACTAAAAGTTATTCATTGTTTATGTGAAATTCAAATTTAACTGGGCATCACGTATTTTATCTGGCAACCCTGCTGGCCATCTACAAACTTTCTCTATATACGGTGGCTTTCCTCCTTACTGTTTCCATAGAAGTATTCCTTCTCCTCCTCCCGATATTCAAGCTCCACATACGTTTTGCATCAAATCCTCTCCTAACTCCTGAATGCCCTCATGCCGTCAATTATCACCTTTCTCTTGTTCTCTGACACAAAATTTCCTTTGTCCTTAAAACTGTTTTCAGTGCCAATGCTGTAGTTTATGCCCTCTTTATTTTTCCTCAGGATTAGTGTTAATAGCCTCCCAGTTCTTCCTGCCTTCAGTCTGCCATTTCTTCAAATATACTTTCAAGCTGATGATGGAATAAAGTTTGTAAAGTATAGATCTCATCATGTGACTCTTGTGCCTAAATTCTTCAGTGATCTCCCCAACTTCCAGATTAAGGCTTGTATTTCTTTACATCTCACATAAGGTTCTTTATGTTTTACCTGGTAGAGCAGAAAGAGTACACGCTAAACTAATGATCCAAAGTGTAGTATAGTAAATACGTGAACCAGTCACATAGTTGTTTATTATCATTATTAAGTATTATGTACTGTACATAATTGTATGTGCAATACTTCTGTGTGACTGGCATTGCAGTAGTTTTGTTTACACCAGCATCACCACAAACACGTGAGTAATGTGTTGTGCTATCACTTTACCAGGCTATGATTTCACTTGGAAATAAGAATTTTTCAGCTCCATTCTAACTTATGGGATCACCGTCATATATAATTGACCGATATGTATCATTGACCAATACGTTATGTGCTGTGTGACTGTACTTCCATCTACCATCACTCTTCCAAAAGCTAAATTGTTTAGGGTACGAAACCATGCCATGTTTGTTCAAATATCACAGCTTTCTGCATGCTGTTCTTTTTGTCTGGATATCTCTCTACCTTCCTGTGGCCTACTTCACCTAGCTAACACACATCACATACCACATTGTCTAGGAAGCCTTCCCTGTTCTTTCCAAATCTAATTGAGCTATCCCTCCTGTGTATTCCTGGAAAAAAATCTGTCAAGCACTTACCTTCATATATTATTACTGCTGATTGGCTTAATTATTAGCCTATAAACTTTTTGAGAGAAGAGGCTAACTGATTTTATATACATCACAATAACCATAATAACATCCATAGCACATAATAGGAACACAATAGATATTGGCTGAATGGATGATTGAATGTATTTAAAAGCTGTTTTGGAAATAGAAACAATACGACTGGTAACTAATTAAATGAAGTAATGGGAGAAAGAGATGTCAAACATAAAACTGAGACTATGACTTAGGTTATTGATGTCTTAAATAGGGAACTCCGGAGGAGGGACAGGTTTGGAGATAGGGAAGACAAGAAGTTTGATTCTGGGTACATTTAGTTTCAGGTATCTGTTTGACATCAAGGAAATATCTAGTAGTAAATAAGTATCTAGTAGTAAAGCAAGACAAAAAGTAGAAATAGTAGCATCTCCTTTGAGAGACTGGGGTAGTATAGAGAATGGAGTTATGAATTTCTCAAGTCTAATTTAGCCTTTCACCTGCTGTATACTTAGGAACTTGAACTTGATACATATATAAACATATTCATTTATTCAATAATTCATTCACCTAACATTTACTGAGTTTATTTTTATGTGTTAGGCCGAGTACTAAATGTGGGATTGTAAAGATTTTTAAACTATGATCCCTCCCCTGCATGAAGTTATAGTTTAGTGAGCAATAAAAAAAAAACCTAAAATGAATAATTGAACTTAAATTTTTAAATTTAATAATTGAACTTAATGTAATAATTGAACTTAATGTTTTTTTTTAAGTATGCATGAAATACTAGGTGAAGAACCAGGTATCTTTCTAAATTCTTTCCAGTTTGGAAGATTTGTTTTACTTTTTGTCAGGAAAAATGTCAGAGAACTGAAAACGAACTGACCTCTTGATTATTGTTACAGTAGTGATCTTTAAAGCTTCCTTCTCAGTACTTTCTTTAGTCTTAAAATTACAGTATTTAAAAGTGGGCCAAAAGTACTGAAAGCTAGGTATTTTAATGAATACCAATACCAATGGTTAAATTTCCAATGGGTAATAGTTACTTTGTGGATTATTTTGAACTTGTAGCCACCTCAACACCAACATCATGAAACTAATTGATTTTGTGCACATCATTGAATTTTAAAATAATATCTTTGATGATTCTATCAAAAGAACCAGAAAATTGTAAGGAAGAGAAATATAATTTTATGTTTTGTGGGTTTAGAAGGCTCTGTTTTTGTTTCTCTTCTTGGTCCTTACTATTTGCCTTGAAATGTTTTCTAGAAACAGAAAAGGAAAGCAGAACCAAGCAAACCGACTCTATTAGCATGATGTGTTTCTTTAGTTGTGTACACTGTATCATAGAGGCATCTTAAAACTAACTTTATTTTGATATACATGTCTTGTTTGGAAAGTGGGGACAACGTAAGTTACTAAAGCTATGTTGATGCTATAGAAGGTGGTCATCAAGAAAATCATGTGCACTGTATTTGAAATATGTGGTTACCTTATTTGCAAACAAAGTGGGTTATTTCCAGAGCAATTTGGCACAGCTCTAAAAAAAAACATTTATTTTATCTTAATTTTCTGCCAATTGACTAAAAATCTCAAATTAAGATTGGAAGCTTGTGTTAATTATGGCTCTATTGATTATGTGATTGTGTGTGTGTGTTAGCATATATATATATACATATATATGTATATATATGTATATGTATATATATGTATATGTATATATATATATACACATATATATGTATATATATGTATATGTATATATATATATATATATATATTTACAAAACATACTTCAGCAAGCCTTCTTGATAGCTACCCAATTTGCAACCTGCTTTCAAGCATCCCATAACATTAGCAAAACCACATCCTTTCCCTTTTACTGCAAAAAGTGAGTACCCAATAAATATTTTCTGCTCTTCAGTAAACAGAGAAATAATTTACTTGTTGCTACAATAGTTTGTGTTGGTACTTTGGCTATGGAAATAAGGATGGTAAAACAGGCTGTTTATTATCTGTTGTATAACATCCCTTATAAATTATTCGGGATAACCTACTATTAGTGAGGTTATATTATAGAATATATGGAAATAACTTTTGTACTGAATTATTAAAGTATGTCATGTGTTTATCTGGAAAGAGGTGAACTAACTTGGTATATATGTCTGCCTTTATGCCAGAACCAAACTATTTTGATTATTGTAGCATGTAGTATATTTTGAAGTCAGGAAATGTGAGACCTTCAGCTTTGTTCATCTTTCTCAAGATTGTTTTGGCTATTCAGGTCCTTTGTGGTTCCATATGAATTTTAGGATTGTTTTTCTGTATATGCAAGAAATGTCATTGAGATCTTGAAAGGGATTGCATTAAATCTATAGATAACTGAGTAGTATGGACATTTTAACAATTTTAGGTCTTCCAGTTCATGGACATGGGATGTCTTTCCATTGTTTCTGTCTTCTTTACTTTTTGTCAGCGATGTTTTGTAGTTTTCAGTGTACAAGTCTTTCATTCATTGGTTAAGTTCATTCTGAAGTATTTTATTCTTTTTGATACTATGATAAATGAGATTGTTTTCTTAATTTCCATTTTGAATTGTTTATTGTTAGTGTATAGAAACACAACTGATTTTTGTATGTTAATTATGTGTCCTCCAAGTTTGCTGTGTTTGATTACTAGTGCTAACAATTTTTTTGTAGCATCTTTAGGATTTTCTGTATACAAGATTATGTCATCTGAGAGTAGAGATTTTACTTTTCTGTTGCTACTTGTGTGCCTTTTTTCATTTCCTTGCCGAATTTCTCTAGCTAGGACTGACAGTACTATGTTGAATAAAAATGGTGTGAGTGAGAATCCTTGCTTTGTCCCTAATCTTTGAGGAAAGCTTTCAGTTTTTTTCATTGCTGAGTATGGTAGGAATTGGAGACTTTTCATATACGGCCTTTAATATCTTGAAGTAATTTCCTTCTATTTATAGCTTGTTGAGCTTTTTATCATGAAAGGGTGTTAAATTTTGTTAAATGCTTTTCTGCATCTATTTAGATGACCATATTATTTTTATTCTTCTGTTAATGTGGTGCATCACATTGATTAATTTTAATACATAAAAAATACTTGCATCCCAGGTAAAAATCCCATTTGGTTATGATGTATGATTTTGTTTAAAGTTTATTGGGGTGACAGTGGTTAGTAAAGTTACATAGGTTTCAATTGTACAATTCTGTAATACATCATCTATATGTCGCATTGTGTTTTCACCACCCAGTCAGTTCTCCTTCCATCACCATATATTTGATCCCGTTTACCCTCATCTACCACCTCCTCTCCCCCCTTACCCTCTTGTAACCACTAAACTATTGTGTAGGTCTATCAGTTTTATTTCTTCGTTTGTTTGTCTTGTTCCTTTGTTGCTTTCAGTTTTATATCCATATGATTTTTTAATATGCTGTTGAATGAGTTTTGCTAATATTCTTTTTTTTGATTATTGCTTTTATATTTAACAGGGCTATTGGCCTGTAATTTTCTTTCTTTATAGTGTCTTTGGCTTTGGTATCAGGGTAATGCTGGTCTAATAAAATGAGTTTGGAAGTGTTCCCACCTCTTCAATTTTTTGGAAGAGTTTAAAACGGATTTACATTAATTCTTCTTTAAATACTTGTAGAATTCTCCACTGCAGTCATCTGATCCCAGGCTTGCTTTCTTTATTTTTCCTTTTGGTTGGGAGACTTTTGATTACTGTTATAGATCTGTTCAGATTTTGTATTTTTTTTTTAAACAGAATGACTCATGCAGGTATTTTTTTAAAGACCAATGAAACTAAGAGCTTATTCTTTTTTTTTTTTAAATTGTGGAAGGGGAACAGGACTTTATTGGGGAACAGTGTGTACTTCCAGGACTTTTTTCCAAGTCAAGTTGTCCTTTCAATCTTAGTTGTGGAGGGTGCCGTTCAGCTTCAAGTTGTTGTCCTTTTAGTTTTAGTTGTGGAGGGCGCAGCTCAACTCCAGGTTCAGTTGTCGTTGATAGTTGCAGGGGGCGCAGCCCGCCATCCCTTGCAGGAGTCGAACCGGCAACCTTGTGGTTGAGAGGATGCACTCCAAACAACTGAGCCATTTGGAGCTCAGTGGCAGCTCAGCTCAAGGTGCCATGTTCAATTTTAGTTGCAGGGGGCGGAGCCCACCCCCTTGCAGGACTCGAGGAATTGAACAGGCAACCTTGTGGTTGAGAGCCCACTGGCCCATGTGGGAATTGAACCAGCAGCCTTCGGAGCTAGCTGCATGGAACTCTAACCACCTGAGCCACTGGGCCAGCCGGATTTTGTATTTCTTTTATTTTTAATTTTTATTAAATTTATTGGTGTGACATTGGTGAGTAAAATTATAAAGGTATCAAGTATACAATTCTATAATATATCATCTATATGTTGCATTGTGGATTCACCACCCTAAGTCACTTCTTCCATCATCACATATTTGACCCCCTTTACCCTCTACTACAACTCCATTACCTTTACCCTCTGGTAACCACTAAACTGTTGTCTGTGTCTGTGAGGTTTTGTTTATTTGTCTTGTTTGTTTGTTGCTGTCAGTCTTATAGCCCACATGTCAGTGAAATCATATGGTTCTTGACTTTTTCTGTCTGACTTATTTCACTTAGCATGATAATCTCAAGATCAATCCGTGTTGTAGCAAATGGCTATATTTCATCTTTTTTTATGGCCAAGTAATAGTCCATTGTACATATGTACCACATCTTCTTTATCCAGTCATCAAAGGACACTTTGGTTGTTTCCATGTCTTGGCCACCATGAATAATGCTGCAATGAACATGAGGGTACATATATCTTTACAGATAAATGTTTTCAAAATTTTGGTGTAGATACCCAGGAGAGGGCTTACTGGATTGTATGGTAATTCCATTCTTAATTTTTTTGAGTAACCTTCATACTGTTTTTTTCTATAATGGCTATACCAATTTACATTCCCACCAACAGAGTATGAGGGTTCCTTTTTCTCCACAACTTCTCCAACACTTTTTAGTACTTGTTGATAATAGCCATTCTAATAGGTCTGAGGTGGTATCTCATTGTGGTTGTGATTTGCTAGTGAAGTTGAGCATCTTTCATGTATCTGTTGGCTGTTTGTATGTCTTCTTGGGAGAAGGGTCTATTCAGATCCTCTGCCCATTTTTTAGTTGGATTATTTATTTTTGTTTTTGTTGAATTGTGTGAGTTCTTTATATATTTTGGATATCAGCCCTGTATCAGAGATGTTGTTTGTAAATATCTTCTCCCGTTTGGTTGGTTGCTTCTTTGTTTTGTTGACAGTTTCTTTTGCTGTGCAGAAGCTTTTTAGTTTGCTATAGTGTCATTCAATTATTTTTGCTTTTATTTTCCTTGCCTTTGAGATTAAATTCATAATATTATCTGAGAACCCAAGGTCCATAAGTTTAGTACCTATGCTTTCTTCTATGCAGTTTATTGTTTCAGTCTTGTTTCAGTCTTTGATCCATTTTGAGTTAATTTTGGTATATGGTGACAGGTAGCAATCTAGTTTCATTCTTTTGCATGTGGCTTTCCAATTGTCCCAGCACCATTTATTGAAGAGGCTTTCTTTTCTCCATTGTATGTTTTTGGCTCCTATGCTGAAAATTATCAGCCAATATATATGTGGGTTTAATTCTGGGTTCTCAATTCTATTCCATTGGTCTGTGTGTCTGCTTTTATTGCTGTTGCTTTGTAGTCTAACAGTTGATTGCAAAATAGGGTAATAAAACCATGACTGTACTATTTTCATGAAGTTCAAAAATAGGTAAAACTAAGCTATGGTGTTAAAAGCCAGGATAGATATTACCTCTGGGGACTAGAAAAGGGCTAGTGATTAGGAGGGGCTTCTGGGATGTTAGGAATGTTTTAATTCTTTTATTTGGGTGGTGGTTACCCTGCTGGGTTGACTTGGTAATAATTTCTTGAACATACTTGCAGTTTAATTCATTTTTCTGTAGGTGTGCCATATTTCAATAAAACTGATACATATATGATTTTTTAAACTATAAAGAGATGCAAGTGATTGTTTGTCATTCAATTCATCCACTGGTTAGGGGAATGATGCAATCCTTAGAGGTATATAGGTTTCTTCAAATGTGTTAATAATGTTATACTTCCTAAAATGTGTGGAAGATGGCTGTTCTCAATATATACAAATGGTTTTATCTGTATTTTAAAATAAAAAGAAATTTAAAAAATACTTTTCTTTAAAAAAGATATATAAAACTTTATAAAGTGTGTATATATAAGTGTGTATATATATGTATATATATATACACAAATATATGTATGTGTATATATGTATATCAGATCTGTTTGTGTGTGTGAAAGAGGTTGAGAAGAGGCATGATCTATTTATTTTTTATTTATCTGTTCATAGTAAAGAGACTGCAAATATATACACTAAAAAAGACTGAAAGCTTTTAGTAATTCATAGAATTACTAAAAGCAATAATTCAAAAGGTAATTCCTAAGAGATTTACTTAAAACTTTGCTAATACCTTGCATAGTTTGGGGGACAGAACTGAATAAGAAAGATGTTGCCATGTTGAATAGATGTTGTAGGGTGCTTTTTGAAATAGAAAGATTTTGTTTTTTAGTTACTTTGATCAGTTTTTACTCAGAGAACATTTGATCTTTAATAACATGCATTTTAATTAACAAAAGAATTCTTTTAATTTTGAAATTCCTAACCTCCTTCAGATTGTTATTTTCTTTTGCAAATTGCCCTCTATTTTACCAGCTTGTATCAAGAGGGAAATTAATTGATGAGTGCGCATGATGTATTCCAGAATCTCTTAACAAATTAAAGCACCATATATCCCCTCCATCTGTTTTCAGATTGTGTTAATACTCTATTATGTGTTTATTGTACCATTATCAGATTAACAATGGGACCTATTGCTTCAAATTTAGAAGTACTTTTTCTGAAAAGGTGTCTCATTAAAGAGTAACTTACTGAGCAGATTATCTGAATATTAACATACTGTTTAAAAATAAGTTTATCCTATGTTTCCCAACTTTTTGTTTCCCTGTATTTTTCTGATCATCTACCCTCCCACCCCATTTTGATAAATTCATAATGAAAAACAAATAGCACCAAATAATATTGTCTATCTTCAGATGAATGCTGATTGAAAAAAAAAATTAGCTCAATTTAATAGAGCTGAAGTTTTCATTGCATGTGCTTATATTGTTTTTATAGGGACTTCTTGGAAATAGAGGGCCTCCTGGACCTCCTGGTCTCAAAGGAACTCAGGTATGGAGGAAATAAATATCCAATCAGGAATTTCTATAGTTCAAATATTTATTTTTTGTGTGACATTAGTTTTTGCTTAAAGAAAACATTACTTTAGTGTAGACAATTTTTGCCATACAGGATGTCAAGTTGCCATTTTATTTTGGCAGTTATGGAATGGGATTTGGAATTATTTTACAATGTTTTGAATTCATTAAGTGATTTATGTCAGTGGTCTCTTGAACATCTGAAGAATCTGAGCCTAGAATCTCACTCATATGTAGTGGAATTTATATTAACTATTTGTGTATATTTTATATTTGTGAGCCAATACATTACATTTAATTGAATTGTGAATTGAGCAAAATGTTTGTTAATCAGACAAGTAAAATGGAATATATATTTCTAGAAAGATCTGTATATGTTGTTGAAATGTGATAACATTAACTTTCATTTAAAAATGAAAAATCATTATATTTAGGAAATATGCCAATAAATGGAGGAAAAACACCTATTACCTTTTTCATTTTCTTAGATAATAATTTATGAAAATTCTTTATGTTTTCTATGTTCCTCTATCTTTATCCTCCCACACATTTTTTGACACTTAGAGGAATACACAAGATTTTATATTTTATGACAGTATAACTGATTTGACCCAAATAATACTGAATCTGTAAATTAGTCAAGAAGAAACTTTAGACATTAACCCCATTTCAGTATGATCTGGTACAGCTTTGTATCTTTAAGGCTTAAAACAGAACTAAGACTCAAAAACATATACGTTGAATGAATGAAATATCAAAACGTGTCAAGTGCAAACATATTCTATAACCAATAATTTTTTACTATACCAATGTGTATTGATTTCCATCTGTTAAAAACTTATATGAATTCCTCTCCGTGTCAGAAAGATACCGAGCCCTAGAAAATAGTGGTCTTAAAGATTCCCAGTCCTGATTCTGTGATACCCTAACCACTTTTACTGTTATTCACTCTGTTTTCTATATATAACTTACATCATCTACCAATTTAAAAATAATCCAGTAATACCTGTGTTCCTTAGAATAGATGTGGAGTTGTCACAGAAAAAAATAAAAATGTTGTGAGTGATACATTTCTAAAATACAAGAAAATCACAGCATTCTTATCATCACATCTCAGAATAAGCTTCAGATTTAAGAATAGAGAGAATGGGGTTTACATTTTAAGTAATTATTTCAGGCCATGATATGTTCTGATTTTTTTAAGGGAGAAGAAGGACCAATTGGACCCTTTGGAGAACTGGGGCCAAGAGTATGTATCGTATAACATGTGCTTCTCTTAAAATAAATATGCTGTAAATGTTTCTTAATAGCACCAATTTTTAAGTTACAGCCAAGAATAAAAAAATGGAAACAAACTATAGCCATACAATACTCCCAAATAAAATAGGCCTATAATGGGAGTTTTCTAAGGATATTTTAAGTGATATTATTCCTCTGCATATTTATTTGTTCCTACAGTGGTCTTATGGTCTTAGTAATTTGTACAAATTATTTATAACGTTTCTCAAAATGTAATAGGAGGCTAAATACCTTAGATATTTTAGTAATGTTTTGGGAGTTTCTGTTTTGTAAATGTGTCAGTAAAATTATGAAAAGTTAATAAGATATTTTCTGCCAACTTTTTCCCAGATAATATAGTGTTGTAATAGATGAATTACTCATTTTCAAGTTCTGAAAATGAATTCTTTAAGAATTGGGGTATGCATGGCCAAAGTTTACATTATCATGAAGTAATTAAGACGTGTACATCACATGTATTTTAAGAGGCATTATTAGACTCATATAAAAAGCATCTCATTCTTTTTTTTTGAGAACATCATAACATACAGGTTCTTAAAACATTTAAGGAGACAGTAATTCTTTGTTTTGCACCTTTACCTCACTAGCACATACACTGCCACTATCCCATTGAAAGAAAAAGAAGATTTTTTATTTCATTTTTTGTGAGGTGAGTTATATAACAGAAAAAATGTTGTTATTTGAGCCCAGTATAATTCATCTTATTTAAAATTTATTGCCCTAGAAAATAGGAGAATCATATTCACCTCTTTCCTACTCAATCCTAATATCTATTATTGTTGCTACTATTGATTGAAGATCAATTTAGCCCTGGTATTGCTCTAACTATGTCACACAAATCATCTCTAGTCCTGAAAAACACTCTGCAAGATATTGTCTACATTTTTAAATATGAAAATAAGACTTTATTCTCAAGTATAACATGCTTAAGATAAACCCATTGTGATGGAACTTAAACAGGACCAGAAGTAAAGATTCCAAGACTGATTCTCTGAATTGCTTGATTTCAAAGATTATAAATGTGCTAATGTCAGATTCCAGTGAGATTCATTCCATAATGTAGTAATGATGTATAACTATTAGTATACTGCCATGCCTGAGTGAGTACCACATTATTAAAAATGAAAGAAATATTGTCACTAAGGCTTTTATTTCCAAACAGTGTGAATAAATTGTATTATACATTTTTTGTAAATATTATAAGCAAATCTAATAATTTAAACTCTTAACAACATTTCTTCTTTATCTGCAAGTTTACCAGAAAGCAATTTATATTTAACAATAAGAGGATGATTATTTGTTCTATTTTGTGCTTGGTGCGAAACCACTAAACAATTTCAAGCAAGGCAGAGGCAAAAATTAGAACAACTTTTTGGGTAGAAGTCCTAAATATAATTTTAATTCACTGATGTTTTTATATGTAGTCAAAAGATTGTTTTGTTTATTTTAAGAAAGAAAAATATGAGCATATTTGTTAATGGATAGGAATAATAAAATCTAAATCTATAATGTCTAGTAAATATTATAAATTAGTATTCTATTTAGCAGTCACACACACACACACACACACACACACACACACACACACACACTTTTTCTACTCCTAGATTCAATTTGTCACACATATTAGTTGAGACATAGTGATCTCCTTAATAAAATCTTGTATAATCAGATATAACTTGTTTGATATTAGAAACCACATACTGGAGATTAATCCACCCAATATTTGGGATATTGACTTTCTCTTCTCCAGTAATCTTATCCTCAACTCTCTTCAGCTACTAACTGCTGTGGTCAAACCTTTCACCTTGTCACTATCAGTAACAGCAACCTCTGCTTATTTTCAATTTCAAACTTCTCACTCCCCAACCGTCCTCTCCTTTCTTCTAGTACTCTCTCTTTTGTAAACCACTCCAACGGTCCCAATAGGAATTTTAAACCATTGGTCTTATCACCATTCCAGTATTCTTTATCTTCTCTATGCCCGCACATCTCTCCTCAACGTGCTAAAAACATTATAATTATTCCTTTGATTTACATTGTCAATTCTGTTTCCATACCTATTTACTTTTACTTGTTTAAATTATTATTGTATGCTTTCTCTCTCCTCACCTCCATTCATTTCTCTCTTATCCTCATTCTTAGCCCTTTACCTTGCATCCTGGCTCTCTAAGAAGATTGAAGTAATGGAAAGAGAACTTCTACAAGTCTGTACCGTTGCTTCTACCCACTTCACTGTGTATGTGCCATTAACTCTGCCTTCTCTCCTGTTAGTATGGACTAACAGGCCATTTTTCTAGCTAAGGTCAAGACTTCCACTTGTTTACTATGTTACATACCCTTTCTCTTACTGAAGAACACTGATCCAGCAATTCTCCCCACTCTCTCCTGCATTTTAAATTTGCTCTCTCTAATGAATCAATCCTATGAGCACATAAACATGCCATTATTTCTTCCAGCTTAAAAACAAAAAACAAAACTTGTTGCGACCCATTTTCCTTCCAGGTATTACCTTTCCTCCCTTCCCTTTTCAGTAAAATGTCTCAGAAGTGTTGTCTATACATGCTCTTTCTGAATTTTCTCCTCACCCTATGTGCTGCAACTATTCTTGCTCCCACCACTCTAAAACAAATAATCTTACGAAGGTCATACATGACCTCCATGTTGCTGAATTCAATGATTATTTCTCAATCTTCATTATACTCTATACATATATCCTTCAGAATTCGGTAAGATTACTCTCTCCTTCTGGAAACACTTTTTTCACCGACATGATCTTCCTCCTAACTCTCTGGCAGCACATTTGCATATTTTCCCCATTTCTTCAAATGATAAATTTTGGAGTACCCCAGGGCATGGTTTCTGGATTTTTCTTTTCTATCTACACTCAGATGAGCTGGTCCAGTCATTATATACCATCAAAATGCTAGTGATTTATGTTCAGATCAGAACCTTCTGTCCACTGAACTCTGGACTTGTATAACTACCACAAGATCTCTCCACTTAGATGTCTGACAAGACTATCAAACTGAAATGTCCAAAACTGAGCTGCCAATTTACCCTCCAAACCTGTTCTTCCCATAGTCTTCCCCAATTCATTTGGTCTCTTATTCAGATTATAAAGCTTGAGTTCACTTGTTGACTTTTTTCTTGTTCTCACATTCCACACGTGGCCTGTCATCAATTCCTAAAGGAACTACCTTCAAACTGTATACAGAATCTTACCACTTCTCACAACCTCCTCTGTTAACACCCTGATATATGCCACTGTCATCTCTCACTGGTGTATTGCAGAGAATTCTTCTCTGAACTCCGCGTTTCTGCTCTTACATCAAAGCGATCATGTTAAAACTTAGCTCATGCCACTTCTTCTTTCAAAACTTCTCTAAGGCTTCCTGTCTCACTCAGAATAAGAGCTAAAGCCCTTACTGTAATCTACCAGGCCCTACAGAACCTGGCTTCTCTTACCCCACTCCTTCTTTGACCTTCTCTCCTTACTGATCTCCTCTCTTACTCTTCTCCAGCTGCATTGACTCTTCATGGTTTCTCCAATGCACCAGGCACATTCTTGCCTCAGGGCCTTTGCACATGCTCTTTTCCTGTCTTGGAATGCTCTTCCGTCAGATATCCATATAACGTGTCCCTTTCTTTAAGTCGTAACTGCCACCTTCTCAGTGAGATCTTCTGTGGTAATTTTATCAAAAAAGTCAACAAAACTCCCACAATAGTTTATATCTTCCTTCCTTATTTAATTTTGCATTCTTCACATTTACCACTGCCTAACATATTACATATTATGCTTATTTTTTTTAAATTATGTCATCCTCACTATAGTGAGCTCTGTGAAGGCAGGTATGCTCAGTGCACTCCTCAACCCTTAGTCCCCAGAATGGTGCATGGCACATAGCAGACAGTCAAACATTGTAGAATGAATGGCTAATAACTATAATAAAATACAATTATCAAATATTATCTGATACAAAAGTCTGAATTTTACAAATCTCAGGGCGCTTTAAAAATTGAGAACGATTAAATATCTCTTTTTTTTCTGTTGTCTTCTAGGGAAAACCAGGTCAAAAGGGGTATGTGGGTGAACCTGGACCAGAAGGATTAAAGGTAAAGTCACTGACTTTATTACCAGTCATAAAGTATAGATTTCAAAAGACAAAATTATGTCTTTCATAAACTAAAATAGAGGCATGTCAAAGATTTTATTCAACTCATTAATTAATGAGAGAGCCATTAATATGTTAAAACTGGTTCAAATAGCACTTGAGAAGCTATATATTATAGTTACTATATCACATTTCAGTTCAGACAAGCCAGTTACAAATGCTCGTAGCTACATATCATTAGGGGCTACAATATTGTTCAATGCAGTTGAATATTTTACTACTCCACACTGCAATATAGTTATTAATTTTTAGACAGCAATTGAAGGTTTCTTATCCTATTTATTTAAATATAATGTACATTCCTGTCAGATTAAGTGTATGTGGTACCCTGGACTTGATCTGCTACCTTTCATTAGCCTATGCCTTTGTTCAGCCATTGCTCATGCCATTCCTCACCACTAAAAATGACCCTTTCTCACCTCCAGTGTTAACTATCACCTATTCTAATGGGCCAAACTCAAATGTAGTTTTATAATCCATTATTTGAACTCATGAATGTTTGGATTTTCAAAAGGTAATTTGGTCATTATACGGTATTTTACTTAACATACCAGCAGGCTATGCGGCAACATACCATAATTAGACACATTACTGTTTCTGTGGTCAAACATAAGGATGTTCAGATAAATCAAAATAATACTATAAATAACCTCACTCAGATCAGGGAAAGCATTGCTGCCAAACAAATTCAGGTTAGGTCAGGTTCACCACCAAATGAGTTGTGAAAAACTTTAGGTTTTCAGAGCTTTAGGGACTGTGAATTGTGGTTATGAACATGCGTCACTTCTCCAGTGAATTCAGCTCTAGCTGCACCAGGCCTCAGGGCGCCTGCTCCTGTGACCTCCTTTACTACTTATCTGTGGCAAGTATTCTGTTCTGCTTAACATTGAGTGATACCGTATATCCTGAAACAAATAGGGCATCCTTTAGGCAAGAGATTTATTCTTATTCTTCTTAATATCATCCACAGTGCCTTCTGCAGATTACACTTCAATAAATATTTCTAAAATTGTATTTGTGAAAGTATTTTAAAAGTGATTAAAAGTCGTAAATAGAAGAATATAATCTAAGGAAATAGGTCATTGCTATTTGAAAACAGAGGAAAGACTACATTCCTTAGAAATACTATAGCAGAATTTTGATAACTGAGATTTATTTTGCCTCTATCTAGCTTATGACTAGATAATTACGTTAAAAACTAAAACAGTAACAATCTCATGAGTAATCTTGTTTGAAAAATAATCATTTTTGCAACATTATATTCTTTATTAACAGGGAGAAGTAGGAGATCAAGGAAACATTGGAAAGATCGGTGAAACAGTAAGCTTATTTTATATTCTTACTTTCATTTTTTAATCATCTGTAAACATTTTTAGGAATCATGTTAGACATGACCTGTGCTTATCAAATACAGGTTACAAAATTCTTATCCACAATAAATTTAGATTCACTTGTGATGTGACAAATAAAGCCTACCTTACAAACAAGAAATGAGAGAAAACATAGTTACTGATATTTTCATCGAAATATAAGTATGATATGATCTCAGGAGAATTCCTGTTTCTGATATTTCGTCTTTAATTTTAGTTCTGATCATTTCAATCTAAATTTGACTTTAACATTTTTTATGAGGTTAAAGGGGGTCAAATATATGGTGGAGAAAGGAGAACGGACTTTGGGTGGTGATTACACAATATAATATGTAGATGATGTATTATAGAATTGTACACTTGAAACCTATGTAATTTTACTAACTAATGTCACCCCAATAAATTTAATGAAAAATTTTAAAAACTACAATTTATCAAACCATAATAGTTTGAAGATATTTTTCTTTAGATTTGAAAGGTTAGAATAAACCAAGAGGCAATGAATTGAAAAGCATATGATAAATTTCTTTCCTCAAAAATGTTAGACTTCTCTGATGACCAGTCAAATAAAAACCATAATGAGATATCACCTCACCCCAGTCAGAATGGCTATCATCAACAAGACAAATAGTAACAAATGTTGGAGAGGCCGTGGAGAAAAAGGAACCCTCATACACTATTGGTGGGAATGCAGACTGGTGCAGCCGTTATGGAAGGCAGGGTGGAGGTTCCTCAAAAAATTATGAATAGAGTTACCATATGACCCAGCAATCCCTCTCCTGGGTATCTAGCCCAAAAATCTGAAAACATTTATCCATAAAGACATATGTGCTCCAGTGTTCATTGCAGCTTTACTTACGGTGGCCAAGACATGGAAACAACCAAAATGTCCTTCGATAGATGAATGGATAAAGAAGTTGTGGTATATATACACAATGGAATACTATTCTGCCATAAGAAAAGATGAAATAGTACCATTTGTGACAACATAGATGGATCTCGAGATTATAATGTTAAGTGAAATAAGTCAGACAGAAAAAGTCGAGAACCATATGATTTCACTGATACATAGTATAGAAAACAAGACAAACAAATGAAGAAACAAAAACTCATAGACACAGTCAATAGTTTAGTGGTTACCAGAAGGTAAGGGGGGCGGGGGGTGAGAGATGAGGGTAAGGGGGATCAAATATATGGTGATGGAAAGAGAACTGACTCTGGGTGGTGAACACACAATGTGATATATAGACGATGTATTACAGAATTGTACACCTGAAATCTATGTAACTTGACTAACAATTGTCATCCCTATAAACTTTAATTAAAAAAAGAAAAACATTAGACTTGTTTAAATTTATATTACTGTAGAAGCAGGAGCAGGAGTCTTCAAGTTGTATTTGAATCAGACATGTTATAAGTAATTTTATTTTCTACAAAGGGAAAAGCCAGCTAAAATATTCTCTAACAAATGAACGTACATAACATATATTAATGGTAAATTAAATTAACACAAGGCAAGTGAATTTATTTGCAAAGTATGCTGGGTTGTCACAAAATAAGTGATACCATTTAATACCATCTAATAGGTTAAATGAGCAAATTCAATTCCCTATAATCTATCTTATGACAAATAAAAATTTCAAAAATAATGTGTTACAAGTTTAAGTAATTAAATGATTATATTTTCTGGTCTTGTAGTAAAACAGCAATACAGTTCTGATATTTTTCCATTAATTATTAATAAAACTAGGGAGAAAATCCATTTAGTCTTAAAAGATCATAGCCATACCAATTAATTCTCACTCACTACAAGGTGAACTTTTTGTTCTTACTGAGAAGGGAACTTACAGTGAAGTATTAATATCAATTAAGTTATTCAAGGCTTCTCATCAAGTATGTTCGTAACATAGTTCTCTAAGATCACTCAAAGAAATTAAATTCTACCATTTCTGAGTGACAAATTACTTCAGAAATATATATGAGCTAGAATATGTAGCCAAAGTTAAAATACCAATGAATAACACCTTTTCATAAAACAACATATATCAAACTTCAGAGTGTTATTTACTTACTAGTATTGGTCTAGTTTCACACTGTGTAAGAACCCATCACCAGTGCTATCCAAAGAGGAACTAGACTGTCTAGGCAGATAGTGAATTTCTGTCATTGGAGGGAAATTAACAAGTCAATTAACACAGGTGAGGATGTTTTAATGTTATTTGAACAGACACTTGGCCTAGATGTTGTAGAGAGGTTTTAAGCATCAGATAAATTGTCAAACAAAAGGACCTTTCCAACTTTGAGATTCTCATTAAGGATGGAAGATAAAGGCTTTTTAAAAACTTCGGTGGCTATATTGAGTTAATTAAAATATATACAATATCAAAAGAGTGTTTTTAGCTCTTGGTAATTCCCAGCTTTTATTTTATCTTACTAATTTCAAAATCTTAGAAATATGATTCATCTAATCCAGAGTTCTATTAAAACAAAACTCTCGAGATATTGGAAGATATTTCATTTCTTAACATCAATCTTATAATTTTAGAGTATCTAAGGTTAATTATAATTGCAGAGCTAGTTTTTACTTTTCCCAATCTTTTTATATAGGCATTTAATTGCCTTTAACTGGACTTCCTCCAGTTGCATTTGTTTCCTTCTAGATTTATACAAATTAGAATCCAATTTGTGATAGAGCCTGGCAAGAACAATAGTTCCATCTACGCTTCATGTCTGTATACCTCTTACATTCGTTTACTGTAGGCAAGTAATTAATTTCTATACATGAGTCCTAAATAAGTTTCTAATTGCAAAAGACGCCCCTTCACCTCTTCATTCTAGTATTCTGTTTTTTACAAATAAACTGGAATTACCCCACCTTAATTGCCAGTCATCTCTGTCTTTAACTTTCTAGGCTGAAAGTACTTGAAGAGCTGTAAAAGAGAAAAGAATGTAGTTTTTCAGTATTGGTCAACAGATTGGATCAGTAGGATCAGTAAATAGACATTATAAGGGAACAGCTTAATTTGTAGGTAAGAATATTTTCAGAGAATTTCTAACACTCAAGCAGACACTTCCATAGAGTGATTCATCACCTCATATTGGAAGGTATGGATGACTTTCTTCAATCATTTGTTCAGCAGATATTTATACTTATATTCTGGTACATTTACTGAACTTATGATCTCTGCCTTCATGAAACTTTTAATCTATTGGAGTTTTGACAACATTAAATTAAAAAAAACACATAAGGAAATATGTAATTATAAACTGTGATACATTCTGTAGAAGGAAAATTTAAGGAACTTTGACAAGGTTGCCAAATGTGGATCAGGAGATGAGAAAAGACTGTTTTGAGGAAATGACATATGATTGTGACCATAAAGAATGGTATAAATTAGCTAGGGAAGAGTGGGGAGAAAGAACATTCCTGAAATGTGCAATGTAACATACTTCCCACCTTTGCCACTTACCTTGCTTTAGAGAGAGTACTTAATTTCTCTAAATATTTGTTTTCACAACAGTAAAAGGATGAAAAAAATTACTACTTTATATAGAGTTTCTTATGAGGATTAAACACGATAATGCACTAAAAGCACCTAGCACAGAATAAGTCACGTAGTAAAAACTTTATAAATGTGAACTGTAATGGTGGTGGTGGTTATTGTTATATGAGTATGTGATGGTCCTAAATGAGAAAGATTTTAGCTGTTTTGAGGAACTTAAGGAAAGCGAGTGTGGATAGATTTTGGTGAGCCAAGGGAAAAGCAACCTGAGGTGATATTAGTGAAGGAGGCAGAAGCCAAATCATTGAGGGCCGTTAATTACTTTGGACTCGATCCTAAAGTAAATGGAAAATCACAGCAGTATTCTAAGTAAACCAGTGATATGATTTAATTTGTATTTTAAGATTACTTCGGTTGCAATGTATTGAGAAGTTGGAACTGGTTGTGAGGAGCAGAAGTAGAAGAGGGTAACCAGTTAGGATGCTACTACAGTAGTTTAAATGAGAGAGAAAACTGATTTGGGCCAGGGTGATGGCAGTGGACACAAGATAAGTGGATATATGTAAGATATATTTGAGGCGATAATTTGTACATAGTCTGCAGAGAGAAGGATTCTAGTCAGTTCCCAGCATTTAACTGGCCTTTGATAGCTAAGCAATTTATGTTTTCTCATAAATATTATGAAAGCATAAGAAATTGCTATCTATGATGTCTAAGGTTAATTCTAATTCTAAGAATCTATGACTCTTTTCTAAGAATTTTAATGTTTCTCATCTTTTCACCTGATGGTTTGGCTACTTTTCTCTGGCTGTCCTCCAGTTTCATTATGTCTTTCTGGAGTTGGAGCAAACAAAACTAGACTAAATATTTTAGAGGCAACGGCTCCACAGCTTTCTCCATGAGTGGGATTATAACTTCTGTGTTTTCTTTATTGTGGTACTCAAACCATGCGGGTTTTTTCCTATAGCAGCCGACTGGATATCTTTGGGAAATGATCAGCAGTCACTCTCAGGATCCTCTTCTGGTCTGTTATTTTAAATATAAAATTTGGAATTTTTATTCATAACGTGACCTGGCTTACATTAAGTTTCAGTTGCCACTTTTCTGCCCATTTGAAAAAAGTTTCTTTTGATTATCTTATGGTCTGGCCACATTGATTTATCTCTTCAAGTATAACCCAACTATTTGATTTCATCTCATGTATTCCTTAATGTATCAATTTAACAAGATTTCATAAGCAATCTACTGTGTCCTCTTTGCCTGGCCACTGGTGTGCTAGTGTTTAGTATTTGACTGATGAGCAGAAGGGAAAAAGAGGAAAGGCCATGGATAATCCTCAAAATCAGGTACTTCACTTCTCATGACAAAACCTTTAGAATGATAGAGCTTCTGATGGCTGATTTTGAGCTGGATTATAACCAATTCATTCAAGACCAGATAGAGGTGGAGTCAAAGGAGGAAATTTTGAAAATTATATTATTTATTAATGACCTATTATCTCATTTAATCTTGAATCAACCCTTGTAAAATAAGTCATACTGCATTCTGTGAGAAAACTGAAATTTATTGAAGCTGTGTGATGTGTTCAAATTCATACAGAAGTTAAATAGTTGATCTGGGTCGCAAATCTGAATTTTCTACTTCCAGTTCCAAGGTTCTTTTCTCTGTGGCAAGCAATCATCAGTTTTTCCTGTGTATAAGTAAGAACCTTGAAGTGAATCCTTGGGAATCAGAAAGATTTGGAAAAGGGCAAAATAAAATTTTACTCTAAAATCTCTTAGACCAAGCTGGCAATTAAAATTTTAAATATTGTTGAATCTTATTAGTTTCTTAGAAGTATTGAAACATAATTTCATGTATTTATACTGGAATCAAGAAAGATTTTGAAGGATGTAGAAGAAAATATTTTAGAAATGCTCAACACAAAACCATTTGATGCAGTGGTTAGTTTTGCTGCTCTCTGATATTATCATGAAATTGTGATCAGATACAACTTGATAAAAGTTGATCTTATTTAATGAGCTCCATTTTACTTTCATTATGAGGAGAATGCTAGCTTTAGGTGGACCTACCTAAGTAATAAAAAGTGACTTATATTTTTTTGAGGAAAAGTCTCAGAAGCTGAGAGCTCCATTTAGCTAAACGTGAAAAACAAAGTAAACTACTAACAACTGCCCCTATGTAGGGCCTCAGTAGTCTCAGTGCCTTTACCTTTACAAATGTCACCTACCCCCTCCTGTTTTTTAGCTGCACACGCCAGTAGCACAGCTGCAAAGCTGTTGTTTATCTCCTACCTGTCAGGGAACAGTAATTTTTCTCAGAAAATGGAATGGTATATGAAATATTTATCCACTTGTACATTCCATCATGTGAAGGATGTTTATCTGAATATGATAAAAATAGCTACCATTCATTGAAAATATGTGATATGCCAGAGACTTTACATATGTTATATCATTTCATCCTCACAAAGACCCATGGAAATAAAAATTATTTCTGTTATACAAAAGGAAACTTATTTTTTCAGAGAAGTTAAAAAACTTGTCCAGCTCAGATAGTAAAGTAGCAGAGCTGGGATTGAAAAGGAGTTGTCACTAACTTCGTCATATCAACTTGCTTCCTTTTAACAATGATATGAAGATGTCCAGTCTTTCTAACGGGAATATATTGTCCTGTTATTACTGTATGAAGTTAGAGATTATGGGGCCCCAAGTATCACATTGTAGTTTGCGAAGTATCTCAAAAACATGAATGTGTTAAAATTATTATGCTTTAGGATTATGTATTTGACATCTGACATTTTTTAAATGTACAAATAGCAGCACTTATTTGATTAAGAAGCCATGGTGAATTAATTTCACAATAGTATTAAGTCTATGCAAGTGTAGAAAATTAGAAAGAAGTATAAATCAGTGAAATCAAAAGGGACACTACAAGTATGTGTACATATCAGTGGATATGAACGGAACAGATATATAACATTATAATTTTAGGTAAATAGAGAGGAAGTGAATTTAAAAAGACAATTCTACTAAAACCTACCATTTTCTGAAAACCAGGTGCGATTCCAGCAGTTTTTAAATCTCAAATACAAGAAATTTACTTAGGAAAATGGAGTCAGCGAATTTGTAGGAACAGTTGAGGTGCTTAAAAGGTGAGAAGGGTTTCTCAGTCCTTTGGGCTATAAGATACATTATGTCCTGACATTTATGATATCTCTTTGTAAAAAGCAAAGTAAATTACTAGGAAAATGACAAGTACTATATTAGATGGGGTCCTACAGAACTTTTTCTACCGATATGAAAGTTGAAGAGTATTGGAAAATGAAGACCACAGAAAATTGTTCATATAACAAAACCAGATGTGGTAAGAGGTAGACCAAGATTAAATCACGTGTAAGTGGTTATTAAAGGGAAACCAAGAAAAATGGGGAAAAAAATTGACATGTTCATAAGATAAAAGCTTAAAGTCAAAATTTCTATCTATGAGAAAAATGAATTATATTAAATGTTGCTGTGCTACAAGCTAAAAAATCACAGAAAGTATTGAACATGAAGTATATCTTAGACATATGAAGCCTTGTGTATCTTGTTTTATATTACATATATTTTTCTTTTATCCTTACTAAATATGCATTCAGTTATTTTGAAAAAGTAAAATATTCTAGAAAAAGGAATAAGAGCCAACATTTATAGAGTAATATAGGGAACCCTTCTTAATATAATAAAGTTTCTCAGATTGCACAAATTAGACTAGCAATAAACTGTTTCAAAGGAATTAAAAGAAAAATTAAAATGGAACTTTGTGCTTCCAAATACAAATAATAACATTAACTTTTTTCAGATGTAAACATTTAATGTGCTTACTGCCCTGGGGGACTAAACCGATTAGGCTTCTGATTGAGGACACATAATGCTTACCTATTTTAGAATTGATAGAAATAATTGTTTTTTAGTTCTCTTTGTTTTTTAAGGATTCACTCATAAGGATTACTTTTCAAAGTCACGTTTAATATAGTTCTGTATTTAAGCCTGGGATATTAAAATTCAGAATTCAAATAGGTTTACATATTACCCTATGATTTGAAGTAAATTAATCATCTACAAGTATGTGCATCTCACATGTTTTTCTTCATCATGTACTTACAGTTCTGTGTTCTGGAAAGATATTGTGATTCTTTTTATAGCCAAAGAAAATGAAAGACATTTATTTATTCTATGATTTACTTATTAACATTGTGTGCTATATATAAAACTAAATAAGGTTTGATCCTCAAGTGATATATCATCTAGAAAATGAGTAAACAATTATACACATAATTTTACCAAAACATTAGTCCTGTTATGCAAGATACTGTATGAAAAATAGGTAAAAATTGTTTTGACACCTGCCATAAAGATATGTGTGTTGATAGAGAAACTCTGGCTCTGTTTGGATAAAAGCATGTTACCGCTCTCTTAGGTAGGGATGATAAAAAGTGGTAATCACAACTTTTGAGAAAATGGCATGGCAATTGAAAATTTCTATATAGAAGGAGTCTTGGGGTGACACTTTTGTTGGAAGGGTGTGCTGAGGGACTTCCCTTAAAACTATATTGTAGTCTTTGGTTTAAAGTCTATTGTGTCTGTTAGAAGTATAGCTACCCCTCATTTCTTTTACTTTCCATTTTCATAGAATATATTTTTCTATCCCTTTATTCTTAGTCTACGTGTGTCCTTAAAGATAAGTTTACTCTCCTACAGACAACATATACTTTGGTCCTGTTTTGTTGTTGTTGCTGGTTGGTAGTTTGGTCGGTTGAGTTTTTGGGTTTTTCTTAGTGGGGGAAGGGTTGGTTGGTTGTTTTTTTAATTCATTTAGATACACTATGTCTTCTGATTGGAGAATTTAGTCTGCTTACATTTAAAGTAATTATTGATAGTATGGACTTATTATTGCCATTTTGTTGATTGTTTTCTGGTTGTTTTGTAATTCCTTTATTCCTTTCTTTCTCTCTTACTCTCTTCCTTTGTGATTTGATGGTTTTGCTATAGTGGTAGGCTTTGATTCCTTTTTTATTATCTTTTGTGTATCCACTATTGGCTTTTGCTTTGTTTTTATCATGAGGGGTACATAAAACATAACAATCTATTTTAATCTGATAATAGCTTAACTTTGAAAATGTACTAAACCTCCCTCCACCAAATGTTTGATTTTGCTGTCACAATTTGCATCTTTTTAATTGTGTATCCATTAACAAAGATTTGTAGCCATAGTTATTTTTAATACTTTTATAACCTTCATACTGGAATTATAAGTGATACTCATCACCATTAGCATATTCTGAATTTAACTATATATTTATTTTTACCGGTGAGAATTATAGTTTCATATTTAGCACCGTTCATTTCAGCTTGGAGAACTTCCTTTAATATTTCTTGTAGGTCTAGTCTAGTGGTGAAGAACTTCTTCAACTTTGGAAAACTCTATCTCCCCTTTAGTTTTAAAGGACTACTTTGCCAGGTAGTGTATTCTCAATTGACTGTTTTCTCTTTCAGCTCTTTAAATATATTATCCCATTCTCTTTTGACCTGCCCAGTTTCTGCTGAAAAATCTGTTTGCTGTCTTATGTGGGTTCCCTTGTATATAACAAGTAGATTTTCTCTTGTTACTTTCAAGAATCTTTCCTTGTCCTTAACTTTTGACAATTTAATTATTATGTCTTTTGGTGTATTTTTTAGACTAATCTGTTTTTGTTGTTGTTGCTGTTTTTCTTTTTGTTTTTTGGAACATTTTGGGCTTCCTGTATCTGGATGTATGTTTCTTTTTCCAGGTTAGGGAAGTTTTCAGATATTATTTCTTTAAATAGTCTGTGTCTTTCTCTCTCTCTCCTCCTTCTGGGACCCTTACAGTGTGTATATTGGTTCTTTTGATGGAGTCCCATAAATCCCTTAATCTGTCATAATTTTTTATTCTTTCTTTTTGCTTCTCTGATTTGATGAATTCCACTGCCCTGTCTTTGAGTTGCTGATCGTTTATTCCACTTGATCTAGTCTGTTATTGAACCCCTCTAATGAATTTTTAACTCAATTATTGTATTCTTCAGTTCTGTGACTTCTGTTGGTAATCTCTTTTAATATTTTCTATGTCTGTGTTGAAATACTCACTTTTTTCATGTATTTGTCCTGACCTCATTGAGCAAGTTTATGACGGTTATTTTCAACTCTCTATCAGGTAAATCATTTGTTTCATTAAAGTCTGTTTTGAAGATTTATCTTTTCCTTTTATTTGGACACATTCCTCTATTCATTTTTCTTGACACTCTGTGTTAGTTTCTGTACATTAGATAAAACAGCCACCTCTCTCAGTCTTGACAGCGTGATCTCCTGCAGGAGGTAAGCCTTGTCTGGCCTGAGCACCCAGATGACTATCAAATTTGTGAGTATCCATGCCTCTTTGTTCTTAGTGGCTCTTAGTAGTTGACAGTATTCCAAGACTTATCAGTGTCCCAAAGGGGAGGATCACAGTCAGCACCTATATACAGGCTGATTAGAAACTGAGCCTTCAGGCAGAAGCTGAAAATGTATGTAGTTAAGCCACCTCCAGTGAGAAACTGGCAGATGTGAGTTTTTTGCTGCTTCCTTTGTGCTGACTTGGGTGTATATCCATAGGGCAATGCCCTGGTACCCATTAAGAACCATTTCTTTGTTTGCTGTAGTCCTGTGGAACTCGTGAATGCAAACTCTAACTGGCCATTAAAGCCAGGATATCTGGGCAGCCATCCCTCAAGTGACAGCCGCAAAAGCTGTGGTTAGAAGTATGTACAAGTTCTTCCCAGGGAAATACTGGCCTTGGTTTTATATTGGAGCAGGCTGGAGAGAGAAGGCCAGGGGTTGGGGAGCGGGGAGGCGTATTTTGGCTTCCCTGATCTCTGGGAAGAATCACAGCCAGCTCCTAGATACTTGCTAAATTAAAAGCCTGACACGCAGGTGGCAGCTTTTAAAGTACGCTGTTAAACCCCTTTTAGGACTGGGCGATGAGTATATTTTATCCACTGCCTCTTCGCTGAACCCTGGATGGATAACTGGTTAAGAACTTCCTCTTGGTTTGCTACAGTCTTAAAGGACTCATTAATATGATCCCTGTTGGCTGTCACACCCAGGAAATCAGTAGACCCATTCCTGGAGTGGCAGCTATAAAAGCTGGAGTGCAGTCCTGTATACACACTGTTTCCAGGGAGATACTGGCAATTTGGAGAAGGCTGGAGGGCAAGGTGGAAAAGGTGTTCTCTGGCTTCCCCAGTCTTTAGGGAAGATCAAATGCATACCCTAGATACCTTCTGGATTAGAAGCCTGGCTCTAGGCAGCAGCTTTTAAAGTATGCAGGTAAACTTTCAGGAAGAGATAGGGAGATGGACATTCTTGCCTGCTGTCTCTACACTGAGCGCTAGGGGATGTTATTGTGAGTGCTCATGAACCCAGTAGGAGTTACTTCTTTTGTTTGCTATGGTCTTATGGGTCCTGTAGACAAAAGTCCTGTTGGCTCTCAGAGCTAGGTGTTTTGGAAGCCCATCCTTTTGGCAGGAGTCTTAAAAGTTAGGGCACCAGACATGGGGTTCAAACCCTTCACTGCCCAGGGAGAAACTGGGAGTTGGCAATTCTTTCCCAATTGTATAGTGCTATTCTGGGGTGGAGTTATATCAGCCTTTTCTACCTGTTTTTGTGTGGGTATTTTTTCATTTGCCAAATGTGTAGGAGTCATCCAACTAGTTTCTAGATCTTTTCCAGAAGGAATTGTTCCATGTATATCCGAACATTTGGTGAGTCTGTGGAAGGAGTTTTGTTCAGGATCTTCCTATGTCACCATCGTGGTTGACTTCCTACTCCTGGCAGCATTTTCTGTAATCAACACTACCACCCATCAATTACCCAGTGTTGAAAGCTCAGCATTTTGTTTGTATTTCCTCTCTTCTTTTATATTTACTCTTAATAAATAACTACCTCTAACAAACTCTACGTTTGCAATGTCTTGTATTCTTTACTCCATAGCCTTAGTCCACTGGCTTTCTGTGGTTCTCACTATTCCACAATTATTAATTGTATAACAATTATTTACCAAATACTCTGCTAGATGCTATGGATAAAAAAAATAGTTCATTTGATGTATTAGTGGGGAAACGTAAAAAACAGTTCCAATATAGTAATTGTGTGGCAGTAAGAAAAGAGCACTGTATTCTGAGTGAGCGAACCAGGAAAGGCTTTGAAGGGGAGTCAGTGCTTGAGTGGGACTTTGAATAATATCAAGGAATTTTCTTAGAAATAGAGTAGGGCCTTCGGCAGCTCTCCAGATAGGAGAGCTGAACTTGTACAAAGACTGAGAATCATCAGGGAACCCAGCATATACTGAATTATTATTAGTTTAGTATTAGTATCATACAGTGAAAAGGGAAAGAGGGAAGAAAACATCTGAACAGGTAGACAATGAGCAAATAATGAAGAGTCCACAGAGATTCACATTTTGTAGGCAGTAAGAACATGCTGAATTCATACTAATATTGTAAAATAGACATATTAGCCAGTTAAAAATGTCATGCTTGGTGCAAGGTGCAGGATAAATTGAAGATAAAGGAATACCAATAAAGAGCAGTATTAGGGAGAGATGATAGCCAAGTACTTTATCTAGGACTGTGGCAAAGGAGAAAGTTATGAAAGGTATTTAGGAGCACAGTAAAATCTCCCTAAACTCAGAGATTATTTCTTATATACATGCCTTCTACATAATATGTAGTAAATAAATATTTGTTCAAAGATTAATGATTCCAATAGGATCTAAGTTCCTTTTCTAAATGCTTTGGCCTGCCATCTCTGTTCAGGCTTTAAAAGCCCATCTTAAACACTACCTGTAGGGAAATTTCCATAGATCTTTCAGGTGAAAATAAACTTTCCATCTTGTTAAATTTCATAAAATCTAGTCTTTTGCCATATTTAACACTTCAGTCTTTGTGTTTTAGATTTCAATATATAGCCCTTGGCTTTCTTTTTGATTATAAGTGTCTTGGAAGAAGAATCCAGGTTTACAGGGTATGTCTATTTATATCCTTAAACTACCTAGAATAGAATCTTTCACTTGCTAGGTTTTCTGTAAGTACTTGTAGAATGAAATAGTGAAGAGTGTATCTAACTATAAGTATGGAAATAAAATACCCTAGATCAATATGATAAAGTGGTAAGAGTAAGAACTCTGGAACCAGACTAATTTCTGAGTCTAGTGGAAGATACTGATATTAAATAACCCAAAGAGTAATGAAGGTATTGAAACGATTAAAAAAAAAAATTGTCAGAAGCATGTCAAAAAAAAAAAGAAAAATGGTAAGCAAAAGTTTCAAAAAAACTCCATAAAAATTAAATCATTGGCATTTCTTTGTATTTTTAATGCTGTATCTCTCATTAAACAACATAGTTTTGACTCATCGGTGTTGCTGCATAGTGTGAGACTACAGAAAGACATGAACACATCCCTCACGTTAAGGATCATAGAGTCTCAAAAAGTAAATTTATAAAAGAACAAACAGGATAACAGTGAATGTTATTAGCAACCAAAAAAAATTGTGTGGTAAATTATTTACTAAAGAGAATCAGAGTAGTGAGAACTTAGAGTAGTTTAAAATAGTCAAGGAAAGAATTATGGCTTGATTTACCTCTTTAAACTCAAGAACAGATTGATTATTCTCATCAGCATACGCATCATACTTCATGGAGTAATTGATATCTTATCCCCATGAAAGATTTATTTTATAACTGGAAGTTTGTACCTTTTGACTCCCTTCACCCATTTTTCCCATCCCCAAACCCCACCTCGGGTAACCACCAATCTTTTCTCTGTATCGGTGAGCTTGGCTTTTGTTGTTGTTTGTTTTTAAATTATACATATAAGTGAGATCACACAGTATTTGTCTTTCTCTGACTTATTGCACTTAGCATAGTGTCCTCAAGGTCCATCCATGTTGTCACAAATGGCAAGATTTTATTTTTTACGGCTGAGTAATATTCCATTGTATATATGTATGTACCACATTTTCTTTATTTATTCATCCACCAATGGACATTTGCGTAGCTTTCATACCTTAGCTATTGTAAATAATTCTACAGTGAACAAAGGGGTGCATATATCTTTTTGAATTAGCATTTTTATTTTTTTTGAGTAAGTACTCAGAAGGGAATTGTTGGATCATATTGTAGTTCTATTTTTAATTTTTTGAGGAACCTCTATACTGTTTTCCACAGTGCCTGCACCAGTTACATTCCTACCAACAGTGCACAAAGTTTCCTTTTTCTCTACATCCTCCTCAGCAATTTTATTATTTCTCTTTTTGTTAATAGCCATTCTAAAAGGTGTCAGGTGGTATCTCATTGTGGTTTTGATTTGAATATCCCTAGTGATTAAAGATGTTGACCATCTTTTAATGTGCCTGTTGGCCATCTGTATGTCTTCTTTAGAAATATGTCTATTTATATCCTCTGCCCATTTTTTAATCAGGTTCTTTGGTTTTTTTGTTTCTTTGTTTTATGCTCCAGTTGTATAAATTCTTTATACATTTTGGATATTAAACCTTATCAGATTTATGATTTGCAAATATTTTTCTCCCATCCATCTTTCCAGTTTGTTGATGATTCCCTTTGCTCTGCACTAGCTTTTCGGTTTAATATAGTCCCACTTGTTTATTTTTGCTTTTGTGGCCTTTGCTTTTAGAGTCAGACTCAAAAATTAATCGCCAAGATCAATATTGAGTGATTGATATCTTAACAATACAAAAAGTGATGGAGGAGGATAAAAGGAATAAACTATTTCAAAAACATCCATCTATGAAGAAATACAATGGCCATGCAGAATAAATTTTTACAGCATACTTTTAAATTACATGCTTATGAATTTCATGGTACCAGAAATATCTCAGACAGATGTGGCATGCCTGCCTGCCAAATTCCATGAAACTTCTATGATGGAGAAAAGTGTCAGGAGGGGAGTTTTTACGTACCCCTGATAAAAATGAAATATTCTTATGTAATTCTCTGTTTAAAAAATAGGAGAAAAAATTCACAAATGGTCATTATCCTGGATTATATCCTTTATGTTTCAGGAAGCAGTGTTGTTTAATGCTTTTTTGTTAGATGACAATCTGGCATGCCCGTTGAGGTTCAATCAGTTACATTGATTAAAAAGAAAAAAAAAGTAGGCTCTCTAAGATAATGATTTTGTTCCCCATATCAGACTTACTAGAGGTTCTTTATTGTTAAAGTGTCAGTTGTTTTTTCCTGTTGTTTTGTTTTGTGTGTGTGTCAGTAAACATACTGAAATGACATGTCCAGCATGAAAACCTAGTCATTTATTTTTATTGTTTCTAGCTAATACAACTTAGATAAAACTGAGAGACTATATATGTTTTGACTATGGCAATTTTGCTGATTTAGATTTCCCTTCTCCATGTCATATATACTAACCTGAATTTCTTCCACTATGTGGTAAATTGGGTGTGTGGGGGGGTGGGGTGTCGTTTGGGATTTGTAATTTTCTAGCACATGCTGGAATATGATAAGTTTTAGACTCAATTACTTGACAACCTGGTGGCAACTCGAATCAGTTCAGCTCCACATGTATTTGCTGAGACTGCTGTGTGTTCATCTAATTGGGGTAGGCAAATCTAAACCACTTCAGGGTCACGTAGTAGTAAGCACAAGGATGTTAAGGAACTGAGCCAATCATCAAGGTGTTTCCTTACCAAACCCCACCCAGAGAACAGGGACTAATAATTATCGAAACATCTGTTGATGCTATATGTTGACTTTTACATTTAATAGCTAATTTAATCCTAAGGTTTTGGAACCCAGGATTATCCCTTTTGTCCTGCAGAAAAAGCATGAAGTACACACTACCTGTATTTCTCTTTCTGTAGTCAGAAAGAGAAATTTCACCATATTGGCTGGTCAGTACACATATAATACAGAGAAAAATAGGAATTTCTATTGAATAGTAGTTCTGTTTCACTTTTAATATTGAACAGTAAATAGGAACTACCATATAAAAATATGGTTCTTTTAAATAATTGTTGCATATGAAGGAGAAGGAATGGATGTGATATTTGAGAAGAACATACATTTTTTATGATATTCTTGGTCTCTTTTTTATCTCAGTTTCATATCTTTTTTTATAGAGGTATGATTGACACACAGCATTATATTAGTTTCAGATCAGTAACATAATGATTTAGCATTTGCATATATAGCCAAAAATCACTACAGTAAGTCTACTTAACATCTATTACTATACATAATCACAGATTTTTTTCTTATGATGACAACTTTAACATCTACTCTCTTAGCATATTTCAAATATGCAGCACAATATTATTAACTACAGTTGCCATGTTGTACATTACATTCCCATGACTTATTTTATAACTGGATATTTGTAACTTTTAACCCTCTTCACCCATTTCACCGTCTCACCTGTCTCTCATATCTTTTTTAATTTTATTTTTCAATTGGAATTGACATTGAGTATTATTTTATATTAGTTTCAGGTATACAGCATAGTGGTTGGACATTTATATTAATATCATTTACAAAGTGATCCCCCTGACTAGTACTCACCTGGCACTATACGTAGTTATTACTATATTATTGATTATATTCCCTCTGCTTTACTGGATAGTCCTGTGACTATTTTGTAATTGCCAATTTGTATTTTTTAATCCCTTCACCTTTTTCATCCTGCCTCCCAACCCCCTCTGATCTGGTAACCATCAATTTGTTCTTTGTATCTATGAGTCTGTTTCTGTTTTGTTTGTTTGTTTGTTTATTTTGTTCTTTAGATTCCACATATGAGATTATATGGTGTTTGTCTCTGTCTGACTTACTTCATTTAGCATAATACCCTCTAGGTCTATCCACGTTGTCACAAATGGTAAGATTTCTTTTTTTTATGTCTGAGTAATGTTCCATTTGAGATATATATATATATATATATATATATATATATATATATATGTATATATCTATCTCACATCTTCTTTATCCAGTCATCTTTTGATGGGCACTTAAGTTGTTTGCATGTCTTGCCTATTGTAAATAGATCTGTAGTGAACATAGGGGTACATATATGATTTCAAATTATTTTAAATTTCTTAGGATAAATACCCATAAGTGGATTTGCTGGGTCATTAAGGTAGTTAGTTCTATTTTTAATATTTTGAAGAACCTCTAAATTGTTTTCCACAGTAGCTGCAACAACTTGCAATTCCACCAACAGTGCAACAACGGTTCTCTTTTCTCCACATCCTTGCCAACTCTTGTTAGTTTGGGATTCATTAATAAGAGAAGAGCATATATTTTTGAGGTAACATAGATTTGAATTCTAATCCTGAGTTTCTTCTTCCTCATTTGTAAAACTTAGGGTGAAAACATCTTTTTGCATGTTTATTGTCAAGATTAAAAAATAAAAATTGCCTAAAATAAAGCCTGCACACAGGAGGTGCTTAATAAATGGTGATGGTTTTATTTGTTGTTTTTGCTACTACCGCATCAAAAGAAGGATAAAAAAGCAGTTTTATTTTTATTTTTTGTTCAAGTGTCTCATGGATATAGTATTAACTCAGGTACTCTAGGATATTGTGTTGGAAGTTCCCCAAGTCCACTCCCAGCTTCAGTGATTCATTCGAAGGACTCACAGGACTCAGCATGTAGTCATCCTCATGACTAAGATATATTGTAGTGAAACGACTCAAAGGAAAGTTAGCAAAGGGAAGACACATGGGATGAAGTCCTGAAGAAACCAGCACAGCTTCCCAAAGTCTCCTCCCAGAGGGGTCACACAGGACTCGCTTAATACTCTCAGTAATGAGTTGTGACATGATGTATGAAATATTGGCTTCCCGGAAAGCTCATTAGAGACTCAGTGCCATGGTTTTCTTTGGGAGCTAGTAACATAGACAGCACCTGCCTAGCGCATACCAAAATTCCTGTCTCCCAAAAGGAAAGCAGGTGTTGAGCATAAACCATATTGTTTGTACAGTTTAGGTGCTCTGCTACGAAGCACTCTTGTCGGTCCCAGATATGGTGGGGACCCTCCTAAAATCCAAATTCCCAGAAGCCAGCCAAGAGTCATTGTAAGGATAGTAATCCTTATAAGCAGGCCACTGTAAGGACAGCAATCTCAGGCCTTCTGTGTTAACTGTTTTCTGCACAGATGTGCAGATGCAATATTCACAAGAGGCAGTATTTGGGGAACATATAATATCTTCCAAGTATACAATGGTTTAGCAAATAAATAAATCATGAAAAAGTTTATTAATATCCATCTAAGGAGCATTTCAGAGACTTAAACATGTAAATCGTCACTCAAACTGCCTATAGGAAATCTGAGAGTGGGTCCATTCATCTTAGTCTTTAAATTCAGAACCACCCAAACTTGGAGCTGCTCTTTGCCCTCCCTCTCTCCAAGGTCTAGCTTAGTATATATCTGGTTGCCCCAAAATGATACCAACTGATGTGACATCTATGGCCGTGGTTAGCACATCCGTTGGTGATGGTCTTGAGGTCCCAATTATTCAAGGATGAGAACATTTCTTTTTTCTATATGTATTGCAGGATTCCAGTAGAAGAGAAGGGTCATAAAATATCACACTCAAAGTTTTTGCTTAGAAATTCCCAGTGGGCTTGTGTCTTGAATAATAACAAGGTGTAAGCCTATGTGGCTAGACTTGGTACCCCAGGTAGCTGAGAAATAGTTGAGTTACACTCTTTTTTGATTTCACATTGGATAAGTAAATGCATTCTAGAATTCAGCATACATTGGTAGAGCTCTCCCATTATTATTCACTTCCTAAGTAAGGAGTGAGAATATTTATATCCTTATAAATTGATCATTTATAAATTGTTCTTGGCAATGTTGACATATAGTTGATTGTCACTGTGACATTGTTAAGGACTCCAAAGTTCTGCTGGTGCTCTGGCATGGAAGCGTCTTGCTGCTATATAAAGAGAATCTTGCTGTATTTGTACAGGCCTGCCCTATTTCTGCATTCCCTGAGTTAAGTAATGGGAAGGTAATGTGCCCAGCAGGATGGTATGCAGAGCACTTCGCTAACCTCCTGCGAGAAAGTCAGCATTTTGAGGAACCTGAGAACTCACATGGACTTGTGTGAAATTGTTCCTCCTTCTTCGTGAGGGCCTCGTTAAGCTTCAGCATTTTCAGCACAATGTTGTCACGATTTCAGCGCAATGTTAATTGTAACATGCACAGCACAGTGTATGTTCAAGCACGGGTTCTCTACTCACAGAGAGTTTTCTACGTGTAAGGTACTAGTGAGACAACTAACTTATCTAGTATATTCTACACTGTAGCGAAACCGAAACCAAAGGTTTCTAAGAGTCAATACTAGAGAATTCGTAAGCAACATCATACACAGTCTGGAAGGCACAGGCAGAAACCAAGAATAGGCCAATCGCTTAGTGAGGCCAAAACGATATAGGATAGATACTCAGAACTAGCAGGAATAAATAATACGAGAGGAGATTGCAATGCAAAAAAGAAATAAGAAATGTGACCCAGTATGATTTCATTCTGGCAAATAATATCTTCGCCTTTCAGGAGAGCATATCTTAAAAATGCTCTCCTACACTTGAGCCCTAAAAATGTCCTATGTGTCAATCAAGTGCTCCTGCAAAGAACCATAGTTCAAACAGTTGGCAGAGAAGTTCAGAAACATTTGTCATTGCCTAAAGAATGAGGAAAGACAGACTTTTGAGGACACCCTTCTGCCTCTCTGATCTTTTTCTTCCTTAATTTTTCATAACTTAAACCAGACATGTAAAAATATTCACATTTCTATGTGAACTTCCATGATTTCAATAGTTTAATTAAGGATCCAGCAACCACTTTGTCCTATGCGTTCATTCTACAGATATTTACTGGGCTCCCGCTATGTGCCAAGTAACATGCTAGACAATGAGATGTAAAAATGGGATTAAAGAAAACAATAAAGGAAGATCTAAGAGGTCACAACTTCGGCCTTTTGTAGTCAATGACCTTGATGTTGTCGGTGATTAGTTTCTTTAATTATATGAGTATCCAGAACCTAGATACACCCTCCTCATTGTGAAATAAAAGTATTCCAGTTTTTTAGGAAATTTACATCTTTCTCACCTATTGAAAAGATTTTAAATACCCTGAAATACTTGAGTGCTTTGCATCTTCCTTATCGTTAAATTATAGAACTTTAGAACTGGAAATTATGAGAGGGATCATCTGGTTCATCCTTCTTGCTTTTTGGAACTGGGAAAAGGAGACCTACACTGGTTTCATGACTTCCTTCAGAATTGAAGATCTAAACTGGAACTTAATTCTGTAGACTAGTCATCCACCAACACCATGTCGTTACTCTCTTCATTTTTAGGTACACAAATTTGGATGGAAGAAGGCGTTGTTAGTAGGCATCAGACAATAGATTTTCTGATTCGAATTTTGTCTTTAGACAGAGTCCACAAAAAACTTAATACCTGTGAGGGCTGCATGAAAGAAATACAGAGCTAATATAATGCTTTTTATGTAAAAAAAAAAAAAGATGTGCTGTGATTATAAGCACATACTCTTCTCTATGAGTAGCCCTGCTAGTTATTAGCCTTTTAAGAAGAGCTTGCACGTCACATGTTTTGCAACACAAGTGTCATAGCAGGAGAATTCCTCTTATTTCTCATCCAACTTACTTTTTTTAAAAAACGAATAACTTCGAAGTTCAACCAAGATAGGTGATAGCCCTGTACTGATATTCATTTTACCACCTTTGATTTATTGCCAAGAAACTCATTCAAAAGAACAGAATATGTGAACGATGTTGCCAGACAATTTACTGTGGGGAGAACAGACCAGTTGCCTTTCTATTCTCAAGCTTCCCATAACATAAGTGTGAGTAAAAGCATCTGTTGAATAGACATTCCAAGCATATTCTTTTAATCACTGCCAGGTCTTCCTGAGGCAAAACTTTATTCTGAACTTTTATTTTATGACTACCTGTGTGATCCAAGGAAATGAGAGTCATGTAGTTGTTAGGGAAATGTCAGGGGCAGAAATCCCTATTTAGATACTGAACAGACCATTCAATTATATCTTTTAGGAAACCTATATATTCAAATGTCAAGACTCTGAAGTGGAGGACCTGTGGTGCCAAAATATACTATTGTCCAATCTGGAACCTCTAAAATAATGAAGTGTTTGTCTATATTCTAAATTTAACTGCCTGTATAAAATATGCCATGTTATTTTTTTAATGCCTGGCATGTCTTATATTCCCAAAAAATGTTTGTAGACTGAATGAATAAATTTATTTTATGGCATTTCTATACTTTTTAAAGTGTTAATGAATGCAAGCTTTATACATAATTTACTTTAGTCACCAGTATTTATAGATAGTTTATCTTCAATTTTCAGACACTTTAAATTAGTAAAGATAATTAGGCACAGCCTTAGTTTCAGACTCTGCTCTAGTAAATTTGATACTGCTCTAGTAAATTTAGATAATGCTATAGTAAATTTGTCTACATACAACATTAGCTTACCTCACTTAATGAAAGAGAAGCAGAATAAAGAACTTTTTTGTAAAATAAGTCATATATTCCAGAAAACCAATTATAATAAGCTATAATTTTTCCTGCCAAAATGTCCCCAGTCTTTGGTAAGCTCCAGTAACTTTCATTCCCAGCCTATCCAGAAAAGATTTATCACTCAGTACAAAGGGAAAAGGATGAATATCTCACTCCAGATGCCATCTCAGAGTGTCTCCCTGATGTTGGATTTTGGATACATCCCAAATGCTATTCTCTTGTACTTTGGACTTAGGAGCCAATCTCCAGAGACCACATATATATGCAAAGAACAATTTCTTCCCTTTTAGAAAACAGGATAAAACATTCTATTTATACTAAGGATGATAACAGTTGTTACCCTGATATTAAAATTAGGTTTAGGGCGTATACCTTAGTAGCCACACTAGTATGGCAGTTATATCTTGTGTTCATCAAACATAAAAGAACATTGAATAACGGTAAAAAATTCCCTATGTTTCTCCAGAACCTCAGGCTTTGGTTAAAAAGGGAATCTTCCTTTGTTTTTCAATTCAGACATACTCTATCTTAGTGATTTCCAATCTTTTCAAGAATGAAGATAGTTTTTACAGACCAACAAGGGGTAGTTGTGTTTTCACGAGTATTTAGAATACTCTCAGAACCTTTATATGTAATTCCACAGCCCTCAGTGGTCTGAGTCCCAGAGTTAGGGAAAAACTACACAGCACAATCTCGATTTTCCAGAAGAAGACTGCTGAGGTGGCATTTTGCGACAGAGTATTTATTAGGAAGCAGCACTCGTGGAAAGAGGAAGAGGAAGCAGGATTGGGTAGAGGGAGAAGTCAAACTGACACAGACCCCACTAAGTCTCAACCATCCCTATAGGGAGCTCTGAATCCTTTATATCCCATCAGGCTGAACTGAGTGCCCGGGGCTTTTGTACTTTAACTCAAGTAGTCATGGCATATGGGCCAACCTGGGAAGAGTGCCTTTGGTCAAGAAGGCCCTCTGAAACTTGGAAGTTGAAGCTATGACAGCTTGGACAATAACTTCTTCCTTGAAGGAGGACCTGGGTGACCACCTTGGTGTTTATCAATGTGCTCTTTGTGTCACTTGGACCCACTTCTTCATAACCTTTTACGGAGATGCTCCTCTAAGATTCTGGTGGATTTTCCTAGCCCCCAACTGTGCAGTTAGTTATAGGCCCATAAATGGCATCAGTCTTCCGCCTCTTCCTGGCGATCACAGTGAATTAACTGTGACTCCTTTCTTCCTGCCTGTGGTGCCTGGATACAGGGAACTGGAAGTGCTCGGGGCAGCCTTAGGACTCTGACTGTATCACCTGGTGAAAATGTGTCCTCTTTAGGGACCACGGCCTACATTCTGCAGAGGTCCTATTTTGTGGGAATGTGACCTCCACAAAGACATTAAATAGGATTAATTCTGCATCTACCCCTTAGTTCCAAAACCAATGGATATTTTCTGTTCGAAACACAGTACTGTATAAATGTCTTTGATTCAGTGTATACACTTTTTTATCCTATAGAATGGTGCCCTATCCTCATTAAGCATCACCTTCTAGCTGGCACTTTAATGACACCATCGCAGCGCTCTGTCAGGTTGGAATCTTGTTGTCATGTGATCTAACTATTAGATTGCACAGACATATGCCCTCTTTCACACCCTATTTGCAGCAAAATGGGTTCCGTGGTCTGACACAATGATTATGGGATCCTGTATGGTAAACACTTTGTAAGCCCTCAGATATTGCTGCTAATTGAGGCGTGAGTGTAGTAAAACAACCCATTCCCAGAGTATATGCTGTATCTGTTAGAATAAATCTTTAGCCCTTCCAGAGTGAACTTGCCCACAAGTGACTAGTTGGTCTTCTGGAAGAATGGCATCATATCACAGGCTTAATGTTATTTTCTGTTGTTGGCAGTTTCGATATTCAGTGGCAACATAGTTAATTTAGGCTTGTTGAATGGGAACCCATTATGTCAGACCCATGCATACCTTCCATCTCTCCCACCATGTCCCTTCCATCCATATGCCCATCATCCAGCACTGAGGTGACTGATGAGCAACACTGTTGATGACAACTTTCTGAGTCATTCTGTCTCCTTCCAAGTACTCTCATTATTTACCATTTCTGGTAGACGTTAACATTTGAAACAAAGATCTTTGAACTTTAGGTCTAATATACCCATCCATATGCCTCTTTCTCAAACCCTGTTCCCAGTCTGATAATCTTCTCCCTTTCAGGTACCTAACCAACCAGTTGGGTCACTCACAAATGCCCATAAATCTGTATATATTCTAACCCCGAGTCACTTTTCCTTCCCATAAGATGGATAATCTAGAGCAGTGCCAGGAACTCCCACCATTACATAGACGTTCCCTTGCCACGCCTTCTAAGGCACTCCTGAGTGAGGCTATAGTCAGCTTCAGTTGGCACCTACATACTAAGTGACTTAGTTCAGGCTGCTATAATGAAATATCATAGATTGGGTGGTTTACACAACAAACATTTCTCATACTTTTGGAGGCAGGAAGTCCAAGACCAAGGCCCTAATAAATGCAGTGTCTGGGAAAGGCTCTCTTCCTGATTTGCAGATGGCTGCTTTCTCACTAACATAGTGGAGGGGAAAAAAAGGCTAGCTCTCTTTCTCTTCTGATAAGCACACTAATCCCATCATGGGTGCTCCACCATCATCACCTAATTACTTCTCAGAGGCCCCACGTCCAAATATCATCACATTAGGGCTTCTACATACGAATTTTGAGGGGACACACTTATTCGGTACATAGTACTAAGCCTACCCATCCATAGTACTAAGCCTGCCCATCCAAGTTTGGGCTTTTCTGCTTCTCTATCAGGTGATCATAGAGACCCCCGAGGAAGCCAAATCTATTAGCTGAAAAAGATATGTTGGTTGGGGAACAGCTGTTCATTCAGTTTGTCTATGCATCTGTGCTGCTTATGTTCCATCCCAGATGGCACTGGAACTGTTTGACCTTATGTCTGATACAACTCAGCTTGTGACAGATAGATTCATATGACTGTTTATTTGGTGTCCCATCGTTAAGTGTTCAGTCTCTAGTAGAGACTGGTAGCACACTGTAATTTGCTTTTCAAAACATATATAATTCTCTGCCACAGATGGCATGGCCTTGTACCAGAATCCTAGAAGACTGTGTTGTGTTCTTCCTATCGAGACTTGCCGTAAGACCTATATGGCTTCCTTTCTCACCATTGGTGACTCTAATACCATAGGGTCTGCTGGTTCATATGACCCAAGGGCAGAACTGTTTACTGCAGGAGTTTGTAAAATCCCTTGAGGTCCTTGTCGGGTGTTAAATCCTGTATCTTGGAAAAGTGCCCCAAATGTATACACTCTTACCTAATTGTATGTTATGTTTGTATTTTTTATATAATGTCATGGCTTCCTTGGAAGTACCTGTAGAATCAGGTCAAACGCCTACTCTTCCAGCTCCTACCAACACATATTAGCTAGATGTTTTATTCCTTTGTGGAATAGGCCCTTTCTCTTATATTAGGCTCAGCAAGTTCCCCAGTGGGATATGCTGTGACTTACTCCTGACTCTTGGCATAATGGCCAGAAGAGGAGGTATGGACAAACCCGAATTGGGAAAAATGTTTTCTTAGAGGGGAGTGTTCAAACAAAGGGAGAGCAATAGCATATAATAAGGAGGGATACTTCATTTCTTTAAGCACCTAGAGTTCAAAGACTTTGATGATTGAAAATCTTTAGGGACCTCTATCCAGATGCCTCCCATCACAAGTGTCCGGGCTCCACTTTTTTTTCCTCAACCAAGGTCCTGACCTTGACATAACAGACTTGCTTGGTTAAGACTTTAACCTTATATGGTCACTCTATTAAATCCTGACCTTTTGCTCAGTTTTCTCTGCTGTTGCACTGGAGAAGATGAGCCTAAACTACCCATAGGGAGTTCTGGAGCTTATATGGCCCATCAGGGTAGTTCCATATTAGGCAAAAGTGGCCAGGCCTCTGCACCCTCGCTGTAATAACATCCTTCTGAACAACCAATGGGCCAATGAAGAAATGAAAAGAGAAATCAAAAACTGCATTAAGACACATGAAAATGGAAATACAACATAACAAAACCTGTGTGATACAGCAAAAGGAGTTCTAAGGGAAGTTCATAGTAATATAGGCTTACCTCAAGAAACAAGAACTATCTCAAATAAACAATCTATCTTTACACATAGAGAAACTAGAAAAGGAAGAACAAACAAAGCCAAAAGTTAGTAGACAGAATGAAATAACAAAGGACAGAGAGGAAATAGAGACTAAAAAGACAATAGAAAATATCAATGAAACTAAGAAGTAGTTCTAAGAAAAGATAAATGTAATTGATAAACCTTTACCTAGACTCACTAAGAAAGAAACAAAAACAGAGCTAAAATACCTAACATCAGAAATTAAAGAGAAATTACAACTGATACTGATACCACAGAAATACAAAGAATCGTAAGAGATCATTAAACAATTATGGGCCAATAAATTGTGAAACCTAGAAGAAAATGGTTAAATCCCTAGAAACGTACAATCTTCCAAGATCAAGTCATGAAGAAATAGAAAATATGAATAAATTAATTATTAGTAAGGTGATTGAATCAGTAATCAAAAATCAAAAAGTCCAGCACCAGGTGGCTTCACTAGTCAATCATACCATTCAAAGATTAGATACCTATTTTTCTCAAACTCTTCCAGAAAATTGAAACAGAGAGAAAACTTCCAAACTTATTTTACAAAGCTATCATTATCCTGATACTAAAAACAGATAAGGACACAACAAGAAAAGAAAATTACAGACCAATATTCCTGATGAACAGAGAAGCAAAAATTCTCAACAAGGCATTAGCAAACCAAATTCAACATAACATTAAAAGGATCATACACCAAAACCAAGTGGGATGTATTCCAGGGATGCAAGGATGATTTAACATCTGTAAATCAATCGTTATACACCACATTAACAAAATAAAGAATAAAAATCATATGATCTTTCTAAGACATGAAGAAAAAGCATTTGACAAAACAGCATTCATTTATGATAAAAACTCTCAAAAAAGTGGGTATAGAGGGAATGGATATATTAGTCAGAGCAGTTAGACAAGAAAAAGAAATAAAAGCCATCCATATTAGAAAGAAAGAAGAAGTAGAACTGTCTCTATTTGTAGATGACACGGTTTTATAGATAAAAAATCCTAAAAAACAAAAAAACTGTTGGAACTAATAAACAAATTCAGTAAAGCTTCAGGGTATAAAATCAATATACAAAAATTGGTTGCATTTGTATACACTAACAATGAACTATCATAAAGAGAAATTTAAAAAATAATCCCATTTATAATTATATCAAAAATAATTTTAAAAAACTAAGAATGAATTTAACCAAGAAGGTGAAAGGTCCATACACTGAAAACTATAAAACATTGATGAAAAAAAACTGAAGACACAATAAATGGAGAGAACTTCGATGCTCATAGATTGGAAATATTATTGTTAAAATGTCCCCCAAGCAATCTACAAATTCAGTGCAATCCCTGTCAAAATTCTAATGGCATCTTTCACAGAAAAAGAATAAAGAATTCTAAAATTTGTATGGAACCACAAATGACTCTGAATAGTCAAAGCAATCTAGAAAAGAAGAACAACGGTAAACAACTACACTCCCTGATTTCAAACTTCACTACAAAGCTATACTAATCAAAACAGTATGGTGTTGGCATAAAAACAGAAACATAAACCAATGGAACAGGAGAGAGAGCTCAGAAATAAACCCACATAATTAATATATGATAAAGGAGGCAAGACTATACAATGAGGAAAGGACACCATCAAAAAATGGTAGTAGGAAAATTAAACAGTCACATGCAAAACAATGAAATTAGACAACTATCTTATATACGAAAAGAAATTCACAATGGATTAAAGACTTGAATGTATGACATGAAACCATAAAAATCCTAGAAGAACACATAGGTGGTACCTGCCTTAACATGTGTCTTGGAAATGATTTCTTGGATCTGACTCCAAAAGCAAAGGCAACAAAAACAAAAATACACAAGTTGGACTACATCAAACTAAAAAGCTTCTGCACTGCAAAGGAAGCCATCAACAAAATGAAAAAGCAGCCTACTGAGTGGGGAAAAATATTTACAAATCATATATCTGATAAGGGAGTAATATACAAAATATATAAAGAACTCATATAGCTTAATAGCAAAAAAAAAAAAAATCCAATAAAAAAAATGGGCAGATGATCTGAATAGACATTTTTCCAAAGAAGACGTACAGATGGCTAACAGGCACATAAAAAGATAGTCAACGTCACTAATCATCAGGGAAATTCAAATTAAAACCACAATAAAACATCACCTCATACATATTAGCATGGCTATTATCCAAAATAGAAGAAATAAAAAATGTTGGCGAGAATGTGGAAAAAAGGGAACCCTCATGTACTGTTGGTAGGAATGTAAATTGGTGCAACCATTATGGAAAAAAATATGGAGATTGCTCAAAAACTTAAAAATAGAACTACTATATGATTCAGCAATTCCGCGTCTGGGTATTTATTGAAAAAAAGCAAATAAACAAACAAACACTAATTCAATAAGTTGTATGCACCCCTAGGTTCACTGCAACATTATTTACAATAGCCAAGATTGAAGCAAGCATCCACTGGTGGATGAATGGATAAAGAAAGATGTGAGACACACACACACACACACACACACACACACACACACAGGAATATTATTCAGCCATAAAAAGAATGAAATCTTGCCATTTGCAACAACTTGGATGGACTTGAGAATATTAGGCTAAGTGAAATATGTCAGACAGAGAAAGACAAATATTGTATAATTTCACTTATGTATAGAATCTAAAAAAAACACAAACACAACAACAAACCAAAATCATAATCATAGATACAGAGAACAGATTGGTGGTTGCTAGAGAAAAGGGGGTTTCGGGGGGGAGATTGAGTGAAGAGGGTCAAGAAGTACAAACTTCCCGTTATAAAAGAAAGGTCATGAGTATGTTTTGTACAACATGGGATTGTAGTCTATAATATTGTATTGTATATTTGAAAGTAGCTAAGAGAGTAAATCTTAAAAGTTCTCATCACAAAAAATAATTTTGTAACTATATGGTGATGGATGGTAGCTAGACTTATTCTGGTGATCATTTTACAGTGTATACAAATATTGAGCCATTATGTTGTACACCTGAAACTAACATAATGGTGTATGTCAATTATGCTTCAATTAGAAAAAAGAAGTTATGAATACTGCAGTCTTTATAAGATCTACTGGATTGTAAATTCCACAAAGACAGTGACTGTGTTTGGATTTGGAACTCAGTGCCTCCCAACATGGGGCTGTAACATGTCAGACATTCACACATATTTGTTTATGGACTGAATAGATTAATTCTGATGTGAAGTAGTAGGCTGGACACATATCCTAGGAGGAATTTTTCTCTAAGGTAAAATTTAGGTTAGTTAGAATGATACATAATGATTACAGATGATTTCAAACCAGGATGCCAAATGCAATATATGTGTGTGTTTTCTGTTATTTTTTCCTAAAAGGGACCTGTTGGTTTACCTGGAGAAGTTGGGATGATTGGAAGCATTGGTGAAAAGGTAATTTGTGTCATGATTTTATTCAGTTGTGAGACTTCTAAACTATACTCAAAGGATAAGCATTTATATTATATTTTGTATTCATTAGAAATCACTCATAATTTCAAGCACATTACCTATACTAAGTCTCTTAAATATATTGAAATATAGCTAATGGTATATGAATTTCTAATTTTTAAATGGCAGAGTACTTTTTGGTTGTAATGATATGGTTAAAGAGAAGAAATGAAACTGGTGGTCTAGGTTTATGACGAGAAAATATTTAAATCTATTTTATGAGAGCAAACCTCCTAAAAGAAGCAGCTTTGAAAGAGGAGAATAAGGTATCATTTTACTAAATCCAAGGCTCAGTCACAATCTTTTTTTTCTCTAGTATGTAATGTAGTATGTAGTTATTCATGGGTATTTTGGCTATTGTGATGGCAATTGTAATTTGCTTAAAGATTACTTAGAAGTCATTACCTCGGGAGTGGCTTCTACATAATTGAGCTTCAAATTTAGGATAATTTTTTAAAATAAAAGTAACTATTTACTTGAAACCAACAAGGGCATTTTTTAATTTTAATTTTTGAATGGAATCTTATAATCAACTAGTAGGTAATAAACTACTGGATTTTTGACTGAAACATGACTTGGTGAATATAAATTATAAGCCTGATAGTCTAGTACAATTAGTACACAAGGCTACTTTTGTGAATAATTAAGTAGAACCAGGACTAGAAGTAAATTAAATAATATTCTAGTTATTTGAAAATTTTAATTTAAATCAAACTCGACATATCTGAAATTAAATTTAGCATTTTCCCACACTCAAACTGATCTCTTCCCAATTGTTTCATTTCTATTAGAGTGCCTTGCACCTACCAATATTTTTCCAATCTTCCAAAATAGAGTGAACCTATCTTAGAGTTTTCCTTTTCCTGCATCCTCTATGTTTAATCTTTTAGCAAGTCTTAGAGTTGTTTCTTCACAATTCATCTTTTCTACTAGTAAATCTAAAGCCATCTTCTCAGACATACTATTAGAAATTTATTTTAAATTTATCCTCTATCATATTTACCCTACCCTTCCCCATTCTATCCTCTAATCCATCCTACGTACTATAAGCAGAAGACTAACGTTGATGGTTCATGATGAAGCATTTTGAAAAACCTCCATTGGCTCCCTGTTCTTGACCCTGTGAACTCCTTTACTTTGTTGTCAAGGAACTACATAATTTGGGCTTAATGAGTTTATCCAACAAACTCTCTAATATTCTCCAATATAAACCTTTCTCACTCCTCTGTGTCATATATACTTGTTTCTATCTTGTTACTGTTTTCTCAGTTTAGAGAATCTTCTCCCCTTCACTCTATGTATATTCTAAGCGAAACTATAGGACTCAACTAAATCCCCATGTCCTCCATAAGTTTTCCCACATTTCTCAGGACTTCCCTAATTTCTTCCCTTCCTGAACTTAAAATAAGTACCACACAACTTAAAATTTTATTGTCCTGTAATTGATTTATCTTTGTTAATATCATGTCTCCAATTAAGGGTAGACTCTGAGTCAAATTTCTGTTTTATCTCACCTAACTCTCAGTACATTGTTGATTTTGTTATTAACAGTATAACAAATACAATATGAGCTAAGTTTAAACATTTTAAATAGTTTTATAAGTTTTTCATTCTGACTTAGTTATTTCTGTGTTAGGTCAAATCTTCTACACTAAGATTTTGACAATCCTGTGAATGTCAATGTGAATCATTTCAGTCCTTTTAATCTACTAGGGATTTGGAATTTGATTATGTTGATCCTCCAAAATTATTTCTGTGAATAAAATTTTGTTCAATGGTTATAAAGATTAGTTAATTTTTACAATATGCTTTGATACTTTTAACGTTTTCATATTTTATGCCACAAAATTGTAAGCATTTCCACTTATAAAACTTCAATGTACAGCGCATGCTTAACTTTAAATCCTGTTTAGTCATAATTTGTATTTCCTTTATTTTAATAAGACTTTTAGTATTTTATCCCTTGAAAAACGTCGTAAAAAGATTTTTATTGTATTAATAATAGTCTAGCAACTTTAGGGTAAGAATGCGAAATTTGTAAATTTTAAAATTATTGGTAATTAGAATAAAGTTGTCATATAAGTTATGATTCTGACTGACAATTTTTCTGTCTAGGCTTAGGTCAATCATGACTAATTAACATGCATCAGTTTCTCTTCTTTCTTTGCTTTAAAAGGGAGAACGTGGAAGTCCAGGTCCACTTGGTCCCCAGGGGGAAAAAGGTGCTATGGTAAGAGCTCAGAGATTTGAAAGATAAGTTTCCAAAGAACATAACAAATTTAAGGCATTCCAGAGGTGGAATTGCCTTGAATCAAATTTAAATAAGTGAAAATGCTATTTTTATAGTAAATTTCCTTTAGAATTTTCTTCCCCTTTAAACAATTTACCTTTTAGAATGCTGTATGGCATAAAAAGTTTGCAAGTCAGATGCCTTAGTGAGATGCTTCTACATATGATAGGAACTAGAATGAATAATTATTATCATTAGAAGATTCTGTTTTCAGAAAATATATTGTGATGAATCTGGTGGCACATAACACTGTCTATAAATTCATTTTACCTAAGTTATTCTTTAGTTTTGACTTCCGGAAAAGCAGTCTAGGGATTTTTGGCTTTTGGGGGAAGTGGGCATGGCCGCTTTTTGTAGGGGCATGTCTTTTGTTTGTTTGTTTGTTTGTTTTTAGCTATGCCCAGTTGTCAGCTAGGAAATTTAATATACCCACAGGCTAATCAATTCCAGGTATTATTACCTTCTAAAATGTTCCCAGAATCAGTGTTGATACCATAAAGGGCGATGTCCTTCTAATTTTCACAGGCTAGTTTATTTGTACTCATTCACATTCCTTCATTACAGAATTCCATGACCTTTGAAAATGATAGAGTTTCATAAACTCTATAACACAAACTACAGAAGATATGTGAATATTCTCTTCTTAATAGGTTATAATATGTGATTCTGGTTAGTAAGTTTCTTTTCTAGGCAAAGACTTTCTAATAAAAGGATACATAGCTTCTATATAATCACTTTTTTATTTCTATTGTCTATCTGTGGAACAGTTCTTGTGGCCTCTTGGATAAGAGAGAGAGATCTTATCAAATCATCATTTTATTATTATTTATAATATACTGGTTTTTCTTCAATAAAAATAATGAGGTCTAACGGAGAGTTTATATGTCTTTCATATTTTTATTCAAATTATAGGGATATCCAGGTCCTCCTGGGACTCCAGGCCCCATGGGTCCACTGGGATTACCTGTAAGTATAGAGAAGACTTTAAATCCTCTTCTAGAATGTCTGTTTAAATTTAAATCCATCACTTTGGTTATGCTATTTTTTTTTTAATGCAATGTAAGTAATGTGTAAACTGATGGAGGCTGCCTCTCTCTCGCATCAACATAAAACACTCCAGAATAAGTCATGGTATCTTGAACTTCCTCACCTCTGCTTGTTATATTATTTATGGCTCACTTCTAATAATACAACCAGTTTCAATTCTGCAGCCTAAAACAAGCAAACAAAAAAACATTTAAAATAACCACATATGAGAACATTCACAGGATCAGTAATCAATATTAGAAGTTAGATCAATTGGATAAACAAATCACCAGCATATGTTCCAACATAGTTTTCTTAGGAGTTTGAAAATATTTTCAACCGGATACAATTCATAGAGAACATACCTTTGTTAAAGAAAAATAGTTTTTTTAATACTCCATTTTTGTTTAGAGAAAAAAAAATGAAATCTTATCTCTTAAGGAATAAAGTTTGCTTATCAAAATTTGACAGTTATTGTGAACTTAAATATGAAAAAGATTAGCTTTCATAATCCCCTAAGCAGAACTATTCTTATCAGAAATGGTTTATGCTGTTTCGTGAAGGTTCTGTTTTGAATATAAGCTTGATTTTCAGTATATTGTTGACTTTAAAATTAGGAAGACTGATCTAGGGCACAGTTACCAGTCTTTTTACTCACATAAGATAATAAATCAAGGTCCTGTAAAGGTTCACAGTTTTTATCTACTTAATGTTATATAGGTAAATGTATTCTGTTTTTTAATTAAGTCTTTACTGAAGACTATAGGCATAAAAATAATTCATTGTAATTGACCTAATAAATAGCACCTTAATCTTCATTACGGCTATTTTTGGTGGCATATTAATTTGGAACATTTTGTAGCTTTTTTCATGGTAACAGAAAGAAATCTATTTTTATGTGATATGGTTATCATAAATGTCTAGAATAATGGGAAGGAAATCTTGCAGTGATAGCCATTGCTTCTTTGATGAGTCAGGCCGATTAGATTGGTCAGACTGGCTGAGTAGGTATCTCCCTCCACCATCACTCCATGTATGTTTCTCTAGAAAACTGCCTGGCTGGCAAATATTAAAAGCTTCCCATTCTTTGTTCACTGTGTAAACACCCAGAAATGAAACTTGTCCGAATAGTATGATACATCAAAAGCAGAATATTGAGAAAGGGAAATATGGTATATGTTTAATATTAAAGCATATTTTTTAAGGAAACTGATCAATTTTATATTAAGACTTCCTTCCCATTACATGTCATAAGAAAAGTTATAACTAATGTTCTGATAACATTCCTATAAATTCTATTTTTAAATTTTCAACATGTAGGGTCATGTGGGGGCAAGAGGACCACCTGGGAGTCAAGGTCCCAAAGGACAAAGAGTAAGTTATCTAATGAAGGAAGTACCTTAACCTCAAAAATTGACTTCATATAATGATAAGTGGTCAGCAAAAATAACTTCATATCTTCTGTATTGTGCTTAGATATTGTTGGATTTTGCCCTTGTTTTCTTTATATTAGATGAACTACCTACAGTATCTAAACTATGACATAATAATTTACATAATTTATTTTATTTTATTTTTTATGTTAGTTTCAGTTATACAAAACAACATAATGATTAGACATTTACACCCCTCATAAAGCGAGAACCCCACCAAGTCTACTACCCCCCTGACATCGTATATAATAGCTATCACAATACCATTGACTATATTCCCTATGCTGTATTCCATATCTCATGACTATATCTATATTATATGTATATAATATATACATATATTATATATATATATATTTAGTTATAGTTGGCATTCAATATGATTCTACTTCAGCTTCAGGTGTACAGCACAGTGGTCAGGCATCTACACAGTCTATGAAGTGATCATTTATTTTTTTAAAAATCATACACTTGTGTTTTATTTTTTTACAATTTTCACTAATTCATCAAGATTTCTTCTTTCTTATTCCCAATTTCCAGTTTCATTCTTTGGGGGGAAAACTATAAATGTGAAGACGTTTAAATAAATTATTTTTCTACTCACAAGAAACTCACATAGCAAAGAATAGTAACATGACAAAATAAGAGCAATGGGAAATGGAATGAAGATACACAGGATGGATAAGAGTTTATTAATTGTAGATCAGAGGTGATATAATCATCATTATATAAGAATGACTCATACAGAATTAAATGAAAAATCTTCCTCTCTGTCTTTTAAATGTTAGATCTTTTTTTTTCTTTAAAGAAATAAGAACCACAATTTATTGCATGCCTGTTACATGCTTGGCACTTTTACATATATTATCTTAATACTTAAAACCACACTTAGAAGGAGAGGCAGTATCTCAAATATTATAGATGAAGAAAACGGGGCTCAGAGTGTTCTAGTATATGGCCTATAGACACACAGAACAAAGGCACAACCAGAATTTGGACCTTAGTGTGTCTAGTTCCAAAGCCTATGCTTATTCGATACAACATGGAATATTAAGGCATATTTTTTCCTTAACTAATTTGAATATGTGGGTTTTAAGAATTCTCTTTTCCCCTTGACTTTATCTTGACTTTTACAGGTAGTAAATAAAATACTTAAAAATTCTAAGAATGTGGCCTCCAACTGACAAAGGTTAAAAGCAAAACAAAAATTGCCGTCTTCCTGTTGGCAAATCGGAGAAAAGTGTTACAAATATTCATTTTGAAATAACGGCTCTAATTTCATGTCCTGTGTTTTAGGTGAAGATTGAAGAAAGAGAGAAAATTTGTCTTTATTATTACTTCTTTTCTGAAAAATTGTGTTCCTTACTGGGTGATAGATTTAAAGTCTGTAAATAATCCTGATGGCCACATCTATTTTAGCCCAAATGAGATTTAAAAAAATAAAAATAAAAGTAACGGTAGATGAGCTATACTCAAACTGTCATTAGTAGTCTGTGTTCTGCCAGTGTTCAGTACTCGGTCAGATCAAATGTGTTTATTCAACCTTGTATTAGTCATAGTGGGAAAGTTCAACCAGTTTTGTGACATGTGAAAAAAGAAATACTCGTGCTTTTTAAGTAATTGAGATCTTATTGATTATCCAGGCAGAAGCCATGCACCCGAGCAAGGTCTGCTCCTGAATAACTTGTGCTTTCTCCCAAGTCAAATAGGATATTCATAAGGGCTGTGATTTTCTAACCTCCATGTGATCTCTGGGTAAATGATTACTCTTTCCTGATTTGCTGCTTTGTCCTCAATTCTCACCTCTTCACAGATCTATCTTCCTTTGGAGATCTTCCTTTGGAGATAGATCCTCCAAACACATTTTCCTGATTCTCTCTCAAAATGACTTCTCATGATTGTTTCAAGTTCAGCCAGTACTTTCTAAACAAGGAAACTTTGTTTAGAAATAAGGGCTTGGTTTAGAACAAAAGAACAAAAGTGCTGCTTTCTTTACCAGAAAACATTTCAGTCAATCAGTGACGATTGGGAATACAAAAAAAAAGAACCAACGACCAGAATATTTGAGAAAGAATATAGTATTAGGAACTTCCATTTTAGTTGTAATCTGATATCTTCCCATTTCTACTCTCTCATCAATTGTTTTTCACCATGTATATGATCTCAATATCCTAGATCAATCCTTCCCTATGTGTTTCACTTGCAAAAAATGAGAACATACATCCAGCCCACTGAGATAAATGAAAATGGTATCTGGCTGGGAGTTCCTGTGTCCCATCCCTTCCCTGAGACCCAAAAAGGTGAGGGCGGGTGAGGGGGGGGTCCATATTTCTAATATACCTATAACCCCTTTGCGGCCCTGGAGGCGAAGCTTGCCGTAGGCATTTACACTGAGACCACACAACTGTCATTATGGACTCATGCTTATACCTCCTGACTGTGCTGCCTGTGATTTATACTGTTAGCGAATGGCCATGTCTCATCATGAATGGTAGGACTGCTTCTTCCCCAAGGAGTCTGCCTGCCCATCTGCTTCTTCCCTGCCAATCCATCTGATTCTATCTAACATTTATTGATTTCCTACTTTGTCACACAGTCTTCTAGTATCATGGAAGACTCAAAGTTAATGATCCTTTAGAACTAGATCACATAATGACTTACCATCTAGTGGCTTTTGAAATGTCGTGCAATATTGGCACTTTTCCAGAGAATAGGGAAAACTTAGGCAAGCAATCATGCCTGTCCTCTCTGGAAACAACCAGAACAACTTAGTCTTATGAAAATTTTTCTAATTCACTTTTTGAAGATTGTGTAATCCTGTCTCATTTGGCTGAAAAAGATAACAGGATTGGCTGAAAACATTATTCTTATGATTTGAGATTCTTAGGTGGGAAACTTGGCCAAAATTTAAGTATTATTTTTCATTCTCTAAGCTTTGTTTCCACCTATGAAGTTTATCTGAGGAATAGTTATTTAAGTGAAGTAAAATAATTGAATATACCAAAGTCAATTATCATAATGTGTACATTCATATCCCTCATATAGAAAATACAGGCTAGCAGATTCTCTACTGCAATACCAGAAAGATAGTGGCTTCGTCTTTTAAGTCTCCAAAAATAAGTACCACTTTGGCTGTCATCCTTCATGTGCGCATGTAACTCCTTGGGGCCGTGTAACTGATCCCTTGGTGTCTCTCCCATACACACTTCTTGTCCAGCTGCCCTGACAGGAGAGAGAACACACAGAACAAAGTTAACCTCATCTCCTTTCTTGCCCATGGATCAGGCCTTTGATCACGAGACAACTTTAGATTTTGTGCCCTTTTTCTAGATGGGTTTTATAGAGGCATGTGAATGAGTAATTTTTTTTTATTCTGACTAGTCTAAGAATTACTTAAGAATTAAGAATTAAGTGAGGAGAAAAGATTGAAATAACTATATTAGAAATACATAATATTTTAAGATTTTCTATGCAAGATGTAGAACGGATAGGACTACAAAAATTCGAAACTCTGGTTCATTTCAAGGAAATGCATATCATATTGGGAAAGCAACCATCGTATTTGCATTTAGGTTCAATGTCAGTGACACCTGGAGCACTCCAGGTTTTAGACTTGCTTCTGTGATTTCTTCTCTTGAAAAACAATTTATAAAAAGAATAGAATAAAAAGATTTTTTCTATAAAATCTTAAAATATTAGTTTTTGTTTAAGGGAACATTTTGTTCCAGCTGTATCAATCAAGAGTCAGAAAAGACAGCTAGGCATAATTAGTTAGGCATCTGAGTGATTTAACATTCATGAGGGGTCAAGCAAAAACAGATATGGTTAAGAACAAATATAAATATACTGAATCTAAGTTAAACATTTGTGAATAAGGGCTAGTTCTTTTGTTCATAGATACTTTAGCTTATTAAAATTGACTACAACATTAATAAAATGGGTTTGGAATTTTCATAAAAGTATTCCTAAATAAACTAGTATGTAGTTGATGTTAATGTTTTAGTTAATCATAGTTCTTTTTCTTTTAATTGTAACATTTATATGAAGTACTGGTTCTGTCTTCTATCATGTAATGCATTTAGGATATGTTGAGTATTCAGGAACCTGGTAAACTCTTTAAGATCATTGTCTACAATTCAAGTACTTGTTACTTTACGAAACATGCTTAGTTTATGTAGCTGAGCTATCAAACTTTATTCCAACTTTTAAAAGCTGCTAATAAACACTCATTGTAGCCAACTTTAACTTCTAAAGGAGGATAGAAAAGAGATTAGATTTGTTATTTAGCCAGGATATATTCTCCAAGAGCTGTATAGATAATCAGATATTTTAAAGCAGACATTAGAAAAATAGCTTTATGCCAAATTAGGTGCCTATTACAATACTGTTTGTCTCACTCTCTTAGAGGTTGTCCTAAAGCTTATTTTGTCTCAGGAATCTACACTAACCCATGGATAATTTCTACAACCAGTATTGAAGTGAAACTTACACGTTGATAAAGCTAAGCTTTTAGTTAATTAACTCACCCTTAACAGAAGCTAAAGAGTGCTAAACTTTCCTAGACTTTTAACTAGGAACCTTAAGCTTTATTGCCTTTAATTAATGTAACTACTAATTGCTACACTTAGACCTTCCCTGTGTAGTCGTGGCTTAGTAAATGAAATAATATATGTGCGAGTATTTTTTAAGTATTTTTAATGAAACAACATTGTAAAACAAATGATTATCATTACTATATGTGCTGCTTAATTTTGGAGGGAGTTCCTTTCAATTATAATACCAATCAGCACTCTACTTGTAAATGTTTAACATTCGTGTTGTAAACCTCTTCCAAACTTCAGGTCCTCTATTTCAGCCTGAGTTCACTTGCTAACAGCATTAACCTTTATTTTTTTTTAACATTTGAAAAAGAAATTATAAATGTAATAAAACACAATTATTCAAAGATATCTAAGCATCATGTGAATCAGGCCACTCACTGAAATCTGCAGGCTTCAGTGTCTTCATCTTAAGTGGGTTTGGACTAATTCAGCCTTGACAATAGGTATGCTGAGGCAGAAACTGGCAGTTAATTATGCGACTTCCCTCCTGAGCTGGATGAAGCCTTTCCCACATATATATCTATTCAGCCACTTAATCGGACTTTATCCAAGAAATGAGACTTATTTACCATCTTTGGACCGATCTTTAAAAAAAAAAAAAAAATTCTAAATTTATAGCTCTGTATCTAGCGGGGGATGGGGAAAAGGCTTCTGAAGCTTTATTCTTATGGCTGCTACCATTTAAACCTAGGCCGAATGACTTCTAACTCTCTAGTACTAGCCTCAGAGATCTGTGCGGCTCATTGTGGTTGTATGTCTACTGTCAAGTTCATCTTCTCCCCATCCCCCGTTTTCCATGCCAAACAAACTTCCATTTCCAATTTGGTTTTATATTAGCACTGTCATCATTCTACCAGTTACTAACAAAATATCCAAGAAAGACAGAAATTTCAGATTACAAAGGATCCAAGTGCCTAATCATGGACACATTTTCAGTCTAGATTTTACTTATTTTCTGTGGTATTTTAGAATATTAACCACTTATTCCTTTTCATACTTTCTCAGCCACATTCTGTTATTACTCCAGAAAATTTTGCAAAGTGTTTTCTTACAAGGCAGAAAAAGGAAAATAGACATAGAACTGCCAGATAAAAGAATACATGCTGCTGAATTTTTAACATGAAGGTGATTATTAGATAAAGGTCCTGAGAGATCTTTGCACTTAAAACTTCAGAGTCATCCTCTAATCGTTGTTTGTTTGTTTGTTGAACTGAATTTACTGGGGTAACATTGGTTAATAACATTATATAAATTTCAAGTGCACAACTTTATAATACGACATATTGTGTGCTCCCCACCCCAGTCTGGTTGCCTTCCATTTCATTGTTCTTTCTTTCATCATCAGTTACTTAATTGTCCAACATTCCAAGCGTGTTCCACCTCTGGACCTTTGCAGCTGCTATTTCTTCTGCCAGAATTAATCGTCCCCAAGTTATTTGTACAGCCTGCAGTCTCACCTCTTTTAGGTGTCTATGCACTAGTCACTTCAGAGACTTCTCAAACCAATCTATAAAATAGGGCTCCCCACGTGGATTCTCTCTAGTCCCTTACCTTCGTTATTTTTTCTTCATTGCATTTAAGTACCTACTGTCATTTTATACTTTAATTTCATATATTTATTTACTTGTCTTTGAATCAGGGATTTGTCTCTTCTCCCTACCATATTCTCTGGGCCTAAAATGGTACCCGGCTTGTAGTAGGCACTCAGTAAATGTTTGTTGAATGAATAATATGCTTTGAAAAATCACTGATCTATTAAACAAAGTCCATCCTCCTTAACTTGACATTCAAGATCCTGTACAATAAAACTGTAACTTAGTTTTGCAGTCATTAATGGGAAAATAGGACAGAAAAAAAAATTGGAGACAGATCATGGAGTACAGTGGAGCTATAGATCCTCATGGAATGTGAATCTTCTCTCCACTCCTATGAATGCACCCAAGAGGATCAGGGAATATAGCTACGGTAAAAGCGTAGAGTTCTATTATAGGAAGTAGTTTTTAATTATATAAAGCTCAACGAAGCTGATGGGGTACAAGAGAAGGTGCTAAAGCCTAGGGGGCTCCTTCAAAGCATCATGTTGCTTTGGGAGATTTGCATCATTGTTTTGTGTAGAAATCGTCAGGTCAGTGCCCCCTCATTGATTATTTTGCTGTTTTGGAGGGGTTTTATTATTTTTAATTTTTCATTAGATTATTGATTTAAATATAAACCTTTCAAGACCCAATCTTTCCACAATTATTTCTTGATACAGAAATACTGCTTTCAAACTATATTTTTCATTTTTGGGTATTTTCTTTCCTACCTCTCTGAGCTTATGTCACATAGCCTTCTATCTAGAGATCTGTGCATGATCTCCAACTGCCAAAATAGTATCTCCATTCCCCTTACAAACATGTGAAAGTACTCCTCCTCCTTTGAATGTTTTTAGCCCTTGACATGCCTTGTCTCTTCCCATATTATAATCACTTGAATAATTTACCTTATCATTCTCTATGCTTCATAATGGGGAAACTTTCTCACAATTGTGTATCCCCATAGCACGTAATGCAAAGCCTTTTCCACAGATGTTCAGTTATAGTTGTAGAATTGAATACATTCCTTTGAACATGCCTTTAAGATCTTGCAAGGACAGTTATAATTTAGGCAGGGAGACATACGCTGTCATTTAATTAGAGAATGACTTTTGCAACGGATGCTTCCTCACAGCTAATTACTAAATGAATTTTGATAGCAACTTAGCCCAGAAGTTTTAAACTTACATGAGTATTCCCAGCAGCATTTTCTACCCCTTTTCTGTGTCCCTGCCAGCCGTCTTCTGGTCACTATTGTCAGGCAGATGCACAGCAGGTACGATGCTATCAGCACTCACTTTCTAATAAAGTGGAAAGAGTGCCATTCCAAAAATATTACACCTAAGAGTGTTTGGACAAACAAACCAGCCACTTTTAAGTTAATTTAGAGTTGTTTTTAGAATAAATGCTGGATGGATAAGGTGAACAAAATACTCAGCTAACATACCTGGCCTTTAGTCACCTCGACAACTGAATCAGCCGTTCGTGTGCTGAGCTGATTTACTATCATTTGGCATTAAATCTTGAAAACACTGACTTGATTCTCTCATGCAGATTGGATCATCCATATACCCAGCTGTATTCTTTTCTGTGGTCATGGCACAGAAACAAGCAGGAGTTTGTCAGATAAAGAAGAGTGTCTTCATTTGTAAGGATTCACAGCAGGGAAAAAGGAAGCTTTCAAATTAACAAGATATTTTTTCCATCTGTAGGGACCAAGAGGGACAGATGGTCTCTCAGGAGAACAAGGTATACATGGTGCCAAGGTAATCACTGATTTTCTCATTTCATATACAGTTAAGTTTTTCTGAGTCCATATATCCTGCCTGTCTAAAATCTAATACATTTCCTTACAAAAGCATGGTTCTAAATTGTCTCTTAGTCTAAATATAAAACATACGTAAAGTTTCTACTACACATACAGAAATCTTTTCTTTTTAATATTGAACTATATACTTGATGTCTAATTTTTTGTATGTGGCTGTATATACATAGTCGTGTATAAGACTATAATTCACATTCTTATTAATTCACCTGGCATTAATATTTTGTTAGGGTGAAAAAGGTGATCAAGGAAAAAGAGGGCCTTATGGTCTTACTGTAAGTAGTAAAACATTTCGTATAAAAGATAAAAATTTTAAATCTTTTTTTTTGGTATATGATTAATATTTGGGGAGGAAGCTACTTGACCCAAGCATTTTCTTTCCTATATAGGGTAAAACTGGAAACCCTGGAGACAGAGGAGTTCAAGGGAAACCAGTAAGTAATTAAAAATAAAAAGTGGATAAAATAAAAGTGGATAAAAATAAACAAATTTTATCCACTTTATTCTCTGACATAACCATTCTTTATTTTTTTAGTTTTATTTTATTTTATTTTATTTTATTTTTACATCCCTCACACCGTGAACCCCCCTCCCCCCATCCACCACCACCCCGACCTCACACCGAGCCATCACATTATACACATAAAATTATAGTTGGCATTCATTAATGTCCAGCCTCTGGTGTACAATGCCATGACCAGGCATCCACAGCATCCCTGAGGTAGACATAACTATTCTTCAGTCTTCACTTTTTCCAGCTTCTTGTCCAGTTTTGTTTTATCTTGTCCAGTTTTATTTGTTTTATTTGTTTTAACTTGAGTGTTTTTAGACCCTTGGAGTGTGGAGCTATGCTTTCCCATGGCACTGCTCTAAGAGTTTTTAATATTATATAATACTAGGTATTTTTCTACTATCAAAAATCTTTTCAGAAGTATACTGATAGGCAATAAGTTGTGTGTTTATCATCATATAATGTCAAAACAAAAGAAAAATATTAAAACAAAGAAAAAATACACATACCTGGTACACAGATGTACACAGACACACACATATGATATTAAATATATATATATATGTGTATATATATATTATAATTTTGAGCACATAAGCTTAAATGTATGAGTATTATTAATTACTTTAGGCATTATATCATTAGTTTATAATAGTTGTTGAGGTTTACTTAGCTCTATACCTACATTGTCTCATTATTCTTGATTGAACTGAAATTGATTTTGGAGATCTTAAGGAAGCTAGTATCAATCAATCTAAGAAGTCCAGTCTTCCCAAGGATTGATTTGATCCTGCACAGTAATCTCCGTGTCTCTAGTCATTTATGCACTGTCAACAAGCAAGCAGTGCCATCTAATAGGAAGGTACATTGGAGGTCAGATCGACTTTTGTTCCAGTGCATGCTTCTATTAGCTGTATAGTCTTGGTTTAATTGGTTAGCTTTGTGGATCATGTTTTCCTCTTCTATAAAATAAAGACACATCTTTAAATTGTCACAATTCTAAAGCTAGGTATTAAATGAAAATTGGTAACATGTATAGTACTTTTCCAGAACATCAGGAAAAGGATATTTGCCTATGGGCCAACATTGTTTCCACACATATCTCTGACTCAAAGGGGAATCAACAGGAAAGGCCATGATCCATTGTGTTATGAAGGTGATAAAGCCTGCATAATGTTTTTAGTTTTCTAAGTCTTGTAAAAACTATAACAGTTCATAGATTATTTTTATCTAGATATTCTTTCAGTTGATGAGATGGAGGGTTAAATCTCCAACTATGATTTTGTATTTCTCCGTTTCTCTCTTTTATTGTCTAATTTTGCTTTATGTATTTTGAAATTCTGTTTTTAAAGTATTCACATTTATGATTATTATGTCTTCCTGATGAACTGATCTTTTTATCATAACAAAATGTTCCCGTATATCTCTGGTAATACATTTTTATTCCTGGTAATACTGTTTGTTTTGAAATCCACTTTATTTGATATGTCTCTCCAGTCTTCTTATGCTTGTTGTTTGCATAACATATCTTTTCCATTCAGTTACTTTCAACCCATCTGAGCTTTCAGATTTAAACTGAGTGTCTTATATCTGGGTCTTGCTTTTTTTATTTATTCTGATAATCTCTGCCTTTTAATTAGTGTTTTTCCCATTTCCATTTAACGTAATTATTGGTGTGGTTGCCTTTAGGTCTACCATTTTATTATTGTTTTTCCTTTGTGGTTGTGGTGGTGTTTTTGTTCAGTGCCTTCTTTACGCATTGAATAATTTTGAGAACTCCATTTTTATTTAACTATTGGATTTTTAGCTATATTTCTCATTATTGTTTTTAAGTAGTTATTCTAGGTCAAGAGTCAGCAAACTTTTTCTGAGAAATGCCACCAAATAAATATAAGCATTGTTGGTTATATGTTCACAGTCACAACTACTCAGCTCTGTCATTGTAGTGTGAAAGGAGCCATAGACAGTATGTAAAGCAATGAACATGACTTTATTCCAATTAAATTTTATTTACAAAAACAGATGATGGTCCAGATTTATCTGTAGTTTGCCATTTTCTGGCTTAAAAATCACAGAATACATTCTAACTTCCAATAGTCTTCTTAGAGCTAATATATGTGTACAGATGATCAACTTACAATGGGGCTATGGCCTGATTAACAAACCCATTTTAAGTTGAAAATATCATAAGTTGAAAATACACCGAACTTACCTAATGTGATAGCTTATCCTGGCTTACTTACATTAGCCTACAGTTAGGGAGTGTCATCCAACACAGTGAATATACTGTAGAGTATTGGTTGTTTACTGTCACGATCACATGGCTGACTTGCAGCCGTGGCTCACTTCTGCTGCCCAGCATCATGAGAGAGTATCATATCACATATCACTAACCAGGGGGGAAAAAATCAAAACTCAAAATTTTAGGTACCATTTCTACTGAATTCATATTGCTTTCACACCATCATAAAATTGAAAATCGTAAGTTGAACCATCATAAGTCAGGGACCATGTGTAATACTTAACGTAATTGTGAGAAACTTGCAACCATATAGACCATTTACCAACATCCTGTATTTTGTGCTATAATTATTTTACGTGTTATATGTATATGTGTTATAAACCTCACACTGCAAAGTTAAAATTTTGCTTTAATATAAATAAAATATGTATGCTTTACTTCAAGTGAAATATATATTTTAGAGATATTCAGGAGAAAGTAGTGTTGTTTTTTTTAATTTATCCATGCATTTACTCTCTCTGGTGCTCTTCATTCCTTTCTGTAGATCTGTATTTCCAAATGGTGTCATTTCCCTAGAGTCTGTATACCTTCCTTTAGATTTTTTGTAGTCAAGTTCTGCTAGTGATTGATTAATTCTCTTAGTTTTTTGTTGATGAGAATGTCTTTAATTCACCTTTATTCTTGAAGGATATTTTCATTGGATATGGAATTCTGGGTTGGTAGAGTTTTATTAGTTTTTATTCACCACTGCAATATTGATATGTCATTTTCTTTTGGCCTCTATTATTTCTGATGAGAAGGCCACACTTAGCTTCATCATTATTCCCCTGCATATAATGTATCATTTTTGTCTGGGTTCTTTCAAGATCCTCTCTTTATTTTTGGTTTTCAGTAGTTTGACTATGATGTATCTAGATGGATTTTCTTCACATTTATCCAGCTTGAGGTTTGCTGAGCTTCTTGTGTGTGTAAATTTGTGTTTTCGGTAAATTTGGAAATTTTTCAACTTGGTTTTTTCAAATATTTTTTCTACCCCCACCTCTCTCTCCTTTCCTTCTGAGATTCCAATTACATATAAATTAAACATTTGATATTATCCCTAGGTCCCCAAGGCTCTATACATTCATATTTCAACCTTTCACTTTCTTTTTTTAGTTGGATAACTCCACTTTATATTTACTCTCTTGTTAAGCCCATTCAGTGAAATTTTATTTGTGATATTGCATTTTTAAGTTTTATTTCAGATATTTAGTTTTCAGTTCTATAATTTCCATTATTTTTGCAGATGAAATTTCTCTTCTGAGATTCCCTATTTATTTATTCATCATAAGCATATTTACATTGACATTATTGAGCATATTTATAATAGCTACTTTAAAATCCTTGTGTGATAAATCCAACATCTGAGTAATCTTGAGTTTGGTTTCCATTAATTGCCATTTCTTATGAATATGGGAAAATTTTCTGTCTAGTAATTTTTGAACTCTATCTTGGACATTTTGAATGATGCATTGTGGAGACTCCAAATTCTATTATATTTCTTAGAACAGTATTCCTTTTTATTTTTATTTTATTTTTAAATTTGGCACTCCATTAATTTAGCTGGGCTCAAAATCCAAGTTCTCTAGTCTCTGTGGTAGGAAATCTCTGCTGAAATCTCTGTTTGGTTTTTTCAGTCTTGGCTGGGCTGCTTGGAGTCTGCCACACCATATATATTTCAAATGTCAACAAGAGATTTAAGCAGAATTTATACCCAGAATTTAATGCTTCCCCTCTCTGGCTCTTTCTTCCATCACTTTCCAACAGCTCTGGTCACTCCAAATTTTGCCCTCTGCTTCTCTATGTGAGTAAGACTACAGGTTTCTATCCTACTTATTTTTAACCATCCTATATGACCTACCCTCTGGCTAAAAGACATTAAAAAAATTAGAAACTCACCTAGTGACGTTCCCTTTCTTCTATGTGTAGATCTTTCTATTCTAGGTTTTGCCTACTTTTGGTCGTTTTTCCAATGTCTTCAGATTTTAAAAAAACTTTTGCCCTGGGTTTATATTTATCTGCATATAGGTTGGTAGGAGCTACTTGGCCATTATGGAAGTGGGACCTCTTAACAGTTCTTTTTTAAATATAATTTTCTCTGGAATAATGCAGAAAACTTGAGAAACATTTATTTCATAATTCTTATAATACAAAAATTATATAGTATTAAATCTATTCTTTCCCATTCTTTAAATAATGAAGCAGAATGCACAGTTTTCATGATCCTACAATGAAAGCATAGCCATGGAAATAATATAGAATTACCATACAAACCATCAATTTCACATCTAGGTATATACCCAAAAATATTGAAAGTAGAGAGTCAAACAGATATTTGTACATCAACGTTTATAGGTGTATTATTCACAATAGTAAAAAGGTAGAAATCCTAAGTGTCCATTGACAGATGAATGGATAAACAAAATGTGTTTTATATATATATATATATATATATATATATATATATATATATATATATATATATATATATGAATGTTATTCAATATTACAAAGGAAGGAAGTCTTAACACATTTTACAACATGGGTGAACCTTAAAGACATTATGCTACACGAAATAAGCCAGACACAAAAGAACAAATATTGTGTGATTCCACTTATATAAGATACCTAGAATAGTCACATCAGAGAAAGAAAGTAGAGTGATGGTTGCCAAAGGCATGGAGGAGGGAGATAGGGAGTAATTTAATGGGTACAGGGTTTGAATTTGGAAAGATGAAAAGTTCTAAAGATAGATAGATGGTAGTGATGGTAGCATAGCAAGGTAAATGTACTTAATGCCACAACTATACATTTAAAAATTGTTAAAATGGTAAAATTTTATATTATATGCATTTTACCACAAAATAGGGAAAAAAATAATAGAGGCAGAGAGAAAAGTTAGGTGGGAGGATTGTGAAGAAAAGCTGAGGTAATAGAACTGACTAAAACATTTTCAAACCACTTTTTCTTCACATTTTGCCTTTGTTTGTTCAGGGTTTACAAGGACCCCCTGGGAATACAGGCGACAGGGGACTTCCAGGAGAACCAGTAAGTTTATTTTTATACTTTTCTAATTGTGTTTTCTCCTAATGTACTTATCTTTCTGTTACTATTGCCTTCTTATGCTATGGCTGGTTTTCTGAAAGCAGCATTTATTATGGGCACCTAATTATATAGAAGAAATATTTTACTGTGAATACAGTCTTTAGTGCCTTCCTGGTTTCATAGAGTCAAATGTGCTCCTTTTTATCAAAAACTGTTAAACTTTACATATTTATGTTTCAACAAAGATAACTCTGTTTTATTTAATCTCAGATTTTTTTTTTCTGAATGGCTTGTTGTTAGTATAATCACAACACACACACACACACACACACACACACACACACAGTCACATTTATGAGGTCAACTCTATATAAAAGACCACATAGAGAAACCAAACTCTACACATGATTGGCCAAAATATACAAACATGACAGAACTGTTGTTACATCAATAATGCAAAAACTTATATCTCAATTTCATAAATGTGATTCAATTACACAATTTCCATGGAAAATGAATTGTGAAAAGACCTTGTCACATCTACTTTCTCAAAATTTATTCTTTATTGCCTATGAAGTCATTCTTCTTGGATGGTATCAGCTGTAATATACTGTAATATGTTTTTTAAGTTTTATAATGCAATATAATCTTTCAAATTACTGGGCTTATCCATCAGCTGACACAAAGATTTACAAGTGGCCTTTGCATAACTCATTTAACTAATAGCAAGTGGAAAGTTCTAAGAGTCAAATTGTTGCTGTTACAAAGCTATATTCATTTCCTTCTTTACACAGTTAACTTATAATGTATGCTCTCTAAACAATAAATAAAGATTTGATCATATATATAATTATTTCCATGGAAAGAATCTTAGATATGGTATTGATTTTATCAAACTAAATCCTTCTCAGTTTTCTTTGTATTTTGTATCTCTTGATTTGCCATCCCAATTCTAATATTTATTTCATCAAAAACAATGCAACTCTCTTTAGCATTATTTACCTAAATAGCTCTTTCTTCTAAAAAGTCTGTAGCTCCTTTAAGTCAGAGACCATTTCTTTTACCTTTGCAATCTTCTTTTCTGGTCTAATGCCTGGCATATTATATCTACTTAATGCATGTTCGTTAAAGTGACTTCACAGAAAGTGATACACCCAAAGGTATAATCATTCAGCCACTATTGTTAGATGAAGTGAAATGGACTGAAAACTAATTTAGTCTTAATAAAAATCACATTTAAGTAAAGATAAATGTGTCAATAGAGCTATGGCAATAGCAAAGACAATATCTTGGGCTTTATATAAGAAAATATTTGTTATTGTAGCCATAAAGGACTAAATGGCTTAATAGCAACCAAAGATTGATATTCAGGTCACAGAGTTAGTAGGGCTGGTAAATAAAACATAAATCAATTTGTAATGGATAGAATAGGTTTGTTTCACATATTTTAGCTGCCTGGCCATAAGAAAAAAAAAACAGAAGTAAACTGGTAAATGAAGGACACAAAACTGGTAAATGTTGAAACACATTTATATTTTGAGAATAACAAAGTAGAGAGGACTACAACTGTTCTATAGCCAACACCTATTAGAGTGGTCTTTTTTTCTCAGATGAGATTCAAAACTGGTTTATTCATTGTAATGCAAGTTTTGGGATTTGGATAGTTGACCATTCATTCATTCAATCAACAAATACGTATTAAGAACCTACACTGGGAGTATAGTGGTCAGCATGGAGTTTTCAGTCTATGGTAGAAGTGTACATTAATTAATAACAGATAAATGAATAATTTAAAATTGGCATATGTATTGTAAAGTATAGGTATTCAATTCTAAGAGAATATGTAACAGAGAATCTATCCTACTCTGGGGTTAGGAAAAGCTTCCATAAGGAGAAACATTTGAGCTGTAATCTCAAATGGTAGGATGAATGGTAGCTACTTAGGGAAAGATGGGGAAAGGTCATTCCAGAGCGAAGTCATGACCTAGGAGGAAACACTGCATATTTATGTGACGGTCTAAAAGAAGGCCAACATGACTGTCGCAGAGTCAAGTGAAAAGTAAGTGCAAGATGAAGAGAGAAAGAGAAGCAAGTGACAAAACACATACAGCTTTATGAGCCCTGTTCCCAAGGATTTGTATTTTTGTCCTAAGAACAAAGGGATGTCATTGAAAGGATGGAACTAATTTTATGATCCAATTATCACTTTGTTAAAATTACTCAAGCCACAAGGTAGAAATCAAACTGTAATGGACCAAGAATGGACAAGAATGGCTTTCTGTTGCAATAATCCAGATGGGAGATGGTAGAACCCTTTTGATTTTCAGAGTAGAGCGGATAGATATATGATTCGAAAGGAGATAAAAATCAACAGGAGATAGATGTCCTGTATATGAAGTATGATTCCTAAGTTTCTGGCTTGAAGAATTAATTAGATAATTATATACCACATATCAGTGAAATCATATGGTTCTCTACTTTTTCTGTCTGACTTATTTTACTTAGAGGTTACCAGAATGTAAGTGGGCAGGAGGTTCTAGATGAGGGTAAATGGGGTCAAATATATGGTGATGTAAGAAGAACTGACTCTGGGTGGTGAACACATAATATGAGATATAGATGATGTAATACAGAATTGTACACCTTAATTCTGTGTAACTTTACTAACAACTGTCACCCCAATAAGCTTTAATTTTTTAAAAAAAAGAATGAATTAGATAGTTATATCATTTAATAAAACTTGGAATACCAACAGAAAGCAAAGTTTAAGAATGGAAGATTATAAATGCCATTTAATTATTGCAACCTTTTAGGAAATTGACTTGACTTTTGACTAAATAATACTACATTTCAGACTCTATTCTAAGAGGGAAAATGCAGAATACACACAAAGACTTACGCACAAAAGTGTTTCTCTCAGCGTGTTTACATTCTGAGGAGAATAAATTTTAAAATGTTATCCATAATATTTAATAAGCCATAGTTGAAAAATATCAGTGACCTCTTAATACCCTTAATGGTTATATTGTTGAATTGAGGACAACTTAAGTGACACCTGTGTACCAACCTTATAATTCTATCACTCAAATGTTTATCTCAGCTGTTCCCAATATCATATTGTGTTACAGACCTTCATTTTCATTTATAGTCTAACATGCAAATAATATTCGCTAAAGCAAAATTTTACCGCAAAGAGCAGCTACAAACAACATAAATGTCTAGTATTAAGAAAATGATTAATTTATGATACCGTGGAATAGTAAATGGAATATTCTGTAATCATTGAACAATTTTGTTAAGAAATATTTAAAATAACATGGTGAAATATTTATGTTTAGAATAGAATTTTAAGCAGACTACAGAAGGATAGAGAGGTATTATAAGCTTCCTTAATAGAACTAGAAGGAAATATGAAAGAATATTTACAGTATTTGACCTAATCTGTTTTTTTGTACTTTCCACAGTTTTCCAATATTTTTTAATAAACATTACTGTAACAATTCAGAAAAACAGTTTAACATAACCAAGCATACCAGTTTTGCTCCCCATTACTACATTTTTAAAAAGTGAGGTGTTCACAAAATTGTGATGGAGTATATATAATCTTATAACAAATTTTCACTATCTTGCTATTTTCTGTAAATTTGAATGATGTTGTTATTTTCTGAATCTAAAAAATATGTTATGTCTCTCCAGAAAGATCGAAATACTGTATTTCCAGAAAGATCAAAAAGTGCAAGTAGCTCTTTTGGATAGCTAGAGAAATACCATTATATTGCAGTTGCTAAATAAGTATTAATTTATCTAAAATAATTATAGCCAGTTAAATGGCTTCCACTCACTAAAAAGATCCTTTAGATTCAGCAATTAAATGCTTAGGCTATAAGCTAATTACTCAATGTCCATTTACTCAAAATTAAGCTATTCACTATTGCGGTGACCAGGATTGCCATAAAAGTCCGAACATGTATTTTATTACACCTCAGTGATTATCTCGTGTAAATACTGTTACATCAATTCATATGAAACAGGAATCATTCAAGTTGACCCAGTACTATGATAAAGTATGATATCAGCAAACTCCAACATATTTTTGTTTCATTAGAGCAAATATTTGCTTCTTTAAAACTATTAAGTTTGTCATGTATTTACCAGGAATACAAAGTAAATCTGTAATTATCATACCCATTAAATAAGATAACTTTTGAAAGTCCTTAGCACAATATTTCTGATTTATTAGGCATTTGACAAATCTTCATTGAATGAGTAAATAAGTTAGGGAATGAAAGAATGAATGGTGCTGTCCTTTCTTTCCTTTTCTTTTGAGTCCAAGTATACCTTAATATTATTCACAAAAGAAACACAGATGTATAAACTAAAGATACAAATTTTTAATAAGTTACTATCCCAATAAATGTATTGTGTTATATTACATATGATATCTTGCAAATTCCATATTTAGGTGCATATTTTAATGAAGTAATCTTTGATTCTCAGATTTTAAATTTGTTTTAATACAGGGCCCACGAGGACCGCAAGGTGATGCTGGACCTCCTGGAGAAATAGGTGCTGAGGTAATTGTTTTATGGCTCTTTCTTTCTTTTTAGTTCATCAATGCTCACTACCTTTTATAAGACTCCTCTGAGGTCTAGTTGATAGATATACACATATATTATGAAAAATAATTCTATAGTTCTTTTCTTTTTCATATTCAGAAAATAAAGCCTAAAATTCTATTTAAAGCAGGATGACTGTTGTATGGACCAAATTTTACACATGGAAAGTTTTCCTCTTAAGAGTTCATTTAAGTGATAGAACAAAGAGTGATAGAATAATATTTAAATGATAGAAAAATTTTTCTTTCAGTTACGGAGAGTTAACTTAATAGCCCTCCATGCTAAGATGTTATATCTCCTTCATAGAAGGATATTGAGAATTGAATCCATTTCAAGATATACTTTGGAATGGTAAACAATGGTTGTATAATTCTGTTGTTTGTTAACTTAAGCACTAAACAAATTAGACATAAAATCTCGCCTTCCTTGGCTTCTATGAAACTGCAGTCTCCTGTTTCTGCTCTTTACCTTCTGATTAGCCTTTCTCAGTCTTTATGTGAAGTTGTCCTTCCTCTTCTTCAGTTCAGCAATCATATTATTACAATGACTCTAATTAATTACCAGTATTATTCTGATAGCTCTCGTATGGATGGCTCTAACTCATGCCTATCTCTTCAGCTACAATTATTGATTTCCTGTTGTCTTTTACATAGATATCCTAAAACATCTCAAATTCAAAATATCTAAACCAAATCACTTCCCCATTGTTCTTGCTCCTTTTTTATCCCATCTCACTGAAAGACAACCCTTTTACCCAATAATCCAAAACTGAGTCATCCTAGACTTCATTTCCTTCTATATCCTCTCCAATTAGCCATCATTTCCCTTTGAATAAGCCCCACTAATGTCTCAACTCTAACCTTTCCTTTCCTCACTGTTGCCAGTGCTCCAGTCCCCCACTTTTATGCCATGTTTCCTCCTCTTCCCATCATTCCTTAGCTACTTGTTGCCAGTTTATCTTTGTCATATCATTCCTCTTCTTGAAAATTTTCAATGGCTCTTATACTGTTAATAATGTCAGTTTCTTAACATGATAAATAATGTTCTACATTATCTAACCTTTGTAGGACTATTCAACCACATTCCAATAAAACTTTTCTCCTCCCCTATATATTCCAGCTTCGTTGACCTATTTTTAATTCCATGATTACATCGTTTTTTTGCTCTGCACTATATATCCACTGGGGATAAAAGGATGGCTGAGATATGGTCCCTGACTCCTTTAATTATTATCCTTTAGTAATTTATAATCTATTCCAGAATATAATCATTTAAAAGATCATTACACTGCAATATGTTAGAACCGATGACGGATATATTCACAGGGCAATTTAGGAGCACTTCCCTTGGGTAAGGGAAAAAAGATTTGGGAGGCTGGGCAGGGAATAGGATGAGTTTTAAGGAATGAGTAAAGTTAGGCATATAAAAAAGGAATAAAAAAGGCATATAAAACAGGCAAAAAAAGGAATAAAGATAAGGGCATTCCAGGAAAAGGTATAGTATGAGCAGGAACATGCAAACATGTGGCAGTATGGGTTCTTTGGTGATTAAAGTCAAAACAAGGAGTGACAATAGGTGAAGATATAGAGAAATGGTTAGATCTTGAAAAGACTTACGTACATTATTAAGAAGCATGAACTTTGTATGTTCTGGGCTATCATTAGTAACTGTACAGTATAAACAAGCAGTGATAAAGTCCAATTTGTATGTTTGGAAGATAATTCCAGCAGTCCCATGGAGGATGGATTTTAGACAAAAGTGAAGACATGCAGACCTACTGAAAGTCTGTTGCATTCAACCATGCAATCTGACCTAATGTAGTAGGCATAGAAAAGGAAAAGAGGGGATGGATTTGAAAAATGTTTGCTATATAAATTCTGTAGAACATGCCTATTTGTGGAATATGGAAAGTAAAGGGAAAACAGAAGTAATAAAGAGAATATATTATTCCCCAATTTCTAGGTTGTGCAACAGAATGGATGATAATACCCTTTCCTGAGGCCAATGAAGAATGTTAGGAAGATTAAGGTCATAATCTGCTAATCTTCCCCAAATAAATGGTTAACAAGTATCAGTGCCTGGTTTTAAGTCCTCTTCTGACTCAAAAGATACTGTTGGGGTGTTATCAGAAACGTTGCTGCTTGAGGGGTCCCCATTGATCTCTCCCCTTGAAGTTACAAGTTGAACAGCTATCATTCAACAAAGGATTCCTTGCATAACACACAAACACGTCTGAATGAACCGCTCATCAAAACATCTGAAGGTAGGCGAATGGGGTGAACAGAGAAGGAGGAAAGGGAGAAGAACAGAGACGGTGTGTGGACACATCCCAGAGCTCACTGCAGTCCCAGGAGAGGGGAGGATTTAGGCTGTGGCTCCAAGCAGTCCTGCCTGAAAGATCAGTATATAATACAGCTAAACCCAGCAATTGGGGCAGAGACCTTGGGGCAGAGACTGAATACAAAGTGCAACAGCTGTGGTCTAACAGCCCTCAGTGCCAGGCAGAAAACAAAGCCACAGAGCCTGACTGCCTCCTTGCACCCTCCCAGACCTTGCCTCCCCACACCCTTGCAGAGCTAGCAGTGGGCCTCAGAAAAAATCTGTAGCAGTATCAGGTTAAAGAGCACAATATCTACAGTCCTGAGAACTGAAGAGATAGATTCTGAGTGGCAGACGCACCCTGCAGCTAACACTAGTGACAGAGTGGAGATGCATGGGTGAAGCAGCTGTGGTCTGGCAGTTGTCATTACTCCAAGGAGAACAAAGCCAAAAGCACACCGGCCACCTCTCCCAGCCCACTCCCACCCCACATGTTCCAGCTGATCACAGCAGGAGCATGCAGGGCTACGCAGCTCTGCAGCTGGCTGCAGGGGCAGCAGTGAGGTTGCGGGGGCTCAGAAGCCCCTCACCCACCACGTTTTCCCATGGGAATGGTGCCCTGAGACCAAGGCAACTTGATTATATAGGAGACGACCACCTCCCCAGGACATCTTCCACCCTGAGAAGTTGGAACAGAACAACAGAAAATGAAATGTTCCGGCACTACCTACTGGAAAGCAAATGAGAAACCTCTTCATATCAACCTGTTGAATTCATTCCTGTAAATGCCTAGGAAGAGAAATAATCCATCAATGATCATAAACAACCAAAATAACAATGCGGCTCAGAAAGAAAATGAAAAATCTCAAGAAAACAAACTTAAAGACATGAAAATGTGTGACTTAAGTAACAGAGAATTCAGATTGCATTTCTGAAAAAAACTCAGTGAAATGCAAGAAAACTCAGATGGGCAGTTTAATAAACTCAGATATAAAATCAGTGAATAAAAGGAATACTTTACCAAAGAGATTGAAATTTTTAAAAAGAACCAAATAGAAATTCTGGAGCTGAAGAACTCAATAAACGAGAAGAAGAATGAAAGTGAGCTTAGGAAATAAAGCTGACCAGATGGAGGAAAGAATTAGTGTTATCAAAGATAGAAATCTGGAAATGACACAGATGGAAGTAAAGAGAGACTGGAGAGTTAACAGAAGAAAGAATTATACAAGATCTATCTGACGCCATCAGAAAATGGAATATAAGAATAATGGGTAAACCAGAAGGAGAAGAGAGAGAGAAGAGAACAGAGAGCCTATTCAAAAAAATAGTTGATGAGAACTTCCCAAACCTATGGAACGAACTGGATCCTCAAATCCAAGAAGCAAACAAAACACCTAATTATCTCCATCCTAAAGTTCTTCTCCAAGGCACATTATATTCAAAATGTCAAAAATTAACGACAAAGAAAGAATTTTCACGGAAACCAGGGGGAAAGAAGCCAATAACAAAGGAAAGCCCATTAGATTATCATGAGATTTTTAGTAGAAACTCTACAAGCTAGGAGGGAGTGGAATCAAATATTCAAACTATTGAAAGAGAGAAATTACCAGCCAAGAATAATATATCCAGCAAAATTATACTTTAGATATGAAGCAGTAATAAAGACCTTTACAGATATGCAGAAGCTGAGGGAATTTTCCACCACAAGTCCTGCATTACAGGAACGCCTGAAGGAGGTTATTCTAGTTAAAACAAAAATACAAAAGGATACAAAACTACAAGTAAGATGGCTGACAGACACACAGAAGCAGGAAATGGCAACCCCTACTCAGAATAGGGCACTATAGACTTAAACATAACATAAAGGGTAAAGGAGGCTAAAACATAAAAAAATAAAAAGATAAGAAGACAATTTGCTACTGCAAATTGGAAATGAACTCATAGCATAAACAGGGATAATTTATGACAACAAAAGCATAAAAGGAGGGTGGTGGTAAAGGACTGAATCTGCAAGGGGGAATGGAGATAAAATGCATGCTAAAGAAAAAGTACTACTGTATATATGAAACTTTCTTTTGCATAAACTTAATGGTAACCACTCAAAAAAAAAGGAAGAAAATAATTCAAAACTGAAACACAAACAGAGGAAGCAAAGAAAAAAAATCATAAACCATAGAGTATCACCAAACTAAAGTAACAGACAGAAACATAAAGGCAAAGAAACAATGGAGACACCAAGCTACCAGAAAACAAAAGAATGATAGGAAATCCTCATATATCAATAATCACCTAATGAAAATGGACTGAACTCACTAAGAAAAAGACACAGAGGAGCAGGTTGAATCCAAAAACAAAACCCAACTATATGCTACCATCAAGAGACACATCTCAGCTGCAAGGACAAATATAGACTCAAAGTGAAAGGTTGAAAACCACTACTCCAAGCAAATGACATCCAGAGAAAAGTAGGTGTAGTCATACTTATATCTGATGAAACACTTCAGGATAAAAAACATAACAAGAGACAAAGAAGGACATTTCATAATGATAAAGGGACAATACAACAAGAAGACTCATATATATATATATATATATATATATATATATATATATATATATATATATTCCCAATCAGGGAACACCAAAATATATATATGAGACTATATATGTCTCATAATATAAATATATATGATAAATAAATATATATAAATATAAATATATATATTATTTAAATATAAATACTAATAGATATATGTTCTCAATCAGGGAACACCAAAATATATATATGAGATATATATATGAGACTCATATATATTCCCAATCAGGGAACACCAAAATGTATAAAGCAACTACAGACAAAACTAAAGTGTGAAACTAACAAACACAGTTAAAGTAGTGAACCTAAATACCCCATTAACAGCTATGGATAGCTCATCCAAACAGAAAATCAATAAGGAAATATCAGCCTTAAATGACACATTGGGCCAAGTAGGTATAATTGAAATTTACAGAGCCTTTCATCCCAGAACACCAGACTACACATTCTTTTTTAGTGGACATAGAACATATGTTGGTACACAAAACTTTCCTCAATGAATTTAAGAAGATTGAAATCATACCAAGCATATTCCCCAACCACAGTGCTTTGAAATTAGAGATCAACTGTAAAAAGAAAGCAGGAAAAACCACAAATATGTGGAGATTAAACAACATGCTGCCAAAGAACTATTGGCTCAAAGAAAGAATAAAAAGAGAGATCAAAAGATACATAGAAACAAAAGAGAATGAAAGTACAACATATCAAAATTATTGAGATACTGTTAAAGTAGTAATAAAAGGGAAATTTATGTCATTACAGGCCTAGCTCAAGAAACAAACAAAAAAATCCTAAATAAACAACCTAAAATTACATCTTAAAGAACTAGAAAAAGAACAAATGAAACCCGCAGTCAGCAGAAGGAAGGAAATAATAAAAATTAGAGCACAGTTAAACAGAGAACAAAAGAACAATAGAAAAAATTAATGCAGTAAAGATCTGGCTCTTTGAGAAGATTAATAAAATAGACAAACCCCTGCTAGGCTCTCTAGGAAAAAAGAGGAAAAAACAAATAGAAGTGAAAGAGAAATTACAATGGATACCACAGAAATACAGAGTCATACAAGAATACTATGAAGGACTATATGCCACAAAATTCAATTACCTAGAAGAAATGGACAGTGCTTAGAAACATATGACCTTCCTAGACTGAATCACAAAAAACTAGAAAATCAAAATAGACTGATCAACAGTAAGGAAATTGAAACATCGTCCTAAACCTCTGCAAAAGCAAAATTCCAGCATCAGATGCCTTCACTGGTGAACTCTACCAAACATTCAAAGATGACTCAATACCTGTCCTCAAACTTTTCCAAAACATTGAAGAAGAAGCATTAATACTTCCTAACTCATTTTATGAGGCCAACATTACCCTGATACCAAAACCTGGTAAGGATAACACAAAAAAGAAAACTATAGACCAATATCTTTGCTGAATACAGATGTAAAAATTTTAAACAAAATACCAGCAAATTGAATACAACAATACTTTCAAAAGATTATACATCATAATTAAGTGAGGTTCATTTCAAGAGTGCAAAGTTGGTTCAACACATTCAAATTGATCAATGTGATACACTACATAAACAAAATAAAGGATAAAAATCTCATATTAATAGATGTAGAAGAAGCATTTGACAAGATACAATATCCACTTATGATTAAAACAATAAAATGGGTATAGAAGAAAAGTACCTCAATATAATAAGGGCCATACATGATAAACCCTCAGCTAATATCATACTTAACGGTGAAAAACTGAAAGCTTTTCCTCTATATCAGAAACAAGAGAGGAATGCCACTTCTTACCGCTGTTATTCAACAGAGTATTAGAAGTCCTACCCAGAGCAACCAGGAAAGAGAAATAAATGCATTCAAATTGGGAATGAAGAAGTTAAATTGTCACTTTTTGCAGATCACATGATTCTTTATATAGAAAACCCTGAAGAGTCCATCAAAAACTATTAGAAACAATAAATAAATACAGTAAAGTTGCAGAATATAAAATCAGTATACAAAATCATTGCATTTCTTGATAATAACAATGAAATTTCAGTAAGAGATGAACAAAACAATTCCTTTGGCAATCGCAACAAAGAGAATAAAATATCTAGGAATACACTTAATAGAGGATGTGAACAACCTATACACTGAAAACTGTAAGACATTTTAAAAGAAATTGAAGACACAAAGAAAGGGAAAGCTATTCCGTGTTCATGGATAGGAAGAATCAACATAGTTAAAATGGCCATATTACCCAAAGCAATATACAAATTTAATGCAATCCCCATCCAATTCCCAATGACATTTTTTCAAGAAATAGAACAAAAAAACCATCACATTTCTATGGAATCATAAAAGACCCCCAAATAGCCAAAGCAATCCTAAGAAAAAACACCAAGGCGGGAGGTATCATTCTTCCTAACTTCAATTTATACTACAAATAACAATAATCAAACAGTATGGTATTGACAGAAAATCAGAAACACAGACCAAAGGAATAGAATTGAGAACCCAGAAATAAGCCCACATATATAGGGCAGATAATTTTCGACAAATGAACTAAAAACATACAATGGAGAAAAGAAAGCCTCTTCAATAAATGGTGCTGGGAAAATTGGAAAGCTACATGCAAAAGAATAGAACTAGACTATCGGTCACCATACACCAAAATTAATCCAAAATGGATCAAAGACCTAAACATAAGACCTGAAACAATAAATTGCATAGAAGAAAGCATAGGTACTAAACTTATGGACCTTGGGTTTAGAGAAGATTTTATGAATTTGACCACAAAGGCAAGGGAAATAAAAACAAAAATAAATGAATGGGACTGTATCAAACTAAAAAGCTTCCGCACAGCAAAAGAAAATGCCAACAAAACAAAGATGCAACCAACCGAATGGGAAAAGATATTTGCAAACACCTCCAATAAGGGTCTAATATCCAAAATATATAAAGAAGTCATACAACTCAATAACAAAAAAAGAATCAGTCCAATTGAAAAATGGGCTCGGCGGCCGTTTGGCTTAGTGGTTGGAGCGCAGTGCTCATAACACCAAGGTCTCCAGTTCGCTTCCCACATGGACCAGTGAGAAACAACGGCTTGAGCTTGGAGCTGAGCCACTGGTGGGCGGCCGGTTTGTTCAGTGGTTAGAGCAGTGCTCATAACACTAAGGTCGCCGGTTCGATTCCCACATGGGCCAGTGAGCTGCACTCTCCACAACTATATTGAAAACAACAGCTTGACATAGAGCTGATGGGTCCTGGAAAAACACACTGTTCGCCAATATTCCCCAATAAAAATTAAAAAAAAAATGGGCTGAGGACCTGAACAGACACTCTTCCCAAGAAGATATACAAAGGGCCAATAGATATATGAAAAAATGCTCAACTTCACTTGCTATTAGGGAAGTACAAATCAAAACCGCAACGAGATACCACCTCACACCTGTTTGAATGGCTATTAGCAACAAATAATAACAAGTGTTGGAGAGGTTGTGGAGAAAAAGGAACCCTCATACATTGCTGGGGGAAATATATATTGGTATAGCCACTATGGGAAACAATATGAAGGTTCCTCTAAAAATTAAGAATAGAATTACCTATGACCCAGCAATCCCTCTTTTGGGTATCTATCCAAAAAACGGAAAAAATTTATCCGTAAGATGTACGTTCCCCTATGTTCATTGCAGCATTATTTACGGCGGCCAAGTCATGGAAACAACTGAAGTATCCTTCAATAGATAATTAGATTAAAAAGATGTGGTATATATGTACAATGGAATATTACTTGGCCATAAGAAAAGATGAAATACTGCCATTTGTGACACCATGGCTAGATCTTGAGATTATCATTATTAGCAAAATAAGCCAAACAGAAAAGGTTGAGAACCACATGATTTCAGTCATATATGGGATACAAACTGAAAGCAACAAATGAACAAGACAAACAAACAAACAAAAATTTATAAACAGTTACCAGAAGTTAAGGGGGGAGGGAGGGTGGTAAAAGAGGGTAAATGGGATCAAATATATGGTGATGGAAGGAGAACTGACTCTGGATGGTGAACATACAATGCAATGTATCAATGATGTGTTATACAATTGTATGCTTGAAACCTATATAATTTTAGTAACCAATTTCAGCCCAATAAATTTAATTAAGTAAAGAAAGGCTACGGGGGGTGAGGGGGATGGAAAGGCTGATAACATCTGTTACACATCCTCTAAGCCAAAAGAAAGCTTTTTTTTTTTTTTAATCAGTGTAGGAGACAAGAATTCTGCTGTGATAAGGAGTAGGGGTTAAGTTAGTTAAGAAAAATATACTGATTTAGAATAGTGGTTGGGGATAATGGAAGAAGGAAATAACAAAAGACAAGTAAAGGAGCATACCTTACTAAAAGTCAAGCTGAAGTAGGAGGCTGTGAGTTTACGTTATGTGAATGAATAATGATAACAATAGCAAATTATTATGGAGCTCTTTCTAAGTGACTAGCATACTTATGTGCTTTGCCATATTAATGAACTGTCACAACACCCTATGAGATAGATGCAGTTGTTATCCTCATTCTATAGATGAGGAAACCAGGACATGAAACGGTTAAGTAACTTGCTCAAGATCAATAGCTAGTGGTAGTCGTGGAGCCTCCATTTAAATTTAGGCATCTCTGTCCACAGCCCATTCTCTTAGCCACGATGACTCGGAACAGTAATGATGCCTCTTTGCACAAGTGTGTAAATTTTCCCAGCAGTATTCAACTGGGAATATAAATGGAAAAGGCAATTTAAAGTGCTGATTCAAGATTGGTATAAGAAAATAGGTACCACCGAGATCAGAATATCAGCTACTGGATTTAGCCTAAGGAAGGAAGCCAAGAGGAGCTGACAGATTGGGAGAAATTTGTATGGAAGAAGTCTTGAAAAAGTTGGAATTCTCTCTCAGGAGAGAATTTTAATCTTAGAGTAGGATATAAATTCTATCATTTCTGAGGCAAAGAAGAAAGCCAGGCAGTCTCACTTCATATGCCTTCCTCTCGAGTACCATTCTATACTGCCTCGCGTAGTAAAGTCACAAAGGTAACCAACAGAAAAATTTAAATAATTGTGGAAAAATTGGTGAAATGATGGTAAGACAGAGGGAGTATAATGGAATTAAACTTTAGCAAGGTAATACATCAAGAAGTCAAGATACACTTTTGGAATTATAGATATAATCACTAAAAAAACTAAAACAAAAATTGATGTATAAAATAGTTGCCTCTGGGGCTTTTCATGATAAGTCCATTAGCACTGTTGTGCATGTATAGTTGTTATTTTGAAAAAAAATCAACGTGAAAATGGATTTGAGAGGCTAAGTTAAAATGGAAAACCGTACTTTTATCTAACATACTATAATGATGTGATGTTGTAATCTATAATAATTCTAAGGAAGATTATCAGCCATGGATCAGAACTATTGAGGAATCCCTGAAAGATAGAAAGCAAACAGAAAACTTTTGGTCAAGGTAGTATTATGAAATAATACTTTAAACTACTCTCTACTCCAAAAACATGGGAATTATAGATTACATATGTATGTGTTTTATAATTACGAGTACACATATGTGTGTGTGTGGACACACACATTACACAGAGAGTGGGGGTAGAAAAGGGGAAGAGGGAGAAGAGAAAGGGGAGCAGGGAGTGACAGTCAAACATGCTCAAATATAAGATAAATATCTCCAAGCGACAAAAAAATGAATAAATAAAAAATAAGTACAACAGCAATTGTAGGAGATCTAGACCTAGAAACAGCCACTGATTGCAAGAAGTTGTGTTTTCAAGGCAAAAAAAACTGAAAGCTTCCCAACTGACTCACTTTTGAAAAGAGAGTGGGAAAAATGCCATAAATAGATGATAGATAGATCGATAGATAGATCGATAGATAGATAGATAGATAGATAGATAGATAGATAGATAGATAGATAGATAGATAGATGATAGATAGATGATAGATAGATAGATAGATAGATAGATAGATAGATGATAGATAGATAGATGATAGATAGATATATAGATAGATAGATAGATAGATGATAGATAGATAGATGATAGACAGATAGATAGATGATAGATAGATAGATGATAGATAGATAGATAATAGATAGATGATAGATAGATAGATAGATAGATAGATAGATAGATAGATGATAGACAGATAGATAGATGATAGATAGATAGATGATAGATAGATAGATGATAGATAGATAGATAGGTAGATAGATAGATAGATGATAGATAGATAGATAGATAGATGATAGATAGATAGATAGATAGATAGATAGATAGATAGATGATAGATAGATAGATGATAGATAGATAGATAGATAGATAGATAGATAGATGATAGATGATAGATAGATAGATAGATAGATAGATAGATAGATAGATAGATAGATAGATAGATGATAGACAGATAGATAGATGATAGATAGATAGATGATAGATAGATAGATGATAGATAGATAGATAGGTAGATAGATAGATAGATGATAGATAGATAGATAGATAGATAGATAGATAGATAGATGATAGATAGATAGATAGATAGATAGATAGATGATAGATAGATGATAGATAGATAGATAGATAGATAGATAGATAGATGATAGATAGATAGATGATAGATAGATAGATAGATAGATAGATAGATAGATAGATGATAGATAGATAGATGATAGATAGATAGATGATAGATAGATGATAGATAGATAGATAGATAGATTGATAGATAGATAGATAGATAGATAGATAGATAGATGATAGACAGATAGATAGATGATAGATAGATAGATGATAGATAGATAGATAATAGATAGATGATAGATAGATAGATAGATAGATAGATAGATAGATAGATAGATAGATGATAGACAGATAGATAGATGATAGATAGATAGATGATAGATAGATAGATGATAGATAGATAGATAGGTAGATAGATAGATAGATGATAGATAGATAGATAGATAGATAGATGATAGATAGATAGATAGATAGATAGATAGATAGATGATAGATAGATAGATAGATAGATAGATAGATAGATAGATAGATAGATAGATGATAGATGATGATAGATAGATAGATAGATAGATAGATAGATAGATAGATAGATAGATAGATAGATAGATAGATAGATCGCTTCTCGGCCTTTTGGCTAAGATCAAGTGTAGATAATAGATAGATAGATAGATAGATGGAAGGTGTTTAGACAGACAGACAGACAGACAGATAGATGATATAGATAATCTTTTATAATGTGAATAAATTTGTCTTCTTTCTGTGATATATTTTACAAAACCAATAAAGAAAATTGAATTTTTTAAGGAAGTATGTTCTAGAGGGCTGAACAGAAATGGATAGGAAGGATAAAAAATGAAAACACACACACACACACAGAGTACGAGAATAGAAAATAAGAAAAGGATTAAAGAATGAGAGGAAGAATTAGAAGAAACTGGTCTTAAAAGTCTTGATTTCAGGTTATATTGTTTGGCATTTAAACCGTTAAAAGGTCCCAGAAATTATCTGGTCTTGTGCCATAAAATTTATAATGGGGCAGACATCAAAGACCCTTTCCTGGACATAGATATCTCACCCTTGTGCTAAAAATTACTACCATCTTATGAGGTTGTTATTGCCTTTGTAATTGATGAAGGAGTGGGTACAAACCATGTGTTAAATTATCTCTTCTAGGGCCCTTCAGGTATTGAGGGAGAATCTGGTCTGCAAGGCGAGCCAGGTGCAAAGGTAACCTTCCTACACAGTAAAGGGAAGGGTCTCCAAACTTTCACCATCGAATCCCGTATGTTTGCCACATTTTGGCAAAACCATCTTGAAAGCAGGTGAAGTACAGCATATAAAAATGGCAAGTGTTTTCAAATGAGTCAGAAAAAAATGTTTGTCAGAAAAATATCTGTATACATGTATACAGATTTGTATATATATTTATATGAGGGAGGGGATACAAAAGATAAAGCTAATGACGCAAAATACAATAAATTAATCTAGAGAAAAGGAAAAAGTGGGAAGTGTTTTGAAACCCCCTAGCCTCATGATATGACCACCATAATTATTAGATATGCAGTTTTAGTAGGAAAGAGTTTACTCTTTTCCTTTGTTTCTTCAGGGAGATGTTGGACCTGCAGGCAGTGTTGGAGTCGCTGGGGAACCAGGGTTACGGGTAAGTGCTTAATTGGCTATCATCACTGTGGAGCTAGACTTATGGGTAAATACCTACTAGAAATCATTTTAATGCACTGTCCACCTATTTCAGACGCTCAAAACTTAGCCTGAAGACTTCAAAGATTGCATAATAAACCTTTTTGGTGCATTATAGAAAATGTTTGTCTTTATCCCATAATTTCAAAGCCATGTGCCAAACTCTGTTCACATTGTAATTTAGTAGCAGTTAGAGTCCTAATCTCATACATCTTTTTCTCTGAATCGGTTGTACTTTGCAGAACCCTTTCCAAATATGAGGAATCATTGTGATTGTCTTTAATGTCAGCCTAAAGACCAAATTCACAAATACCAGTGATGAACATTCAGGATATTTCCTGACCTAACAAGACAGTCAAAATACTGATATCTAATTTATGTTTTAAAAAAACAACAACAAAGTTATGCAGGCTTAACAAGATTCAAGGAAATAATTGTAAGTAGTTGTAATTAGTGTACAGAAGTTATTCTAATGTAGACAGCCTTTAATTGGATCCCAAGATAGTAGTGCCCTAGATAATATTGAGATGTTTGTTTACTAAAATCCAAAGTAGGGAGACATAGTTTGCATTCAGGTTCTTTTTCATTTCCCCCCTTTTTGGCAGGGTCTGGGTGGACAGTGTGAGATCAGGGTAATGGAAGTGTCAGTGGCAGAAACAGTGGGGCAACTGTGAACATGCACTGATCAATGTACTTTTAAATAGTTCAGGTAGCAAAAGAGCAAATACTTTATTAGCTTCATAAAGGATGTCTCTACATTTCTATAAGTTCTGTGTCTATAAGATAGCATCTTTATATACCAGGAACTTCTTCATTGCCTCTCCTCAGTAAGGGAGAAAATACTCTAAAAATTAAGTACACCAAATTTAACTGAATTAATTTATATTAATCCATGTCAATTTAGTACAGCAAGCTACTATAATTTTGTGAGATGCACTGTTTAACAGTCCTCCAACTCAGAAACACAGGTCTAACTATATAAATTTCCAGAGCTACCAAATGAATATATATTATCTTTTATTATCTAAAAGTTATGGCTATTTTGGGACCATGTTGTATTTGAATTTATAACAGGATGACTCTTTAAATCATCTTCAGAGCTATGCCAGAAAAGTTAAATTATGCTTATTATACTGTCAAATATTCTTTATAAATAAAGTAAGAAGAAATATACATGAACTTGCTACTTTCTATAAATACCAGGGGCAAAACAGAAAAGAAACTTATTTTGCAAAATAATAAGCCTTATGGTTTCTGCTACAAAATAGGGTGAACCAGGAGCTCCTGGAGAAGAAGGTCTTCAAGGAAAAGATGGATTAAAGGTAAAGTATGCTTTTAACATTATGTATAAAGTAAATGTTTTTGTGAAGTCTTTAAAATGTTATATATAACTATGTTTATGCTCTAAACAAAAATCTGCTTATTGTGTGGTATAATTGTTTCACTGCTTTTCCTTTCTTAAACATTTTTACTGGGTTACAGGGGAACCCAGGAGGAAGGGGTCTTCCTGGAGAGGATGGAGAAAAAGGAGAGATGGGCTTACCAGGGATTTCAGGGCCCTTGGGAAGACCAGGTCTAATGGGCACTATGGTGAGTACCTCTGGGTTCATTTTCAAATACTCAGTGAACTCAGACCCCTATGTGTGTCCACACACACACACACACATTCTGACCCCCTTGTATGTCCTCTTGGTAATTGGAGGTGTGGAACCGTGGCTTGAGAGAGAGACAACCCAGGGAGTGATTACCAGCCTGCCGAATATCCATAGAGGATTGACACTTTTTCCATGTGTCACACAAGCCATTTACTTGTTTTTTTAAATCCTTTATTGAGATATAATTGACATATAACATATAAGTGGAAGGTGTACAAGGTGATGATTTGATATATGTATATATTGCTAAATGATTACCATAATAAGGTTAGTTAACACATCCACCACCTAACATAGTTACCTTTTTTGTGTGTGTGGTGGGAATTTTTAAGATTTTCTCTCTTAACTGCTTTCATGTATTCAATACAGTGTTTTAAGTATAGTCACAATGCTTTACATTAGATCCCCATAACTTATTCATCTTATAACTGAAGTTTGTTCACTCTGTTTCTATGAGTTCAGTTTTTAGATGACACATATACATGAGATCATACATTATTTGTCTTTCTCTGTCTGACTTATTTCACAAAGCGTATCTTCAACGTCCATCCATGTTGTTCCAAATGGCTGAATTTCCTTCTTTGTATGGCTGAACAATATTCCATTGTATACATAAACCATATACATATATACATATATATACATATATGTGTGTTTATATATATGTATGTGTGTATATATAGATATATATACATATATATACATACATACATATATAAATATATATGCCATTTTTTTTCAAGTATTAGTTAACCATATATGCATCAGTTTATTTCTGGGCTCTTGATTCTTTTCCATTGGTCTATATGTCTGTTATGATGCAATATCAAACCGTTTTGATTAATACTGTTTTGTATTAATATCGTTTGAAATTAGGAAATGTGATGCTTCCAGCTTTGTTTTTCTTTCTCATGATTATTTTGTCTTTTTTGGGTCTTTTGTGGTTCCATGCAAATTTTACGTTGTTTTTTTTCTATTTCTATAAAAACTACTATTGGAATCTTGATAGAGATTATACTGAATCTACAGATAACTTTGGGTAGTACGGACATTTTAGCACTATTAATTCTTTATCTATGAACATATTTTTTTCCATTTATTTGTGTCATATTCCATTTCTTTCATCAATATCTTATAGTTTTCAGTGTACAGATATTTCCCCTCCTTGGCTGTATTTATCCCTAAATATTGTTTTTGATGCTATTCTAAATGGGGTTGTTTTGTTTCTTTTTTAGATAATTCATTATCAGTGTGTAGGTTGATTGTTTTTGCCCTGTAGCTTTACTGAAATAATTTATTAATTCTAACAGTTTTGGGTGGGGTCATTAAGGTTTTCTATATATTAAGATCATGTGATCTGCAGACACAGACAGTTACTTCTCTCTTACTGATGCGGATGCCTTTTATATCTTTTTCATGCCTAATTGCTCTGTCTAGGACTTCTAGTACTATTTTGAATAGAAGTGGTGAGAGTGGGCACCCTTTTGAGTATGATGTTAGCTGTGGATTTGTCATCTATGGTGTTACTATGTTGCAATACGTTTATTCCTACCCAATTGCTGAGAGTTTTTATCATGAAAGTTCACTGAATTTCGTCAAATGCTTTTTATGTATCTATTGAGATGATTATATGGCTTTTATCTTTAATTTTATAACAGTGGTTTATCACAATGATTAATTTGCAGATGTTGAATTATCCTTGCATCCCTGAAATAAATCCTACTAGTTCATGGTGTCTGATCCTTTTAATGTACAGTTGACACTTGAACAATGTGGAGGGTATGGGTGCCAACCCCTTGCACAGTTGAAAATCCGTGTATAACTTTTGACTCCCCCAAAACTTAACTACAGTCCCTCAGTATCCACAGGGTATTGGTTCCAGCCTCCGCCCTTCCCCACACAGATTCTAAAACATGTGGATACTCTAGTCCCTTATATAAAATGGCATAGAACAATGCATAGTTGATTTGCATCTGTGGATTTCCAACCGTGGGTCCACCATTGGTTGAATCCACAGATGCAAAGCTCAGGGATACAGGAGGCTGAAATTATTGGGGGGGAAAATCCACATATAAGTGGACCTGTGTAGTTCAAACCTATATTTTTCAGGGGTTAGCTCTATTGTTGAATTTGGTCTGCTCATATTTTGTTGAAGATTTTTGCATCTATTGTCAGTGTTATTGGCCTGCATTTTTTCCCCCTGTGGCATCCTTGGCTGGTTTTGGTATCAAGGTAGTGCTGAGCTCATAAAATCACCTTGGGTGTATTCAAAATTTTGAAAGATTTAAAGAAAGATTAGCATTAATTCTTCTTTAAATATTTGGTAGAATTGATCAGTTAAACTGGATTTGTCTTTTTCAGAATTTCCTCATTGCTGATTCAATCTCCTTACTCATTTTTGGTCTATTTAGATTTTCTATTTCTTTATGATTCAGTCTTTGTAGTTAGTAGGATTCCAGAAATTTATCCATTTTTTCTAGGTTATTCAATTTGTTGGCAGATAATTGTATATAGTAGACTCATGATTCTTTGTCTTTCTGTGGTATCATTTATAATGGCTTCTTCTTTCATTTCTGACTTTATTTGAGCCCTCTCTTTTCATGGTGAGTCTGGCTAAAGGTTTGTCAATTGTGTTTATCATTTCAAAAATCCAATTCTTAGTTTTGTTTATCTTTTCTGTTGTTTTCTTATTCTCTATTTCACCTATTTTTTTTCTAATCCTTATCGTTTTCTTACTTCTGCTAACTTTGGCCTTAGTTTGTTCTTCTTTGCCTACTTCCTGAGGTGTAAAGTAAGGTTGTTTATTTGAGATTTTTTCCCCTTTTTAATATAGGCATTTATAACTATGAGCTTCCTCCTTAGAACTGCTTTGGTGCATCTCAAAGGTTTGGTATGTTGTGTTTCATTTTTGTCGCAAGATATTTTTTTATTTCCCTTTTGATTTCTTCTTTGATCCATTGGTTGTTTAGGCATATATATTTTTTAAATTTTCATATATTTGTGAGTTTTCCCAGGTTTCATCCTGTTATTGATTTTTGGTTTCAAACCACTGTACTCAGGAAAGATACTTGATATAATTTGTATATTCTTGAATTTGTTGAAACTTGTGTTGTGGCCCTACATATGATCTATCCTCAAAACTGTTCTGTGTGGACTTGATAAGGACATGCATTCTACTGCTGTTCCATGGAATATGTCTGTTAGGTTAATTTGGTCTATTATGTTGTTCCAATTCACTGTTTCCTTGTTGATTCTCTGTCTCAGTGGATAATACAGCCATCCTAGAGAGGGGTATTAAAGTTTCCAAGTATTATTGCGTTGGTGTTTATTTCTTTTATTTCTGTTAATATTTGCTTTATATAGTTAGGTACACCAATGTTTGGTGTATAAATACTTACAATTAGTACACATTATTCATTAATTGATCCTTTATCATTATATAATGACCTTCTTTGTCTCTTGTGACTATTTTTAGCTTAAATTATATTTTGTCTGATATGTATATCTACCCCTGCTTTTTTTTGCTTGAAATATCTCTTTCCATACCTTCACTCTCAGTCTTTGTATATCCTTAAAACTTAAGTGAGCTTTTTGTAGGCAGCATATATTTGGGTCTTGTTATTTTATCCATTCATCCATTCTATGACTTTTGATTAGAGAATTTAATTCATTTACAATTAAAATAATTATTGATGAATTAGGGCTTCCTATTGTCATTTTAATTGTTTACTGACTGTTTTGTAGATTCTTCCTTGCTTCCTCACGTGCTGCCTTCTTTTTTTCCATTTTATAAATTTTTGTAACTGTATGCTTTGAATCTTTTATTATAGTTGTATGTCTCTACTACATGTATTTTCCTTGGTGACTCCCATAAAATATCTTAAAACATCCTAGTTTAAGTTGGTCACAACTTTGATAGCATGCAGAAACTTTATATCTTTACTTCTTCCTCTCCCCCATTCACATTTTAGGTTATCGATGTTACAGTTTACATCTTTTTATGTTATGTATTCAGTAACTAATCATTGTAGTTATAGTTATTTTTAATACCTTTGTTTTTTAACTTTTAAACTAGAGTTGTGATTTACATACCACCATTGAATATTAGAGAATATGGCTTTGAATATGTATTTATCTTTACTGGTGAATTTTACACATTCATATGTTTTCATGACTTTGATTACTTTCTTTTATTTCAGCTTGAAAAATGGCCTTTTAGCATTTCTTGTAAACAGGTTTAGTGGTGATGAACACTTAAGTTTTTATTCACTTGGGAAAGTCTATCATTCCATTTCTGAAGGACAGCATTGCTAGGTATAGTAGTCTCAGTTAACAGATTTTGGTTTGGAGTGTTTTTGTTTTTTTCCAATATTTTGAAGATATTCCACTGTCTCTGGGGCTGCAAAGTTTCTGCTGAGAAATCTGCTTATAATTTTATGGGGGGCTCTCTTGTATGTGATGAGTAACTTTTCTCTTGCTGCTTTCAAAATTCCCTTTGTCTTTGACTTTTGACAATTTTTTATAGTGTGTCTCAAAGTAATCCATCTCAAGTTCAACTTATTTGGGATCCTTTGGGCCTCAAAAATCTTGATGTCTATTTCTCCCCCCAAGTTTGGGACATTCTCAGCCATTATATCTTTTTTTTTGAGGGGGGGGGGGAATACTGGAAAACAGTATGTTTCTCCAGGACCCATCAGCTCCATGTCAAGTCATTGTTTTCAATCACAGCTCACTGGCTCATGTGGGAATCAAACCGTGTTATGAGCACTGTGCTCCAACCACTGAGCTAACCAGCCACCCCAGCAGTTATATCTTTAAGTAGACTTTCTGCTCCTTTCTCTTTCTCTTCACCTTCTGGTAGACCCACAATGCATATGTCATATATTGTTTCATTTCGTGCTGTCCCATACGTAAAATAGGTTTTCTTCACTCTTTTTCCTTTTTTTTTTTTTTTTTTTTTTTTTTTGCTTTTTGCTTTTTGCTCCTTTGGATAATTTCAAATGACTTATCTTTATACTTCACTGATTTTTTTCTTCTGCTTATTCAAATCCATTGTTGAAGCTCTCTATTGTATTCTTCAGTTCACTCATTTTATTGTTCATCTTTTAGGGTTTTTGTTTTGTTTATTTTCTTATGGTTTCTATTTCTTTGTTGAATTTCTCACTTTGTTCATGCATTACTCTCCTAATTTTATTTAGTTGTCTGTGTGCTCTTGAAGTTCGCTGAACTTCTTTAAGAGGATTATTCTGAATGTCAGAGAGATCATAGAGTTCCATTTCATTAGTGTCAGTTATTAGTATAGGAGTAATAAAGGAAGCTTTATTACTTTCCTTTGGTATTGGTCTTGCTTACCTGATTCTTTATAATCCTTGTATCCTTACTTTGGTATTTGCACATTTGGATAAGCAGACTCTTCTTTCAGACATTACAGGTTTGTTTTGGCAAGGAAAGATCTTCACCAGTCTGCTTAGCTTTGGATAGTAGATGGGTCAGCTGGTAGCATTTTGGGGCAGGTAGAGCTTGCTATTGGGGTCTCCAATTGGGCGAGGTCCTCCCCAAGTTCTGAGGCATGGATAGGGTTTCCCTAGCTGGTCTCTGCAGTTGAGTTGGCCTGCTGGCTGAGCTCCACATTCTAGAGGGGCCACTGAATATACACCCTAACTGGGTTGGGGTGCTGGCTGCACTCTGTGGTCAGGTGGAGCCCCTAGCTGGGCTCTGCTGTTACTTCTGGTAGGGTGAGGTCTCAGGGGGTGTTGTCTGGCAAAGCAGTATCACTAGTTGGACTCTGTGATTGGGCAGGTCCTCCTTTCGTGCTCCCTAACTGAACGGTGCCACTGGCTGGACTCCAGTTTCAGGTGTAGCCACAAGCATGGCTTCACAGTTGGACAGAAGTTCAAACTGTGCCCCAAATTGGGGCAGAGTTACAGGCTGTAGTTCATGATCAGTCAAGTCACTAGCTATACTCCTATGTTGGGTGAGGTCATTTGCCAGGCTCAGTAGTCAAGTGGGGCCTCCAGCTATATATGGCAGTTGATTGGGGCTAGAGACTATGTTCAGTGGTTAGGTGGGGTCATTTTCTAGGCTCCTTTGTTGGGCGGGGCCACAGGCTATGCTCTACAATTGGACAGGGTTACTGGTTGGGTTCCCTGTATTTAGCAATTGGACAGAGTTGTAGGCTAAACTCTGCTGCTGGGTAGGGCTGTTGGCTGGGCTCCATGACTGGGTAGTACCATACGCTGGACTCCGAGCTACCCAGGATAACTATTCAGGTTCCTTGGTTAAAAGGGGCCAGAGGTTATGCTCAACAGTTAATAAAGGCTAATAGCTTGGCTCTCTGCATGCATAGGGCTGTAGTATTGATTCCACAGCTGCCCAATTTCTCTGGACTGATATCCTGATCAAGTATGACAGGCTTCTATGCCTAACAGTTGGACAGGGTTGCAAATTTGCTTCCCTGCCCAGCAGGGCCATAGAACAGACTCCACAGCAATTCTGACGCTTTGGCTGGGGTTCTAAATCATATGGAACTGCCTACCATGCTCCCTGACCAGACAGGGCCACCAGCTCAGATCTACAGATGGGCAGACTCACTGGCTATGATCTCTGCTCAGGTGCTGCAACAAACAGAAATGCTATCCACCAAGATCCAGTGCTAGTTACTGTGAGCCCCACCCCCCTTCTCTGTCTCTATCTGATCCCCCGTGGTAGTGTTCCCAGATTTCCCCCAGTGTTCCTCATGAATGGACCACACTGGAATCATCTTACATTGCTGGAGAAGCTGATTATCCACTTTGGGTTCTCCTTTTTCCACGGGAGAAACAGTAGGCCGAGGATGCCCACTCAGCGTGGTGCTGTGCTAGCCTGTGGGAAGGACAATGCAATCAGTAAAACCTCTCCTTTTGCCCTTTTAATGTGGTCCTTCTCGGTCTCTGTGCTTCATTGAGGTGCTTCAGACTCACCTTAAGTTCTGGAATTTTCACAGTGGTGTCTTGTTTATGGATAGTTGCTACTTGGCCTTTTTCCAGCAGGGGTGAGAGAGAGGCTGAAGTCAGGAATGACTTACGTCACTATTCTGGTGATGTCATCTCAGTGACGGAAATTCTGTCATAAAGCATTTGAAGGGGAATATTTTGTGTTATTTTAAACTCAGTTTTATTGAATATTTCTGATTTGTATTCATAGAACCGACATTATTCCTCTAGGGTAACATCCTAGCTCCAGGATGAAATAAGAAATCTTGCAAGCATAATTTAAGTTATCAATATCTGATCTTCAATTGTAGTATTACTTCAGATGAAATTATAAGTGTTATATTGAACAAATTCGAGGGGCAAATGGAAGATGTAAACAAATAATAAGAATAGCTTCTATCTTGCTTAAATGCTTCATTTATGATATTCATTGCATTCTTCCAGATAAGGCCTCACTGGTCATTTTCCTGTTTTTCTTTTCTCTTTCCTCTTCCTTATCTCATATCTTTAAACATGAGTTCTCCTCAAGATTATTCTCTCTTTAATTCTCTAAGTATTCTTGACTTCAAAGATATTCTCACACCTTGGGAGTCATCACTTATGCCACTACCAGAAAATGATCTTTCTTTTCTTTTGACCCTGGCAATGTTATTCAGCCTTTTAAAGATTGTAAGTTAACTTTAAAACCTGTAGGTCTCTTTCCCCCAGAGAGATCACAGATCTTCAAAAGTAGAGGCTCTGACTTTATGCCTTCCTATAAACCAGTGTCCAGTACTTTAGTGCTCCAGATTTCTACCTGTGGCTTAGTAAAGACTGAGGAAGTGATCATTAGTAAACCAATCATGCAAGCTGACTGGGAGACAAAGTAGTCATTTACCAAATTTGTATTCTTTACACTTTTTTGTGTATTTCTCTTCGATGCTCCCTGCCCTAATTATCTCAATTAGGTTCTTAGAACTAAGAGGAAGCTCTATCTGGAAGAATACAGCAAACACCATAAAGAAAGATTGGCCAGCTCACCATTCATATAGTTTACCAGTGATTATAATTCCTTCTGCAACAATTAAAATGATGCTATGTGGCCCCTTCCTCAAAACACTAGATAATCGTACCAGCATATTTCAAAGCGGTATTTGAAAGCTGAGGATGAACCAGAATGGTCACTTGATTTTGAGCCATGGCAAATTGATTCTTTTCCCCTCAGTTTTACAGAAGTGATCAAGTGTCCATTTCTCCTCTGTCTACCCTCCCAGTCTTGTGATGGGTGTTCCACTACAACAAACCCAAGCACGAGGGAGTCTCCCCCCACCAATATCACCTTAAACACCATTGATCCAGACACTGAGCAATATAATTTCACTTATATTCTGTCACAAAATCCTTCCAATATCCTATAGATGCTTTTTATTCCCCATTTTACAACTGACAAAACAGAGACTCTGAGAAAACTAACAGGCTTATACATAATAACATAGCAGATGCCAGAGCTGGCTGTAGTTCCTTTACTTCTGAGTTCTGTGTTTTTAAGTCACACTTTTCCATGAGGTAACCAGCCTTGGGCTTCTATTTTGCCTTTCCAGGGCTCTTGATTGTTTTTATCTTTTTTAGAAAATTCTTCAGGGTTTTTAGAAAACTCACAGAGAAGCCAAGTAACAAGTGCCAAGAAAGTATGATTATCTTCCTGAGAATTTTTGTCAAATTTGTTTTTATACAAGAAATTCATTAAAAATTATTAGCACTTTCTCATGGATTTTTTTTTTTTCAGTCAAATAGCCTAGTTTCCTAGCAGAAACCTAAAGTTGGTGGGGAGTGGAATACAACTAAGGAAAAGAAAGGCTTAATAATGCAGTAGAATAACAGAGCCAGAAGTCCCAGGTAGGGATGATGCAGCGTGACAGCTGGTGATATGCAGAGCAGAGATGAAAAAGGGGCTCAAAACAAGGCATGGAAAAATGATAAACACAGATTTCATCTGCTTTATAATTTTTCCCAGGAACGATTCAGCCTTGTACGCATCTTTGGTGTCTTTTTTTAGTAACAACACATGTGTGTTTCTTTTTTATTCTTTTTGTTGTTCTCCTTGGAATTTTAAATGCCTTTCAGCTCATAAACTCAGTAAAAATACCATAGCATGTTTTTTCCAAAAGAATTTTATGATCCAAGGAACTATTGCTTAATCAGACAGCCTGATGTTGGATTTATTTTTGCACTTTAAAATATTCTTCCTTAAGCAGTGTCACAAACATACTACTTTAAATGCTTAAAAATTAAACAAGAAAGTGAGAAAAAGAAATTAAAATTTTTTAAAGAGATACTCTTCTTTCTGGAAGATTGGGAAATGAGATCTGGGTTGAAAAATAAAGTAAAGGAAGCATCAGCAACAAATTCTCAAACACAAAATGTAGACTTCTTTGAACAGAAGAAAAAAAATGTGTATTTTATGCTTGGATTCTGTGCTAAAATGTTCAGTTGCCTAATGCAGAACTCTATAAGAGAAAAGAATTTGGAAGCATCTGAGAAAACACATCTGCCTGACTTATGGTCTGTCATCCATTTCTTTAAAAAAAAAAAAATCCATCACTGTGGTTTTGAAGATCTACATACATGTGAAGCTATAGACTCCAAAATTGAATGTATAAAAATGAAATTGTCTTATTTTATTCCTTTAGGACAAAACTTGATTATATTTATTGAAATATGATTTTTCACTATCTGTTTATGTTGGCATGATTTTAGGTAGAGGTGACTATTTTAAAGGCAGATGAAACAAAATAGAGCACCCTTTTTTAAGAAGCTTTTTTGATAGTATCTTAAAAGTGAATTCAGAAAGATGAAAGGAATGCCAACACTGAGAAAAGAATAATAAGGTATACATGACTCTTGACTCTTGTTTCTGAGGCTGTTTCCTTGGAACCCCTGAAAAATAATCAGTTTGGAAATATGGGGTCAATGGCATTAAGGAATTAAGGATGATCTAAATATTTATATTATGAAAGATTCTTATGACTTTGGTCTTAGGCTTGTTTGTTCTGAACAGTTGTGCCATAAAGCAACTCAGAAATAGAAAGAATCCTGCAATGACTATTTTGCAAGAATTGTTCAGACCCCTGCTCTACCACCAAAGAGCTGTACATTTGTTAGGTGAGTCATTCTTTGGTTTCTCAGTTTACACTTTACATATAATAAAGGGGTTGGAGCTATGCAGAACCTCCCAAGATAATTGTGTCGGGGGGATGCTGAGTGGGCTCCTGTTCCTTCTGTTCCTACTTGAGTCCTAAAAGATAGTTGAATATATGCTTAATATAGTCGCTTCTATATAGGCTTTCTTTGGAAGAAAAGATTCTATAGCTTTAAAAAAACATTAGCTTAGATGTTTTGAAATTTGTATAGCCTTATACCGTGTTTCCCCGAAAATAAGACTTAGCCAGACAATCAGCTCTAATGCGTCTTTTGGAGCAAAAGTTAACATAAGACCCGGTATTATATTATATTACATTATAATACATTATATTATACCGGGTCTTATATTAATTTTTGCTCCAAAAGACGCATTAGAGAGCTGATTGTCCGGCTAGGTCTTATTTTCAGGGAAACACAGTAGACTGTTAGTCCATTAAATGCATTTGTTTATTCATTAATTCAATAAAGTTTATGAGTATCTTATACAAAACAAGAACTCGTTAAGCATGGGGAATACCAAGGGGGATGAGATTAGCAAGATCATGATCTCAGATTTTATAATATTGTGAAGAAAATTGACAATAGACGAGATCAACGCAGGTTGTGATAAATGCAATGATGGAAATAAACCGGGTGATGAAAAAGAATAACTGGTCAAGGGAAGGGAAGCCAACTAGTTAAAGGTAGGGAAGCCTATTTCCACTAGAGCAGCAGTGAAGGAAGGCTTCCATGGGTAAGGGAGGATTAAGTTGAGTCCTGAAGAAAGAAAAGGAACCAGTTATGCAGAGAACTTTGGGAGATCCTTCAAGGTAGATGGAATAGCCAGGACGTGAGAAAGATCTAGGTATTTTTGTAAAATTAAAAGAAAGTTATTATAGCTGTATCATAATAAATAGTGAAAAATTGTTTGTGATGAGCTTGAAAAAATTGATAAGAAACAGATTATGGAGGACCTTTGAAACCATAGTAAGAAGTATGAGTTTTAGTCACTGTAGTGAGAACCCATTGGAAGGTTTCAAGCAGGAGAGGACACAGTCTTTGATAGGAATCACTCTATAACTTTTCCAAACTTTGTTTAATAATATCTGGTGTTGTTGACTATCTCAAGGGATAAAATAAATTTCAGGAAATAAACAGAACTAAATAAATTTGAATTACAAAAGCATGTTATTACCCAGACAATTCAATGAGGGAAAGAACGGTCTTTTCAATGAAAAGTGCTATTGCAACTGGATACCCACGTGTACAAGAGTAAGTTGGACCCTTCCTTACACTACACGTAAAAATTAACTCAAAATGGGTCATAGACCTAAATGTAAGAGCTAACACTATTAAAGTCTTGGAAGAAAACATAGCAATAAATCTTCATGACCTTGGCTTATGCTAAATTTTCTTAGATAACACCAGAAGTACAAGTGACAAAAGAAAAAATTCGATAAATTGTACTTCATTAAATTCAATAGTCTTATGCTTCAAAGAACACCATCAAGACAGTGAAAAGACACCCATGGAATGGGGGGAAGTATTTGCAGATCATATATAGGAAAGTATTTCTATCCAGAATATATAAAGAACTCTTACAACTCAATAATGAAAAGACAAATAACCCAATTGAAAAATGAGCAAGGTATTTAAACAGATATTTCTCCAGAGAAGATGTACAGTTAGCCAATAAACACATGAAAAAATGCTCAACATCATTCACTGTAAGAAAATTGCAAATAAAACCACAATGAAATGCCACTGCACATCCACTAGGATGGTTATAAGACACACATACACAAACACACACACCAGAAAATAACAAGTGTTGATGAGAATGTAAAGACATTGGAAAACTTATATATCACTGGTGGGATGTAAAATGGCGTATCCACTTTGCAAATCAGTTTGCCAGTTTCTCAGAATGTTCAACATGGAGAGACAGTATGGCCCAGCAATTCTACTCCTAAGTATATACCCAAGAGAATGGAAATCAGGCTTCAAACAAAAACATGTACATGAATGTTCGTAGCAGCATTATTTATGATAGCCCAAAAGTGGAAGCCACTCAAATGATCATCAACTGATGAATTAATGAATGTTGATTAATAAATGTAGTATATCCATACAATGGACTATTATTTGACAATAGAAAGGAATGATATACTAATACATGCATGCTACATTGATGAACTTTGGAAACAATAGTGCAAAGCCAGTGATAGCAGCCCATATATTATATGAAATGTCCCAAACTGGCAAATCTGTAGAGACAGAAAGTAAATTAGTGGTTGCCTAGAGCTAGGGGAGTTGATGTGAGATAAAATGGGAAGTGATTTCTTATGGGTAAAGGGTTTCTTTTGGAGATGATCAAAATGTTCTAAAATTGATTGTGGTTGTGGTTGCAAGACTGTGAATATACTAAAATCCCTTGAATTGTATACTTTAAATGGATTCATACGTAATATGGTACGTGAATTATATCTCAATAAAGTTGTTAAAAAAAATAGATGTGATGTGTTACTTCTGAGACAATACACCTACTCTCACAAAGTTTTAAATAATCGGTGGGAAATCCCAATTCTTTCTTCTATTTTATGAGGAGGCTGAACATCAAGCCAATTATTATCTGTCAATGTGACATTTATATAAAAGCATTCTGACTTCTGTAATTACTGAAGAAACCTATTAAAATATGAATTGTAGAAAACTATTGCTCCTTTTCCAGTCTGCCCTGCGAACTTCTCTAATAATAATGACCCAAAAAGAATTCAGCACAGAATACAGGCAACCTCTTTTCTCACACATAATGAGTTCTTCAAACATGTGCAAAAGTTTGCTGTGCAAGTTTCCAAGTAGATCCACTATTAAGCTCTTGAATATAAGTCTAGTCCTTTCTAAGCTTTGCATGCATTATCTCATTTAATCTTAGTAACCCGTTGAAGAAGCAATATTATACCTCTTTTACGTAACAGAAAATTGAGGCCTTTAGAAGTTAAATAATGCACCTAAGGTCATATCGCTGTTAGGTGACACAGCCAGAATATGAAACTGGAGCAGCCTGACTTTTAAAAGCTCACCTCATTGACCTCTATGACAGTTAATCAGACTCTTTTAAAACATTCATATTAGCCACAAAGAAGTCTCAGATTAGTGTAACTATCATTTCAACCTCTGGATGCAGCTAGAACTACAGCAATAGAACTGAACCACACTGGCCTCTAAATTTAGCAATTTTCTGAGGTTAGAAGAGCATTTGCTCAGGAGCATGGGGCATGAGTCATTTCCGTAGGTATCTGTGTATTCGTTCAACAAATATTTATCAAGAGTCTACGTAGCACAGTGGTAAACCACAATTTATTTCTTGTCTACATCGTCTTTGCAGTTTGCCAAAATTTGGGACACAAGTTTGAGATTTCCATTTTCATTTCCAACTGATGCAAGGAATGCTGTGATTAATTATTAGCCATTTTAGAACTTGCAACCTGGCTTACTGTGGACCTCATTTAAGCCTAACCATTGCTAGCCTGCAAATTCACACATCTAAAGTACTATAGTCACTTTTTATTAAAAAAAAAATGTATATATTGAACTTACAGTCTGCTTGTGTCTCAACAAACTAGATTAAAATGAAATATTGTTTTAAACAGTCTAATATGACTACCTCCTTTTTCTTCATGTATTTCCTTCTCGTTTTTCCCCTATAGAACAAAGAATATCTCTTTAATCCTCTACTCCAATGAGATGTTCAGATTCTCCATGACTATGATAAGATATATTTTGTAATCCTATACATTCAACAAGATGTTGAACACACAGTAGCTCATAGAAATGCTGAAATGGATGCATTCGGGTTTACTTTAATTATGTTCTAGCTAATTAAAATGTATATACAGAAAAGTAATTTTCTTCATATAATAAAGAATTGTTTAATTTTGTCTATCTTGGCTACTCTATATATGAGAATTTTACTCACTAGCAACAGCTGTGATTAAATCATCATGACGTCTTTTGAAATAATTAAACAAACATAGTATTATAGAAAAGTAACTTTCGTTTTCCCTTAGTGTTCAGTGATTCTGTGATATAAGTATTTAAACATTCCATCTAGTACTTCGTTTAATTTTTTTTGTTGTTGTTTTACTTTTTTATATTGGATATTCAGGGACCTGAAGGAACTGTGGGAATTCCAGGACAAAGAGGTCGTCCAGGAAAAAAGGTAATTTTTTTCATCTTCTTATGCTGGTTTTCTTTCTTCTGATGTGCCCAAAGCTTCATAATGCTGTGATGTTTTCATTTGAACTAGATATAAACTAATAAAGAAATATAGATTTGCCTTAAAAGAGAACATTTGTATAAATTAATATTTAATACTTATCACCTTAATTATTTGAAGGCAAATTTCCCATTTTGTATTTTCTAAAAAGATCTTTGCCTTTCCTTCTCCTGCTTGCCAAAATTTTTTTAGTAGACCGTAGATGAGAAAAGAAAGAAAAGGAAAATGCTATACTATTTGTGCTATTTAGTAACAACTTTAGTAAAATGTTTAAGAGAAAGGAGTAAGATTAGAATTATTTCTGACTTTGTTATTAATGTGTGTGTTTTAAATACAAATGTTAATGATTGATTTTATTTTTTTCCATATATTGTCTAAGAGCCACAAACCAAGAATATGTTTTATTTGCTTCTTTTGTATTTTACTTAAAAAGTGATATATTTGTAAAAATTTTAGCACACCATAATTAAAATTCATCTTTATCTGGGGTCAGTAATTTGTTCAAGTATTGGTGAGATATGGAAATGATTTTCCCATTGTACTATAACAGTTCTGAACATATTTACTATAACTTCAAATCACACCATAGTCTGGTGATTTCATCATGTTTGCTAATACATATCTACTCCATCTTTCACATAATTTGGGGACAGTATAAGGGATAATAAAAGACAAAGAATATGAATGTGGTAAATTTTAGTTGCCATTCTTGCTCATGAATATTGAAGTCTCTTTTCATCATTAATAATTTTATGCCAAAAATCAACATTAGGAGTGGGACACTGCAAGTCCTTACGACAGCATGCACCCTTGGAAAAGCCAGTGAATTATTATGAATACTAAAAAATTTCTGGTTGACAATGACCACAGTTTAGTTTTTCTCTGTGTATACTTGAATATGAATAACAGAACAGCTTTGTTCCCATGTGTTGAAAATGAATTATATCACTTAATGTTTAAAAGCTGCTATAATTTGGTGCTAGAGAATGACCAGTCAGCCTAATGGTAAACAGAAGGCAACTAATTTTCAGGAGGATGTAAAGTGATATATAAATGTCACATATTTTTAAAGGCAACCTCCAAACCATGGAGTGATAATCCTCAACATACAGAACTGCACACCAGAGCCTTTTTGCATCAAGCAGATACTTGTGGCATTGAAGTTCTCTGTAGAAAAAAAGCTTAATAGAGTCTGTTTTGTCTCATGATTACAATAAATACGTATATGCATGCTCGCATGTATGCATGCTTACATATATACGTACATACATTTCAAAATAAAAAACTTGGTGATTGTTATTGCAACGTGAGCACAGGATCTCTGCTTGTTTGGCCAAAATATTTGTTTTCCAAAATTACCTTTAATTCTATTTTTAAGATAACCCATCTGGTGACGATATATTATATATTATTGTCAGTGGTAGTCTGTAGTACTATTAAGTTAAAGCAAGTTAGTGTTTATAGAATTTTGCTTACAGAATATCGACTGGAGTCATTCAGGTCTATGATATAGTTAATCTAAGCATAATTTTTTTTCTTACTTTTTTCTCTCATTAATGACATCGACAGGGTGATAAAGGACAAATAGGACCCACAGGAGAAATTGGAAGCAGAGGTGCTCCTGGACAAATTGGGGAAAGTGGTCCTAAGGGTGCCAGAGGAACTAGAGGTGCTGTGGTTAGTATTTGATTTGTCTCCAGAACTGAGTTCACTGTGGATGGAAAAAAATGTATCCATGTCCTTAAAGCTTCGTCCCTTGATTAATTTTACAGAGAACGCAATAGTTCCATTGAAAATAATCTACCTCCATGGGATGTGGAGAATTGTAAGCATTCCACAGTACTTAAATGGTTTAGTGGTTTCTGGATATGAAAAAGGAAAGGGAAAAAACTCAAAATGGAAATAAAATATGAAATGAAGTTTAAAAATATCAGATTGTAACTCTTAACCTAACTAGGAAAGTTTAAATGCCTTGCACTTAAAATCAGGATTTGATATTGGTCTAAAATGAAGCTTTCATGGCTCACAAATTGCTTCGAAAATAAAGTTTACTTGAAAATGGATTTTGTTTATATGCTTGGACCCCACGTGCTTATCTAGAGGTTATTTTTCTAACCAGCTGTGATAAATGTCCATAGCATCTAATAATACTTAATGTTTTGCATGAACATTACATAATATTGGAAACAAGAATAACATGATATTTCTGAACGTATAATAGCAAAATTATATTGCTAATATATTTGGACCTGCTTAGAAAGTCACAACCTGAGAGATGCAAAATGTTTAAGAGATTATCCAATTTTAGTCTTCTCACTGTTTCGTAAACTTATTTACAAAGTGCCTGTGTATTTCCTAGTCCCCACTTAAATGTCACAAATGTTAGACTTTTCATCAAGACCTTCTGGAGAACATTGCATAACCCATCTGTTGTCTGAGGAAAGTTTGCCTCAGGCTCATTTTCAGTATTTCTTCCCTTCAGAGTAGGCTCCTACTTCGGATGTTCTCTAAAAAGAATATTCTCCTTTTAAATTTCAACACATCTTCCCAAACTACCTTCTCAGATGTCCACTTCCATTACCAATACTTCATTTCATATTAATCCTTTTGATGTTTTCCAATCCAGTAAATGAAAAGGTGTGTCTCATTTTCTTTCTACCTACAGTTTCCTGATTGCAGCTAAGTCATTTGTATTTTTTTCCTCTGGAAGAAGTCTGTTCATATGCACTTTACATGCTTTCTATTAGGTTATTGTCTTTTTCTTACTGATTTGCAATAACTCCTTATATTTTTAAATAATATAGTTTATTAACTATGTTGCAAAATATATTACAAGTATATTTCCCTTTCTGTCATTTATTTTTTAATATTGTTTATGATATCTTTTGCTATACAGAAGCCTTTATTACATAGTCAAATTTGTCTGTCTTATATAGTTCTAGATTTTATTTTTTTTGTTAGAAATGCCTTCACTATCTAAAAGATATAAAAATATTCTTCTATATCCTTCTAATACTTTTATACCTTTATTTTTACCCTTAACTTCTTAAAGCATATGGAGTTTATTTTTTGCTATGATATTAATTGTAAAGGACTAATTTTTTTTCAAATTGATAGCCAGTTGTCTCAGTACCATTTAATAAACAGTCAATTTTCCACTTTTCTGATATGCTACCCTTACCATACTAAACTCTCAAATATTCGTTGGTCTGTTTCCATTTTCTCTATTTTCTTCTTGCAATCTGTTAGTCTGTTTCTGAGTTAGTACCACATTATTTAGATTATTATGCTATTACATTATCTTTTGAGATCTGTTAGGGCAAATACTCCATATTCATTTTTCTGAAAAGCTCAACTCTTACAGTGATTTCCTCTTTCAGGTAAACTTTAGAATCAGCTCATCAAGTTCCTTTAATATTGACTCTTTCAATAGAGAAACACCATATCTTTCCATTTACTCATATCTTCTCATATATCCTTCAATAAAGTTTAGTTATTGCCTTTATTTCTGTTTTGCACCTTTCTTATTAGGTTTACTGTTAATTTCTTAAGGATATTATTATTTTTAATGTAATCGTTTCTTCCATTACATCTTTTTGGTGCTGTGTAAGAAATCTATTTATTTTTATATTTTGACTTTATACCCACTTGAATTAATTTAGGTGATTCTCATGGGTTCTTTAAGTAAATAATCATATCACTTCTTATTTATTATACTGACTTATTACATTGATTAGAATTTCTGGTTAGTGTAATATTTGGCTAGTCACATACCTATTCTGTACCTTAATTTACTCAAAAAGGAGATTTGATGTCGAAACTACTTAGTATTATGAAAGATAGGACACTTTTTGGATCATTATTTTTGCTTTTTAATTGTCGGAGCCATCTTTTCAGTAGTAGGGACATTTACTAACTAGCCTTTAATTTATGTGGTTTCCTCATCTATAAAATATTGATGATAAGAGGAATCATAAAGTGATTATTGCACACAAGTTTTCAACCATTTCCATTTTAAAAACTTTGACCAGATCTAAAACAATCTTCCTCAAAACATCCAAAACTATCAATGAGTACAAACTTCTCCTAATCCCATCGTGACAGTATAAAAAATTATGAGGCTTCACCCTCTAATGTTCAGTGTATACAAACTTTAACAAACACAAACTACATTCAAGAATTTGTTAGAAGCCTGTAGGATTCTGACAACTGAAAGTATTTCTCTTAATATGTTTGAAGAGGTTTATACCAGAAGTAAACCGAAGAGATATTTGTGTGTGGGGATTAGGGGTGGGAGAGTGGTGGGGGGGTATTTTTGTAGTTCAGTAGAAGAATAAAACCAAAGTTAAGGTGTTATTTTTTGTTTCCCATTTCAGACTAGGTAGAATGTCATACTTTTTAAACAAGCTAAATTTTAAATAATAGGAATACAACTTTAATGATTTAAACAGTTGTCTGTTTTCTCTCTAATATTTACTTTGTTTTCTAGGGCCATTTAGGATTGATGGGACCTGATGGAGAACCAGGAATTCCTGGATACAGAGTAAGCAATTCTAATTGGAAATAAGAAAGTGTATATGTGCATGAAAATATTTATATAAAGATGTTATCCCAAATATGCAAATTAAGATGAAATCTCCCTGATAAACCTTTTTAACATATTTACGCCTTACCCCCCTATAGAGTGAATCCTAGTTTTCTTTCAAAACAATGTAATATCCAATGGCATGGCCCTGATGGTATTAGGTAGAGCATGTACAAATGTTATGGAGAATAACTACTTACTTGTCCTTTGTTAGGGCCACCAAGGTCAACCAGGACTGTCTGGGTTGCCAGGACCTAAAGGAGAAAAGGTATGTGTGTATATTGACTTTTTAATCCTAAAGTTAAACATTATATTCATGTGTTCTTTCTGAAAGTGTTCATGGAAACACTTTTAAAGAATAAAAGAAGCACTTTTTTCAACTTGGGAAACATTGCAAATGCTATGTGGGGGGGAAAAAAAACAGAAATAACAAAGGGTAAAAATTTCAATAAATCATTAAAATGTCTTCCATAGGTTGTTTCAAGATTGAGGTTAAATAATATATGTTAAAGTATTTTCCAATCTATAAATCTTTGTAAAAGTAAAATTAATTGATTATTGAAAGAGATTGTGAGACTCTAGATTAAAAAACGAATGACGGTCCATTTATAGTAAAATGTTTTATGAGTTAAGAATAACTGCAACAGTACTCCTCTTGATTTGTAATATCGTTGGAAACCTGACTCTGAAAACATTAGTAAATTGCTTTTTATGTAATTAGAGCAGATTGACACTTCCAAAGAGAATCATACACAAATTGCAACTGTTTGTAAAGTATCATATGCTAAGTTTTGTAGGTAAAAGTTTTCTATTTAAAAAAGATAAAACCGGATTGTATATTTCATAACATATTAGAAAATAATAGGCTGCCTATTTTATAGATTGTTTTATGAATTTAATTTTTATAAATCATTATCTTCATTATAGGGTTATCCAGGAGAAGATAGCACAGTTCTGGGACTACCTGGGCCTCGAGGTGAACCAGTAGGTCTTTTTCTACAATTATTTTGCTGTTTTAAGATAAAATGCAATTACTATAATGGATCCACATCAGTGACATCTTTTCAAAGAGTTTTATAACAGTGATCTTGCAGGAGAGCAGTATTTGGAGTCACATAATCTAAATATGAAAACTGTTTATATTCAGGTCAAGATCCTTAGCATAATATACAAGTTTAATGCAAGTACAGTGATTTTCCAAATCTAACACTCAGAATTAAATTCATGGTAACAATTTTTTACAGAGATTATAAAAAAATTACACACTTGTAGACATTTTAGGACAGATATTTTTTTAATCACCAAATTCAGATTTATTTCTAAAGTATTTTTTTTAATCTGATCTGTATTCTTTTTGTAATAGTTTATACACTGTTACCAAATGATTTCAAGACTCATCTAAATCAGTTATTATAGTTAATACTTTTTTAAGATACTCTTGTAGGTAACTGTAACCATGGTTTTTGAAAAGTAGCTATTGTAGTAAGTTAAATGGGTAAAATAAAAATGTTTACTTCATAGAAATGAATAGAATTGGTTACATTTTCCATTTTTCATATGATCATATAAGATAAAAGAATCTTAAAGAAGAAGAATCAGTATATGTAGTCACTCCTGGTATTTTGATCTGGCTCTTTGGAGATGGTTGAAAATTATACATTGTTTTATAAATAGACAGGAAAGATTCTACAATTTTTCTGTATAAATCAAGCCATTTCATATAACGAGAATATGTTATATGAAATGTTAAGAATATGTAAGAATATGTAAGATTCTTTATCAAATATGTTCTAGGCTCTCTTAACCTCTGAGATGGGAAAACATGGAAATAATGCAAAAATTAAAAGCAAATGGAAAAATATGGGCAAATGGAGTATAATAGTGTTTGTTTTCCTCAGATTCAGGTATGCCTAGATCAAAGAATGTCACTGAAGTTTAATAACTATGTTAAAAGTCTAACCTAACAATGGTGATTTTTATCTATTAGACATGTGACAGGTGTGAAACTTAAACCAATACTATTCTAAATAATTAAAGCACAGTCAGAGATCATTTTCTTTACATTATGTCTGTTATCTTTACACATAGAAAGTAGTTAAAATTTATCAGTTAATGGTTCATAATAAATTTTATGGTCTTACTAATTAATTTCAATTTGAGTTTCTTTCAAATAGTAGGTCCTGGTATTGGGATAACTGAGTTTTCAAGTGCATTTTAGTAGTCTAACTTAACTTAATAACTTAAATAGCTTTTCATATCAAAAAATTTATATTAGGAATGATTAGAAAAGTTAAAAGTGAGAGTTTATTAGATTAGTTTTTACCTTAAGGATTAAAATTAGTAAGTGTAGCTTTTACTAGGTTAATATATGTCTTAAGAATTTAAAATCTTATAGAATAAAGAATAAACAATAGAATTCCTGATTGAGAATAATAAAGTAGGATTAGCTCTTAGATACTTTTAAAAGGTCATTAAATATAATTTTTCTAATTAATTAGGTATCTGAGTGGTCCTTCTTAAATCTTTTTCAATCATCTTAACATTAAGTAAAAATACAAGTTATTTTAACATCATGTCTAACATACTTTACTCATCTGAAAATTCATATTATTTACTGGACTTCGTTTCTTCAATATTACTCCTAGCAAAATCATGAGATTCTTCTTAAATAATTCAATGCTTATATTGTTCTTCGTGTCATTGGGATTCAATCCTTTGAAATTATTTAATGGAACTAAATAAATGATTATATAGTAGGTTTTATATTTTTAGGGAAAAAAATTCCACACTAACTGTATCATCTGCACTTACAAACAGTTCGATCCAGCTGTGAAATTGATTGTTTTTACATGTGGTCTCTGTAGGGCCCAAGGGGGGAACAAGGCGAGAGAGGAGAGCCCGGAGCAGAGGGATATAAGGTAATCACTACAAATTTCACAATTGCTTCTAAGTTCAAATAGGGTTCCCTGTGGTTCTGCTCAGTTTCAAATGAAAATAAGCATCAGTAAGATAATTACTAGTAGTGTCTTATATTTTTGATCATGGAAGAAGTCTAGCTCTTTGTACTTTCTGTTCCTTCTTTCTAGAATCATCTTTGTCTCCTCTTATTGCTGCTATTTTCTCATCCTCAAATCTTAGCTGAAATGTTACCTTCCTGACAGGCTTTCTCTAACTACCCTTTTTATCCATCACTTTATCTCATATTCCTCGATTTCCTTCATGACATTTAATGCTATCTATAGTCTTACCACTTTTTTTTACACATTTGTGTTTGGTGGTTGTTTATTGTCTATCTTCCCGCACCAAAATGATAATAAGACTCTTGCCTGTCTTTTTCATCAATGTATGCCCAATTTTTAGAACACAAAGTTCCTGGTATATAGCAGGAATTCAGTAAAGAATTGTCAGATGGATGGATGAATGTCATTATGTTCTCAAGCTTTATGCCAATTCTTACCCTCTTCCATTCTTAGAAGGATTTTATGAGAACAACTTCATCAGCCAAAATTAGACTATGTAGAATTTATTCCGTGTCATTTTTTATTAGCAGTTGCGTTGAAGATGTTCTGTATCCTGCCTTATATCTTTGCCCTTTCTGTTTATGTCAGTTGCTAAAAAAGAAATCTGCTAACTCTCTCCTTATACTTCTTGTCTTATTTCTTTGCTCACAGTGTTCTCTGCCTGCTCACAATATTATATAATCTTTAGTTACATAAATTCTATCTATCTTTTATAATCTAGTTCAAACTCCCTTTCTCCTGGACTACTCTAACATCGATATTTCTCTCTTCTGTGAGTCTATATTTATTGTTTACCGAAGTTATTCAACACAAATATTTTATCATCTTCTGTTGCTAATTATTTTGCTAATTATTTTACGTGCAAATATTTTAGCTCCCCAATTTTGAATATTACTTCTTTCTTTCTTGTATAATGTCTTCTTCTAAGCCCTATAAATAATAGTATATGATATGTGCATAAACATAATTTCATTGTTAATGATGAATTGATGGGCTATTTCACCCAACATACCCCCTCTTTCATGTAAAATTTCTGTGATCATGTCTAAAATGAAAACTTACATGGCCAGATTCAATGGATAACTAGTAGGTAGATAACTATCATTAATAAACTGATTATGTCAAGCCTGAAAACTGAAAGATCAACTTACTTTTTTTTTAACTTTTACTTTTTAAAACTCTCTTTGAAACAAATGTTCAAGGTAGTTCTATATGTTTGTGAAATTGTTGTGATGACCATCTTCTGTTTCCAATTTACATGACATTTGTATCTACAAGTGTTTCCTAATCTAAGGAATCCAGATTTACTTGAAATTGGCTTTTCTTTGGGTTGAGAAGTGAACCCACTGCTTTCAGCATAATTTGAAAAGCTTCTTAAACTTCCTTTGCTTTTTCTGTGCGTGACTTTTCTACACATTCTCAGGAAAATCAGATTCTTACAATACATATCTTCCTTTGGTTTCTAACAACTACAAAACATTAGGTAGTTAAATCAGCATATTTACTGGCAAACGGTTAACTATTCTATTGAAAGAAGAAAAGTCTCTTCACCCGACCAGCAGAAGAAAGACCCTTCCCCATTATTCTGGATAGTCATACATTCTTCAGAAATTCTTCATCAGAGTTTGATCCCCATCTTTCTTTCTGTCTTACTCTATCCTGTGTCCTTAGGCGTTAGGGGTCATTTTACCATTTGTCGATGGTTCTATTCCAAACACCCATCTTGTGCCAGATAATCACACTAATATTATTGCTTAGAAATATCAAAGTCAAGAATATCCGCACTTGTTTCCTGCCAGGCTTTCCCAAGCACAGATTTAATTCACATAGGGAAATTATGCTTTATTTAGAGTTGGATTACTCTGTTATAACCTCAGGTTATATTTTTAAATGCTTGTTTTTCTATATGGATGCTGTATATGCTATCATTTCATTCTAGTAAACTCATGGTTAGCATTATTACCCAGCTTCTCTTTATTATGCTAAAATACACATAATACAAATTTACCACTTTAATCATTTTAAAGTGTACAATTCCAAGATATGTAGTACATTTACAATATTGTGCAGCCATCACACACTACCTAGTTCCAGAACATTTTCGTCACCCCAAAAAGGGAGCCCCATATTCATCAAGCAGTCACTCTCCATTTCCTCCAGCCTCTGACAACCACTACTCTGCTTTCTGTCTGTACTGATTTATCTATTCCGGATATTTCATGTAAATGGAATCATATAGACATTTGTGTCCGGTTTCTTTCACTTAACATAACGTTTTGAAATTTTACCCATGTTGTAGAAAATATCAGTACTTCATTCCTTTTTATAGCTGAGTAATTGCCAACCTTTTTAAAAGTAGTTTTACATTCACATACATTCTTAAAATTCTGGTGAACTCATAATTATCGTGCTGGGGGAAAAATGGAGTGGATAATGTAAATTTTGCTTCTACTTGGCTGTGACCAATTGGAATTTTTTTTTTAATCCTTCTCACCATTCCTTGTTCTTTTTCCCTCTTGAAGAAACTGAAAATTATCATAGTCTCGTGTCTTACTCATTATCACCAATAATTACTTACTAGGCATCATTATACATGGTACATTTTATGTGTTACATATAATAAAACCTCTGGCCATTCAGCATATATGAGTGTCTGCCATAGGCCAGGAATAAAGCTGGGTGCCACTGGATACCCCAGACACAGTCTGTACCTCCATACACGTCACGTATTGAAGACATACAGAATAAGAACGTTTCATCAGTATATAAACAAATACAGTAAATTAAAGCTGTCATCCAGGAAACTATACATCACGTAGGTCAAGATAAATTAATTTGAGGCTTGAGAGAGTCACAGTACATGGTGGGAATAAGCATATTATACTGCCAACATTTACTTTTTAAAGGTATGAGCAGAAACACACAGACACCCAAGATTAAGTCAGGCTAAACGTGTGTGAGACAAAGCCCCAGAAATATATTGAATAAATTACATTCTACCTCAAACTCCTTTTCACTTTGGTTTGGCCAAGGCCATAGAATTTTTTGCACACAATAAAATAACAATAACTAAATCTTCACTTGGCCTTCACTCCTTCGCATTAGACATATACATCCAAATAGCTATTGGACATCATCACAGTTATGCCCCAAACCATAGGATCACCATCCTCACCAAATCTGATTCTCTTCTTTTAATGTCCTCAAGACAGTAAATACCACCAGGCATCAAGATAGCCAAACCATAGGATCACCATCCTCACCAAATCTGATTCTCTTCTTTTAATGTCCTCAAGACAGTAAATACCACCAGGCATCAAGATAGCCAAACAAGTAAACGAATTATCCCTCTCGCTCTCCTTTCTCTTCTCTCTCCTCTCCTTTTTCTCTTTTTCTCCTCTATCTTATCATCTTTTAAATTCGATCAGCCACTTCTTTTGATCTTTTACATATCTCTGGAATCTAGCCACTTAGCTATACTTTAGGTTAGGCTTTGATCATTTTTGCGTGAATTGTTTTAATAGTTTTCTCACTAGACTCCTTATCCACAGTCATAGCCCTCTTAAATCCATTCTCCACTTAACATGTTCTGTCAAATGAATTTCCATTCATTCCCCCTGCTATTCCCTCTGACAGAATGTCTGCCTTTCACTTTACTGCCTGGAACACTCATCCTTCAAGATTCAGCTTATTATCACTTTCCTTATGAAGTCCTGTGCAAGCTCTCCTCAGTCGTCCAACTGATCCCACAACTGATATCAACAGGCAAAATGAATCACTTTCCATAACCTTGCCTGCATAACTTTATAATATTTGCTACAACATATTTAATTTTTAGCACTACAGATGGAAAAAAAACGGTCTTTATCAGTATTTATTGGAATAGAAAGGATCAGGAGAATTATAGTGAAACTCCTAGAAAGCAAGCTTGTTTTTAGTGAGATTTGTATCTAGATTTTACAAATCCAAAAGCACAGTTGGCTATTCCATGATCATTCTAAAAAGGTCTCTGTAAAACTACAGACAAGAGTGGTGGCAAAGCCATAAACTGGCCATTTTAGTTTTGAGTTTTGTACTTTGCTCATATGCTCACTTTCACTTCACTTTGTAACTCCAGCTTTCACCAATCACTTCTGTCCTGAGTCCTGTTTAATAAGTGACCTATAATAGTATTCATTTATACCAACCTCCCTCTTGATTGACTTGATTCTGTTATTTGCTGACTCTGCTCATGTTTTGCTGGTAAGGGTCACGTGTAGTAATGGTTTTCTCTTTACTTAAGGCCATGTGCTATAGAAAGCTTTCCAAACTAGACTTTCTCTCTTGCCACTGTTTACTCCCTTAAACAGCATTCATTTCCTTTATCAGGAAGTTGAGTCTTAAAACCATAAACATTTGCCTCACAGAATGCAAACAAGAAGGCTTCAATTGATCTTTCTGTAAGAATAAATATTGTTAGTCTATGTATGCAATCCCCTCTTCCCTAGCCCAGAAACATAGATGGTCCTGATAACTGTCTTCCCTATGACATTCTTTCTCTAATAAACAGAGAGTATGAATAAAGGAATCTGAAGTGAAGAGAACAATAGGGAAGGGGATAAAAAAGGTTACATGCAGAATTTTTCATGCTTAACTCTCACCTGAGATGGCCCTGGGTTGTTGTTAGTTTCTGTTTACACACTTGAAAAGGGAAATGTGGTAGGTCAGCATTCCTTCTTAGGAGAGCTAGGATGATGACAGATTGCTGAATGTTAGAGTCACTTGATATGTCTTGGCATTATATACAGTAACAACTCCAAGTCTTCCACCCAGTAAATCTATCCAAACGTCTATAAACTTAGTTTGTAAAAATGGAGACCATAGGTTGAAAAAAGAAATTTTTTCTCAAACTCTATTCCTTTTGTAGACACAAAAATATCCAGCCTGAGAGAAAGCTTATAAGAGCTTATTTGAGCCAAACTGACAACAAATGCCAGGAAGCAAAATCTCAATGGATAGAAAAAATGCTCCACAAAATGGTGGTTTGCAGTTTATTTTGTACATAGAATCAAAGATGGAGGATTACATGAAATTCATTGGTGGAAGATTAAGGGGGTGGTAGAAATCAAAGTGGGGAAATCTCTGGGATTGGATAAAAGTAAATTGGAGAGACAGATACTCCTTTTACATAGGTGAGCACAGGATAGTTAACAGTTTGCTTTTTACAGCACATGGAGATGGTAATCAGGGGACAAGAATAATAATGAGGGATTCTGTAGTTTCCTGCTCTAGTGGGGGATGGAGGGATTACTGACATTCCAAGGGCATGTTAACCTAGATGCAAAAAGAAAGTAGACAGGCTCACTCAGGGTAAAGATTGACTGTTGTCGAGGAAGCTACAGATTTAAGATGTGACTTCCTGCCATGGCCCACCTTAGTTAGGAATTTTTATGTCCACATCACCCTAGGTGGTTATTTTCAGTCTCCTGAGCTTGTCAGGTTTAACATGTGGCCCCTTTTCTGTCCACACTTTGGTTATTTACTATATTGGTTTCCTGAGCCTGCCATAACAACTTACCACAAACTGAGTAGCTTAAAACAACATAAATTTGTTTTCTCACAGTTCTAGAGACCAGTAATCGGAAATCAAGATGTCAGCAGGGCCCTGCTTCCTTCCTAGGCTCTAGAATAGAATCCTTCCGTACTTTTCCCAGTTTCTGGTAGCTGAGAATAATTTTTGTGGCTATATCACTCCAGTCTCTATGTCTGTTTTCACATGCTTACTCTACATGTCTGTTTCCACATGTCTGTTTTCACTGTCCTTCATTGTTTGTGCATGTCTGTCTCTGTGTCTCTTATAAAGAATTGTCAGTGGATTTAGGCCCACATGGATAATCCAGGTTAATCTCCTTTTAAGATCCTTAATGATATCTGCAAAGACCCTTTTACCAAATAAGATCACATTCACAAATTCTGGGGATTAGGCCATACCGTGTTTCCCCAAAAATAAGACCTAGCCAGACAATCAGCTCTAATGCATCCTTTGGAGCAAAAATTAATATAAGACTGGGTTTTTGCTCCAAAAGACGCATTAGAGATGATTGTCCGGCAAGGTCTTATTTTCAGGGAAACATAGTAGACATCTTCTGGCAGGCCACCGTTTAATTCATTCCATAAATCTACGTGGAAAAACAAAACAAAACTAAACAAAACTCTGCACTCTTTCTTAATCACCATAATATCCAGTGGCTATTATGTTCTATATTATTGTCAAGAGAGAATCATAATCACTATCATTTTGAAATTGAATTTTAAAACACTTTTCTACCATTTTAAGTAATACTACCCTATTTTCTAAGTCATATGTCTCTAATTACTCTAATAATATAATCTGTTCTATTCCTAGGGTCATGTGGGTATACCAGGACCAAGAGGCGCCACTGGACAACAAGGGCCTCCAGTATGTTTTAAAAGCATTCTTTGTAATTCTAGCATTTAAAAAAATTAATACTAATACATTGTATTTGGTCTCTGCTTCATATGTGATTTCTGTTTTTGTTCCCACTATAGGGCGAGCCAGGTAACCAGGGCGAACAAGGACTAAAAGGAGAGAAAGGATCTGAAGTAAGTTGAAATAGTTTAAGGCAATTTGAAATGTATTGGCTTGAAAAAGCAGTAGCACAAGGAGTTGCTCTTCATTGCAATTTATATGATCATTCATCCTTTCAGAGCAAGGATCACTATAGGCTTCTAAACACGGTATCTGTCAGTAATTGTGTTGAAACATGATTATTGATTATTTTATGTGAGTTGACTACCACCCAAATTCCCCTTTACCCGCAGCCTACTCTGACTTTGTGAAAACTGCCTAAGGTTGTCCCAAACTAATTGTCTCCTTGGGGTTTCAAGTAGAAATACCAACAAGCCTTAGAATTAGCACTGCAGAGTGAAAACACATCAATCACACTTATTTAGTTGTTGTAATAAGGTACGGACAGAAATAGCTTGTGTGACACAATCTCATGATTGGTTTAAAATATTTTTTTTTTCCGTAAGAAATCAATTATTTGTTATGAAACAAACTAAAAATCTGTTGGCTGACTGAATTTAATCATCTCTTTCCCTGTATACTGATAGATGTTGTCTCAACTTTATGTAACAACTGGCTTTGTAATTTGTACCATCAGTTCTTTGCTGCCCTGCTTTTCATGGCATTCTGATTTTAAATTCTTAAGAAAATATACTGTATTTTAATAATAAATTAGGTGAGAATAGATAAAAAGTGATGAGTTTGAGACCATGTTTCTCCTAATTTGTTAAGCATTCTTCACCCATAATTGTGTTTCCCATTTGTGGGAACAGGTAATAAATTGGGTTGAATCTGATATTACTCACCTGGAGGTAACTCACCTGGAAGCCATTATGAGTAGTCTTGGCATCTATCTAGTGACTCCCTGTCAGGTTCTTTAATAAATAAGAACTTAAAAATAATAAATAAAAGTATCCCATTGAAGGCAAGTCTTAACAAAAAAAAAAAATACAGAGAAAAAAGGCTGTTGTCTCATTCGCTATAGAATTTTTAATATCCACATTAAGAAAAGTAGAGGAAAAACATCCAGCCTAAGAGAAAGCTTATAAGAGCTTATTTGAGCCAAACTGACAACAAATGCCAGGAAGCAAAATCTCAATGGATAGAAAAAATGCTCCACAAAATGGTGGTTTGCCGTTTATTTCATACATAGAATCAAAGATGGAGGATTACATGAAATTCATTGGTGGAAGATTAAGGGGATCTTCCTTAGAAATCAAAGTGGGGAAATCTCTGGGATTGGATAAAAGTAAATTGGAGAGACAGATACTCCTTTTACATAGGTGAGCACAGGATAGTTAACAGTTTGCTTTTTACAGTGCATGGAGATGGTAATCGGGACAAGAATAATAATGAGGGATTCTGTAGTTTCCTGCTCTGGTGGGGGATGGGGGGATTACTGACAAAACTATGATCCTACAACACTGCTACTGCTTTTATGTATATTACTTATATTTGCAGCTTGTGCCCAAAGATGCAAATGTTTCCCCAACATTTGACTGTGAAATTTCTAATCTTTTACAATTAGTACTTTCATATTCTCAATGTTTTCTCTTTCCTTTTTGACATATCTCAGGAAGAAGAAATGTTTTGATGTTTATTAGTTAAAATTATGTTAATGAAAATCAAATATTCTTACTAGACAACTGAATCTCCAGCCTACATTGTCAGTTTTTCCTGGTTATCAGAGGTGAAAGGTGCTGAGGAGCCATGGTTTAAACTCTGACTCATCCAGGGGGACTAGTTCTTTTCCTACTTTAGTCAAGGCTTGCTTGCTGTCCAAGGTTATGTTAAAAAGCCTCTTAGAATTTAAAATAGTAATAATTGCTACAAGGATAATCATTGACTAAGTATTACTCACTGAGGGACACCTTCATTGGCCAGATGGATCCTGTCCAATTGCTGTCATCTTGTTTTTGCAAAGCTTTAAATGTTTTTTAGATTTGGAAATGGCCCTTTAAAATCATGTGGACAGCTAATCATTTTTCAGATGAAGAAATTTAAGGCCCAGAGAGATTATGAGTTTCCTAAAATCACAGAACTAGTTAGCGACAGAACCGACACTAGAAACTTAGTTTCCTGACTCTCATTATTATATAAAAGACTTATTACTTTGAAACCTGATTAGTTTTACTTAACCAACTAATTCATTCGTTGGGCCCTCAGACATGAGAATGTGGGCAACTATAAAGAAAAAGTTAGAGCAAGTCAAAACCAACTGCAGAACCACTACATTTTTTGAAACTTATGTAACATAGATGTAGTGAACTGTCTTATAATGGCTTTCAAAGACTTAGACTCAAGCCAAAATTTTATTTTCTTCCTAAAACAAAATTCCAGATTTTAGGAAATTGACATTTCTTGGTTTTAAAAAAGAGAGAGAGAGCGGGTATAATTCTGCCTAACTCTCTAAATCTATGTTTACATTTTAACGCTATCCTCTCTAACAAAGTTAGAACTAGTAAAATATTGAAATAACAATCCTTCAGCTTCATTTAAATAATAAAAAAAAAAAAAACGAGGATTTGAACTGTTGTGGCATATTTGAAAATGTTCATTAACCAAAGAATCAGACTCCCTTCTCCAGTAGTCTATGAGCTGGTACAATCCCAATGAACAGAAAGCTGTTTTAAATGGATCTGATTTCAAATGGACCATTCTTTTTTCCAAAGCTAGCCAGAATAAAAGAGAAAGCACCATTTTTCATACACTCTGAAGACTATATATAAAATTAATTTGCCTTTCCTATTACATGAACAGAAAAGTCTGTTGATTTATGAGGTACTTATATTTAAATAAAATAATGTGAGTAAGTTAAGTTTTGAAAGTAGAATACTTGTAGTTTTATTATATTTGAATTGTGGGGATTGGTTGCAGTGACTTTTTTTTTTCCTATTTATGATACCAACTCAATCATCTGCTAACACCTTATATGACAACATATTTTCTTTGTCTTTGGCCCAGTCTGTAATTTCTAACTAAATAGACCTCTACGTAGGATTAATGTTTAGTAATGTTTGGCTATTAATTTAGTTATAACATTCAAACTTTTTGAAATGCACAAATTCAAAAAAGTACCAATGTTCTACACTTTGTTGATCTTTATGTATTTAAATCCTCCATTTTAAGACTGTTTTTTTCTAAATGGCTTACTTCCTTTTAGTTAAGATGTCAATAATTATAAGAAAATTGTTCCTTAATTGAACATAAAAAACAGTAGAGATTATAGTTTTGTTATTTGTTAAACACTTTGAGTGTTCAATGGATAGTTTTTGTCACAATTGTTCTCCTCCAACTAGCAAAATACACTTTAAAAATAATTGTCATAGTCACACTTTTCCTTTAGTCTTATTCTATTGGGAGCCACTTCCTGTTTTCCACTCAAGTCTGAATAACATTCCAGTTGTCATGATGATGGACCCATAAATGTAGATTTTAGTGCACAATATTTGACTTTTCTGAAATAATCCCCAACAAATGTAATTAACTGTGATGATTTATGAATCTAGTTTTATTTTGTTATTTGAATGTTTGGATTAAAGCATTCACATACATATGTAGCATATCTGAACCTTAAACCATAAATTTAGGTATACTAAAAGTATAACTTTGCTTATGTTCTTTATAATGGAACACTACATCTGTCCTGAATGCCCATCCTACCTGGTGGTAGAAACCTAATTGGTGGAAATTGTCAGTTAAGAACCTTTGACTCCATCCACTCAAATATCTTGCATTTGATTTAGAGTTTTCCCCATTCCCTCTCTCGTTAAGTTTGCAGTTACATTCTGGGTGGCAATGGTAGGGAAGGGGATTGGGAGGTGAGTTTGGTTTTCAGTCATCATGTATTCATACTAACATCCACTGAAATTTACAGCACCTTTTTGGCCCCCAGTTGCCATCATCCCCCCCACCATTTACCTTGGCATCTACTTCGACTCTCCTGACAGAAGTTCTTTGATCCACATTGGCATGTACCGCTACTTTCTCATCTCAGATATAGTCTCCTTAGGCTTCTTAGGGCTATATGCTTCTGTTCTTGGCCACATGGAAATAATTCTGCTGCTCCCCACACCATGCTGAGTGCTTGCAGGATTCAGATTTTCTGAAGCTCATTGACCTAGACCTCTCACACAGAAATTTCTACTCTGTTGCTGACACTCAGTGCAGCTTATGTGTACTTCTCAATAGGGACATTAGTCTCTCTAGCCGTCACCTCTGTACCCAAATCCCCAAGCTTGTCTGAGAGTATTATTGTTTCTACCCACCCCAAGTCTTGATGGCAGGGTAGAGTAAAGGGTTCTTCTCAAAGATAACCTGGCAATATTAAACAGTCATGCTTCTCTACTGCTTTTCTTCTGACCTTTCTCCAATTTGAAGATCTTTATAGCTTCTTAGGTAGGAAAATTTTTCTTTTACATTAATATAATTTTTCTAAATCTGTTCTTTATGGCATAGATTTAATGAATTGGATCCTTTATAACTTTGGATTTTGATAATCAAAGATAGACTTTTAATATTTGAAAGCTTTTATATTTAAAAAATATAATCTGAAAGTACTATATTCTTAAACTATTACTCACTATGATTTTCAGAGGACTGTTTTGAAATTCATAAGCTAAGGAAAAGTCTATTTTGAAAATCAAAAATCTAGAACAGATATTACTACCTTACATTAAAAAATATTATGAAGAAAAAACCACACTGTTAGCATAGTTGAATATTATCATGACTCATATACTATTTAATTAGTACTATTTAAGATACCTAAAATCAGAATTTGTTTCAATATTTAAAAGTCTTTACTTATTTTACTTCTTTTGAAAGATATATAATATTATAGGGATCATATGTTCCAGAAATTTTATATACGTCAATTAAACCAATTGCAACTACACTGTCCCATTTTCTGGTTTCTTTACCTTTAGAAAGACCACATTAGCAACTTTTTAAGACAAGTAAAATAGTTTTCAAAGTTGGAAATAGAACCCTTGACCCGTATATCACCCCATTATCAAATTCTAACAAAGTTGGATTTTCACCTCTTATATAAAAAGCCCTTTCTCTCTGTGACTATAACAGATATACTATTTCCTCTTAAAATGTTTAAGCTTATTTTCAGAAGATGTAATATCCTATGAAATTATTTTGTTATTGTTGTCAAATTGAATATTTGGCAGAATTTATCTTCAGATTTGAATAGCTTAGCATCCCATTTTGGTGGAATTTATCCTGTTTGTGAGAACTTTTGATAACTTCTGAGAAATGTGTCTGGTAATGACAATATGCTTCTTCTTTTTCTTCCTCCTCCTCCTTCTTTTTCTCCTCCTCCTCCTCCTCCTAACTAGGTCACCTTTTTCCACATTTTCCTTTTTAAAATAATTCTAGGCTATCATCAGAATAATGGCATGATATGCAAGGGTAAAGTTCCTAACTATCCTGGCAGAGCAGTGACTGCTGAATCAATTATGATTTAAAACATCTCACACATGGAAAAACAGACAGTTCCGTGGGAAATGTTCTTCTCCATGCATCCAGATAGCACATTTTAAGTTTGTTGGGTCATGTCTGTCGCTACACTATAAGTGCCTCGTGATCAAGAACTGTGACTTTGCATTCCCAGCACATAACAAACTCCCTGATACATAATACTCAATAAATGTGTGCTGAATTAATTAAGGAAGCACTTAGCCATTTTCAGTAGAAAACAAAGGTCCTGCCTGAAAGAGGGGACTTAATAAATAATCTATTCAGCTTCCTCTTAGAATTCTTAAATTCTTAAATCATAGAATTTGGAGCTCACTGGAAATTCATGGATTATCTGATCAAATTCTCTCGGTTTCATTTGAAGAAAATGAGTCACAGGAAAGTTAAATGTCAATGTCAATGAGCCACACATAATAAGAGTACTTCTGTAGCATCCAGTCTCAGGCTTTTATATGCCTTCAATTTAATTAAGTTTATTACAATCAATTGACAACGCTGCTTTACCTTTTTAGGGTCCTAACGGGAAAAACGGAGCTCCTGGTCCTTCAGGGAAACCTGGGATTCCTGTAAGTAAAAAGCCCTTTTCATCTTTCTTGCTTTTCTGAATAGAATTGGCAACTTTAGCAAGCAGAAAAGATTGGGGCCAATTATGACAAGTGTTGGATAAATCAGATTGTCCTCAAAAAAAATTTAAGCCCATGCTGGAACACAGAGGGAACAAAATATGATCATTAGCTCAAAACCAAGCTTAATGTTTAAATGTAAGTCTCTGCCATTGAAGGATGATATTTTCCAGTGTTATGGAGCCCTGTTTGTGGACTCATGCTACTCTCTCTGATGGTGAACCACTGAAAAACACAGAGCTTGGAATCATGACTAAATGATTGGTGACAGAGGTCAGAGATCTCCAGGCATGAATAAAAAGACATGAGCTGTATTTTAATTGAAAGATTCGATGTCTCATGTTCCTGGTAAATAGAATGGAAAGTCTTACAAAAAAGTTTTGTAACCTGTTCATCATAGAACAAAAATAATTTTATCTTTGCCATCAGTTTCCTTCTCTGGCCAGGCAAATATGTATCGATTGGCTTATTAGCAAAAACTGCCTGCTCATCTCCACTAGCCAAGGGCTGATGCCTGCTTTGGGAGGCCTGTGTTGGTTCACAGAAAGTAGAAAAAAGGAACATAAATTATAATGCATTCATATGAAATTCCTACAGATAAAATCTAGTTGTCCAAGATAGAAACAAAATGTTTAGACCTTTACTCAGTCATGTAATTATCTAATTCAAAGTGGCAACAAAAAGAGCCATGATTTTGTTCCTTTGGAAAAATAATGTAATATGAGGTTTTGTAAATGGTGAATGACAACCTGTATCCTAAGCTGACAGGTGCATATAGCTGTTCTTTTCTCTACAGCTGGATAAAGAATGAGCACAATGAGAAATACCGGAGAATTACACTAAAGCTGAAAAGGTCATTCAGTAAATTGCTGATTAGTTTGACATTTTTGTTTAGGGAACTTTTAAGACAGTCACCTGCCTGATCTGTTGAATCCAAAGAGTAAACCATTAAAGAACCCAGGAAACAGAAAATTTATCCTTGGACAGAGTATTAAAAATGTAAACATTCCTCCCCATAAATATACAGGTATTTGTCATTTAATCAACTGTTACAGCAACTCTCTATAATCCAATAATTTATAATCCAATAATTTTTAATTACCAATGCAATAATTTTTAATTACCAAGGGACCTCCAGGCCTACCTGGGCCAAAAGGCATGCAAGGATACAATGGAGCAGATGGCATTTCAGGAAACCCTGGAAAAGGTGGCCTACCAGGAAAACAGGGACTTCCTGTAAGTAGACTGAATACCAATTTGCTTTTTATTCTTTATGCATAAGTGTCTCCTTGCTAGACTATAGATATTTTGGCTATCTTTCTTAGCTTTAACATTGGCTCAAATTAAGCCAATCATTCCTTTAATAGCTATTTTGGAATTGTGTTTATGATTTCTAGGAAGTGTCAATGAGTATATTATCTTGGCTATTTTATATCTAATAACCCATATTTTTAATAATTTATGCCACTTTTACACATATAAGAGCTTATAAATAAGGATCATAAAGAAGCAAAATATTAGGTGCTACACATCCTGGCTATGTTTTGAGCTTATCAAATGTCTTAAGCCACCTTTGGAACATTTAAGCCTTGGCAGTAATTTAGTTACTCTATCAGAGGCTAACTAAAAATAAATGACACACTCAAGTGGGGCAATTGAAGAGGGTTCAGTAACCTTACAAAGATGTGCGCAAGGCTAAGGGAAACCAAGAAGAGATGCTGAAAGATGCAAAGACTTGCAACAATGGGGAAACATTACAAGCCCTGGGCCTGAGAGGCAACTGGGAATGGGACAAGTATCAAATTACAGAGAAAGTACTTATTGCTATATGAGGGAGTTATTTAGTAGGAGTTGAGACTTTCATTAAAAGGATTCAGCCAATCCACCGCAACCCAGCAAATAGAGAGCCAGCAGAATAAAGACTCCAACGTCTTCCTCCTGTTTTCATATCCCCTGCCAGTATGTCTCATTAGCCAAACTCAACCAAATAAGGGTGATAACAGGACCAGCCTGCCCTGATGGGAAGGACTATTTTTATCACTGACATTGTTGAGAATTACCAGTGTATAATGATGAAAAAAAATCTTGTATTATTATTTTAAAAATATATTACCTGCCAATGCCCTCCTTTAAAGCCTGCACCAAGAGTGGGTTCCTTCCCATCCACTTCCCCTTGGTATGTCAGTGACCAGTAGCTAGAGGGTAAAGGAGCCTGCTGGGTCAGGTTCAGGAAGGCAGAGATTAGACCTAGAAAGGCAAACAGAAGACATCCAGCCAGCTGCATTGAAGTTCTCATATGTACATGGTCTGGATCAGTGGTCTATGCCAGGTGTCAGCAAGCTACCTATATGTAACTCTATTGATTTATTTAATATATTGCTATCAGTAGCTTTCTTCTAATGAAACAAATACTTATGTGTGCTCTCATGTCTTTTTTTTTTTAGTTTCAGGTGTACAAAGCAATGTAATAGTTAGACATGTATACCCCTCACAAAGTGATAACCCCCCTCTCCATGGGCAGAGGACATGAAGAGACATTTTTCTAAAGAAGACATACAGATGGCCAACAGACATATGAAAAAATGCTCAACCTCACTAATCATTAGAGAAATGAGTGTAAAAACCACAGTGAGATACCATCTCATGTCCTTTTGGTTCTATAAACTACTCTTCACCTTCATCATTTTTTGATATTGCCTTGATTTTTTTCCCTTTTTTTTTTTGCAAAACCACAGAAATCCTTTAGTCTTTTATTATTATTATTATTATTATTATTATTATTAGATTTACTGAGGTGAAATTGGTTAATAAAATTGTATAGGTTTCAAGTATTGCACAGTGTATTCACCACCCAAAGTCAAATTTCCTTCCATCACATATATTTGACTCTCTTTACCCTCCCGCCCTCCCTGCTTACCCTCTGCGTCTATGAGTTTTTGTTTGTTTGTTTGTCTTGCTCATTTGTTGCTTTCAGTTTTATATCCCACATATGAGTGAAATCATATGGTTCTCAACTTTTTCTGTCTGACATTTCACTTAGCATGATAATCTTAATATCCATCCACATTGTCACAAATGGCAGTATTTCATCTTTTCTTAGGGATGAGTAAAATTCCATTGTATATATGTGCCACATCTTCTTTATCTAATATCTATCGAAGGACACTTTAGTTGTTTCCATGTCTTGGTCAACATGTATAATGCTGCAGTGAACATAGCGGTACATATATCTTTACAGATAAATGTTTTCCAATTTTTTGGGTAGATACCCAGAAGAAGAATTGCTGGGTCATATGTAAGTCTATTCTCAATTATTTTGAGGAACCTCCAAACGATTTTCCATAGTGGCTGTACCAATGTACATTCCCACCAGCAGTGTATAAGGGTTCCTTTGTCTCCACAACCTCTCCAACACTTGCTATTACTTGTGTCAATAGTAGCCATTCTAACAGGTGTGAGATGGTATTTCATTGTGGTTTTGATTTGACTTAGTTTTTATGCGTTTACTTTTTCTTTTTATTGTTTTTGTATTTTTAAGAGAGTAGTAAACTTAATTAAGCTGTTTGTTCACTATTACTTTCAGTATTTCTTGTAGGATCTCCTATGTTTCTTTCTATTATTATTTGAGTTCTCTCTCCAAAAAGGTATTGTGAGGTATTGTAGGTATTGTGAGGCAAAACTTCTGAGGACTCATATGCCTACAGATATGTTTGTTACCCTCTCACATTTACAAGACACATTCAGCACTGTACTTGAAGTTCTAGTCAATGTAGTAAGGTTTTAGTTCATGTAATAAAAAGAAATAAGAGCCACCCAGACTGGCATGGAAGAAATAAAACTGTCTTTATTCACAGACAACATGATTATCTATGTAGAAAATTCTTCAGAATCTACCAAAAAAAAAAAAACCTAGTAATTAAATTTAGCAACGTTACAGTATGCAAGACTAATATAAAAAAATAAATTGTATTTCTAAATACTAACAATGAACAATTGAACAATCAGAAATTCTCATTTAAAAACCAGTACTTACAATAGTGTCAAACTGGGATAATCTGACTTTCCCTCCACCCCCAAAATGTGCCAACCTGTATGCTGAAAACTATAAAATATTGCTGACAGAAATTAAAGAAGACCTAAATAAGTGGTGTATGTGCTATGTTACTGGATCAGAAAACTCAGTACTATGAAGATTGTCCTATACATTGTCCTATACATTGACAGTATCTTAAAACATTAAATATATAACTATCACATGACTCAACCAATCCACTCCTAGTCAAAAGAAATGAAAACGTATATCCACACAAAAACTTGCACATGAATATTCTTTACAGCTTTCTTTGTAATAGCCTCAAAGTGGAAGCGACCCAAATCCACCAAAAGATAAATGACTAAACAAGAGAGTACAATGAAATACTAGTCTGCAATAAAAACAGTGAGCTACTGATACATGCTACCACATGAATCAATCTCAACATAGATATGCTGAGTTTAAAAAAAAAGACAAAAATGGGCATATACTGTATGATTCTACTTATATAAAATTCTAGAAATTGCAAACTAATCTGTAGTGACAGAAAGCAAATTAGTGATTGCCTGGAGATGGGAGTTGAAGTGGGGAGGTGTGGGAAGAACGGCTTACAAAGGGACAGGAGAACACTTTTGGGGGTGGTGAATATGTTATCATGATTGTGATAATGATTTCACAGGTGTATTATTTATGCCAATTTACTTTATGTCAATTATACCTTACATAATTTACAATTATGTAAAGTGGTTTCATATGAGGAAAGAGGGAGAGAGAGATGATACTGAGTGATAAGTAAAAGTTAGTAAATTAAGAATGATAATAGTGGTGGTTAAAACAACAAAGAACATGCTAGACAGAGGCACAGCATAGACAAAGCTAGGAAGAGCATCGTGTATTTGAAGAACCTGAATGAGACTAGTTGGGGCTAAAGTTCAGTGAGCAAGGTGTGGAGTGACAGAGTTTGATGCTTTTGAGGCATACATGGGCCACATTATGACGGATACTGAAGGACATAGTAAGGATATTGCACATTATCTAAAAACAGTAAAAACCCACTGAAGTTTAAGCTTAGGAGGGACAGTATCCAATGTTACATTTTTAAAGGATTCTCTCTGGTTCCAATATGAAAAATAGATTGGAAGGTGAAAAGTTTGGATGCAGGAGACTAATATTGCAGTATTCCAGGCTACATATGTTCATGGTTCAGACTAGTGAACTGGAAATGGAAAGAAGCGGATGGATTTAGGTGCTATTTAAGAGTTAGCTATAACAGGCCTCAATATTTGATTATGGGAGGGAAGGGAAGGAGAGAGATCAAGGATAACTTCCAAATTTCTAACTAATGCAAGTTCCTAACTCAGTGCACTGTGGTACCCTTCATTAAAAAAGCAGACACCCAAATTTTATGGGCGAGATTATGACATTCAAGTGGAGATGTTAAATGAACAATTAGATATTCTAGACTAGAGCTCAGAGAGGAAGTCAAATACAAATGTGAGAGTCATCAGCATATAAAAATGCACTAATCAGACTCCTCTTAGGAAGTAGATGGAATACTCAACTGGAATTTTGAAGAGACTATTTAAAGAAATGTAGACAAGGTAAAGGCAGCCAATAAAGGATGTTGGGGTAACTTAGAGACTATTAACAGTAGGAAATGGTTACCACTCTTAGACCCGAAAGGTTAAAGGAAAGAAATAATGTTAAGTTGAGAGGTGGACTTGTTGGAAAAGGGGCTCCTCACAGGAGCTATAATTGAAAGTATGAAAGTAACCCAGCCACTGGCAGAATTCCAAAGCCAGGAGAAAATGGGAGAAATAAATATATTATCTCTCTCTCCTCCCAACTTTTGGGATCCTAGTGGTACATTCCATTGGCCAACCCCAACTAGTGATCAGAAGACAAGAGAAACAGGGTGATGCAGCCCATGAAGGTCAGATTCCCAGAACAAATGCCATGATAGAGAATGGGACAGTGAAGGGATTTGGGGAGCAAATGAAGAAAAAAACACAAATATCAGGTAAACAATAGAAAGAAGGTCCATAATCAAGCTGTGAGGAATTCTGTTATTTAAAAATCAGGTAAAGGGGGAAAAGGAGACTGTGAAGGAGACTGAGATGGAGTACTCATGATAGGAGAAAAAGAAAGTAATGTCATAGAAATATAAGAATATTTCACGGAGGAGAAAGTCATCAACTGTACCTAATAATTCTGAGAGATTGTGTTGGACATTTGTTTTATTAATTTTGTTTTTGCTATTTTGCCTACTCAGCATCTTAACCCCATTTTTATGTTGAGAAATTTTTGTTTAACTCTCTTTTTGAAATTTGGTGGGCAACCAGCTTCTATTACAGAAGTAAAATATTCCAGACTCTAACCTCCCACACCCTCCTCGAAACAAGGATGTAGGCCCATGATGTAAGCCTAATCATCAGTTTTATTCACCTGGGCCTTCAAATGGGGAGAAACAGGGACGTTGGAGATTCTAGCTTCATTTCCTAAGTTATTCTAGTTCTAATTGGGATAATTAAAAAAGTTATTCTAGTTCTAATTGGGAGTCACGTGTCACTTTACATATGGCTAATATAAAAAGCTCATTGAATTTTGTGATGAAAGGAATTGAAATGAATTAGAATAATGTCTAATATCTCTCAGGACCATGAAGTTGAATGGTGTCTGGTAATGCCATTAGTAAAAATTGGGTATTAAATCATAAATCATCATCTCCCACTTTTTCGTTTTTTGAACAAATGACTTAGAAAAATTTTACATGCATATTTAGAATAACAGAATGTCATAAGTATTGAAGTGTTTTGTATTCATCAAAATAAAAGCAAAATAACTTTTACTGGAGGAATTCCCTTTGTAACCTCAAGGTTTACACATGCTATTATTGGCATTTATGAATATGGAAATATTTTCTACAAATGTTGCTGCTCCCTGGACAATATTTGCTGTGAACGTAAAATGATAATGCTTTATAAGGAACTAGTCTACTCAATGAAATTGGGTAGCAATGGCTAAACTGGTTATATTGGAAAGTGAATTCTAACCTATTTGCTTCTAAAACCTACTATGTAATTAGAAAAACTACTTAAGAGAAAGTAATACAGTCTCTATAAATACTAGCAAATTCTCTGGAATATTTTCAGCAAAGGATAAGGACATCTTTCCCTTGGTCTTCTTTTTTTTTTTTTTTTAAATCATGGTACCATGGTGTTTTTGGCTTACGTTAAAAGATTGCTGGATTTTTCCACTGAGAAAAATATTTATTCTGGGATTTCTAGCATTATGCAATTGCCTGCCTGATTTTCCTAAACAATGTTCTTTGTTTTACTTTTTACTTGTTATTTATTTATTTTTTTTAATGTGGCCAAGGAGTTAAAGAATTCCTGGCATATTCATTCTGCAGTTTTCTCCAAGGTGACTATAACTGAAGGACACTATTGGAGAAGCTCACAATTGCCTGTGTGAATTTCCTTCTGCACAAATGAGTGTTTTGAGACTAGTCAACTTAGTACATCTGTTGTGAGTCTACATGCTGTTTTCACTGAGTTGGACTTCTGTACAAGCATAGTGCCTCAATCATTTATGAAAAAGGAAAACAACTTTTCCCTGCAAAGATCATAAATCCGTTTGTCATCAGAATGAAGACTTACCAGCTTTTTTATTTTTATTTTTTATTCCTGCAACTAATAAAATTGGTTATTGGGAAGGCAGAATGGAAACAAAACTAACAACTTGATTTAGGACAAATCAAGGCCTTTCTATTTTGGCTTTGCTGTTTGTCAGGTGAACACAGGCTTAAATGTTGTCAAAAATGAGGTGCTTGTCATAAAAGAACATTGAAAGTTTTGAGTTTTCCGCTTATGGATTGTGGCCAGTATAAGAAGGAAAAATACACTTCATCAGCCCACTCGTAATCCAAGCGTAGAGTAGCAGGACCACCATAGAAGCTTCTATTAGAAATACCAGCAGCCCTGCCACCTGTCTGGGCTATGGGGTCTCTAGTCTATGAGTTAGTCACACTACAGAAACTTCTGTTTCACAATATTTGGAAGAAAGAAACATATCTGCATTGGCCAGATCTACATTCAGCAAATCCTGTCAACTCTTGATTATTAAGAGGTTGATTATCCAGTTATGGCTTATCCTGATTACCACTGTCTCCTTCTTCCCCTCCCTGCGGTTAGTTTGGCCCATTTTCTGCTCATTAGGAACTCTTCCAGAGTTCAGATGAAATTCAGTCTATTTGGCTCCTTATTAGCAACAAAATGAAAGATTTGCAACAGGATTAACTTTCCTAATTGAATCTTCAATGATTCCCAATCCAATCAATTTCATACTCTTTGTGGAATGTCTGTTCCTTCATGATCTGACCACTGTTTACATATCCAGTCTTATACCCTTCTCCTCATGCACGCACATTCTGCATTTCAGTCTAATAACAGGTAACAATTAGTAAACATTTACTATGGGTCAGGCAGTATTCAAGATACTCAATATGTACTATTTAATCCTCACAAAAAAAAAAAAAAAAACACCACAAATTAGGTATACCTATTATCTCCAGTTTGCAGAAAAGGAAACTGGAACTCAGAGAGATGAGTAACTTGCCCAAGGTCATACAGATAACAAATAAATAGAGCCAGAATTCAAAATCAAGCAATCTAGATTCAGAGCCTATGTTCTTAACCACTATGCTATACTCCTTCAAGTATGTAAGCGTAATTACTTAGACATCCCACAAAGTCTGTATATTTCCATCACTTTCATGTCTTTATTTATACAATTTATTACCTCTGCCTGGAAAACTCTTCAATCTTTAACTTTAGGATGAACAACTTTTTGATCTTTCAGGACTAAACTGGACTGTTCCATCCTTTCAGGCGCTCTTCCTTGGACTCTGCAGTCAGAGTTCAGCACTCCAGCTCTGAACTAATGTATACTGCTTCCTTCAGAGCATGGATCACCTGGTTGCTAATTGTTTATCTTCATGTCTTTCTCCCCCAAGAGACTGTAAACTCCTATAGAATTGGGATTGTGTTTTATTCATCTTTGTATCCCTCGCATCTAGCACAATGTCAGGCCCATAGAACAAGCTCAAAAAATATTTAAGGAATGAATGTTCTTTACCTAATGACTATGATTTTGGGGGACCTGAAAAATTACGCTATGTTAGCTACGCTACTTAACATCTCAAACATCATCTATAAAATGAGTACAGGGATACCTAATTCATGTGTTTTTTATGAGAATCAAATGAGCTATTGATTGTGAAGTACACTGCATGAACTCACTGAGTTATCATCTTTTAATAATATTAAATATTGATGGTTAAGTTAGCATTCATTCATTCAACAGATATTTGCTTAGTGCTCAATATGAGCCAGAATGTAGGGAATATAACAGTGAACAAGATAGGCAAAGACCTGCCCTCAGGGAACATATATGGTATAGCAAGAAATTGCTGACATTTGACTATTTTTGACCCGCCCCCTGCCCCCAAAAATCACAATTTAATAGGGATCAACCAAATAATTGGGTAGTAGTCTATAAATAAACAAATCAGTTAATTGCAAATTGTGGTAAATTCTATGGACGAAATCAACCGAGTTTTGAGGTGGAGCATAATGGGAAACATTATAGATCATGTAGACCATGGAGGCCTCACTGAGAAGGTTCTGCTTCAGCTGAGGACTAAAGGTAAGACTGAGCCAGGACTGGAGAGAATGAGGGACGAACATGCCATAGGAAGGAACTAAAATGAAAAAAACAGCACAAGTTTGGCATAGTCACAGGATTATCACAGGATCAAATAAGACAGTGTGATGTAGATGTGTTATTTCTGACATAAAATATGCACATTTAGTTTTTCATAGTGGTGTGAGCTTAGACATGTCGAAGAGCCAAAGTATAGATCAAACATCCTCCTTCAGTCCCTGTTAGTCCTGTGATTATGGGTTGAGACCTGGGTAAAGGACATCTCATATGATACACTAATGTTGTCCAATATTAGAGTGGCATTTGCACTGTCCATAGTGCAAGATTGAGAAACTACCAGTCGTTCTAATGGAAGTGTGTAAATAACTTCTGTGACGTAATACAATGTTGAAACGCCTGTATTAGTTAAGGCTGAACAAGAGTTCGTTCTGTATACTCTTAGGAACAGACCTCAGTCAAGCAGACCTGTCTTCACTCCCTTAAGACTTGCCTCAACCCTGCTCTGAGTTCCATAAGCTTTAATATGTTTAGAGATTCAAGACTGAAGTTATCTCCTAACTTTAGTATACAAGTCATTCATAAATCATATTTCTAGCATTTGGCTATACTACGTATGATTGGCACTGTAGGAAAATTTATGAATGCTACATTATTTATGTATAACGTAGCCTTGCATATAATCACCTAGTAATTACTATCCCACATATTTTTAAATAGCCAGTTCTTTCCTAGGAGGGATATATTTAGTAAACCAAATAAAATGAGAAATTTCTACTTAAACAGAAGTGTTTTTAGTAGCTTGGAATAAGGGAAGCAAAGTATTACTTTTATAACTCATTGGTTTGCTAGCTTAACTAAAAATACAGTATACATGTTGCCTAATAATGTAAAAAAAAAACTTCAGGGCATCATAGTTATTTTTTGTACTATAGAAAGTAAATTAATTTTAAATACTAGATTTTCACACAGTAAATAGCTATACCAACATGAGGCTATGAACACAGAGGGAGCTTGGCAGTAGGGAAAGGAAAAAACTGTTTTCCTAGTAATTTTCAAGGGTAGTATTTTAAAGAAAAACATCAGCTAATTTGAAGTTCAAAGTAATTTTAAATGTATCATTCTACTGTTGAAAAAATCAATCAAATTAACATCAAAAATATCATTTCAAAAAAAATGTATCATTTCACTCAACATAAATTTTTCTTTGCTAATTCTCTTTAAAATGTGAATTTAACAATTTTTTTCTTACTCATTTCTTAATATATTTGTTTCAATCCTAATGAGAATGAGGAAGCTAAACCAGGGGACCTGGTGACTAACAAACATAGTGACATTCTGTTTGCTGTGTTTCACTATTACATACAAATCAGTCATCATTGTTTCAAAACCTTTCTCTGTGTCAGTCCTCTAAATGTGTGCCCGTAGCCCCATCTTCCTTCCCAGCTCTTTCCATTCACTTCCAAAATAAAGGCAGATTTGTACTTCAAGAATTTCTTTCTTTGCCCACAGGGAAGTCAAAGTAAAAGGCAACTCCATCCTCTTTCCTTAACTGACATCAGATTAAATAAAACAGTTCAACCACATTGCCTTTATAGTTTCTGATACACAGAAGTTACTCAATAAAAGTAACTCTTGTGGTTGATGCTGTTGTTGTTGTCATTACTGATCCAGCCTTAAGCAGCCATCAGCTTCAATCTTGTCAACACTGACGCTTTCCTGCAGAGTTCAAAGCCAATTTACATCTAGCAGGTAAAGAAGTTCTGGAGCTCCAATGCGCAACATAGTAATTATAGTCAACAGTACTCTATTATAAAATTCAAAGATGCTCAGAGACTAAATCTGAACTGTTCTCAACACAAAAAAGAAATAATAAATATGTAACATGATAAAGGTATTAGCTAGCATTACTGTAGTAATCATAGTACAATATGTAAATGTATCGAACCAAAGCATTGTACACATAAACTTACACAATATTGTAAGTCAATTATATCTCAATAAAAAAAAGTAAGCAGGCAGTCTGGCTCCCATCTGGGGATAATGGAAATCTCTAGCCATGAGACATCATATACTCTTATCATCCTATTAACTTTTTTAAGACTTGGATAAACTGTTGATTGGTTTCAGTATCTCTGAAAAAATTAATAATAATTGCTAGTATATTTTTTAAAAATTGCTCAAAATGACTTACCCTTTGCTGATGGGTTTTAGTCAAATCATTTTTAAGATAGTGAAAAAAAAAGGGCCTAGGGATTAACATCTGTTTCTCTTGAAAGCAATTACTCATCCATCTGTGTATTCATAATAAAAAAATGTTTGTTCTCTACTTGTATGAAACATTGTTTGGAACTTTGTACAGAACACTCTGCTACTGTCCTCATATTTCTCTCTAAGAAACCAACATGAACAATAAATGACTTGGAACAGAGTCATTGTGCTGTATTAAGTGTCTGATGGCACTGTAAATAAAATAAAGTTTCTAGTACACAGTTGATCCTGGGGACTAGTTTTATGGTCCTTATTATTCTCAGCTAAAAACACTTATGGACTTCAACAGTATCCGAATGTCCATTGTCCATGTATCACCCAAAAGACACATTTTTTTTCTGTTGGAGAATAAAGGTCTCAAAAATTGCCTAAAATTACAAATGAAATGAGATGAAGGGGTACTGTTTTAGAATTCTGGAATGTTGAGGTATCCTAAAATCATCTAGCATAATCTGTCATGTGACGTATGTCCTCTCCCTATGGCATCAATTATGTCCATAGTATATCTGGGGATAGGATACTCATGCCCTTGAGAGACAACCCAATATTTATACAGTATATAGTATATAGTGTGTATTATATAACATATAGATTCTTACACTGATCTACATTCTGTAACTTTTCACCTAGTTTAATTTTGGAGCTGCTTTGGTAGTCTAAGTCTGATTTTTTCCTTGCTTACACGCCCTTCCTTCCTTATTTTATTTATAATCTTTTAGAATTTGCTTTCTCTGCGGACTACTGGTTTCTTTAATGCTTTCACCTATTTTTGTTTTATTATTTAGGGTGCTATTTATCACAATTTTGATTTTAAAACTTTTCTTGTAAAGTCGTATTCCTGTTAGAGACTGGGCTATTAATATAACACCTATGTCTCCTCTGAACATTTTGAAATGTGATATCCCAAACTCTCAGATGACCGTGACTGGATTTGCATTTATTTGCACTGATAGTCTCTAAAGTTCATCTCTTGAAATCCAAGGTTCTCATCATTCATGTGGAAAGTACAGTATCAGATAATCTGTCCCTGAGACATGAACAAAAAAGCTCACAGACCAATTAAATCACATCAGTGTAAAACACATACAAAGAAACAAGGCAAAAGAGATAGAGTAGGTTAACGCACTTAGGATAAGATGTAAGCAACATAGAAGACCCACACCGCCCGAATGAATCCAAAGTCCGCAATATGCAGATTCTCTCTCTCTCTCTCTCTCTCTCTCTCTCTCTCTCTCTCTCTCTCTCCCCCCCATCTCTCCCCTCACCCCCCTTCCTCATCCCTCTCCCCTTTCCTCTCTCCCTCCTGCTCTCTTCTTTTCCCCTTCCTTTCTTCTCTCCCTCTATAAGAATTTTGCCCTCAAAATGGTTTCTTACAAATACTGAGAGCTACTAATAAAGAGAAATGGTAAGAGATAAAATAGTCAATGTATATTGGAACAAAAAAAAAAGATTTAAAAGTCAAGCTAAGGAATGTGAATCTATATCCTATAGGTGACAGATGTCTCCCTGTAAGTCCCCAGCATCGTCATGGCACCTGGTGATATAAAATACGTTTTTATTCATTATTTTAGCGAGTTGTGTGGTTATGAAGAAACTCTACTTAGAAAGGGTAATTTTAAAAATGCATTGAATTATTTTTTTGCCATAATAAGAGAATGAAAAGATATGTGATGATATAGTCTAGAGGAAATAGGATTTGGGGGGTGGGAGGGAAAAGTACTTTAGTATAAAATTCAAAGTTGGCTTTACCTTTTAAATCCCATTTTTCCAACCAGACTTTCCACAGAAGTGATTCTAGCCTATCTTGAGCAGATCATCTCTCATACCACATTTATAACTTTAAGGGCAATATCTTTATCTTATGATCCAGTTCCATCCTACCTTCTCAATATTTTCCATTTCTGATTAGCATCAAAGGTAACTTGCCCTATTCAGAACCTCTCTAGTATATGTTATAGCTCTCTTCTCATATGACTTTTTTTTAACATTTCTGCCTTAATTATCACTATTTATATATTACATTTTATCTTTTTCACTTAATTTTAAACTTCTTGAAAACAAAAACTCTATGTGTATTACTCACAGGGCTTCCCATGGAATCTTCTGTACACATAGGTGATATTCAACAAATGTTTGTTGAATGTATGGAAGAGCTGTTGCACAACCCAATTTAGTATCCCAGGAATCAAGTCAGAAAAAAAGCAGTCATCTCTTAGAACAAGGGTCAGCAAAATTTTTCAGTAAATATTAGTAACTGTTTTTGTCTTTCCAGGGCAAAAGGCAAAATCAATGGTATATTACTTACGAATTCATGTAGCAAAAGAGAAAATAGATTTTCACTGAATTTTTTTTTTGAAATTCAAAATATAATAATTTAATACAATATTTTGTAATACAAGTCTACTAATGAGAAAAAAGTGTAATTCTTTTGGAGGGGGATAAGATTTAGCTTATTATAGTTTCCTATCATCAAAATGTTCTTTTCATGTGTTAAAGCTGACCTATTATGAGATTTTTGCATATTTTACATATTTACTTTGGAAATTTTTTTTACACAGACAGATACTTCCAAATACTGCAATTCATAAACATATGATTTTAATTGAAAATATTTATTTCTTGAAAGGAATTTCTAAAATTCTGTTAGATTCTTCTCTTGATATTTGCCTTCTAGTACATCATTACATTGTAGATTATTTATTTCCAATTGAAGATTAGGTGGAAACTCCTCAATTGCAAAGTTAAATGTGTTTTGAAATATAGAAATTTCTTATATCTAGATCTAAAAAGTGCTGCTAAAACTGCTTGAGCTCCAAAAATCTACCCACTGCAAATTTATGTGGACATGGAGATCTCACTTATTGTTTTAATTTTTGACAGGAAATATATAAAGTCTTGGTTGACCTTACTTGTGATTCAAATGTTAGCTGTCACAAAATAAGTACTACAATATACGTTTCACATGTAAGCATTGCTTTGCCTTGTAATTTTAGATTGAATTTATTACTAAACATTAGAAAGTCTGCAGCAAAACCTATTTTCTAAAGCCACTTATCATTCAATAATAGAGGCCGAGGTTGGTTTTTCTCATTCAAAAAAAATTTCAATCTCCATTTCAAAAAATCTCAGTAAAACTTTATCACTGCTAAGCCATCAAACAACTGTGTGCTAGAAAAACTCAGGATATTTAGTTTCTGTTTTGACCAAAAAAATTCATAGAACTAATGAACATTAAATCTACAAGAGTCAATGGAGTTTTCTGTTGACACTACAAGTTCAATAACACATCCTGGATTTGAGTATTTTCCTCAGAGTACCTGATGGTGAATAATACAATGAATATCCACAATCTTTAAACACCTTACATTTTCACAAGTTCTATAAATGTATCCAATAAGTCTTTTTCTGATTCATTGCTATCTATTTTATCAAATCTTAGCAGACTCCACTTCAGGTTGTACTATTTAGTATTTTTAACTTCTTTGAAAATATTCTAACCTATATTCTCCACAAAATATTCATATAGGTTAATTCTTTAGGCACTTCAAACTCAGCACTGACTCTTCAGATTAACAACTGAGTAGTATGACAGTTGTTTCCCGTTATCCATGGTTTCACTTTCTGTGGTTTCAGTTATATAGTCAACTGCAGTCCAAAAATATTAAATGGAAAACTTGAGAAATAAACAATTTTAAGCATTAAATTGCACGCCAGTCTGAGTATCGTCGTGAAATCTCACACTGTCTCCTTCATCCCACCCAAAACATGAGTCATCCCTTTGTCTATTGCATCCACATTGTATAAGCTCCTGCCCGTCAGTCACCCAGTAGCCATCTCAGTGATCAGATCAACTGTTGTTTAGGTGGCGCTTGTGTTCAGGGTACCCTTGTTTTACTTAACCATGGCTCCGGAGCACAGGAATAGTGGTGCTGGCAATTCAGGTATGACAAAGAGAAGCCATAAAGTGCTTCCTTTAAGTGGAAAGGTGAGAACAGTACACTAAGACATTTTGGGAGAGACAGAGACAACATTTACATAACGTTTATTATAGTATATTGGCATAATTATTCTGTTTTTAGTTGTTGTAAATCTCTTTTTGTACCTACTTTATAAATTAAACTTTATCATAGGTATGTACGTACATATATATACATATATATGTATGTATGTATGTATGTATGTATGTATGTATGTAAGTAAGTAAGTATAGGAAAAGACATAGTATATATAGGTCCAGTAGTATCCCCAGTTTCAGGCATCCACTCAGTGTTTTGGAACAAATCCCCCTTGGATAAGGGGGGACTTCTGTACTAAAACCAATCAGTTCTTCAAGAGGCAAGGAAAACCACTCAAAAGCTTTTTCCGTGATTTTTAATAGACTATTAATGCAGCTCTAATATCCTCAACAGTTTAAGCAACTGTTCTTGCCAAAAGCTAACAATCATAAACAAGTTTACTTTTGCTACACAATTTGAGTCACAATTGATAAGTGACTTTCCTTGCTGGGCTAATGAACCACTCAGAAATTTACTTTAGTTGCGACTTCATTTTCATTTTTTTTTTGTGGAGAAATTCTGTTGTGATAAAACATTCCATTTTAAATGTCCTAATTTTTCTATCACATTCCTATGGCGTGGGGATATTGTATCAAATGCTTGGTCTGATCATGTGGATGTATATTGTATTTTATTTTTTAGCACAGCTATGTCATTACATCATAAACACAAAGCTTTGACATCTAATTTGACAACAGATAAATAATCCGCATTTCACTGTGCTTTAAAAGCACAGCATTCAAAGTCCACTTTTTTCCCCTTTTGTTGTTGTGATATGAGCAATATGCACTAGTACTAAAACAAATAAAAGGTCACAGTGGACTCAACATACGTTCCAACCTATGAAACACTGTCAAGTTATAAGTTTATCACTGCAGTTTACAGTGCAACAAGCAGCAGTTTGAAGCAGTGTGTGCCATCTACAGTGTCGGCCACAGCTGCTCAACTGTGCCTTACGGCACCAAATGGCCATTACCCAGTATATAAAGGAATGAGTATGGCTGTGTTGCAGTAAAATTGAAATTCTAATTTCATATAATTTTCACATCTTGAAATATTATTCTTTTGATTTTTTTTCAAAATGTAAAAACTATTTCTAACTCACGGGTTCTACAAAAAAAAAAAAAAAAGTGATGGGTTGGATTTTGCCTTGCAAACCACAGTTTGCCAACCTTATTTTCGGATTTGATTTTCAGGAAATATTGCTTGCTCACTTAACTTTATTCCCAATGAAACTATTTGTAGTAAATTTTCTGGAATCATGTGTGATTGAGAAATAGAATATTCCTCCTTTTTTTATTGAGATATAGTTGACATATAACATTATATTAGTTTCAGGTGTACAATATAATGATTCAATATATGTATGTTTTGAGAAATGGTCACTACAATAAGTCTAGTTAACATCCATCAGAATACTCTTCTTAAGGAGACATTACTCAGTTATTAGAGTTGTCACGTACACCAGAGCAAAATACAAAAAGTTAGAATACAGCAAACATACTCCACACGAAGTCAGAAAGTACTGGTGCACTTTGTACTGCCTCAGTATTCTTTTTCATTAAAACCCAAGACCATTACATTAACTATAATTAGAGATTTTAGGTAAGCCAAAACATTATTTAAACATTTCACTTAATTTGAGAAAAAAACCCAGGATAACTGCCAAACATGGGCAGTGTGTCACCAGCAGCCTTTCAGAACACCAACCCCTCCTACATTTATTGAGCCCCCAGAATGGGTCTTTCAGGCACTGCCCCAGTTTTCATCTTTTATCTATGTTATTTAGGGCATCAGAGGCAGCCCAGGAAGAACAGGACTGGCTGGGTCTCCAGGTCCTCGAGGAGCAAAGGGTTCATCAGGCCTGCCAGGGAACCCAGGAGTTCTAGGCCCAAAGGTACTTGAATGTTTTGTTCTGATGCATGAGCGGTATTGACCATCCTTACTGGTACTGAGTTCATAGGCCAGATGACAGGGTGGTAAGATAAATAGCTTTTAATGGAATTTGGCTAATAATAAAAACACATTAGAAAGAAAGTGAAGGGGGTGGGGCCTTGATATATCCATTTCCCATGATAGCTACAGTGCATGTAATTTGCCAAAACAACTCATTCATCCAGGACTGGCGATGCTTTAAAAAATGCTCTTTGACTCATTTTGTTTTTGATTCCCTCTCTGTCATCCACCTTCTCCTCTAAAACAGAGAAGTCTTGTTTATTTCCAGAGACTTACTTTCCCAGATGTACTTTCTGTTCCTCTAAGTCTGAACATAACCAACCAATTAATAAATCTGATGAGTATAGATTATTTTTTTGAGTCAGAATCATAGTCACTAAGTTTTGCTTTAACATTCATTATATAGAGTACTGTCACATGCCAGTAGGCTTTCCAAACAAACCTCTCTTAGAAATATCTCAACGCGGAGTTGACCCAGACAACTAAGACATGAGTCCAATGTCTAAACCTATTTCATAAATGCCTAGGATTAAGACATTGATTCCCTCTTAACTTCATTTTCACAGTTCCACTTCTAAAGAATTTTCAGATATTCTGACCTATATAGGTAAACCAAAAATGATGCCCCAGTTGCTCACTATTTACAAATGAGCCTCTGTTAATATCCATACCATGAATAGCCCTTTCCACTAAAACTCAGGGTAGCTGGGCAAATGCTAAAACTACGGGGGAAAAATAAGAAAGCTCCCTACCTCTTAATGTGCATCTGCAATAAAAAGAGCCCATATTTGTCAAGTCCCAAAGCTGTATCTTTGTCTCAAGACAGTGGATGATAATCTTAAAGACTCTTTAATCCAAGTCTACCAAGCATTATGTTTTCATTAACCTATCTCTAAACTCCACCTGATTCCTAAGTTTATTTTTAGAAATGGTGTGAAAGATACTGCAATTCTCATTTTAAAAACAAAATAAAAATAAATTTTAAAAAGAATTGGTTTTTAAAAATAAAATAATGGTGCTGAAATATATGTTTAAAGTGAACCTTTAGGTGGTAAAGAGGGCTTATATCAGAGAAACCTTGGGAAACAGATAATGGACATTTCTTAATGATAAAATTGAAAAGATAATTGTGGCAGAAACCAGGCTTCACAATTCAGGAGGCTCTACTCTGTTTCTGGTATCAGATAGCTGATATCTCTGTATATGAAAGAAAACACAGCAAAAGAATATCAATTCAAATAAAATACAAGTTTCCTCACATACACACCACACCCTCACACCATTCTCTCTGAAGCCCCACTATCCTCCTAGAGTTACAGGTACCCTCTTCCCTCTTCTTTCCACATTTATAACCACAGTCTCTGGAATTATTTTTCCTCACTGCTACTCTTCTTGTTTATTATAATCAACTATTATTTATGTGGAAAATATTGGTGGGGAGAATGATCATGCAGAACTTGATTTCCCCAGTGCCCTGTACTATGCCTAAATACGGGCCAGCATTTGGGCTTTATTTAAAAGCTAATATTTTTATAGGTTCTAAAATCAAGATTACCTTGCTTTTTCTGTCCATAGGGTGAACAGGGGTTACCTGGCCAACCTGGAATTCAAGGTAAAAGAGGTCACCGAGGAGCACAAGGTGATCAAGGACCGTGTGGAGAGCCTGGTCTGAAAGGGCAGCCTGTATGTGCCAACTCAGAAGTTCACTAAGCACTTATTCTACAGACTGGGCCAGCATTGCACAATAATGATTATTGTACCTTTTCACATTGCAGGGCGAACATGGTATTCAAGGCTTGACAGGTTTCCAAGGATTCCCAGGCCCCAAAGTATGTTTGCATAAATTTCTGCTAGTCTTCGAGTTAACTAGAAAAAAAAGATGTTGAAATAACAATATTTAACTCAAGTCTCTGACTTTTCACTTTTTTTTAATCTGCAAATTTTCAGTTCATACAGTTATATATTTGAGTTTTGAATATGTTAATTATAACACTTATGTAACTATATATTTTCCTAGCAATTTTCTTGAATAACTTGCTTTTGTCCCCTCATTCCATTTTCCCAAACATATTATTATGAAAATTTTCAAACATACAACAAAGTTGAGAGTGTGAATGAACACCCATATACCTATTACCTAGATTCTGCCATAAACATTTTACTCGACTTTGCTTTCTCATGTACCTGTCCATTTATCCATCCCTCTCGCCCTCTCTCAATTCATCTTTGGTGTATTTCAAAGTAAGCTGAAGACCTCAGTATAATTCCTCCAAAATACTCCAGCGTGTACATCGTAAACTATCACATTCCATTTTTTTTTTTTAAGAAAGGGCAATTCTTAGTATTTTGCTACAAGATTATTCCATTTGTGAAGTGTTCCTACGGAGCTAAAGATTTTGACTTGTTATTTTTTATTGTATTTCTAGGGTCCCGAAGGCAATGCTGGCATTGTTGGCATAACAGGTCCTAAAGGTCCTACAGGACGGAGAGTAAGTGTCAAGTCATTCTACCTGCCCAGAAACTCTGATTCTTTCTTCATTGTGTGAATTAAGGTTACGAACTCTAAAATTAATATACGCCAATTAATGACTTAATAAAATGACTTATAAGAAAGAGACTCAGTAGAGCACATGCAGAGGTTCTTAGCCTTTTTACTTCATGTATTAATTTGAGCAAAAGACCCCATAGACCACCCATACTTCCCGATTCTTACTTTAAAAAACAGTCATCAGAATGAATGTGAATACTGGGTAATGTATTTATTAACTCACACTAGGAACAAAAACATAATGCAGTTTCAGGTTATAAGCATTTATACAACCAGAGACCACCCCCACGCACCACCTGGAGGAGGCTAGCCTGTGACCAGAGCTCTTCAGACCGTACTTTGAAAAATATTTCCCCATAGCTGTGTTCCCCCCGCTAAGGGGTGGGTGTCCCCAGAGAATGATGAGGAACTGCTTAAAGACTTGCAAAGATCCGATCTGAAGAACTCCTGGGTACTAGCTATTTAGTGCCTGAAATTGCAAACTGTAGCGAATGTAATTAGGATAGATAAGCCACCAGCAGCTACTGGTTATTGTTTTTATTTTTTTTGCTTTTTTGTTTTTATTAACCACAGTCTCCTAATTAATAAGATAATCTATAAAACTGAAAAAAAAAAGCCAAACGATACTTAGACTGTGGTAGTGGCACCTCTATGATCAACAGCAACTGCTAGGGCAGGGGAGGAGACAGTCAGCAGACAGAGGAAGAAGGAAAGTGGTTCAGATGCAGGAGAAAGGAATCCTGAAGAAGAACTTTAAGTTTGGGAACTGCAGGCTTCAGTGGAGACTTGACCAAGTCTAAGAACCATAGCACGTACCACCAATCTGGAAAATTGCACAGAAACGGCATCAAGAGACCCCAATCACAAACATAGGAGTCTCTTAAGTGGGTAGACCCCAAGTGCCTGAGGAACCGTGCACTTTGCCAAGAAGCACAACAAGAAAGGCCTGAAGGAGATGCAAGCCAACAATGCCAAGGCCAAGAGGGCACGGGCTGAGGCCATCAAGGCCCTCGGAAAGCCCAAGGAGGTCAAGCCCAAGATCCCAAAGGGCAGTAGCCGCAAGCTCAGTACACTTGCCTACATCACCCACCCCAAGTTTGGGAAACCTGCTCAAGCCCTCATCACCACGGGTCTCAGGCTCTGCCGGCCAAAGTCCAAGGCCAAGGCTCAAACCAAGGCCCCAGCACAGCTGAATCTGCAGCTGCAGCTCTGCCTCCTGCTCAGGCTCTGGCTCCCAAAGGTGCCCAAGCCCCCAAAAAAGCTCCAGAGTAGAGGCTTGTCTGCCAATGTGGGGGCCAAAAGACTGGTGTGACCCCTGGACTGCTGTCTGCATGGGGCTGGTGTCCTCCTGTGCTATTTGTACAAAGAAACCTGAGGCAAGTCTGTTGAAAAAGTAAAAATAAATAAATAAATAAATAAATAAATAAATATTTTAAAAAAGAACTTTACAACTGAAAACCACTATCTTGTGCAGAATATTAAATGAAAACTCAAAGTTTTGCAATTCTACACCCCTTCCCTAACTCTTACAAAATTCTTTCCAATAACACAAAGAACAGTGGTGTCATGGGAAGTGTTTATTTTAAAGACCCTTCTCAACATTTCTTCAGGTGCATATTTATTAGTTATTTTTATAATTTCTGAAGAACCATGGAAAGTTCATGCTTTTATGTGAAGTCCAATTCTTGATTATCCACAAGTGGATTATATATGGATAGGCATCTCTATGGTAAATATTGCTTTAAGTTCTTACATATATTAAGTTCTCCACTAATTAAATCCACTCATTCTAATTTTATTAAGTTCTCAATTAATTAAATCCTTTGTTGGTATTATCAAAGAGAAGTTGGCTGCCTGCCTAGCAACTGTCCTCAGCAGAGTCTTACCATGTGCTGGGTCTCTGTAGGATAGGGTCTGAACCTATATTACTTTGCAGCTCCAGAAATTTTATCAGCTCGCCATAGTAACGTTCTAGTAATAAGCCCACAAGTACTAATTTATAAGGACAGATATTCCTTTGTTAAGTCATTACAGAGACAAGTGAAAGTCTTGATAGGTTAATATTTAGCAGAAGACTATGTGCCAGGTACTGGTATACAGTTTGTGTCTCTTGAGGATCATTTAATCCTCATTAAAATCCTGTGAGATACGCTATTATCCCCATTTTGCAGATGGGGAAACTAACTCTCTGAAAAGTAATTTACTCAAGGCCACATATGGCTAGTATGCAGAGGAGCCAGACTTTGAATCCACATCAGATTGACCAAATAATATGTTAGAAAGTTGCTTGCTAATTGCATAAGTAAGGTATAGAATGGATATTAAGTGACTTAGTGCCTAGTTCTTGCTCAATAATTAATAAATATTTGATGATTGATTGAATTAAATTAATTGAAGTAGGAAATCTGGATTAACTGTCCTTCATTTCAAAGATGTATTTATGTAGTTAACTGGTACAACAATAGCACCTCATCTTTTTGACATATATAGATAAACAGACAATTTTTTGGCTATTTTGGTGTATTTTTTCTGGAGTCCATGTATACCTCTCCATTCTTTTAACAAATCATTATTTCAGAGAGTCAGGTCACGGTCAAATTTATTAGATTGAAACTTTCTTGACTTTTTTTTCAGTGATAAGCCAGTCTGGAGGATACATTTGATTAGGTTAAGAGATCAAGTCTCTTCATTTTATTGTGATCTTTGAGATTTGGGTACCATATTTACAAATTTTCACTTAAAAGTCAATCTTTGTGTTTAAACGTTATTCCACTAAATTACTTTTGAAGTAACAGGTATTTTCTTTCCTTCCAGCCCAACTTAATATTAAAGCTATCTATTGATGGACTGCGTGGCATTATAATTACCTCAATTGATAGTATTTTCTGTACCTTGGCAGAAATTAGAAAAAGAAATAGACTGTTAGGTATCTACATTTATATATTCCAGGTTAGGTGTGAGCCAGGAAGTCTGAAATTTATAGCCAATTGAAGTGGGAGTGGAGGTTGAGGGAAATAACTAAAACAAGTAGTTGTATTCATTAAGAAATGATAGGTTCCATACCTGGTTTGGGAGGAGTTGACCAGAGATATAGCTTATACAAGGTAATATTAATAATCAAATAACAGCTTAGTTTCAAAATCATTTGTCACATTTAATTCTCACAGTAGCCCTATGAAGTAAGCATTCTTATTTTACAGATGAAGAAACTGAAATTTATTTGGTCTATGTGATGCTCTCTGGTTCTTTTTCATATGTTCTCTCAATTCCATGCTGCATGCTACTCAAACGTCTGTTCCTTCAACATCTGTAAAGAAATTTATTCAAAATTTTGTTTATCATTCTATGTAGTCTTTTTATATAAAGTAATTGCTATTTTATGTAATGACACACATATAAAATGGTATCATTGAAGTTATCAACACATAAAAATTATAATGCTGATTTATCAGTTTATTAGAAATTATGCTGATGTAAATCTCCTGATAGGAAAATATGCAGAATTGTATCACACACTATAAATCAAAATTACTATGATTTCTGCTAATACTATAAAATTGTATAATAAAAACTGAAATTATGCAGACATGGACTATTTTACCATTGCACAAGAAATTTTCTAGATTTTTGTCTGAATTATACTGGCAGTGAGATTGACTGCTTTCCTTTTACTCCAACAGGGAAACACTGGCCCCCTTGGCAGAGAAGGTATAACAGGCCCAACAGGTAGAACTGTAAGTTTGTCACAATACAGGTCTTTTTTTTCCTATATTCATTTTTTTTTCTTTAATCTTATTTCTAGAGTAATATACAAAGTATCACCCTGGGTATCTGAGAAGCAAAGGACAAAAATAGAGGTACATCTTCATCTGGAAGGTGATTCCTTAGAACTTAGAGATCATGTATGTAATGAAGAAGGTGTATATAGTGAGGTAGACATTAAAACTGGAGTGGAGAAAGGAAAACAGAACTGGGGTTGGGGAGAAAGGGTTGAGTATCATAAGCATAGAAGTGATCACTAAAGCAATAAAAAGAATCAGTTTTCTGAAGGGAAGAGCATAGCAAAAGAAATGCAGACAGCTAAGATTTGAGTTCTTGGAAGTGCCCACAATAAAGGAAAGAAATAGATGGTGGGTATAGGAAAACCAGAAAAGCACAAGGTTAAGATAGATGAGTTTCAAGGAAGGAGTAGTTAACAGTGATCTTAATAAGTTGCAGTAGAAGATAGAGTACAGATTACAGTGAGAAAGGAAGTAAATGAAAATATTTCATAATATTTTCTCTCAAATTCTTACAGCAAACTTTTGGAGTAGATGTTATTTTGTCCATTTAAGATGTAAGGAAACAGCTGAAGTTGATAGAGGTTACCTGGCTATTCAAGGTGAAACAGCTAATGCATTACATAGCTGCTGTTTCTTATTTCAGGACCAGTGCTCTTACCACCCATTCAAGATATGTCTGGAAAGGAAACTGTGATAGTATATGCCAGTGCCTTAAGAAATTTGGCTATGAAATAAGACAGAAATGAGACAATGGTTAAGGAGGTGATCATGAAGAGTTTTACAATACTACTAATAATGTCAACATACAAGAACAGGAGCACAATAGAAAGAGGCAAAGTGAGACTTGGAGAGAAAAGATTCATTCCCTGCAGGGAATTGATATTTTCAATCATTTGGAAGTGTTATATAGACAGACACAGGGTTTTAAAATACAAAATTGAATGCTTCCATTTTATACTTATAGTATTCAGTATAACTATTCTCTTCAGTAAATTTAGAGAAGAATTCACCAACAAAGTTACTGGATTTTTAATTTTAAAAAAGTCAAGTGTATGACTTGACATTTCTCTAGACTTTCAGCATTTACCACTCAGAGCTATATAGTCTAAGTGGGAGATTGTAAGTGGGAGAATTCTCATACTTCCGTGGGTGGTTCTTCAGCTAACTAAGAAACACATACTGTTTTGATTATGGAATGATTGTACTCCTCTGTCAAAAATGTGAAATATTAATTGGTCAAAGAAAATATGATAAAGAAATGGCTCAATCAAAACATACTGTGTTTTGTTTATAAATAGTTCTTTAGGGACCATATACTAATCAGCATGCACATCAAATTTTTTTTCATATTCTATTTTTTCTGTTCTAAAAAGAAACTTCTAAGAAAAGTTTATTATGAAAGAATGAGCATTTGAGAATGGGAAAATATTGTGGGGAAAAAAATAGTGGTGGTGAGGTGAGGGACGTGCTTTTCTGAATAAGAAAACAATACTTCAAAGTAACTATAAGTGAAACTATTTGGTAGCACAAAGAAATAAATAACTAGATCAATGCAATAGGCTAGGGCCCAGAATTAGATCTCACAATATACAGGAATTTAAATATAACAAAACTTGTATATCAGTTAGGATGATTTGGGCTGCAAGTAATAGGAACCTTGAATCAAACTGCTTTATCAGTAAAAAAAATTATGTCACATTATGGGAAGCCCAGACGAAGGAAGGACTTAAGATTTTGTTAATTTAGAGACTCAATCGTGTTATCCAAGACCAGATTCTTTCCATATCTCTACTCTGCCATCCTGAATATTGGCTTCATAATTAGGTTTGTAGCAAGATGGCTACAATTTCTCAGGAGTCACATCTAAATATAATTATCCCAAGTAAACAATGATCTATAACCCTACTTTAGGAAAAATAAAACTTTTTCCAGAAATCTTCCATTGCAGTTTTCTTGTGTCTAATGACCGGGATTCAGCCTCATACCCACTCCTACACCAGTGACAGGGAAGGGAGATAGATTTACTTTTAGTCCCATCACTGGTGTAAGAAACTAGAACTCTATTTCACCCAATTTTTTTTTAATTCCCAGGTAAACTTTTAAAGATTTTAATGTGAAAAAAAAAAGTGAAACAATTAAAGTCTTAGGAAAACTAACTAGAAAACTAAAGTATAGCTTACAGGTTGGAGAGACCTTTTATATAAGATAGTAATTCTGAACTATAAAAGAACAGAAAATATATTTGAGTATTTGAAAAATTTTTAATTTCATATGAAAGAGATTCCATAAATACAGTCAAAAATTAATATAAGTTGGGGAAAAGTAATTGCAAAGCATATACCATAATGGGCTAATGTATAGAGAGCTCTTACAAATTGGTATGAAAACTCAATAGAAAAATGAAGAAAAAATTCAAAAGGTCAATATTTATTTGAAAAGATACTCTCTTAACTTAGAGAAATGCAAACTAAAGTAATAATGAGATATTACATCTAACCTCTCAGAAGGGGACATAGGGAGAATGGTCCTCTTGTTTATTACTGGTAGAAATGTAAATTATAGTCTTTATGGAAAGACATCTGTTAAAATATACATACCTACATATATCCTTTGACCAAGCACTTCCACTTAGAGGAATTTGTCCCATAGACATAAAAGCACTCAAAACACTGAGGAAATTTTACAAAGATTTTTTCACAACACTGTTTGTATTGACAGAAAAGCTTGGTATCACATAAGTGTAGAGGAATGGTTGAGTAACTTGTGGTCTGGCTATTTAATGGAATATAGTGCAACTATTAAAAAGTATGAGTTATATCTAGTTTGTCTGACTTGCAATTGTTTTATGGTATATTGCTAAGTATGCGAAATCTGATACATAAAAGAGAATATAATATGATATCAGTATTAAAAACATGACCAACCACCCATACATATGTAAATATGTCTGTCAATATTTGATTAGAAAAAAGTAGGAAGAGATATGCACCAAGTTGTTAATACTGGGTTGGAGGTGGTGGAGGGCATAAAAAAAAGTTCTGTAAAGATATCTTAAAAATCAGTTTTCAGAAGTTAACATCCTAGTTTAAAATGGGTTAAGGACAAGATAGGAAACAAAAGAAGTAATATAAATGGTGAATAAATAAGATAGTATTTTTACCTTGCAAGGTAAAAAAAGAATGATAGTATATGGCACATATCAGAAGAAGTATACACTCCCATATATCGCAGGTGTGCATACAATTTCAAACATTCAGAGCAATTCTACAGAGCATAAGGTCATCTATCACAGTGGTTTTTTATCAGGACAAAAATTAGAAAATAACTAATAGGAAATTCAATAGAGTATTATAGTTTATTAAATACTAGGTAAGCATTATAATTATCTAGAAGAATGTGGATTGATATGGAAGAACATTCATATTATATTGTGAAGGTATAAATTCAGGTTACAGAAAAGATGAATGTATTATCTCATTTTTTTTACTAACAAACAATACATATCTAATTTCCACAAAAATGAACACAAAAATATTAACAGGAGTTTAAAAAGCATTAGGTCCACCCAAGAACAGCAGGCTACACATTCTCTTCAAGTACACATGGAATAGTCATCAAAATAGACCATATTTTGAGTCATAAAACAAATTTTACTAAACTTAAAAGAACTGAAGTTCTATAAGATGTGTTCTCTGGCTATAATGGAATTAAACTAAAAAATCAATAAACTAGAAAGACAATAGTAAAATCTTCAAACACTTGAATATTAAACTATACACTTCTAAATAATCCATGGATAAAAGAGGAAGTTTCAAAATTTATAGAATATTTGGAACTGAATGAAAATGTATCCAGTGTATCAAAATTTGTGGGATATACCTCAAATGGAGGAATAGAAAGAGACAATAAAGGAGAAAGAGAAAAGCACCCTAGAAACAAGGTTTTGAAAGGCTGAGGGAAACAAATATTAGAAGAATTTAACCTGTTAATTTCCTTTCTAAATTGTTTTGTATTGGATTGTCAATCAGCTGTTTGACTTAATTGAATGATAAGCAGCTTGGTATCCCTGTCTCACTCTCAGGTGGAGCTAAGGATAGCAAAACAGACAACATGATGAATCAATAAATTGTTGTTGTTTTTCATTTGTTTTGCTTTGCCTTACCTAGGAAAAGAAAAATAGAATTTATATAAGTTTATTAAACAAGTCTTGCTAGATAGAAAAAACGAAAAACAATTACGTTTCTGTATACAACCTCAACTACATTTGATAAATATCAATAACACTAAACATCTTTTTTGGTTTGTTTTTTTAGGGACCCAGAGGTGAAAAAGGCTTTAGAGGTGAAATTGTAAGTTTACCTAAAATTGTGGTTATAGTGTCACTTGTCACTAGGCCAAAGCTCCATGAAAGCAAGGACTTTGTTTGATTTGTTCATTATTATGTCTCTGATACTTGTGGAATAAAAATGAAAGTTTAATTTTCAGGAAGTGGAACCAACACATGGTATAAAGCAGAGAAACCTGATAAACCCTAAACAGGTTTGAGAGCCTGCCAGTCACATACTTCCCATATCCCTGTGTGAAATGGAATATTTGCAGGAGAGAAAGTATGAGCCTTCTTCACCAGGACCAGAACAGGAGCGCTGCCAGGACACTTTAAGTTTATACCCACTATATCCAGTCAGCACCGAAAAGGGCTGCAAAGCAGAAGTAAATCATTAGTTGTATATTTCAACCAATAGAAAACAGTGGTGAAAGGATGGGCAAAGGGTACATAGCACTTTGATGACCTAAATGGCTTATACTGGCACCATTTTCTAGTCTTCTAGGATGTCAATTATTCCAAGTTAAATGGGATTTGATTTGATTTTTATTTTTTTTATAAATTTTATTGGGGAATATTGGGGAACAGTGTGTTTCTCCAGGGCCCATCAGCTCCAAGTCGTTGTCCTTCAATCTAGTTGTGGAGGGCGCAGCTCAGCTCCAAGTCCAGTCATTTTCAATCTTAGTTGGAGGGGCCACAGCCCACCACCCCATGATGGAATTGAACTAGCAATCTTGTTGTTGAGAGCTCGCACTCTAACCAACTGAGCCATCTGGCTGCCCATCCGGAAGTTCAGCTCATTGTCTTCAATCTAGTTGTGGAGGGCGCAGCTCACTGGCCCATGTGGGAATCTAACCAGCAACCCTGTTGTTCAGAGCTCATGCTCTAACCAACTAAGTCATCCAGCCGCTCCTAAAAAGGATATTTTTATAAAGAGGCTACTTTCCCAGCAGAGATCATGCTGAACTTACTAAAGCAGCAGCCATAAACAGAGGGCAGGCGTAGAGTGAAATGAGGGGGATTGAAATCAAGAACACAAGGCACATGAGAATAAACTTAAAGATAGCAATAAAGTTTTGGTTAAAAGGTAACGAGACTACATAGTGACAACTGAGATTTTTGCCATGGGTATGCTTGGGGCTCAGAATAAGTAAGTGGCAGTTATATTAATTAGTAGAAGAATGGAAATTATGTGATTTCAGATAGGCTACGAATCCCCAAAGGGCATTAAAATAGATGTATTTATTTTGCAGAAATGTTACCGTCACATTTTCTCAGCAGACTTACTGTAGCACGAGGCAAGGATGTATGCACACAATGAAAGCATATCCCCCAGCAGGAGTGGAAAGGGGAAGGAAAAATAGGGAGGCTTGAAATTAGCCCATTTTCTAGACCTGTCTCCAGCTGCCTCCCTGACTTACCCTCTCCAAGTACGGTGTCTGGAACTTAAGGTTCCAAAAGGACTAGGAAACCTTGAATACCTATGACAATGTCACAAGCATTTCATGTGGGGGAAAAGAAGCAATTCAGGGACTCTGATGGATTACAAATTCAGTGGATTATGCCTGCAATCTTAGGTTGCACTGATAGAAATATGACATCCAGAATAAAGCAGGTCGTGGCACCAGATAGGCCACCCCCAAAAGGGAACATGTATAAAATTAAAGCACCTTCAGAGGAGGGCTCTCAGACTGCTGAAGTCCTGGAAAAACCAGTGGAAATATCTGGGATATATTTAGCCTTTGCCAGACTGTATCCTGGTCATCCCTCTCCTTGTTCTCTCTGCTTTCTCTTCACTTCCTGACTTTAGCCCTTAATCTTTTCTCACCCGTGCTAAGTATCCCTGTAGTTCCTACTTATCTTGAGGTTTCAATTTAAAGATAATTTGCTCACGGTGGACTTGCTGGTGTTTTAGTCTCATGCTGCTGCATAATACCTACTACCCAGGACCAAGTGCAATGCCTGGCAACTGTTCTTCCATTCTTCACTTAAATGTCATCTTATCAGAGTTTTCCCGACTCCTCTATGTCAAATAGCAATGCCCCGTCCTGCCTGAGTCCCTATTCCCCCTCCCCCGTTTATCACCTGACATGTTACAGATTTATTTGGTTTTCTACTTATTATGTCTCCCCTCACTAGAGTGTGAGCTCCATGACACAGTCATTTTATCCATTTGTTTTAATGCTGTGTCCCTAACACCCGAGAAAGTGCCTGTCTTATAGGGGGTGTTCAATAAATATTTCACAAATTGTTAGTAAATGAATTAGAGAAGGCTTGGGGTGTTAGGACATGATAGTTCACTTCAAATATTTGAAAGGTTGCCTTAGGAAGAGAGAATATATGCAACTCTAGAAAGTAAAATTTAAATGATTTATTTATTGCATTGAATTTTCAGTTTCTGTACTTAGAGATAGGGAGCTTCTTGATACCATCTAATTCCAGTCTATCATAGTACCTGACACATAATTATCACAAAATAGATACTTATTGATGAAATGCTGAGGCTGATTTCAACATTATAATGAGCTATCTAATATAACAATGAAACGCTTTAAAACAAGATAGTTTTGTGAGAGAGTGAATGTCACTAAAAGCCTCCTGACAGTTTCTCTGTGTCACTAGTCTGGTATTCCTGCACTGAGTAGGGAATTAGAATATACCTTTAAAGTCCCTTCCAGCTCTAAGAGTTTGTGATTCTACATAAAAGAAAAATAAATTGACCTCCATAAAAGAATGAACAAAGTCATAGAACAGAAAGAAGTCTTCTTTAAAGTAGAGGTTAATTCCCATCAGCTCCAATAACTGTTAGAATCCGTCCACTTCCCTCATCCTTCGTCACTGACGCGCTTGTGCAGATTGCAGTGACGTCTCCCCTGGACTCATATTCTTTCCATTTCTTCCACTTTTTCCCACTGTAGCCCATTCCCGTAGCCACTAGTGCAATATTATTAAAACATAAGTCAGATTACATTACTCCCCTCTTTAAAACCTCCTATGACTCATTTTTGCACTTAGAATAAAATCTAAATTCCTTGCTTTGGTCTACAATACCCTAGCTGTGGTTTACTTCTCCAGTGTCATGATGTACCACTTTCCCCTTTCCAACTATGATGAAATTCTCTCTTCTTTGGAAGATGCCTTCTTTTTACCTAGAAAATTCTTTCACTTGCTCTTCAAATGACTGGTTTTTATCTCATTATTCAGGTTTCTGCTCAGATATCATCTTAGGGAACTTAGAGAACATCTTATACCCTAAAGTTAAAAAGTTAACATCTGTTTCTAATCTAGCTGGCAAAGTAGCATATTCTGAATTAACATACTTATTAGTCTTTTGTTCTGTGGGTTTCCATAGTTCTCTTCATAATTAAGGTACAAACTTCCAGTACCCAAGGAGGAGGGCCGCAATGGCAATTAGTGTAGACAATAAAATTAGCTGCTGAAAAAAGGATTCATTAGCACATTAGAAATTTATGAGTTTATTCTGTTTTTGCTGTTGAATAACTGGTATTAAATCTCTTTCTATGCCCTCTTTTCCTTTGATTCCATTATAGTATAAGGAACTTTATAAAAGTAATCTTTTAATTCCTAGAGATCATCTGCAATTAACTTAAACCTTAGAATGCGTAGTTAAACCTTTCTGCATTCATTCTATGGAAAAGGATATTAACATTTGTTATACTCCCATTAGGACTTTTTCAGTATGTTCTCTACAAGTTAGTTTTCTTTAGGGGACTGGTTTAAGTAATTGACTATCTAAAGACTCCTAATTAGCTACTATAATATGTTTCAGAATATAGTGTCTTCAAGGGGGTCAGTTTCAGATATCAGTGCATGGGGCATTTTTGGAATGAATTTTATTAGCCAAGATTTATTGTATTGAGACAAATAAGACCTTTTACTCTTTGTACAAAGATGAGAATCACTGGCTTCATAAATCTTATTTTTAAATTTTCCATGAAGCTGGTGTAAGAATTTTTGAAGCTATGCTGTTCTTACCAAATTGTACACCAATACCAAAATGATGATTCACACACACAAAAAAAAGGTGATGGCTCATTGAACAACATATGAAAAGTCTCTCTTTTAGCCTAAGTTTGGATTACTTGGTTAGGAAGGTGCATATCTTCTACAGTTTCACATTATGAACTCTAGTATTTATCCCAAATAGATCTTCACCATGGAGAGAGTAGTTTCTGTATTGCCATATATGAATAGATCTTTTCCTTTCTATTCCATACCTGTTTCATGTCTGCCTGCCTATGTGCTATTTTAAAAATAAGTCCTTGAAGATATATATATAATTATCGAATTATATATATAAATATATATGTCATATATATTAGACATATATATGTCTAATTAGGTATATATATATACCTAATATACTCAATTTATATATATATAAATTGAGCCAGAGTTTTGTAACTTTTGAGAAAACTTCCTAGTAGATAGCATGTAGAATTCCCCACCCTCCCCCAACTTCAAAACTGTCACATTAATGAAAAGTTACAAAAATCTCCTGGTTTACGAGGCCTCAGACTTTTAGAACATAATTTTTGAAGTAAGTATTACAAAGAGGATTGCCAGAAATAATGGGATACAATTAGTAAAAAATTAAAAAATTTAACTCATAGAAGAATAATATCCTAATGTCAATCATCTGAAAAGGATTTTGACAAAATATTACAACTTGGAATATATAACTTAAAGCCATAAAAGTAGGCAAACAGAGCAAAACTTCCAGTATGAATTTTTATATTAGCTGCTTCATTTCTTTTTTGGCTTATAACTTAAAGCCATAGAAGTAGAAAAAAATATGCAGAACATAATCCCAGCATGCACTTTGAGATTCTCATATTATTTAATGAAAACCAATAAAATGTTGAAGAATCCCATTGACATTTTCTCAAATATTACCTCTAAGTTAATGTGTCTTCACAATTCTTGATTAGCAGAATTATTTTATTTGCCTCTGGTTTGAAAGTGAAGAGGGTGGTTTAAACATTATAAGGAAAAACTAAGTTATGAGAAATTGCATCCTAAATATAAACAAATTAAGAATTTAAAGTTTATGTTTATAAGTTTTTAAAATTTTTGTGTATTTCTTTCAAATGAAAAATTATCAAACTCTTTTAATTCAATTACATATTCCCCTTACATTCACACAGACTTCAAATTTGAAATTCCCAACTTGTATTCCTCCTTTCTCCAGATCAAAACATGAGGAAGAAAATTGATAAAAGGCTTGAAAATCACAATCCTTAAGTGAACCTTGGAGATTATCTTCATTGAACCTGTTATGTTACAGTCAAGATATCTGAGACCCAAATGTGCAGCAACTCACTCAAGGATGTAACAGCCAATTAGGTACAGAGACAAGAGCAGAGCCCAGGTCTCCCAATTCCCACGCCATTGTGCTTTTCTAGTAGTCATAGTACCTCTCAGAAAATAAGAGTTAGGTGCAACTTGGGTGAGGAAGATGGTGTATACATACCCCTCGCCTACATTAAGATTAGCCCAGCCACCCACACGACAGATTCCACATAAGTAGATTCCTGATTTCTAGTTATCCTCTATGCCTTATAATTCATTGATTCTGTCCTAATTATATTATTGTCTAATAAATCTTATTTAATATTACTAAACTCCCAGTTAAACCTTCTAAACTGGTGGTTCTCAACCAAAAGCCATTTTTGCCCAATCCTCCAAACCCCCAGGAGACACTGGCAATGTGTGGAGACACATTCGGTTGTCACAAGCGAGGAAAAGAGAGAGTTTCTAGTGGCATCTAGTGGGTAGAGACCAGAGATGCTGCTAAACATACAATAATGTAAGCTTCATGATTTATAAATGAGAGAAGGGAAGCTCTCTGTAGTTATGCCAGCTTTAAGAAAAGACCATGAAACTAAATCAGGTTGCATTTACATAAGACAAAAATCTAAATATGGGCACTTATCAATATTTTCAAAGTCTGATGATAAAATATGTTATTTTTGGAGGATCATATGTAAATTCTAGAATTAAATTGGAAGAGTCTGTTTTCAAAGGTAGTATTTTCACTACAGCCAAATAACCACCATAAATAACCATTCACATTAATTTGGTTCCATTTAGGTAATGAACATAGACAATCATAGTTTTATTATAAGCTGCTATATAGTATCAAGAGAGGGTGAATCATTTTTTCTTAATGGTGTGTTAGCTAGAGGAACAAAAAAGAACTAATCAATGTTATATTGTTGGAATAATATTTTTTTTTTGCTTGACTAATTGCCCTGTTCTATGCAGTTGTTTCACTGGGGTTGTCCTGCCCTGTCTTGTTTGGTTTGAAGTATTTTGTTTGAGCATATTTGTGGTGATCTGACTTGTTCTGGGAAACAAGCTGAAACAAACTCAAAATCAGCAGTAGAAATAGTTTTATTTTTTCTTTGATAAATTTCTCTTTCAAAGTCAAAGAGAAGATATATATTTTGTTTTGAACTATCAGTGAGATTTTGCAAATGTCAAAAATATGCTAAGCGGATTGAAATATCAACTGTTAATTTTTACCATGTTGATCCAGATGGGAGAAACACAGCCAAATTCATTATGAGCCTCCATCTGTTTAAAAGGCTATCTCCAACAGACATGTCTGTAATTTTCATGCAGCTTCTGAGGTACATGTTTTATACACTCTCTCCTTTAAATTGTAATCATAAATCATTCAAACTAAGAAATGTCCAGGAGGCATGGTATTGGAGTACTGTACCCTTTTTAAGTTATTATGTACTGTTTGTCCTAGTTGTAATAGTATATTTAGAATCAACAGCTTTGGCAATAAAGTATACTTAATGCAAGTCAAGCATACCATCAACATTATTCAAAACACAGCTGAAGATAAATTTTGTTTTGCCATCTTTTAACCATAATCTGAATTTGACCCAATGTAGTCTTAACATTCGGTTGACCATGAAGTAAACCAAATTTTTAGTGGGCATTCTTTTTTTATTTTATTGAGGTAGCATTGGCTAATGACATCATATAAGTTTCAGATGTACAACATAATAATTCAGTATCTGTATGCTCTATTGCATGCTTACCACCAGAAGTCTAGTTTCCACCTGTTACCATATATTTGATCCCCTTTACCCATTTCATCCTCCCCCACCACCATTCCTCTCTGATAACCACCTTTCTGTTGTGAGCAGACATCATTAACAATGATTGCTGGTTTTATTCGGGAAATGTCAGCACGTTTTTTTGTTTTACAATACATATTTTAACTATTCTAATTTCCAAATTAATACTAGCAAATTTTAATATTCATTCAGTAACAATTGTTGAATGTGTACCTATTGTGTATTAGGTACTATTCTTGTTCCAGAAAATGAAAAACTGACTAAGGAAATTTTAAGGGTCCCTATGAACTTTCCAATGTGTTATGTAGTATGGCATGCAGAAGCAAAAGTAGTTGAGCAGGAGGAAGGTGGCAAGGGGGATAGGCAAGGTGGGTATAGAGTTTTAAAGAAGTATGGGAAGAGGAGTGGGAGTTAAACAGAAAAGGTAAGGAGACACATTCCTGATCAAAGAAATAGCATATGCAAGAGAATCCACGTGTAAAAGAACTTGGAAAATTCAGAGGTCAACAAGGAGTTGTTATGGATGGTATGTGGGATGTGTTGGGGAGAGTAAGTGGAAGTGAGACCCAAACCTTGAAGAGACACAGGGGTGTACTTTGACTAAGAACATATACTTTTGTATCCAACTGAGTTGGAGTTTAATCCTGGTTGCCCTTATTTGCTGGTTACTTAACCATTCTATTCTACAGTTAAGAATAACTGGAAACTGGAAACATAACACACAATTTGGCATACAGTGAGTTATCAATAAGTGAACACACAATGTGACATATAGTGAGTTCTCAATAAACGGTGCCTATCATTGTTAGAAGTTCATACTTTATCCTCTAAGCAATAAAGAGCTATTGTATGATTTTAACTAAATAATGACATGATTAGATTTCCATTTTGTAAGTAGGAGGTAGTTAACATAGTAAAGAGAATAAAATGAGGAAGTCAGACTGCAAGTGCAGGAAAAGCATGACATCTTAGTCAGCTAGGGCTGCTATAACAAATCACTATCAACTATATGGCTTAGACAACAAACATGTATTCCTCACAGTTTTGGAGGCTGGGAAATCTAAAGTCAAGGATTCAATGTCTGGTGAGGGTCCTCTTCCTGGTTTGCAGAAAGCCACCTTCTTGCTATATCCTTACATGGTGGAGAAGGAGGTCATCTCTCTCGTGTCTCTTCTTATCAGGCCACTACCATTCAGCAGGGCTCCCTGTCACCTAATTACCTTGCAAAGGCCCCACCTCCAAATACCATCATATTGGAAATTAGGGCTCAATATATGAATTGGGGGGAAACAAACATTCAGTCCATAGTATGTGATTAGCACTAAACCAAGACTGTTGTGAGGATAGAGAAGTAGTACGTATTCTGGAGAGATTCGGAGGTGAAATCAGCAGTAGTTGATAACCAAATTATAGGTGGATGTGGAAGGAAAGCAGGTATCTAAAAACACTGAAGTTCCCATCTGTGACAACTAGGGGGATGGTAGATAGAAATAACAGGTAAAACATACCTAGACAGTGTTAACATTTTTAAATGTTACATTTGTAATAGTTTATTAAAGTGAGGAAATTCAATTTATAATAATATTAGTAAAACATGAAAGTAAATATCCAGCCGGTTCATGAATGTGAGTTATAGTTCAGTGCAAGAGCTTATAACTTCAAAGTATTAAAACAGCTTTTTATCTTAAGACTTGCCTCACACAAAAAGGCAATGATAGAGGTTGAATCTTAGTTGTCTTGTTTATACCAAGCCAAAAGCATAATATATACATATTGTGCTTTGTCTCCATTTTTTTTAGGGTCCCCAAGGACCAAGAGGTCAACCGGGGCCTCCAGTGAGTTTGTTTATACTTATATCTATTTATCATTGATGCTATATGCTTGCCTGGTGTGAGATATATACTAAATAAATACTTTTTAAAATTTGTTATGTTATAGGGTCCACCTGGAGCACCAGGCCCAAGAGTAAGTTTCCTTGGTTTTATTTCATCTTAGTATATCATATTAACCTTTTTTAAAATTTCCATTAACTCCCTGTTAAAAGGTGCCTCTCTTGCCTACTGCTGCTCTTTTTGCTAATCTAATATAGAACATACCCAACTGTAACAACTTGAAGTCAAAGCGCCAGACTTCTTGTCTATAAAATGGGGATGGTATCTTTTACTTTCTTGGGTGGATTTGAGTTTTAAATAAGAAGTAAAGCATTCAGCACAGTGCCTGACATAATAAATAGTGAAAAAAAAAATACTAACTCTTTCCATTTCTTCCTACTTCTGGGTCTCTCGCTCTCCTTTTTTAAATGTTCTTTTTTGCCAATGAGAGTTAGCCACTTCTCAGGCTTTACATGACTCTTTCTCAGTTGCTGATGACTGTAGAAGCTCTCAGACTGCTTATTTGTCTGCTTGTTATCTATTACAACCCAAAACTTACTACCTTTATCTTTGATGCAGTGCTTATCGGATATTATCTCCTTATCAGCTATTATCTCCTGGCCTCTGATGTTCCAAGCTTGGTTCCCCTTATACTTTGTATCCACTCTCATACTCAAAGTCTTCCGGCTTTCTACAAGTGATGTCCTGCCATTCCCAACCTCACCCATGCCCCCATTCTTATAGCATCCTGGTCAGATACAACAGTCCTTCATTAGGTTTCCTGCATAAAGGAGATTGACTATTGGCTCCACTGTCCCAAATAATGGCCAATCATATGCCTCCCAAACCTTGCTTATTTCCATATGCTGCTCTGGTAGCATTTGGATATCTGACATTTCTAGGTGGTGAATCACAGTGGTCTACTCTCAGCAGGTCGGGAACTCTTCATTCCTCTCAGCTTTTCATCAAGGCAAGAAAAGTGCCACAAGAAAGATTGTTTCCTTGGATATGGGATCCATTTCTCTATAATTTTTAGAAATTACTCCCCTTTCTAGCCATCTGACTGACTGATAGGAACTGAAACCTTCCCTGACATGAACATCAATGGGAATTTCTTAATTTAAATTTTCAAATTACTCTTCACTTGTCTATTTTTCCTTTCCCCGTGGATCCCCACAAAACATGGGTTACAAACACCCTCATCCATTGCCTTTCCACCTTGTAATTACTTTGATATACCATAACTACCTTTCTAAGAAAGAACAAGTTCTAAAAGATTATACATCATTAGTAAATTAGAGGTGTTTAGTGAAGTTTTTTCACATTGAAGTGCCAAACTTTTGGGAAACCTATCCCTGTCTCACTTGGAAAAAGTTTGTATGTGCTCCTATACAGCCCAAATGAAGTAAGAACATGAGAGGTTTTTGCTGTGAATACAATATATACTTTGAAGAATATAACAATAGAAGATATTGTTATCTTTGAAGAAGATAACAATATATACTTTGAAGAATTATTAAGAGGATTAAATGAGAAAATATATGTGCTCAATACATTATAGGTGCTCAATTAACAGTTTCTTTGTTTCCCTCTTCTCTTTCTCTCCTTTCTGTCTTCTTTCTTCTTGGCCAATATGAAACCCAGTTTTCTTATACTGTCTTTTTGAGACTTGCAGAGTCTGTTGCAGGAGAGTGGCAGGTTGGCCCTGAGAATAAGACTTCTAGATAGAGGTTTAATGACAATGAGAAAATACCTATATGATATTTCTAAACTCAACGTAGATCATCTGTGCAACTGTTCGTAATTTTGACTCTTATCACACTGCAAGATAGAACTGATCGTTTCCACTTCTTCATTCATACTCACTTAGTTTCATGCTAGTCTCTCTACTAGATTGTGAATTCTATTTTTTCATTTCTTTTCCATTCAAGCCTTTACTGTCTATTGAATGAATGAATGAATGAATGAATGAATGAATGCAAAAAAAAAAAAAGCAAGTTGCATCTCTTAAGAAATTTCAGTGTGAATCCTCCAAACTAGAAGACTTCACTTGGAGGGAAACAATATCTAAATGGGATAGGATCATAGAATTAGAGATAGACATGCTTTTAGTAAGTATTTAATAATTATTTCAAACTGTGAGGTGTGACTCATTAGTCAGTGGATCATGAGTCCAATTTAATGAGTCTCATTCAAGCATTCTTTTGAAATGAAATTAAATGAAATAGAATAGAAAAAAAATATGAGGAATGACTGTTTTAAATGGATACAAAGTTTCCTTTAGAGGTGATAAAAAATTAAATATTGGAAATATTTGCACAACATAGTGAATCTACCAAAAGCAACTGAATTGGATACTTTAAAATGGCTAAAATGGTGAATTTTATGGTATATGGATTTTTTCCTCAATAAAAAAACAAGTTAGTGTAAGTAATGGGGACAAATATGGCTTTGTAAAACTTTTCAGTTAAATATATGTTTGTGTGAATCTTGTCATGGCGTAAAAATGTATTTCTTACCGTGGGTCAAGACAAGAAAAGTTTTTAAATCTCTAATCCAATCCATCCCGCTCTTTTTAAGACCTATGAAAGTAAAGTAACTTGCTCAAGTTCCTAAAGTAAAATAGTTAAGTGGAAATGTTTCAGGAAAAGAAATATGCATTGATGTGCTTTTTCAAGCAATTATCAGAGTGATGACCAGACTTCAGTGCATATGGTAAGATACTTAGAAACTAACAAAGAAATCTACCACAGGATGTCAGAGTTAACCAAAAATGATTGATGAGTTAAAGGGAAGAACAGGATGGGTATGTGTGTCTATGTGTGGTGTGAGGTGTAGAAGCAATAATCATTTTAAATTATTAAATGGGATAAGGAATTTTCAACTTAATTATTCCAATTAATGGGCCAACTGTGAGTCGTTGGTGAATTGAAAAATTGCAGCTGCTGGCATCGTCCTGGTTCCCTGGAACAAGCAATTACTTCCACCATGGAGAAGGGCATGACCTGAAATTAATTTCCTATTCCGTCAATGTTTTCACCATCCAGTGATCTTAAGATTTGAGATGCCTGGAAAATACTAATACTTCTCCAAATACTGGGGTTCCCAGACTAGATCTACATTTCACTCAAATGAGTTGGGAGAAAATTGTGACATTTACATTCCCCCAACATATAATGAAGCCTCCTATTATAATTTCCCTCATTAGTCCCACCAATCTGATAACTCCTTGTTCTCTGTATCCTGTCATATTTTCATAAACCTTAAGAGATTTTCATGTAAGAATATATTCTCGCTAACCAGAATATCTAGAGAAAGTTATTTCTTTTGGATTCCTTCAATGCGCCTCATGAGGGTTAACATTCAGATGTGGGTACTGAGTGTTGTTGAATGACTTCCAAGGCAAATCATCGATACAGTCTCTCTGGGCCTATCCTCCCTAAAGGCTAACCTTGAGAAAAATTAATGTATTCAACAAGTTGCATGCCTGCTATGTGCCAGGCGTGAGCTAAGCTTTAGGAATACATTGGAAATTATAGGAGTATGGCTATTGCCAAGAAAATTCATGAAGGGCCAAGTGTTATGACATTCTTTTCTTTCGAATGCCTGTTGAAAATAATTGACTTTTTCATTGAGTTGACAGTTGTATTGATGGTGGTTAAAATTGAGGTACCTTAGTATGAATCAAATACTGAACTCTACACTATTAAGCTGCCAAAAACTCATTGTATTTCTCACTGCCACACACGCTCAGAGAATAAAACATGGTGATTTCACTTAAAAATATTCTGCAATGTATTCATCCATCCAGGCTTCTGTTAATGGATGTTCGTTTCCAATCTTCTTTTCCTAATACAAATAGTACAAATGCCCTGTCCATATAAATATCATTTTCTAGAATATCTATAGGACCAAATCCCACAAGTTGGGTGGTTAGGTTTAAGGGATATGAACATATTTATTTACTTATTTTACGTGTAAAATAACATAACATAAATTTGTCATTTTAATTATTTTTAAGTGTACAGTTCAGTGGCATTAAGAACATTCACACTGTTGTGCAATCATCACCACCACCCATTCCCAGAACTTTTTCATCTTCCAAAACTGAAACTCTGTATCTAGTAAACAATAATTCCCAATCTTCCCTTTCCGTAGCCCGTGGCAACCACCAATGTACTTTCTGTCTTTATTAACTTGTCTACTGTAGGTACCTCATATAAGTGGACTCATACAGTATTTATCCTTTTCTGACTAGCTTATTTCACTTAGCATAATGTCTTCAGAGTTTATCCTCATTGTAGCACGGTCAGGATTACTTTCCTTTCTATGGCTGAATAATGTCATTGTATGTATATACAACATTTTGTTTATCCAGATGGACACTTGGGTTGCTTTCACCTTTTGGCTATTGTGAATAATGTGCTATGAATATAGGTGTGCAAATACCTATTTAAATCCCTGCTTTCAATTCATTTCAATATTGCTGGAATTGCTGGATCATATGGTAATTCTATGTTTAACTTTTTGATAAACTGCTATACTGTTTTCCATAGCAGCTGCACCATTTCATCTTCCCACCAGCGGTGCACAGTGTTCCAATTTCTCCACATCCTCTCCAACACCTGTTATATTGCTTTTTGTTTTTTTATAACAGCTATCCTAATGGGTTTGAAGTGATATCTAACTTTGTTTAGATACCACTAAGTCGTTTTGATTTGCGTTTCTCTAATGATTAGTGGTGCTGATCATATTTTTATGTGCTTATTGACATATATCTCCTTTGAGAAAATGTCAATTGAAATGTCTTCTGCAGAAAAATATCTTTGCCCATTTTTGAACTGGTGTGCTTTTGTTTTATTGTTGAATTGTAAGAGTTCTTTATGTATTCTGAATACTAAGCCCTTATCAGGTACATGATTTGCAAATGTTTTCTCCCATTCCCTGGGCTACATTTCACTCTGTTGACAGTGTCCTTTGCATAGAAGTCTAAATTTGTAGTCCAATTTATCTGTTTTTTCATTTGTTGCCTTACTTTTCGTTTGTTACCTTTCATCCAAGACAACACTGTCAAATCCAATGTCATGAAGTTCTTCCCCTATGTTTAATTCCAAGAGTTCTATAGTTTTAGCAATTACATTTAAGTTTTTGATCCATTTTAAGTTAATTTTTGCATATGATGCAAGATAAGGATCTAACTTCATTCTTTTGCATATGGATATCAAATTTTCTCAGCACTATTTATTAAAAAGACTATTCTCTCCCTATTTAATGGTTTTAGTATCCTTGTCAAAAATCATTTGACCCATATATGTGAGGATTTATTTCTGGACTCTATTCCATTGGTCTGTGTGTTTGTATGCCTGTATCCTGCTGCTTCGATTGCTGTAGCTTTGTAATAAATTTTGAAATTGAAGTATGAGACCTACACCTTTGTTCTGCTTTTCAAGATTGTTTTGGCTATATTTTTAATCAATAAATTATCTCTCTATTGATGACATATTTTTCATACTTTCCTTTAGTTCTAATTACATAGCTTCCTTTAGTTCTTCGAACATACCTAAAATAGCTAATTAAAGTCTTTCCTACTGAGTCCAATATCTGGACTTCCTCAGGGACTGTTTCTATTGATTGATTGATTTTTTTCCCATGCATATGGGTCATACTTTGTTTCTTTGCATGTCTTATATTTTTCTTGTCAAACACTGGACATTTTAAATAACGTAATGTGGCACATCTGGAAATCAAATTCTTCCCCCCACCCCAGTGTTTATTGTCATTGTTGTTGCTGTTTTTTTTGTTTATTTAGTGACTTTACTGAATTTAATGTTTGTTATTTTTTGACATATGTGACCACTAAAGTCTTCACTCAGTTGGCTTAGTGGTCAGCTAATGATTAGAGAGAGATTTCCTTAAATGCCAGAACCAATGAGTCTCTCAATTTTTTCCAAGCATGTCTGTGTGCATGTTACAGCACTCCTTCAATAGTCAGCTAGGCAATTGACAACTATATTTTAGCCCGAACTTCCTTCTTTTCCAGAATCTGAAGGTCAACCAGAGGAAAGAGTTTAGGGCCATCAGGTTTTTCCTGAGCATGTGCACAGTCCTATTGCATGCACTTGAACTTCTAGATTCCCAGGAATATGTCAGAACTTTTCAGAGTCTCTATGGACATCTCATTCCCTAGCTTTTCCTTGTGTTTTGTTAGCCTATTGGTTACCCAACTGTTTTCCACTGCTCCAGGCAGCCACAAAGTTAAATAATCCTCTGTAAATGTTTTTGAAAAGTTCTCCTGGGGAAAAGGCTTTTTGCTCTGAGTCTGATAAAACTAAAACAGCTTTGCAAGTGGTGTCTTCCAGGGAACCACTAGACAGGTGACAAATTAAAGCTCCAAAAAGTTCACTATTCTTACTGAAATCAAGTTATTTATCTTAAATAAATGTTCCCACGTTGGTACATTTTGATAATTTCTGTAATTCTACAAAACGTCATTCTGACTTTTTCCCCCCAGTTTTCTCATTGCTTTTATAGAAGAGAGAATCATCAGGGTCATTACTTCACCATTTTTGCTGTTTTTTAAATTTCTAATCTTGAGCACACATCTTTTTCATATTCTGTGTGATGAAATGGAAGAACATAATAAAGTATTTCTGCTGCATACTGAAGTACAGTGGTTGCCTCAAATAAAAACCCTTGTGGAATTGTTTGAGTTGCAAATTGAACTACCTGGAACATGGAACACCATTTTTTACTTGACAGATGAACAATGTTATTCAAACATGAGTATTCAGCAGATGTTGTTTTTTTTTAAATGAATGAAGTGAGCCTGTCATTTCAAAAAAAAACAACTGACAGAATTTGATGCCAGTGATAAATTTCAAACTCTCAAGCAAAATTAAGAATTGGGAAAAATTTGTATCTATTACCGTAAGTTTGACAGCTTCCCAGTATTATGTTTTTCTGATGAGATTTGCGATGAAGTTAATGAATGTAATTTTCTAATATTATATAATAAAATGTGTCAATATTTGGAAAATCTATATTATTGTAAGAACCAATATTTTCCAAGTGATAGGTAAAGATTCTTTCAAAGCTTAAGATAAACCTATAGATTTTAATATAAATGAGTACAAAAAGTTTGCAAATATGGTGTCTGATGTCACATTTCAACTAACCCTTAAGAAACTATCGTTTGTCAAGTTTTGGTATACTACTACCTAAGAATATCCATAATTATCTGAAAAGGCTACTATTTTTTTCAACTGCATATCTCTAAAAGGCCAGATTTTCTTCATATATTTCAACTAAAACAGCATATAACAGATTGAATACAGAGCATATGTGAAAATCTAGCTATCTTCTATTAATCCAGACATTAAAGAGATATACAAAGTATAGCACAGTGCCATCCTTCTCACTGATTGCTCAGAAAATACAATTATTTTTATTAAAAAATGGTTTATATTAACGTATGAGTTTATTGTTTTGAAACAACTAATAAAATTGTTTAAGATTTATGTTTTAATTTCTACTATAATAAATATCAAAAGTTATAACTAAGATGAAAAAAAGTTCTTTACAGCCCTTAGTAATATTTAAAAGTGTAAAAGGATCCTGAGTCTGAAGAGTCTGAGAACTGCTATTCTGTTTTATAAGATTAAAGCCCTAATCACAAACCAATTAGAAAATATGAAGGTGGCTATTGTTTAGTACTTAATTCAGTTGCCCATGTTTAGTACCATTATTTTTATGTAACTCACGTGCAAAATCTATTCATTTACATAGGCATGGTGGTCAGAATTATTTCATCTGTACAGAACTTTTTAGGCTAACCCTTTCTATTTCTTGAACAGGCCCTGCTTCTCTATCTCATGGCCTTTTTGCAAGGTTGTTACCTCTGCCTGGAAAGCTCTCCTACCCCTTCTACTCACAATTCCTATTTATTCTTTATATCTCAGTTCAGACGTTGCTACCTCAGGGAAGCTTTCCCTGATCTATCCCTTCCAGATCTCTTATATCCTTCAGAATTGATTCAGACTCCCTAATTTCTCTCATAGCACTTTTTTTTTTCATTTTGTTTCATAGTACATATCACAATTTATAATTATGTATTTCTGAAGTGATTTGATTAATGCCTTTCTTCCCCTCTAACCTTCAACTCCACAAGGGCAAGTTTCTTTTTTGCTTACCATTTTATCCTCAATTTGTATCACAGTGTTTGGCAATACACACACACACACACACACACACACACACACACACACACATTGTGTATTGTGTATATATACATATATGCAGAATGAGTCAATTATTTCCCTACACGGAAACCACATTTTGAGGCAAGAAAGGTTACATTTTATTGATTGTCTCATCATTTTAAATTGTTTTTCACATTACCAACCATGAGTTGCCATGAGTTATGGCGATCTGTTGAAAACATTTTTTATTGTATCGACCTCTAAAAAGATATCTTAGCAGTACAATCATTCTGAAAAAAATTAGATTGCTTGATTTGCTTACACAGATGTCATTTCACAGAACTGTCTCCCAAATCATGCTTCTTAGTTTCCAAGCTTTTTAAAAACTAAAATACAAAAAGACTTACTAATGGTTATGCTGAGTCTTTCTCTGAAAATACCTCTTATTAAATGCAGGAGGAGATTGGATTTATACCATATTATTTCTTTTAGGACTAATGGTACATTTTCCAACTTCGGAAATTATTTTTTAAGACCACAGAAGTATCAGATTAAACTAATGTGACTACCTCAAGGCAGTAGTATTTTATTCTGTTTTCCTCACAAGAATGTAACTGTTAAAAATTACTACAGTTATTTATTTTTCACTTTACAATTTATTAACTGGGGGGTCATATTTCCTTCTTCTTCCACTTGAGTAACTTTTGTGTGTGTTTTCATGCTGCAGAGACAAATAGTTTTTCATTTGAGGCTCCAGACTTTGGCCCTGTTTTAACTAGGAGACTTTTGAGATTTGGATGAAGGCAGCATATTGTCCTTTCAGATAGCGGGCAATATTTGCAAGATCTGTCTGCCCATAAGAGATGCAAATCCCTTTCAGATAAGTCTAGTATACTTTAATAGCAGTGCTTTCAGAATTTATAGCCTTTACTTTAGAGCACTCAGTGTTGATCTTATTGCTGATCTCAAATGGTTTTGTTTTACACAGAAACAAATGGATATCAATGCTGCTATTCAAGCGTTGATTGAATCACATACTGCCCTACAGATTGAGGTAATATATCTGGCTTTATTTACATTGGCAGTCTCAATATACAAATTAAACAGAAATTTTTTTCAGATGCCAAAATGTGGCTTTATCACAAACATTATATTTAAAACAGATTGAAAATAATTAAACCATTTTTAAGGACAAGGTAAGTCTCATTTTAATAATCAGGAATATATATGTAGAATTTTTAAGGAAAAATTTTAAAACAGTAAGATAATATTGTTAAAGTATTTTTTTAGTAAGGAATTTAGTACTATAGAAGAAAATAGTTAAATGAAGTTGGCCATTTCTTAAAATGGGACCTATCATCACTACTCATTTTTCTTATTTAAACTCTAGTTATGCAATGTATAATTTTTAAAAAGAATATACAGTAGGCATAGTGTTGTTTTTTTATATTTAGTTTTATGTCAGCTTGAAAACTAGATATTTGAGTGTAAACTTAATCTCTTATAGGATCAAGATCAATAAAACATACACATATGCCTATATTTAAATATACACAGTTTTTTGCACCCTACTCTCAATTTGTTGTACACAATAGGAATACATTTTTCTTCTGCTTGATCTCTGTTGATCATTAAAGTTACTTACTGGTGACAGCTACTCTATGCTTTTTTACTAATATGATTCCTACGATGACTTGGCAGAGCTACCAGAATACCGAAGTAACTTTAATTGACTACAGTGCAGAGATATTCAAAACCCTGAACTACCTTAGCAATCTACTGCGCAGCATCAAGAATCCTCTTGGTACAAGAGATAACCCAGCACGAATCTGCAAAGATTTGCTTAACTGTGAACACAAAGTATTAGATGGTAAGTCCTTGGTTTCCTCAAACTCTGATGTCTATTTTCATTTCATCATTTCAGTGTGTTTGAGATTTGCAGTGTATTCATTCCAAATGTTATTTATTTTGGTAAAACCCTGGTAGAAGGCATTTTAATGTCACCAAGAACCAAATATTCTTAGAGGGAGACACGTTTCTGATGTCAGAGTATCCTTTCTAAGGGCTTACATTACCTTCCAAGGTTTCTACTACCCAGCCTGATTGCTCCCTAACTTTACCCACTCCACCCATTACTATATTACTTGCATACACTTTGTTGTTGGAATGTGTCACATTCATGTCAAAAATTCAAATATAAGAAGAGAGGAACTTTGTGTTGACAGACTGGAGCACTTGTCAGGACCACCAAAGTTGGCAACATAAAGAAAGATATCATAGAACCCTCTCCATCACACCTCCTAAAATGGAATTTAAATGCCTTGTAATCAAATGAAGGGAGTGGTTTGTTATTCTTGGAATTTTCTCATGCCTACACTGGTACCCCAAAATCCATTAACCAGAGGTGCAAAAATGAATTTAGAGTAGAACCATCAGGGAAAAGATAAAGAGAGTGAATAGTCATCATTATCTAATTATAAGTAGGGGAAATCCTGTCTGCTACAATATGTCATTTAATTTTAATTTCTATTGGGTCTATGGTCAGCTGTACAATCAACAGTAGTAGTTATCATTTTTAGCTAAAAACTCTTGTCCCAACACAATGACACATAAGCTAATTTGGGGGGAAAAAATAACTATGTTATGTCATTCTGCAGGGTGAATAGTAGTCCACATTTTATTTTAATTTATATATACATACACGCCACACACACACACACACACACACACACACACACACACACACACTTGTCCAAAATCATCTGCTTCCATTCTAAAAGTGCAATGGAAATATTAATTTTATTTATATTAATAAAATGCTTAACTTTTATATACCTATATATCTTGCCAAGATTACATAAAACTTAAAATAGTATTTACAGGTATAGCTGCCTGTAGTAATTCTACGCTTGATTCTTTTCTATATTTGAGGGCATAAAAATGCAATTCTATAAAATCGAAAGAAACAAACACATTATAAGATATACAGATTCAATGAGATCTGATTCAAGGTCTGCCTTCATTGGAGGAGAAGTAGCTAAGTGGTATGGATTGCAAGGTATCAGAAAGGTCTTATGTCCAAAAATACTTTAATCACTAGGAGGTGGTTAAGTGCTGTAGAGAAACACAAAAGAGCAGGGAAAAAGGGAATGTGATAGAAAGTGGAGTGGGGATGATGTTTTTTTTTTTTTTTTTTTTTTTTTTTTTTAATTAATTTTATTGGGGTGACAATTGTTAGTAAATTTACATAGATTTCAGGTGTACAATTCTGTATTACATCGTCTATAAATCCCATTGTGTGTTCACCACCCAGAGTCAGTTCTCCTTCCATCACCATATATTTGATCCCCTTTACCCTCATCACCCACCCCCCACCCCCTTACCCTCTAGTAACCACTAAATTATTGTCTGTGTCTATGAGTTTTTGTTTCTCATTTGTTTGTCTTGTTCTTTTTGGTTTATATACCACATATCAGTGAAATCATAGGGTTCTCTGCTTTTTCTGTCTGACTTATTTCACTTAGCATTATTCTCTCGATGATGTTTTAAATACAGTTAGATAAGGCATCTTTGAGAATGTGACATTTGAGCGATATCAGGAGGCGTTATGGGAAAAAGCTACAAGAAGTCTAGGGAGTGCTTTCTGGGCAGAAAGAACAAATAAAAGCCCCATGGGCCTGAGAGTGTACTTAGCATGTTACTGTGATTAGCAAGAAGGCCAGTGTGACTGGAAGAGAGTGCATAATGGGGATACTGGCAGGAAATAAAGTCAGAAAGATAACAAGAAACCTGACTATATAGGATTTTACAGACTACTCAAAAGACTTCAGCTTTTACTCTGAATAAGATGAGAAGCCATTGGAAGTTTTTGAGCAAAAAAATGACATGATTTGACTTAGATTTTAAAAATATTACTCTGGCTGATATGTTGCAAATATAAGGAAGACAAGGGCAGAAGAAGCTACTGTTGAAATAATCCAAGTAAAAGATGATGATGGTTTGGCCTAGAATTGGTAGTAGGGGAAAGTGATAAGATATAATCATGTCTTTGGATGTGCTTTAAGGTACAGCGAGCAGTTATTGTCGATAATTTGGATGTGCATTGTTAACCTAATAATAAAAGGCCAAAAATGAAAGAAAGTTTGCATTTATTTGATATCCAAAAGAATAGCTATTCAGAAAGCACTGATTCAGGCTGAAAACCAAATAGTGTTCCAATTAAGCGGAGTTTTGTTTTTTGTTTTTTTAAGAAAAGGAAGGGAAATGATTACATGAATAGAAGGAAAGAATTTCTATTTGTGTTAATAAATCAAGGAAGGAGTTTCTAGAGGTTTAAATAAGCTATGTTATTCTTAGGTATACATGGTGGTGCTAATTCTAAAGAATGTCTTTAATTTTCAGTTCAGTAGCCAAAATGTCTGTTTTCCTGTTAGCTTCTTAAAGAGTTGTTTGGAATACAATGTTGGTTTGGCCCAGTTCAAAGGGTATTTTGCCCATTTTAAACATTCCAAAAATTTCAGGAGTAAGACATGCAAGGCAATTAATTCCTCTGGGATGGCAGCTCCAACTCCATTTTGAAGTGGCTCCATTTATAGTATTTTTCACTGGGTTATGAGAGAAATAGAATAATAAAGGATGACTCTGAGGTTTTTGACTAAGAGACAAGAAGGGTTGGGTTCCTGTTAATAAAGATGGAGAAGCAAGTTTGCAGAAAGATCAGTACAGTTTTGGACCAATTTCATTTGAGATGTCTGTTAGGTATTCGAGTAAGAATGTCCAGTAGGTAATTGGCTATTAAGGAGAGAAGTCAAAAGATAGATGGCTAGAGGTAAAATCTTTTACCAGGGTAGAGGTGAAAAATCATGTATTTGCATATAAACATTATCTAATACCCTGAGACTACTTAAGACTACCTAAAAAGAAGGTAAAGAAAGAGAAGAGATCTAAATACTGTGCCATAGGGCTCACTAATGTGTACAGATTGGGGAGATGACGGGGAACCGAAATAAAACTAAGAAGGAGCTATCCCTGAGATAGGAGGAAAACTAGATGAATGTGGAGTGACAAAAATGTTTGCCTGAGCAGGAAGGGATCGATTGGGTCAGTGCCAAGTAAGGTGCAAACTGAGAAAGGCTACTGGATTTAACAATGTGAAGATTTTTGATGACCTTCACAAGAGCACTTTAGAGGAATGATAGTAGTTAAAACCTTTTTAGATTTTAAGATAAAATGGTGAAGCCAGAGAGAGTCTACTCACAGTGATAAAGCAGGAAATTCAACTTGCCTGGCTAAATTTTAAAAATTGAATCAAAAGCATTACATATAATAGCTAACGAAGTAGTGAGGAGCTTTCAAGCCAAGATTTTGAAGACGGCAGAGAGGTGAGCACAACACTTTCACTGGGTGTGTTCAGAAACTGAGTAGTGCTTTGGGGACTTCAAAAGGCTAGGGGTCAAAAGTGGGAATCTGTAACCCATCAAAGGACTTAAGTTTTCAAAGGGCTCCACTCTAGGAAGAAAAGAGACATTCATACAAATTATATCCCAGCTTTGCATCATTGAGATAGCTCAGAAAAATCTCAAAATTTGAACTTAGACTAAGATGGTTCCAGACTGTTCATACCTCCTACATACCATCGTCTGTAAAAGATAACGTCACCCTAGAACTCAAATAATTTCTCAAATATAGGGCCTAGCCCACAATCAATGATAACCAGTCATGCAAGTGGATGAATCACCATGAATGAGGACTGGCAGAAACAGCAGACAACAGAAGCAGACTCAAAAGAAAAAAATGAGAGGAAGAATTTGAAACAAAGTATAATAGACAAGAAAAGCCTTCTATTACACAGCGTACTCACAGTAATAAGAGGGAAAGCAGAACATACGTACTCACAGTAATAAGAGGGAAAGCAGAACATACGTGTGCAAGTACAGATCAGTAAGTAGCTATAATCATAGGAACCTATGTAAGTTTTCTACAAATTGCTTCAATTGTCTCAGTGAAATTGAAGGTTATCAGTTAAAAATAAAGGAATAGGTACAATAAATTTAAGGGGAGAGGCAAAGGTTTCAAACCGTTAACTAGAACAGTGATTGAGGGAATGAACTAGGAAAACACAGTATTATTGTCCTGCAGCCTTACAAACATTTGAATTTAAACTGAGGCCAACCAGTATAGTGGTGTTTCTCTACAGGCACATTTACCCGCCTTTACAGGCACAAAACTGGACTTAGGTAAGGCTGGAGTTTTATAAGTCAAATACAATGAAGTGAGGAAGGGCAGGGAGGTTAAGGACGTCTCTAAGGAAGTTATTTTAGTAAAGGACTGTGGGTTTTAAGCTGGGGAAGAAGGGAAGTGAACGCATGACTATGAGAGACAATGAGACACTACCCAAGAAGTGGTAGTATCAATGAATAATAGGTCCTGATGGAATCAAAGAATTATTGGAAGGGCTAGAGAGAGCTAGAAAGAGAAGAGAGGTGAAATTATGGAGAAATTCTACTTGTAGGTAATAACATAGGTTAGGGTGTGGCCTTAGAAGTTAATGATTAAAGTACATTGGACAGGGGAGGATCAGGGGAAGAGTTCAAGAACATTGGTAGAAAAGAGCTCAAGTAAGTAGGAGGCCAGGGTATCGGAAATATCATCCATGTGGATTTAAAATCAAGAATTAGGTCATAAATAGATTTTCTAAAAGTGAAAGACAGCCAAAGCTAAAATTTACAAAGAAAGAAAGTCAACTATTGCAACAGGAAAAAGTAATAGATGATATAATGTGATGACAGTAATTTTACAATGGAGCATTTTTAGGGAAAAAGCCAAGAGAATGGTCTGGAGGTGGCAAAGAGGAGCAAGAAAGACACCTTCCCGGCTCCAGACGCAATGCTATACAGGCTGTGGCAGAACTTGAAAGGGCTGCAAGGGAAGAAATGTCCTCAGGTGATAGCCAGTTTTGAGTTAGGACATTTAGGTCTACAAAAGGTACATTACGATATCGTGCTTTACTTATAGCTCAGCATATCCTGAAAAAATTATAAGGGCCCTACCCATTCACCATTGTACAATGTAGTGCCTGACTTCAAAGCATTCTACCCCACATAACAATAAGAGTTTGCTTGATGGGCAACTTTTTATAAAGAATTTACTCACATAGGCTCACATAGTAGTATGAAACTATTTCTTAGAAGAGAAAAGATTGTGAACAAAGATATCTTTACCCCCTCAGATAAGACTAGAAGCCTACATCAATCCTAGAGAAAAATCCAGGTCTAATTTCTGCACTTTATAAAATGTTCAAAATTCTGAGTAAATGGGGTAAAAAAGGGACTGGGATGTAGGGTGGCTTTCATCCCTTTCTTTCATATTTCGATAGATCAGTGATTCCCCAAATGTGGTCCCTCAACCAGAATTGGATTTTGTTGAAATGCAGATTCTCAAGCCCCACCCCAGGTTTAATGAGTCAGCAACTCTGGGGGTGGGGTCCAGCTACCTGTGTTTCAACAGATGTTTCTAATGCCACTAAAGTTTGAAAACCACTGCAATAGAGAACAGACCTCTACTCTTGGAGCTACCAATTCAGAACGTGTTCATTTTGAAGGATTAGTAGAATAGTAAAGGGAAGAATTTTGAAGTCTAAAATGATGGACCAAAGGAAGCCCAGGACAAACTAGAGGAATCTTTGCTACCGGGTAAGGGTGGAACAGACAAGGATGTCTACCTATTGTAGAAAATGATCTTTGACCAATACAGTTTGATTGTCTTGCATTTGGAATAAGTCCAATTTCAATTCTCTGAGCATGTTATTCTAGAATTATGATGCTAGCTCAATATTTTTCAGCCTTAGTATTTCCTGTAGGCTAACTTTAGGCCCCATTTGATTCTTCTGGGCCCTCTGTAGAGGCAAAGGTTGGCAGTCTTACACTGCCGGTAGAGACTGCAGTTTTTCCCACTTAGAAATCTGATGAAGAAAGCACCAAAATGATAACCATTTAACTGTATATTTTTCTTCCTGAAAACAACAAAAAAAATGTATTGTTTTTGTTTTAATTATCATAAAGATACATATTACCTCAGGGAGATTGAAGAAATTATTTCTATTTTTTTAATATATATTCTTTTTAAGAAATGTAGAACAGAAATATACACATATGCCACATTAAGTGCAACTTTTAACTGTGTAACTTTAGACAATTCACTTTCAGCTGTTGAGCTCATCTTATCTATAGAATGAAGCAATAAATTCAGCCATTTCATCATTTTAATAAAAAAGTTTTTATTAAAATGATGAAATGCCCTTAAATTGATAGGTATGTGAACAATATAATATTTTCAATATTAATTTTATATAATCCTTGCAGCTTCCATTTATTCACAAAATCTGAATATCTTTATAATCTTCTAAGTTTTTCTACAAGTAAGACAAAATGTGTCTTTAAAATCTGATAATTTGTAAGAATTGTTCAAATATATTTTAGTATAGCATTTAAATTTCTTAATGTTTTGTAATAAATTAATAGGAAAATACTGGATTGATCCAAATCTCGGATGTCCTTCAGATGCCATTGAGGTTTTCTGCAATTTCAGTGCTGGTGGTCAGACATGTTTATCTCCTGTTTCTGTGACAAAGGTATGTATTCAATTTTAGAATGTAGGTTAGTATTTGCCCAATATCCGTGAACAATGCTTTTAAAAATTCTGTCACTTTAAATAATTGTGAATGAAAGCAAGGTATCATTCTCAACCCTATGTAACAAAGAAATTTTTTGTTTTAAAAAATAATCCAAGTAAATCTTGACATTTTAATTGTGTATTTTTATGATTGGCTTATCTAAGCCTACTGTACTGATTATGCTTTTTAAATGTCTTTTAAAAATGTGGAACATATGTTTTTATGCATGCACATACATTAGAAAATTCCAAACAGCTGCAGGATTTGTAATCAGTAATCAGTTACCTAAAGTTTTACTGAAAATTGTATCATCTTTAAAAGAGAAATTTTGCCGCAAAACTTGCCTTTTTTGGTGATTGATCAAAAAGCGCCTCCCTTAAACATCCACTGACTATCATTTAAAACTTCATTCAAGTATAATTCTATAGACCAAATGTTTAAAATGAATGAAAGTATAATACTGGGTAGTATAACAAGTATTTATAAAACCTAAAGCTTAGTTCTACCTATAACATATGTTGAAGAAGTAAAAACTGCATTTCTTCATTTTTCTGGTTAAACCAGCTTGGTATTACCAAGAACTTACTTCTCATTGACAAAGAACTGACAGACATGCCTATTGTGTATTTTGTCCATCATAAAAGGCAGCTAAAATGTGTAGTCTCTCTAACTGCTTGTCCTTAGACTGCTTTCTCCTCCTAAAATATCCTCCTTCACAAATCAGGGTGCTTCCCCAGTTCATCTCAATAGGCATTCACCATTACTGCCGACAAAGCCTAGGAAGGAAGGATTCTTCCAGTTTTAGGGAATCTGTATACCTCTAATGAAGAGCAGCATGATAGTCCTGCTTCCCAAATATCCACATACTCATCCTCACTCCTCTGGATTTGGCCCAGGATTTTTACTTGGATTATCATAGAAGAAAGGGGTGGGCGGCGTTGTGCAAAGGAGACTGGATCAGTAAAGGAACTGCATTCTAATTCTTTCCTTGACTGAATTAGTTCTCTCCTATCAATCAACTCAACCTGAGAAAGACAGAACAGATAGTGGAAAGAAGAGTAGACGTGGAATCGGGACCTGAGGTTCTAATTCCTATTCCTCTCATAACGTGGGAAATGATACTGTGAGCCACCAGACAGCCTGGTCTCTGCCAGGTACTGTGCAAGCTAAATGACACTTGGCATCTCAGATCCTTACAACAACCCTGTCATGGCAGTGTTATACCCAACTTGACCAACACAGAGACCAAGGCTCAGAAAGGTTACATTTTTCAAGTTTGTGATTCTCATCTGTTCAACGAAGGCAGTTAAACTACTTAAACTCTTATGTTCCTTATGGTGACCCTTCCATGTTTTCATCCATATGCCCTTCCTTTGTCTTTCTTCTCTTTTCCTGGGGTTTTACTTTTTATGTTGTTGTCGTTTTATTTTCTTCTCTGTTGTCTCATAGCAGATATTTTTCTAAGTTTATGTTGGGAAATTAATATAAATTTCTCAGGAGGACCCATTTATATTCATTTATGTTCATATCCCTACATGAATACTGCTAAAATAATAATAATATGTTGAAAGCTATAGAAAAATCTACTTCTTTGCCAAAGCCTAGAAAATGTATAATCAGACCCTCTTGGTCCAATTTTGCCTTTTAGTTTTCACTGTATTAGTTTATGATTGTTCATGCATTCATTCCTTCAATAAACACTTATTGATGACTCACTGTATGACTGGAACTGCATTAGAGCTGGCAACACCAAGAGTAAGAATCTGTCCTTGGCTTTACAGGTTCTCACAGTTAAAGTTACTCAGTAAAGTTGTTATTACAACTTGTAACTTATCTTTGGAAACAAACAAACAAAAATATTTCAAATGGAAGTACAGACACAGTTTCGGATTTTCATGAAAAAAATCAAAGCATTGATCAACAACAGACTACTAATGCATTTTAGATAACATTATGGAAATTATCTTCATTTTTTTTTTTTGTCTCATCTGGTAGCTTGGTGTGCTGAAGCCAGCTCAGATTGGCCCCACTACATGTTCAATCACACCACCTTGATAGCCTGAAATCAGTCATGGTGGGAGTATAAAATACCATGGTAATCTGAAAACACTGTAAATCAGGGATTCCCCGCCACCGCCGCCTCTGCAAGTGCCAGTGGTGAAAGCATTTACCAGCACACCACTGACTAGTACTTAAATGCCAAGAAAAGCAGCTTTCTCAAGGCTGCCTTTCAAGGACTTTCCTCAGGTTTCCCCAAACTATAAATTTCATAGTTGCCACATCTTATAACCTGCATATTGTTTCCATGACATTAGTTGGAGTTTGGAGTTGGAAAAGTCCAGATGAATTTCCTTCATTTACTGAGCTCAGAAGCCACCCAAATCATCACCATTCACTGTCTGAACACTCCAGTGTGGACAAGTGCTCAGACAAGTGGCTCAGGATTGCCTATTGGTTTCAAGGGATGGACTGGCCAGATTTTTGAAGAAAACACTCTGTTCGAACCTAAAGTGCTTTCAGATGACTGCAAGGTAAGGGAATGGCAGTTTTAGAATTGTTCAATTTAACTTACTTAAAATTTTAAAACTATAAAATTAAAATAACGAGACTAAGACTTTAATTGGAAACTGCAGATACAGAAGGATAGTAAGTTTTAATGTGCCTGATTCGTAATAACCATACATTTTTCAGAATCGATCATTTGTTTTTATCATATCTTGTCAACATTTGTCACACTCATTGGTCATCCATGGCTTTTATATGCAAAACAGGGGTTAGTAGATAAATTTAATTTTTGTTCCCCATATGAAATAATTATATCACATCTGGGTAGATAGATAGATGATAGATAGATAAGGCATATAGACAAATAGATTTCTTTTACATATTTTTCACCACTGTGATTCTACATCTCATTCCTCAATGGAAGACAGATTATAGAGGCAAGTCAGTTCTATTTCATTTTGTTAGCCCTTATACTTGATGTCAAGTATGAGTATAATTACAGATTAACTGGTCTACCACTCAATATTTTAATCATAGCCCATCTTCTCTATTAAAATAAATTATAAATGTTAGGAAAATTTTTAAATTTTAAAACGTTGTGTTATCGACAAACTACTGTCCACAGATCGAATCCAACACACCACTCGTTTTTGTAAATAAATGTTATTGGAACACAGCCACACTCATTTGTTTACTTACTGTGTAGGGCTGTTATCCCACTATAATGGCAGCGTTGAATATATGCAATAGACTATATGCGCCACAAAACCTACATTTCCCATCTAGCTCTTTATAGAAGCATTTTCCAACCCGCTATAGAGAATAGAGTTGTCCACCTACATACATATTATTAACAACTTTAAGTGGCTTGGTTTCCTATTCTTGTGTACTATGAAGGCCATGATTTAATGTCATTTTCAGGGAGCTCTACTTTTTCATAACATTTCATTTCTAGACAAATAGTGCTTACATATTTAAAAAATCATAGGCAACAGTCAGAAAAGTGCTGGCTCTTTCTCTACACGTGAAGAGATCAATATAACCATTGGATCTCAACAAATCCATTTAACTCTCACAATTTTATCTAGAAATTTTCATTGACTCACTACTAGTATCTCTAAGACACAATCCATACTTATTAGCTCTTTATTCAGCACTTACAACAGTCAAGCCCCAACCTTCCTTTCTAGCTTGGGCTGTCTGCCCTAAACTATGGCAAAACCTAATCTATTCTTCTTCTACTTCATCATCATCATCATCATCATCATCATATCAACAATTTCTACTAGTAGTTATTGGGGGTTTATTATATGGCAGGTACCATGTATTACATACATTATTTTATTTCGTTATAATAGTTGTGTGAAGAAATTATTAGTCTCATTTTATAGGTAAGAAAGTGAAGGAACAGAAATGTTAAGTAACTTTGCTCAAGGTCATGCAGCTAATAATGTACAACTTCAAAACTTATGCCACACTATACTGCTAGGGACTTTTAATTGTAATCTCATTTAATCCTCACAGCACTGTGAGGTAGGTTTTTATTCCCATTTTATATGTGAGAAGACTGGCAGTACTTTATTCTCTATCAAAATCTCTACCATGACAAAATATGTGTGCTTAAACCCCATGTTAGGCTTATTTTCACAACCACCTTCTACTTTTTCAACTATTTGTTGTTTTGTTTTACTCATGTCATTCCCTTTCTCTAAAATGCCCTCTCTACCTCTCTAACCAAGTGGAAATTTTAGGCATACTTTAAGGTCCATCTTAAATTCTGAATTCATAAAATTTCCCTAATACTCCAGTAGGAAAAGAGGAATTTAGCACTCATTGTCTACGTCATTTATACTGCACTTACCACATATGGTCTTGTATTATGGCTATTTGTTTATGTTTTTTTTTCTTTCACCAACTAAATTTATAAGCTGCTAGATAGAATTCAGAAGCCAGAACTAATTTGTTTATCTTTATATTTTCCAAGTACTGTAAGAAAATAGAGAATTACATCGTATTCAACTGTGCAAAATGTACTTAGTATTCAATAAATATTTCTTGAAAGATTTAATGAGTTAAATCTAACAGTGTCTTACATAGAGAACTCTAATTCTAGTTGTCACACCAAGCTTACAACTTCAGGAATTTATCTTCAGTGAGCTTCTATTGCCTTAACTTAAAATGGAATTTATAACTTAAATAGTATCTAAAGTTCCTTCAAATTTTTAAATTTATGCCATGATAATCCTGTGAATCAGCAGGTGAATAAACTCCTGAATAAAATGCTTCACAAAACTAGTCACTTGTATTTCTCTATTTTGTCTTATTGAATCTTAATCATAGGAAATTTTATGATAGTTTTTGTTTCATAATAGAATTTATCAGAAACAAAAGAGCATACAGTAATAAGAGAAACAGAAAGCCTTAGAAGGAAGATAGGGAAGAAAGAAATTATATAAATGGTAACCACAAAATGGAAAAAAAAAAACCTAAACAATGATTTATCAGAATTAAAATTTACTGCTGACTAAAGAGATTATTCTGGTTATTTTCTCTCTAAAGTACAGAGAGGTTGAGTAATTCATTCCCTTGCATCCAAAAAAATGCCCATCCTGAAGAATCAGTCCCCAGTAAAAGAACACAGAACATATGGGTATTAATCATATTTGGAATAGTGCAGCCTTTTATTTCATATCTGGTCCAGTGATTCACAGACAACAGCAGCAAAAGGCTAACCTTAGCCTCTGAAATTGAAAAATCAGAACACACAGTGTCATTTAGAGAAAAGAATAAGCCTATGTTTTCAATTATTCTTAGTAATTATTACCATTTGTTGGGCACTTACTCTGTGCCAGGCATTGTCCCACATATTTTCTATTTATTATCTCTAATCCTTAAAATAAGTCTACATGTCTCTGAAAAACATTGTCTGCTGACAATGACTGCTAATGAAACAATTACATATTAAAGTCTTTTGCTCTTATTTTACAGATTCAAGATGGCAGCTGGCATAAGGCAAAATTTCTTTTTCACACCCAGGACCCTAATCAACTTCCAGTAATTGAAGTACAAAAACTTCCTCATCTCAAAACTGAACGAAAATACTACATTGAAAGCAGTTCTGTATGCTTTCTCTAAAGTCTCTGAATTAGTTCCAAATTCATGCTGTTGGTCAGGTAATTGCTGCAGAGGGAAAAATATAGACAGAAAGATACTATTATTATGAAATGCATGGAATAAAGCATTGGCTAACTCTTAAAGAATCTCAGGAAGAAAAGACTTCCTCCTAGGAAGGAGAAAAGGCATTCTTTAAAGGACTATAATTGACAAAGTATTTAATTCTTTTAAAAATTATATTGATCTGAGTTTTCTTAGAGAACTCCCTAGAACTGAAAATTTATAAACATGGAATTCTTCAGGGTATCCTATATTTTTTGACTGTCTGAGAGCAAAGTACCCATTAGACAGCTGGAGATGCAGAGCACTACGGAGCAATACTGGCTAATGCTCCCAAATGTGCAATGCTTCTGTCTAAAAATTATAAGCCACAGTCTAACATGTCTTATTTTTCCAAATACTAAGCTGTATTCAGGTCCCCAATGGACATGTACATCTTAACTGGTGGTACACTACCTCTTACGTGTTGCCTTTTTGTGTTGCTTGGTGCTCTTTTTAAAACAAGGTGCTTGTGGCTTTTGTAGACAATTTTCTTTTTTTGTCTTTGTCATTCTTTAAGAGTGTATGTACTGGTTGCATCAAGATATGTTTTGGTTGTTAGTACTTATTTTAATTTGTTTGGTCACATACTTAATAACAAGTAAAGCATTATTTATGTGAAGTCCTTGTTCTATTTTAAAATTCTCTTCGTGGATATGGAGTCAAAGCCAGTACATTGTGACCTGTGCTTGTGCACAGGAGAATTGGGAGGTTTCTTTTGTTATTGTTTTATTTTTTAAATTGTTGTAAAAATTGTTATAGGCCAGCTACATCCAGTAGTAGGTTTGGGTTAGAGTTTGGGAATTGTGATATACTATTTTTTAAAATCCATGATCATCTGGAATGATACTTTGTGTATATATATTTTGTAAAGTTTTGATTCAGCAAATCTTTTGAAATTGCTGCTGTTTTAAATTATAAAAACTTTATATTTGTGCTTCTTAGTAATTATATGTTTTTATAGTATTCATTGATTTTTTTTTCAGTTCTTAAATTTAATGTGTTGGGACCTAAAAGAGTTCAATTTATCAATCTTTTAAGCAACATCCAGGAAAAAAAACAACAGTCTTTTGCCGTTTAAAATAGGCTCATCCAATTCAGACTTTTCTTGTTGTCAGAGGAATATTAGTTCACTATTAAAAGAAAAATATTATACGTTTGGTATTTAGAAAAGCTTGTACATCCATTATAAACATACCTTTAGCTGCAGCAAACCACACTTACCTATCTATAATAAAAATTGCTTTAAATTTGTTTTGGTGGTATTTGTTTTTCTTCTTTTGTTGCCATATACTTTTATGTATGATAGCCCCTCTGGTACAGCCCTTCTTTAAATATATATACATATCTATGTGTATATATATGCATTATTATAAAGTATCTGTTACATACCTATAAAAGGATAATATGGCCTATTTCCCATTTGCACAAAATGAGGTCATGACACAGAAATAAACTCTTCCGTATGTGGTCAATTGGGTTTCAATAAGGGTGGGAAGACCATTCAATGGGAAAAGGAAAGGTTTTTTCAACAAATGCTGCTGGGAAAATTGTATATTCACATGCAAAGGAATGAAGTTGGACCCTTACCTTACATCATATACAAAAATTAACTCAAAATGGATCAAAATCCTAAATGTAAGAGCTAAAACTATAAAACTCTTAGGAGAAAACATAGGGGAAAAGGTTTCATGATGTTGGATTTGGCACTGACTTCTTAGAGATGACACTGAAAGCACAACCAGAAAAGAAAACAGTAAATTGAACTACATCAAAATTTAAAACTTCTGTGCATCAAAAGACATTGTCAAGAAAGTGAAAGCTATCCCACATAATGGGAGAAAATATTTGCAAATCATGTATCTGATAAGGAATTATTATCCAGAATGTATAAAGAACTCTTACAACTCAAACAAACAAAAAGAAAAACCAAGCAACCCAATTGAAAAATGGGCAAAGGACTTAATAGAAACTTCTCCAAAGAAGATAGTATACAAATGGCCAACAAATGAAAAGATACTCAACTTCACTAGTCATTAGGAAAATACAAATCAAAACCATAGTTATATACCACTTCACACCCATTAGGATGGCTATTATCCAGAGAGAGAGAGAAAAAAAATAACAAGTGTTGGTGAGGTTGTGGATATACTGGAAACCTGTACATTGCTGATGGGATTGTAAAATGGTGCAGCCACTGTGGAAAAAGTTTGGCAGTTCCTCAAAAGTTAAACATGGAATTACCATATGATCCAGAAATTCTACTTCATGTATGTATACTCAAAAGAATTGGAAGAAGGGACTCAAACAGATATTTGTACACCAGTGTTCATAGAGGTATTATTCAGAATATCCAAAAGATGGAAACAACCCAAGTGTGCATAAACAAAATGTGGTTTGTACATTCAATGGAATATTATTCAGCCTTAAAAAGAAATGAAATTCTGATACATGCGACAATATTGATGTACCTTAAAAACATTTTGCTAAGTTAAATAAGCTAGACAAGGAAAAAAGGACAAATATTGTATGATTCCACCTGCATAAAATACATGAATAGAACAAATTCATAGTCAGAAAATACAATTGAGGTTACCAGAGATGCTGGGTGAGGTGGGAATGGGGAATTATTTTTAAATGAGTACAGAGTTTCTGTTTAGGATGATGACAAATTTCTGGAGATAGATGGTAATGAAGCTTACACAACAATATGAATGTACTTAATGCAACTGAATGGTGTACTTTATTGATTAAAATGACCAATTTTATGTAGTATATTTTGCCATAATTTTTTCTAATAGAGTTATGGCAAAGATGTGTGATTTCCTGCTTAAGGAACATAGAAATGTTTTTAAAACAGCAAAGGTTGGTTTTAAAGGAAGGAAACCATAGTTTTAAATTCTAATTTCAGTCTACATGCTATTACCTTCTGTTACCTCCCCCAAAAAAGAGACCTATTTTAGAGACCTAAATGATTTCCTAGATGTAATTTAAGAAATATATATAAAATAGAAATACTTTGTTTCTTTTGTTGCTAAAATATTAATTTTAAAGCAAATTTTAATCAACTTAATCAGAGGCAGTATAGTATAGTTCCCCGAATATAAGACCTAGCCAGACAATCACCTCTAATGCGTCTTTTGGAGCAAAAATTAATATGAGACTGGGTATTGTGTTATATTATACTGTAAAGACCCGGTCTTATAGTAAAATAAAGACCCTGTCTCATAGTAAAATAAGACCGGGTCTTATATTAATTTCTGCTCCAAAAGATACATTAGAGCTGATTGTCCAGCTGGGTCTTATTTTCAGGGAAACACGGTAGTAGCGGAGTGCTCTGAGGAGTAGCTGTGTGACATATATTCATCATTGAGTGTATTATATAGTATATTCATCATTGCCTCAGTTTCTTCACTGTAAAATGGGGATAATAAAAGTAAAAGTCTGTATTAGTTAGGATTCTCCAGAGAAACAGAACTGGTAGGAAAGATAGACATAAATAGAGATATAAATTATATATATGTATATATATATATATATTACTATGTTATAATACATTATATATTAAATGTATATGTATTATAATAATAATACATATACACATATATATACATAATATGGAGATTTATTGTGACGAATTGACTCACATGATTATGGAACCTGAGAAGTCTCACAATCTGTTGTCTGAAAGCTGGAGACCAAGAAAAGCTATAGTGTAATTCAGTTAGGTCTAAAGGCCTGAGAACCAGGGGAGTCAGTGGTTTAAAACCCATTCCAGGGGCTGGAGAAGATGAGATGTCCCAACTCCAGCAGGCAAACAGAAAGCAAAAGGGAGCACATTCTTCCTTTTTCTGCCTTTTATTCTACTCAGGCTCTCAATGGATTGGATGGTGCCCACCCACATGGGGGAGGGCAATTTACTGAGTCCACTGATTCAAATCAAATGCTAATCTCATCCAGAAACACCCTCACAGACACACCGAGAAATAATTTCTAATCTGGAATGCCCAGTACAGAGACCTGAGACTAATGTTAGAGTATAATAGCAAGAAAGTTCAATCCTATACTGAAGGAGCCAGGCTTATACAGAGCTTTACTCCACTGAGGTGGAAAAGGGAGGGAAAAGGATTTCAGGAATTGGATAGGAATTCAGGGACAGCCCCACGTGCCTTCTGCCTCCCTTTCTCTGTCCCTGCCCTGTCTCTGTTCTTGCAGGCAATACCCTGGCTCAATACTCACACAACCCAAAGTTCCCTCCTCCAGAGCTACTCAAGGCTCACTTTTCCTTCAAAACTGCCATTCAATGATACCACCACAACCTCCAGTATCTCCATTAAAACTATAGCCCCACAGTGTTGATTGTTTAACTTAGGTGATTAGCTGTGATGCTCCCAAGGATCCTCACCGGTTTAACGATTTCCCTTCCAGTGACTGTGAAAAAAAATACACAGCTTATAAGTATAAATGAAGGAAATGACAAAAGTTCCAAATCTTACAAAGTCTTTATGCTTCTGATCTGTAGGTCCAGAAGTTTCTCTGGAAATCCAGATGGTTTTATTCTGGATCAAAACTCCCTCTCATTGCTCCCATCTCCCAAACCTTGTCTTTATCAAGGCCACCAGGATTCTTTTTGTCATTTAGCCCCTTTTCTTAAGTGTAAACATGTCATCTAGCCTGAAAATCCAGTCAGCCTCCTTTTGACTCCATAGACAGCTGACACCTCTAAGTATCTCCAAAAGAGACTGTATGATTCCTCGAGAAGCTTCTTCCTCACAACCCATACAAAGGTGTTACTAAACTCTCCCAACTTACTTCCATCCTCCTTCCAGCACTGTTTAATCGGTCGTGCCCCAACTAAGGTTTTATAATTACTCCTTTATTCTGCTCATCCATTCAAAATTCCCATTCCCTGAGCAATGTGTGAATGAATGATAACAGCTAAGTGCCCTCCAAACTATAACAGGATTTGAGGGGGGAATGCAAAGCAGCCCACAGTTAACAAGCCATTTCTTTGGAGTCTCCTTGTTCAGTGAGAAAAATATATCGCAGACATGATGTGAAGATTAAGTGAAATGCCTACATTATTATTATAATGTAATAATAATTTTGAAAAGTAATTGAAACATTCTTTGTATTTTTGTATGTTTTAGATCTTCTAGTCCTGGGGATTGAACTTTGGGCCCACCCTAAGATTACATATATACATATATGTGTATATGTATGTTAGTAGTATATATAGAATCCTGTAAGATGCTGGGAATGGTCGATGTGGGCTATTACTGACAAATAATTGAAAGAAACAAAAGTTAATGCTTTCTTTCCTGTCTGAAACCTGTAGGGATTCCCAGTAATAATAGCCACATACATTGAGTTTGTTTCAGTCACTGCTAACGTATTTCCATGCAGGATTCCATTTGATCTTTACAATAACACTAGGACATTTGCAATACCGTCGTTCTAGTTTCTAGGTGAAGAAACTGAAGATTGGAGTGATGTAACATAAGGTATTTCTTTCATTTTCATACAAGATTAATCTTTAATACAAATCAGGGTGGATCTTTCCATTCCGAGATCATGGGCTTAGCTTCTCTCTCCGCCCGGATCCTCCGGTTTTCACAGAGAGGAATGTAGTCACGCGCAGAAGGTGTGGCGGGAAGCGGCCACCCCAGGGAAAGGATTTGGCGAAGCCCCGCCCCGAAGGCGGGGCCGTGGTGGGCGTGGCCTCGTGACCATTTGGAGTATCTGGGCGGGACCGCTGCAGAGCCGTAAACAACTCTACGAGTCGTGAAGTGGCGAAGCGCGGAAGTGTTGCTTTACGACGCTCTGGAGGAACACGCCAGGCCGGCGCTCACTGCTTCTGACTTCTCTGCCCCCCACGTGGGCCGCTGTCGGTGATCCCGCCGGTCGCTCATACTGTTGGCGTGGACCAGCCATACTGGAGGACAGAGTGGCAGCGGATGCCCGGGGTCGTGAGCTGATGGATTTTGCTGCCGAGAATGAAGGAAGGTCGGGAGGCGGTCTCCAGATTGGAGCTGCAGGGGCGCGGCTCTGTCTCCAGTCCGGTAGGGAGGGAGTCCCGTCCGTAGCGGGGACGGAGGAGGCCTGCGGGGGAGAGGCGGGTCGTGGACTGACGGGAATGGGAAAGCTAGGGAGCAGGGAAGAGGGAAGTGGACCAAAGGCAGAGGAAAGGCGAATGGATCTAACGGTTGTGAAGCAAGAAGTTATGGACTGGTCGGAAATGAAAGAAGGTATGCTGGACGGCCAGGGGGTAAAGCAGGAGGTGGAGGATGGGCCAGCGGTGAAGGAGGAGAAACCGGACACGCTGGAGGTGAAGGAGGAGAAACCCGACACGTTGGAGGTGAAGCAGGAGATAAGGAGTAGTTTGGTGGTAAAAGAAGAGAAAATGAATGAGCCAGAGGTGAAGGAAGAGAAAGTGAAAGTAAAGGAAGAGGTGATGGACTGGCTAGAGGTGAAGGCAGAGAAGAAAGAAAACTTGGAGATAAAACAGGAGGAGGCTTTTGTCGGTCAGAACATAAAAGAGGAGGTAATGATGGATGAGGTGTGTGTGAAAGAAGAGAAGTGTTTCCCGAAGCAAGAAATGATGGACGATACAACGGTGAAAGAAGAGCCTCAGATGAGTTCCCCAGTGGGCTCCAAGCGGAAACTGGCCATGTCGAGGTAAGGCGGGGAGGTACCCGCTGGAGGAATAAAGCTGTGGAGTGTTCTCATGTCTAGATTGGAGGAAACTACACCACCAGCACGGTGTGGAATACTGGAAAATAAGCACAAATTTGGGGCTTCTAGAGCCTGAGTGGTGAAAGTGGGGAATTGGGAAGGGAGGGATTTGTCAGGTGGCAACAAATTCGGTGAAAATATGAGGTTGCTAGTGTCCGGTGAGCAAATTAGGAGGTGAAAGTTGTGCGAACCAGAAAACCTGTGGACCAGATTCTGGCTTGACGAACTACTATGCTCTTGATTCAGTATCTGAGAGAGGATAAACATGAGAAAAAAAATCTAACAAAACCAACAATGACAGAGTGGATTGAGTGAAAATTAGGCAAAATGCTCTTGAACTCACCCAATTGTCTAGTTTCTGTATGGGCACTATGAATATTTGCTACTTTTGATTTAATTTTCAAATAGTGTGTTATCGTGTGGCCTCATAGGAAATAAAAGTGTGGTCAGATTCTTGGGACTATTACTATCTAGAACACAATAGGCAAAATAGAAGTAGCTGTAGTTTGGTTGTCAGTATCCCAAGATCCTAGAGCAGTTGACAGATGATGCGCAATAGCATTTCAAGATTATTTTGATGCCCATTCTAGGTTGGGGGTGGGGTAGAGGAAAAAAGATGAACTTCTACTATCTAAATTCGATTGGGTCTTACATTCTTCTACTGGTCTGTGTGCTTTTAAGATAGCTAAACATAGCTAGCTCATGGATTGGACTTCTGGGTATATGCACGCACTCACACAACCTTTAACAGATTGCCAGGAATTACAAGTTAAAATATCATTGAAATTCTCATTCCCTGATTATAGTAGAAAGAGAAGTCCAAGTGAGATGATTTTTTTAAAATTTAATACATTTTTTAAATTACATATCATTAACAATATTATAAATGCAATTGTCATTTGGAGACAGTTTCCAGCTATTAAGTATTTTATCAGTTACATGCATACACTTTATTCACTATGACTGCCTCTGTAAATTGATTGTGATGATTGAGTCAGATTAAGTTTATAAACAAATAAGGAGGAATTAATATTTGATAATTAAATTTCATATGGGCTTTTATAGGTGTGAAACTTGTGGTACAGAAGAAGCAAAATACAGATGTCCACGTTGTATGCGATATTCTTGCAGGTATATATGTAATTTCCTACCTTATTACCTCTATCTGTACTTTTGTTACCTCAAAGTATAAAAGTACTTCCTCTTTGTCTCTTTAGTTTGCCCTGTGTAAAGAAACACAAAGCAGAACTGACATGTAATGGAGTTCGAGATAAAACTGCATATGTTTCAGTACAACAGTTTACTGAAATGAATCTCTTAAGTGGTAAGCCATCTTATGCATAGCAGATTGATGTTTTCTAGAAATTGACACATATCATTTATTTATTTTTCTATTTTGAAATTTGCAGATTATCGATTTTTGGAAGATGTGGCAAGAACAGCAGACCATATTTCCAGAGATGCTTTACTGAAAAGACCATTAAGCAATAAACATGTAAGTATTTCTTCTATCCCTTACCTATTAGAATTCCTTCTGATTAGATTCATTTTTTTTCACTCAACAAATAAATGTATTAAGTGGCTACCATGGTTTCAGACTATTCCAGTTACTAGGGATACAGCAGTGACCAAAACAAAGTCCTTCCCCTCATGGAGTTTGTAGGGGTAGAGACAGGAGATAAGTAGAAGAACAAATATAATTTCAGATATAGTTAAATGCATGTGAAAAATAAAGAAAGCACAGGAGGTTAAAGAAAATGAGAATGGTGTTTGTTGGGTGGAAGTTGTGAGGGTACCATTTTTGATACAGTGGTCAGGAGAAGTTCCTCTGAGAGGTGACATTTAAGCAGCGATCTGAATGATGAAAAAGAAGCAGTCATGTGAACATTTGGCGGAAGACTTACCAGGTAAAGACAAAAGCAAAAATAAAGACTGAGTCAGGAATGAGGTTGGTGTGTTTGAGGAATTAAAAAAGGAGTGAGGTGACTGAAGCATAGCTGAGTGAGGAGAATGTTGAACATGAGTTCAGAGAAACTGGTGAGGGTTCTAATCTAAGTGAAAATGGAAACCATGGGAGGGTTTTGAGAGTGTTTTCTTTTTGAACGATCACTCTTGCTGCTGTGTAGAAAATGGACTTTAGCTGGCAAGAGTGAAAGATGGGACGTGAGGAAACCAGTTACAACATTATTGCTGTGGTTTAGGTGAGAGATGATGGTGGCTTTGATGATGCTCTTAGAATTATTGGAAAGAAATTCAATTCTGGTTTTGAAGGAAGAGCCAACAGGACTTGGTGTTTCACTACAATTAATTTTCATACTCTTTCATTCTTTTTTCATTCTTTGAGCACTGTTCAGAATTAAAGCTTATATATTTGAAATATTTTGCAGCTGCTATTGTTCCAGAAATTCTTTAATATGATAATTAAATCATGTCATGGATTATGTTCATTTTTCAGATACAATTTTAGTATTGAAGTTGCAGAATTTTAATACCTTTTAAATACCTCATTTTCTTAGAGTTACTGGGACAGACATGACATTACATATATTTGAAAGATTATCATGCATCAACTCTTTTTTTCTTCAAGCTTAATTAGACATATTAAAATTCTACTTAAAAGAAAAGTTACTTTTTAATTTTGTTCTTTTTGTGAAGCATGGCATACACATTAAAAAAGTATGAAAGAAATGCACCGTTTAATGAATACTTATAAAGTGAACATCCATGTAACTGCCTCCCAGGTCTAAAAATTAGAACATTTACCAGTTTCTCAGAAGTTGCCTACAACCCTTTTGGGCCCTTCCCTGATCCATTCTTATTTCTGAATAGCTTTCTAGTTTAGGACCATACCACAATTTATCCATTCTAGTTTAGGACCATATGACAATTTATCCATTCTGTCCTTCATGGACTTTTCTGTAATAACAAAAATCTTTAGAAACAATTCTACTATGAACAATTTTTTTATGGATTGTGGTTTGCATGTACTCACGTTTTTCTAGGGTTTATACCTGGGAGTGGAATTGCTTTATTGTGGGGTGTGTGTATCTTCAGTTTAACTAGATTACCAAAATATTTTCCAAAGTGGTTATACCAGCTCCCAATAGTGTATAAATGAACCTATTGTCACATCCTGTCCAATATTTGATTTGGTCAGAGTTTTAAAATTTTTGTCAATTTGATGACTCTGTCTTTTTATTGTGGTTTTTAATTTGCAGTTCTCCAATTCCTAATGAGATGGAGCACCTTTCAGATATTTTACTGGCCATTTGAGTTTTCAGTTTTGTGGAATGCCTGTTTAAGTCTTTTGCTCATCTTTTCATTGGTCAACTTTTTTTCCTTACTGATTTGTAGGAATTCTTTGTCTTTCTTGGATGCCAGTTTTAATAATAGTTTTTTTGTGTTGTAAATGCCTTCTTCCATTCCATGGCTTGTTTTTTCACTCTATGTAGTGTCTTTTGGTGAACAGATGACCTTAATTTTAATGTCAGCAAATTTATCATTTGTTTCCTGTACCTAGTTAGTAGTTGTATGTATTTATAAAGAAAATTTTCCCTACCTTGACATTATAAAGCTGTTCTCCCATACTTATTTTCTAAAAGGTTTTTAGTGTTGCATCTCACATTTATATCTGTAAACTACCTGGAATTGATTTTTATGTATCATGTGAAGTGGAGGTCCCATTTAATTTTCCACATGGATAATCCACTTTTCCTGGCACCATTTACTGAAAAGTTCGTCCTTTCACTATTGCTCTGCAGGGCCACCTATGTCACATGTGAAGCATCCATATGTGCTTGGGTCAGTTTCTGGACTGTCTGTTCATTCTGATGGCCTACTTGTCTATCCACACCAATACTGCACTCTCAATTATTGTTTTTTTTTAACTAAAACTTGCTATCAGAGTAAATCCTCCCGCTTTGTTCCTTTTCTAGAGTATGTCTATATTCTATTTCCTAGATAGAGTATGGGCACGTCTCTTTGTAATTCTATACAAATAGGAAGAATCAGACTGTTGATTCTACAGTTCCCCGCTTCTCACTTGGGAGTTTTGATTGGGGTTGCATTTATTGTTTAGAATAATTTGGGTAATTGGACTTCTTTATAGCATTGAATCTTTAAACCCTTGACTGTGTTGTATCTCTGCATTTATTTGGGTCTTCTTTAATCTCTCTCTATAATTTTCTCAGTGGAGGCCTTGCACATTTTTTGTTAGATTTATTCCTAGGTACTTTATTTTTTCATGCTATTTTTAAAAGCAATTTCTTTTAATTTTTTATTATCTCTTTGATGGTATTTAGGAATGAGATTTTGTTGTTGTTTATTTTACAGTGAGCAACCATATTCAAATCTATCCCAGTACCTTATCTATATAGACTCTTTAGATTTTCTCTATAAATGGTTATTCACAATTTGTTTCTATCCTTGTTCTTTTAATCAATCTCTCTCTCTCTCTCTCTCTCTCTCTCTCTCTCTCTCTCTCTCTCTCTCTCTCTCTTTCTCTCTCTCTCTCTCTCTCTCTCTCTCTCTCTCTATCTCTGTCTGCCTTATTGGAATAGCTAGGTCTTCCAATTCAATGTCAAATGCTAGTGATAATAGTAGATATTTAAGTTGTAAGTCCCAGGTCCACCCCTAGGTTTGATGATTTTGCTTTGTTAGTTTTATTGTTAAGTTAAAGTTTTAGTTAAAAAAAACAATAATTGATGATTTTGCTAGAAGGATTCACAGAACTCAACGTGCAGTTGTACTCATGGCTATAATTTATTTGAAAGGGTACAGAGTAAAATTAGCAAAAGGAAAAAGCATACAGGTTAAAGTCTGGAGGAATTCAGCTGAAGGCTTCCAAGAGTCCTCTCCCATTGGAGTCACACAGTACACAGTTAATTCCTCTGGCAATGAGTTGTGATAACACGTGTGAAGTACTGTCTACCAGGGAAGGCCATTAGCAGCTCTGCCCAAGGTTTTTACTGGGGGCTGGTTGCAGAAGCACTCTCTGCCTAGCATGTGCCAAATCCCAGACTCCCAGAAGGACACGAGATAAAACCACATTGTACAATTTAGGCACAGTGAACCACTCTTATCATTTTAGAAAAAGTTTTATGTCAGTGTAGGGAACCCTTTACCAGTCATTCAAATTCCCAGACACCAGTTAAGGGCCATCCCTGTAAGCAGAATTTTCTAAGGATAACAGCCTCTAGCCTGCTATGTGAACTCTTCTGTATATCTTTATTATGTAAATCCTCATCCTAGAGGGAAAAGATTTCACGATGATGTTTGCTGTTAAATTTTTTGTGGATATAATTTGTTATCTAGATTAAAGTTCTCTTCTACTTTACTTACAGATTTTTATTATGAATGGTTGTATTTTATCAAAATGCTTTTTTTGTATTTGATTTATTTCATTTTTCAATCATTTTTCAATCTATAAAAATAATATGAATAATCTTAATTGATTTTCTATTTTAAACTAAACTTACATGGTATATTATTATCATAACAAAGCGTGCTTTTTATACTTTGAAGAATTCAGTTGTCTTATATGTGTGTGTAATCATTATCCATTCAATCATTTTGTATTTTTGTTCATGAGTGAGATTGACCTCTAATTTTCCTTTTTTTGGTATCTGAGGTTTCCGTATCAATATAACTATAGTTTCACAAAATTATTTGGGAATGTTTCCCAAATGTCATTGGATTCATTGAAGTATTGAAATGTATATTGGGATTTTTCTTCCTTTAAAGTTTGGTAAAATGTATTAATGAACCAATATGGGCTTAAGAGTTTGAGCCAATGAGGTATGTTCTTTATCATTATGGGACTGGTCAGGTTTTCTGTGTCTTCTTGAGTCATTGTTAGTAGATTACATTTTCTAAGAATTTGTCCATTTGACCTAAACTTTCAAATTTATTGGCATAAAGTTCTTCAAAACATTTTCCTTTACATGTCTGTAGGAGTGGTAGTCATTTCATTTGTGATACTGGTTATTTCTGTTTCTTTTTTCCCATGATCAGTTGCTAATTATGTATTTCTTTTCTATTTTGTTAATATGTCCTCTAGACTTTTGTTCATCCTTTTTTATTTTTAGTCTAATTATATTGTAGTCAGAGAACATATTCTTTCTGAGTTCATTCCTTTAAAATCCATTAAGACTGGTGTTTATGGCTCAGCATATGGTCATGTTTTGAATGTTCTGTTTGCTGGAAAATAAAAAGTATTCTGCAGTTGCTGAATATAGTATTCTATGTATTCCTTTTAGATCAGGTTTATTAATTATGTTCAAATTATTTAATGATACTGATTTTTTTTAAGCAGTTACAGAGAGAAGCAGGTTAACATTTCCCAATCGATAAAAATCAAAAGGATTTGTATGTTTCCCCTTAGGGTTCAGTTAGTTTTGTTTTATGTAATTCTAAGGCTAAATTATTAGATGCATACATCAGGAAATATATCTTCTTGATGTATTTAACTTTGGGGCATTATGAAGTGACCCTTTTTGTCTAGTTTTTTGTGTACTTTGTCTAATATTAATAAAATTATATCAGTCCTTTGCTTGGTATTGTGTACTGTACTTTTTTTTCCTTACTTTTACTGTAGGACTTTCTGTATCCTTATATTCTGGTTATGTCTTTTCTAAGTACCATATAATTGGGTTCCAGTTTTTCTCAAGTCTGCCAACTATAACATTTAACTGAATCAATAAGTGCATTTATATTTTGATAAAATTTTAATTGTGTCATTTTATTTGTGCTATTTGTCCCCTTTGTTTTGTTATTTTTTTTTGTTTTTTTTCTTCTCTTTTGGACTCTTTTTTTTTTTAATTATTTGAATTTTACTCTTTATTGGTTTCGAAGCTGTACACCCTTTTTCTATCCTTTCCTTGGTTAAGACATTGCAGCATGCATACTTAATTTACCAGTACCTAAAGTTAATCAGTAACTTAACCCTGTATCTAGACAATGCCAAGACTTTAGAACAGGAGTTGGCAAACATTTTCTGTAAAGGATCAGATAGTAAATATTTTTTCCAAACCATATCGTCTCTGTCACAGCTACTCAACTCTGCCATTGTAGCAGGAAAGCAGCTATAAACAATTCATAAACAAATGGGTGGGACTGTATTTAAAAAAAACAAAAAAAACTTTATAAAAATAAGCAACAAGTAGAGTTTGGCTCTAATTTGCTAGCAGTTACTTTAGAACTTAAATTCCATTTAACCCTCTATTAACTTTTCTTTTGTTTTCAGGTGTTTAAATTGTCTTTTTAAAAATGTTCGTACAATAATTACTGTCTTATTCAATCAATCTTTATTTTGGTTTATCTCCGCATTTCCCATTTTTGTTGCTCTTTATTCCTTCAGTCATCATCTTAGATTTTCCATCTGAGAGATCAGTTTCTGCCTCAAGTACATCCATTAGAATATCTGTTAGAGAGGGTTTGCTGGTTGCCAACTCTTAGATTACTGTATTGGTTTTTGTTTGAATTTTTGTTTATTTCATCTTCCCTCTAAATTATTTTTTTGTAGAATTCTGAGTTCAAAATTATTTTTCCATTGTCTATAGCTTCCATTGTTATTGCTGTAAAGTCATCTGTCATTTTTAACTGCCTTTAAAATCTTTTTTCTCTGGCTGCATTCTTTTATCTTTGGTAGGCTGCATTTTTACTGTAATGTAAAAATGCAAATTTATTTTTATCTATCTTACTTGAGAATTGTTAGGTTTCTTGAAACTGTGGAGTATTTTTCATCAGTTCTGGGAAATTATCGGCCCTTTTCTATTAAAATGTTACCTCTGCCTTATTCTTTCTCTCTTCAGAAACTACCATTAAATGTAGCTTAGGTTTTTTCCTTGCATCTTACCTGTCTTTTAACATGTCTTCTGATTTTTTTTTCATCTTTCTTATTTCTGTATTGCATTCTAGAAATTTTCTAGTTTTGTTTTTTCAGTTCTTTTAAAAATATACAGTTACTTTTTATAGTTTCTTTTCACTGCAGATATTTTCAAGCTTTTTTTTATTCCTTTGAATTTTGCAGAGCTGTTCTATAATCTGTGTATGATTCTTTTAAGTTTTTGAATAATGGGGAACTCCCAGCTACTGCTGTGTGTGTCTTTGGGTTCCTGCTCACTGAGCCTTGTTTTCTTGTTTGTTTTTTATTGAGTACTGCTTTTTTCTTTCCTTCTTAAAATATTATGTCTTTGTGACAATTTTTTGAAGACAGGACAGTCCTTTTATTCTACCAGGTACCTGGGAACATTGCAAATCCGGACCTATCTGAAACTAATTTGAAAGTTTAAGATTCCCTCAATTAGACAAGCAAGGCAAATCATTTCAAATCTGAGCGAGGGCTGGCCCGTGACCACAACTTCTAATGGATTTTTCTTCTTTTTTTGCCTCCTGTTCCCATTAGACCAATACAAATGTCCTAGCATGCTTTGGGATAGAGTTTATTTCTGGTTTACCTTTATGCTGAGGGTGTATTATTCTGTGACTCAGCTTCATTTGAGGAGGGGTTCCTAGAAGATTACTGGATCTTGACTCTGACCCTCTTGCTGAGGAGGCTATTGAAAGGGGAAGCCTGTAGTTGCCGGAATGAGCAAAAGTGGCTTCATTGTTTTGCTTACTTTCCTCTGAGTTTTTCACTTTTCATTAAATATTGACCTGTATTTTCCTGTTTCTGTCAGTTCTTCAATGCTTTTAAGGTGATTTTAAAATATATTTTATTACATATATGTATTTCCCCCATCATCTGGCATTCTTAGATGTTTTCATTGGGAAGGTTAGTCCTTACAATCACTGCCATTACTGAAACTAAAGTCCCTTAAGTTTTAAAATTACATGTAATTTCTTAAATCATTTTTATACTTAGCCAGCGATAGTTGGCCCTTTCTTTCTCTTAGCGTATGACTTGATTGTCTCAACTCTTTGCATTGCAAATTCTAGATCCCTATTCACTTAACCAAAAACCTTGCATTTATACTTGGCGATTTCTTTGAGTCATCTTTCTTCTTTGATGATACCACTTCATTCACTACTCCCTGGAGTTGACTAGTTCAGCTCAACCAACCCAGGTAGACAGTGGAGTAACCCAGATCAGAGCCAGACGTTTTCATATCCCGTTTTGTACAGCCTGCAATAGTAGCTACTTTATGTTAGGCCTTCTGGTTAGTGCCGTGATTCCTCCCAAGTGAGCTACCTGTCTTGTAATAAAAGTGTGTGTGTGTGTGTGTGTGTGTGTGTGTGTGTGTGTGTGTAGCTATGGTATAAAACCATCAGTAAAAGAGAAGGAACTGAATAGGTAATCCTTTTGATTGCCAAATGACCTGCATTTTTTTAAATCCCCATGAAATCCTTCTTTTGGCTTATAGAACATATGCTTAAAAGCATACACTCTGGAGGTACACAGATCTGGGTTTGAATACAGGCTCTGCCTCTCAGAAATAGTTGTATAATGTTGGCATCTCACTAATTCTGATTGCTAAAGTGGAGTAATAATAGTACCTGTTACATACTGTTGTGAGGAGTAAATGACATTGCTGCTTAGCAGTTTTTAAAACATACGAGTAAGTACTAGATAAATCTTTATTATATTTTGAACCTTATTTTATTCACTTTTGAAATTTAAGGCATTTTAAAATTAATTTGTCAATTTTTTTTTTGGTTGTTAGATGTACTTTATGAAAAATCGTGCCCGAAGGCAAGGAATTAACTTAAAACTTCTACCAAATGGATTCACCAAGAGGAAAGAAAATTCAACATTTTTCGATAAGAAGTAAGTTTTTCTAACTTCTTCCATAGTATATCAGGTGTTCTGATTTGATCAGCAACATCTTTTAAGGTTTGGTTTGCTATAGAGCATTGCTTCCCAAAATGTGGTCTGTGAGCTGTTTGCTATTGGTCTATGACAAGTAACTACACAAATTGAAAAGAAGCATTTAGAAACTTAAGCCAATACTATGTCACGTGATTCTAATAAAAGTTTGGGCTTGCAGTGTGTGTAAATGTCTGTCTCTGAGACGTAAGATACCATGGGAGTATTTCAGAGGCTTCAGGGACAAAGTGATGAGTCAAAGCCACACCCCTGCACAGTTTTCACTGGAGTGGGCTCGGCTCTTTATAATCCTTTCTAAGTTGGGTTCCAAGTAAGATTACATGTGAAAGCCAGTGATGAGGAATAACAAGACTTAGGAGACTTTTACTCTGTAGTGACTCTGTGATACTACAATAGAGATTAGTTTGCTGCTTTCTGAAAGTGCTGAGTCACAAATTCCCCATTAGTATAGAGGGGAACAGGCTTCCAAAGTACTGTAAGCAGCCCATTAAATTATTGGATAATACCTTACAAAAGTCAAAATTCTGGATTTAGATCAAAGTATACTAAATGAGTCCCTTCCTCTGCAGTCTCTTAGTATGTGTGAGACCTTATGAAAATCACTTCCTTTCTCTGAGCCTCATCTGTATGACGTGGGGGTTGTACTAGGTGACTCTAAGGTTCCCTTCCAATTTTACTGCTCCATAAATTAAAAAGACAACCATCAGAATTACCATTATTCTAATAAACCTTGCACCTTTTCAAAAGATGTGATATTATTAGATGATATTATCCATTTTTTTACGTTTCAAGAATATAAATATTTGTAAAGGTGCTTTTCCTTTTTCCTGGTTGGCTTCCAAAAGTAAGCTAATGCCTTCCATTTATCAAATATCACATGATTCCTTTGTGCATTTTGAAACTGACATTTGGAAATTGACATAATTTGTTGACATTTAAGGTAACTGGTTTGTGCCTTCTCAAATATAAAATGTATTCCTGTTTTATGAAGGAAACCATTTAGAATGATTGTCATCAGATCTTAGTACTAAAAAGTATATAGCCTCAAATGTAAAAATTTAAGTTCCTAGATACATGAATATACTATGTAGGAAGGTTTTTTTTTTCTTTTTTCAAGAATATTACATTTAGTATATTTTGTAGTTATACAACCCAGTTTATACTATGTTATTTTGGAAAATGTCAGACCTCCGAAAGGGCTAATCATAGTCTTGTGTTATGCCTTTTGCTCATGAATTTACAATGATTTGGGATTGGTTTTCTTACATTTTTACTATTTTGCCATGCAGAGATTAGCAACATAATACACAGTAGGCTTTAGAGTCACTTTCTTAGCTTCTTTCACATCTGTAAAATGGAGCTGATAAAGATAGGTACCATGTATGGTTGTGACTATTAGCGTATTAATTCACCTAAACACTAACTGGAGTGTGGGAAGAAATCAGTATATAGTAGCAATTATAAAAATAATACACCTCATCGTTAAAAAAAAAGTTTAAAGGAAAATAGCACCTGTAATTTCACTATGTAGAGATGACCACTGATAACATTTCATGTTGCCTTCTGGTCATGGTTTCTTCTTTATTCAATTAATAAAGTAAAACATAATAGTAAATACTTATTTAGAAGTATAAGAAGTTACATGACTTTCCTCAAGTTAGCCATTATTTATTTTTTCCCCTTTAACAATATATTATGGACCTCTTTCCTTGTTAATGCAAATCTGCCTCATTATTTTTAAGAAGGATACTCCAACTGTGACTTAACATATAATGCTGTAATAGACATCCTTGATCAAATCGTTCTGTGTGCTTATATGACCTTTTCTGTAGGATTAGTTACGAGAAAGCAGAATTACTGGGTCAGAGACTACATGCATTTAAACTTTTGAGAGATTATCCAAATTGTCCTCCCCCAAAAAGTACCACTTTATACCTTCATCAAATTAAGTATGAGTATTTTAGTTATACGTGCACTTTAATTGAATATTATTAAACTTTTTGGATATTTGATTATTAGAGAGGCTGAGCTCTTAAATTTTTATTTCTTTTAAGTGTGTCTTTATATCTCATCTTGGTCTGTTATATACATTTGAATATTTTCATAACTCTAACCTTTAATTTTGTCTTCCAATCATTTTTGATATATTTCACATAGTTGTAAAAACAATCTCTATAACATAGAGATAGTAAAAAGGGAGTGGTTAAGAGCACAAACTGGAGCCGGGCTGCCTGGCTTCAAATATCTCTGATTAGCCTCTTCCTAGGTATGTGATCTTAAGCTAAGCCACCTGACTACTTTGTGCCTCAGTTTCCTCATCTATAGAGTAGGACTAGTAATAAGTTAGGATTAAACCATTCCATTTTTAGTACTATATGAGAATGCCTTTTTAAACATCTCACTAGCACTGAGTTGTCTCTTTCTAAAAAAAAAAAATGTTAATTTTAAATGTTGAAATATTCTGTTTTAATTTGCTTTTATTTAATTGCTACTGAGATATGGAATACTTGCCCACATGTTTCGGAGTGATGACTTAAAATTTAAGTATAACTTTTGACTTTAATCCAATCTGCTAAGTTAAGGTGATCTGTCATTCATAGAACCATTCTGGGAATCAGTGCAGTGAAAAAAATAAATCTGTGTAACTGAATTTTTCCATTTGTTCCTTGTTACATGGTCCATTATATTTTTAAATGAAAAATGATTTTGCTACTAACTGAATTTAATGTCTGTATTCAGATGTTAGATGAATAATAAAGGATTAACGTGAGTTCCCAGGTAGTTGAAAGCTATTCTTAAAGAATATTGCCGGTTAGTCAGCTTGGAAGTAAATCTTGTTAATGACAGTATTTTGTTCATTCTTGTTCAGCATTTTCATCAGTGATTTAGGTCTTGATTTCTTATCTTGGCACTGTTGACATTTTGAACCAGAGAATTCTTTGTTGTGGAAGGTGGTCTTGTGCATTTTAGGATGTTTAGCAGCGTCCTTGGCCTCTACCCACTAGATGTTAGTAACACACACACACACCCTCTGTTGTGACCAAAAAAAAATGTCTCCAGTCATTGCCAGATGGTCCCTGGGATGGAGGTAGGTGGGGAGAGGCAAAATCACCCTTATTTTAGAACCACTGATGTAGATACATACTGAAGACATACTTACTGAACTTAATGCAGGGCAGAATCAGGATTACAGAAAATTTTCATTGCTAAATTGTGGTATATAAGTAACAACATAAATAAATAAGGTCCTGTCTTTAGGGGAATAACATGAAAAAAGACACACAGAAGTACCTTTGTTGGGATACCTGTGTTTTCTCAGACATTCATATGAAAATAATCACGGTTTTAGATGATGTTATTTATCGGGAGGAGGGGAAGAGTCAAGACTAAATCTTTTCAAAGAATTATTTTCACCACTGTTCTCTTTTCTATTTTTAAGAGACTTGTTTTCAATGCTTTTTCTTCAACTTTAAGAAGTGGTTGGTTAAGGCTTTGACCTAGAAAAACCTGAATTTGCATATTGTCTCTGCCACTTGGTACACATTAGGTAAACTTGGGCAAGATCGAGCATACTGGGATATTGAGAGGATTAAACGAAGTAATACCTAAAGTAAATAATATACCATGACAATTAAAGGTCTGCATTTTCTTATCGGAAATCCTTGGGGATATAGTACATTTACTATATTATATTCACCCCTAGTAGGTCTGCAGCAGCATTGCATAGTTAGAGAATACTATTTCTACAGTGAAACCTTCAAATGTTCACATTTTAATGGGTAAATAATGACTGCCTCAATCAGGTTTTGCTGCAGAAAGAATTATAAAAAAATTTTTTTAATTTCAGAGGTTTTGGGATTTGGGAATTGTTGATATGAGATTTTGGTTCTGTACTAAAATTAATGAACTCGTTTAAAATTAAATGTTCAAATGGTAAGTTTTGAACAATCTGAGTGAAGTATTCTTTGTGGTGTTTTGTAACTTTTCTATAAAGTTGGAAATAATTTCAAAATAAAAAGCGTTTTAAAAAAGTTAAATACCCCCATATGAAATGTGACTAATGCGTCATTGTGCCTAAATTACGTCTGTAGAACTCTCAGCGCGTAAAGTAGAAGCAGACACAATAGGTGCCTTAGAAGCATAGGTTTATTCTAACTCTAGCATTCTTTATGACAGGAATTGTTGGCCAGCATGGCTCTGAATCTCTTAAAGTTGTATACAAATTATGTGATGTGAATTTTTCTAAGAATAGGAACAGTAATTTTCATTTTACAGTCAAAGTGGGATGTAACACTAATCAGTTTGTGAGGTCAAAAATGTAGTATTTAATAGCAATGAATTTTAGGATGAATTTAAATGAAGTTTAGGTCAATTTGCAGGAAAATCACAATGGATAGCTGTAATGAACGAAGACAAGTTAAGCAATGCTTTTAATTAAGAATAAGTTGAGCCAAAGCAAGACTGACATTCTCTGTTAAAAAGAGGAGCTTGACAAGGAAATGTGTCCAATAGGAGGTTCCCCTACTTATTTTGGAGCAGATCCCAAACTAGGTTAAAATAGTGACTCTTTCAGAGGTAACTGCTTTACCTCATCTCTTTGTAGGGCATATAACTATGTTCACTTTTACCCAATGCTAATCAAAACCTGTTGAAAGAAATATGAAAGACATGTATGAAGAAAACTTAGTCTACTGAATGACTTAAAAGATTGGAACAAGTGGAAAAAAGTACCTTGTTTTTGGAGATTCCGTATTATGGAAATAACATTTATTTCTTAAATGAATGATCTTTAAATCTGATGTGATCCTAATCAAAATACTAATGGGATGTTGTTGGTTTTGATTTGGTAATGTTTTTTTTTGAGAAGGAAAGGTTTTATGGTACAATGATTGAAGTTCATTTTGAAGAATAAATATGGGAGAAGCACCACAAATATGGGGAAAATCTGAAAACTGGTAATGAGGCTGAACTCATTAGAATTTATGAAATTCTAATAAAGTTTTATGGTGTTGACATAGAAATATATGGTTACCTTAGACTGTAGACAATAGACACAAGGATATTTGGTCCTCTATTATATGATCAAGATTGCATTTCCAGTTAATACAAATAATTACTTATTCTATAAAGAGTGTTATGACAGCTTTGCCATTTGGTGGGAAAAAGCTGTATCTTTTACTGGAACTTCCAGGTATATCGTAATCTTAAACTCAAAATGAAATAAAAAAATACTGGAGTGGTTTTATAATCTTGAAGGGGAGGAAGCATCCCATCCAAAGCCATAAAGTAAAACAAACAAAAAATTACATATTTTAAAAAATTTTATGGCAATAAAAAGGACTATAATGACGTCAAAAGATTCACTGGACAAAAAAAATCTTTAACATATATGACAAAGAATGCTTATGCATTAGTAAGAAAAGAGGCTACCAACTTAATAAGAAAAGGGGGCAAAGGATAATCCTAGATGGTAATAGAAAGATATATGTGTAAATGTATCATGGAAAGATATATACATACTCAATATATGGCTGGTAAGCATATATTAATAATATATAATGAAGGTATCGGCTAGCCAGGCCATTTTCCTCTTCTACTGTTCTTGAGAATATGAATTAGTAGTCATTTTTAGGAGGCAATTTGGTAGTATTTCTCAAAATCTTATATATGCCTACTCAAGGAATTTAGCCCACAAGTGTATCAGTACATTTCACAGATATACACATATCTCTGTTACAGCATTGTTTTTAATAGTGTAGAAACTGACAAAAACCTCAAGTATCCATCAGTATGGGTCTGACTTAAATTAATGATAGTACTCTCATGCAGTGGAATTTTATGCAGCCATTAAATCAAAACAGAATTAGATGTAGAAGTACTGTCATGGAATGACATCCATGATAATGTTCAGTGGGAAAAAAAATGCTGTTGTTTGAACAACTGTCTAAAATGAAGCTCACTTTTTCTATTGATGAAGCTCACTTTTTCTATTGACGTAAAATAGAAAATGTATGCAATGAAATGCACAAATCGTAAGTGTACATTGGTTGAGTCTTGACAAATGTGTATACCTGTAGAACACAGTCCCTATTAACACAGAGAGTGCCAAATAAAATGTATACACATTTTAAGAAAGGAAAAAGCTATTAAAATTGTAATACTCAATATATACCGATAACAAAAGATGAATACAAGTCACATTTGACTTCTGCAATTACAAGAGGTGCTCAAAGTGGTTACCATTATTTAGCGTCCACACACTTCGAATTATGGCGAACTACTGCTTGAGCAACGTTGACCAAAGTGTCCTCGTGCGTATATTTTTTGTCACCCCCTTATATACAGCATTACCATCACCCCAGAAAACTTCTTCCTAATCAGCTCATGTCCTCCCCAAAGACAACAGTTCTCATTTTGTTCCCCTGAAGATCTTGCCTGTTTTAACATTCATATATGTGGAATCATATAGCTTATCTTTACTTATGAATGATAGTTGAGATGAATATGAAGTATCTTAAGTTGACATTTATTTTAGTCCTTCATTTGTTTATTCCACTGTCTTCTCACTGTTTTATATAGTCTTTTTCCCTCTCTCTTTCAATTGCTTTTAAGATCTTTATTTTGTCTTTGGAGTTCTACATTTTCACTGTGATGTGTGTCTTCAAGTGATTTCTGTTTATTTGTCTTCCTTGGGATTTATTGTGCTTTCTGAATATGACAGATCTGGAAAATTCTAATGCATTATCTTAATCTCTTATTTCCTTGTCTTTGCTACATTCTAGGTAATTTACTCAGTTATATCACCCAAGTTATTTTCTCTCCTCATCTGTGTCTACTTATTCCTATCTTTAGCCCATTCACTGAGTGTTTTCTGTTGTTTGTTTCAGTTATGTTTATTATTTCCAGAAGTTCTGTTTCTTTTCCAAATCTATCTAGTCTTTTAGACAGAATTATATTCCTTTCTCATATTTTAAGCTCCCTTTTGTTAACTAATGTAGGATATTATCTGTGTAAGTAATTACAGTATGTGAGGTTTTTGGAAGTCTATTCACTGCTGCCTGCTGTTCTGTTGACTCTTGACTATGGTGGCTTGTTTCCTTGTTTTTTTCCTAAAATGTAATTGTGAACTCAAGTTCCTGTAGAAGGTGGTATGCATTTGCTTATGCCAAATACTCTATGGCACCAATCCAGAACTCTTTAATTTCTTAGTCTGAAGACTATACTAATAGTAATAATCTGAACTCCAAACCCATTTGAGGGAGCTGCAGTTAAGCATTCTCAGTTGAAACCTTTCCCCCTAACCCCTCCGCCTCTTCCTCTCCCAAGAGCCCAAGCTGAGGTTGACAACTTTCCTTATTGTCTCCCTTTGCTAGTGGGCAGGATTTTTCTGGTTCACCCTTTCACTGATTTTATTCAGTGATCTCAGTTTGAGGTCCCTAGTTTATGTGGGCCCAAGATCTTGTCTCATGTCACACAGTAGCTGCTGAAACACAAAGCTCTTGGTTATCAAGTTTGGCAGAGGCCTCCAAAGCGTGCGTATCTTCAGCATTCCACTGTGGTTTTCAGTATGTTTGTCTATTTCTCCAGGATTTCCTGCTGTATGCCATTGGGAGGGTTTGCAGATTATCTTCTCTACCATATTGCCTTATTGTTTAAAATAAGCACTGGCTCCAGTACAAAGTTACAGTCATTAGTGGGAAAGAAGTTGGATCAGGAAGGCATGATAATTACTATTCACCCTGTAATTCTCCTTGGAATGTGTTTGATAGATATAACCATATATCTAGAAAATGAAATATATGCAGAGATATTCAGTACAACATTGTTTATAACAGTAAGAGTAGTATGAAGCTAAATATTCATCAATAGTAGCCTGCCTAAATAAATTACGGTATACTTTTACAATGGAAAAAGAATGAAATAGCTCTAAATGTACTAACATGGAATGATTGCTAGAAGTATTAACTGAATAAAGATAGATGCAGAATTATCGTTATATTCTATTGTGTGAAAAATAAAATTTTAATACATATATGCTTATATTATAAACTGGTAACAGTGGTTACCTTAAGGGAGGGAAATTGGCTAGAGAGGGACAGAGATGAGAATTATATACCCTTTTGTATCTTTCTGAATTTTAGACCATGTGCATGTAATGCTTATTTTAAGAATAAATTAACTTTTTAATAATGATTTAAAAAGACATTGATAGATGAGGGCAGGACCATTGTACATTTTGAGTTGTAAATATAATCTTTGTCAAATATTCTGATGCTATCATGAAATTCCATGTTTTTGTCTATGGCTGCCACGCTTTTTCAGTTGTCTTTTAGTGTTTTGCTTCAGGAAGCTATGGATATCAAACCTGGAGACTATATGGTCATGCTTAGGTAATATGTCTCATTTGGATGCGTAAGTTCCTCATTTTATTTTCTTGACTATTTGAGTCTGAGGATTCAGCAGTGAGGTGCGGAATGCACTTTGACTTGTGAATTGGAAAAAAGGTTTGGACTGAGATCCCTCCCCAACAAGATCTTTAGCTTAACTCCAGGCTTGGACTCTTCTGTGTGGGCTAACCACCCATTCCCCAGAAATGGACCCAACTTTTGACATTCTGCCCCCACTTTGTTTCCACCTGCCCTAAACTCTCAGTTCTAAGTAACCCAGTCCTTCTTACCATTCATTCCTTTAACGCTATCAGCTGAGAACTGGGGTGTGTTTTTTTTTTTAACACTTGTTTTTCTTTGTTTTTTTTTTTTTTTCTTTTATTGGGGAAGGGGAACAGGACTTTATTGGGGAACAGTGTGTACTTCCAGGCCTTTATTCTAAGACAAGTTGTTGTCCTTTCAATCTTAGTTGTGAAGGGTACCGTTCAGCTTCAAGTTGTTGTCCTTTCAATCTTAGTTGTGGAGGGCACAGCTCAGCTCCAGGTCCAGTTGCCGTTTTCTAGTTGCAGGGGGCACAGCTCACCCACCATCCCTTGCGGGAGTCGAACCGGCAACCTTGTGGTTGAGAGGATGCGCTCCAACCAACTGAGCCATCCGGGAGCTCAGCGACAGCTCAGCTCAAGGTGCCGTGTTCGATCATTCTTGCAGGGGGCACTGCCCACCATCCCTTGCGGGACTCGAGGAATTGAACAGGCAATCTTGTGGTTGAGAGCCCACTGGCCCAGGTGGGAATCGAACTGGTAGCCTTCGGAGTTAGGAGCATGGAGCTCTAACCACCTGAGCCTCCGGTCCAGCCCCCGAACTGAGTTGTAAACTTCCTTTTGACCCAGGGTTTTTAGCTCTCTGTCTATGGGTCTCTGTTGGACTTCAACATTAAGGTAGTAGAAGTGTGCTCATTATTAAACAAAAGTGTAAATTAATAGTTGGGCTCCAGTCCTGTTTTAGAAGCTAGCCACTAGATGTCTCTCTTGTAAAGAAATAACCCAGATTCAAAAAATTACATTTTGTTCTTTGGATAAAATTACAGCATTCTAATTATAATGCAGTGATATACTCATCCGCCTCTGCATTAATGTCAGTAGCACCTTTTTCCTGAAACAATTATGTGGTGATACACTTCTTAAGCACAGGTTTCTGTTTTTGTTTTTGTTTCATTTTTTGTTCTTTTCATGGTAAGTTATATAGGTTTGTACTTTGCTGCAAACTGACTTTAGAAAAGAGAGAGCAAAAGAAAGTGAAATGATGGGTTTAGAGGTTGTGGTCATGGGCGGACAAGTGGATTTTTCTGTGATCTTTGAGGGATTACATAATAGGTGCTCAATATAAACTTGTTACCTAATTGAAAACGTTTAGCTCTCCGGTTTCTGTGCCATGACGGCTTTGATATAGTTTGACGGAATAATTTCAGAACAACAGCAGGGACTTAGCAAAACACTGTGAAAGAATAGAAAGCTAACGGTTCCCCAATCAGGCTTTTCCTTGCTGGGACAATGTACAGTGGTAAGGAAAGGCAGATGCTATGCTGTAGCTCCCAGAGCGTGTGCCTTTCCACAGCAGCAGTTAGCCAGCATTCATGAAAATGGAAAACCAGACTCAGACTGGTTCACTTAGGGAAGTCCTTCCCTAGTCCTCCACGTCTGCTCCTTCATGATATTCCTCTGGAATGTGTCTCTTTCCATTTCCTTCATGGCAGCATTTGTCAGCTGTGTTCTCCCATGCAGGCCCATCTTCTCTCACCCTGGACCTTTGGGGACCTTCTAAATGCTCTCCTTACTTCAGTGTCTCCTCACCTCAGTCTCTCTTAGACACTGCTGCCGGACACAGCCTTCTAAAAGCTGTCGTTACGGTGATGGTCACCTGCTCGTATTCCGTTAATGCTTCTGTGCCCGCTGGAGTTGTTAGCACAAGTGCCTTCACAGGCCATAGGCAGAATTGCCAGTAGGTGAAATGTGTCACCTCATCTCCTGGCCTTGGACTGTCTGAAGCTCTCCAGTGTTGAGTCCCATTCCATGGCCTGAAATTAACTCCCTTATCCCTCTTCCCCATTTGGAATTACTACTTCTCATTAAGCAAAATAAAGTAAGTCTTCCTTAGTGCATTTGCTTTTTAACAGAGGAATAATAATATAGTTAATAATTCTTGAGTGTTTATTTTGTGTTAAACATGACAAAATTTAATTTAACCTTCATGTGTAAGGAAGTTTTCTTGGCCAGTTACTTAACCCTCTGTCCCCGTTGTCTTATTTGTAGGGTGACGACAGTAACAGTGCCCGTTTTGTGTAGTAAGCGGTTTTCACTCCAGTCTAGAGTGCACACCAAAACGAACTGCAGCAATTTCAAAATGCAGGGGCCTGGGCTCACCAACAGAATTGCTAGTTCACTGAGCCTAGAGTAGACAGAGCTTAGGCATCTTGCTTTTCAAATAGCACTAGACGAGGCTATGCATGTGTGGGAGAAAAAGGTATATGGGAAATCTCTGTACCTTCTTGTTGATTTTGTTGTGAACCTAACACTGCTCTAAAAAAAAAACAAAAAATGCCTTTAATTAAAAAAAAAAAAACAGCACCAGATGATTCTCTGTTTACCTCTACCTTTGAAACCACTGACCTATATGCCAGTAAGTCACTGTCCCTTTACTTAAGTAGTTCAGTCACTTCCCACTGAAGACAAATCAGTAACTCTTACACCTGTGTAGTCAGTGCTTTGTGGCGTGTTGGTGGAGCGCTGAGGGAGCACAGTGGAGGGCTCACTGCCCCAGCCTTGGGGTGTTACTACTGAGAACTGGGAGCTGGAGAGACCTCCCGGAGAATGCAGAGTTCAAGCAGATTTTTGAAGGACAAGAAGGAGTTTTTAAGTCTGGGTTTTAAAGATGCAAAAGGATAGAAGAGCAGATTTATAATATGACTGGTTTGATGTGTCTAGAAACTAGGGTGGGAGTTGCTAAGTGGTAGGGGATGAAGCTGGAGACGGCTCCACTGGGGCTGGGCCTTGCAGGACCTTACTCATATATGCCATGCCAGGGAGTTTAGATAGAGGCACTTCTGAGCAGAAAAGTTTCCTGTTCCTATGAGGGATCCATACTAAATATGGATCTTCATAATTTGTCCCCACCTGATTTCCTCATGTACTCAACTAAATGTACCCACGCTGATCACTATTCTTAATCCTAGGATGTCTTCCCCTGCCCTGTTTCCTGGTCACCTGTGACAGTGCACAGGGTAGCTCATCTTCCCCATTATTTCTTCTTTGTCAGAGTTCCTACAGTACATATTTTCTCCACAGTTAATATGAAACAGATGCCAGTATTTAGTGCAGGTATTCATTCAGCTTTTGGTATGCGCGTATCTGCTCTCCTTTCTGCATTCTAATGTTTCTTAGTAGAAACATTAATGGCGTTTTGAACAGGACAGTTTTTTGTTATGTGGAACTTTCCCAGACGTTGAGGAAGGTTAGCACTCTGGCCCCTGTCCACCAAATACCTAAAGTGCTCCCCAGTTTTGAAACAATCAGAACTGCCCAGCCATTTCCAAATGCCCTTACCCCCCAGGTTAGTACCATTCACAGTTGAGAACTGCTTTATTAACCTCAAGTATTCCTAAATTATTTGAAGCAAATATACTTTTTCATTTCGATCTTCCCCTACTACATCCATTGTCTTAATGTACTGTCTACTATAGCCAATACCACATACTTAACCTATTTCCCATTATTATCATGTTGTGGTGAAACTGATTTTTAAAAGAGCAGAACACAGTATTTAACTGGAACTTTTCAGAGTATTTTCATAATGGTGTGAGACATAAAATTTTGGTTTTCGTTCTCCCCAATTCCAGTAATTTTAATCCATGCTGAGTAACGGCACAGATCCTTTGTATTCACTCCTTCAAAAACACTGTTAGGGTACCAATCCTAATAGAATAGATGGATTATTTTTGTGAATAGTTTCTTTTATTTTTGAGACTTTCAAGTTTGACTTTGAAATACATTTTAAAAGATTAAATGCCTGTGAGTGAAGGAGTATATAGATTATTTTGTACATTTGTTTTTTCCTTGAAGGCTTTCAAAATTTGGTATATTTCTTTCTGCTTTAAGTTAAAATAAGATTTTGTAACCTACAGTAGAACAAAAAGCTTTTTGTCCTGAAATTCCTTCAGATGTATATTGGCTGCTTCTAAATTTCATAACAGTTAATAATTTACAGATTAGTCTATCTTCCTTTTCTGTTGTTTAGAAATGAAAGGCGAAACTTACAAAGAAGAAAACTTGAATCCTTTGTATTAGTTACGATGCTTTAAATGTTGCATGAAACTAAAAAATGGGTAATTCAAACTGATTTGAGCTATAAAAAGGGTGTATTATTGGCTGTCATAATTGATTATCCAGAGTAAGATGGACTTTAGGTTTAATAGATGCAGTGACTCAATTATATCATCAAGGACCCAGTTTATTAGTCATTCTCCATTGTATTCTCTATGGTGTCAGCTCGATCCTCATGGTCATGGAATGCTCGTCGTAAAAGTTCGGGTTATAGTAAATATCCAGGAGTGCTTCTCTCCCAGCATTACTGAACAGGAAACCTGAAATTCACCATAATTGGATCACCCAGGCCATCTGCCCAATCCTGAGCCAGGAGAATATAAGATAATGATTTTCTTAAGCCAACCAGTAAATACATACGCCTGGAGATAGGGATGGGGTCCATTTATCAAAGTATGGTGATAGGTTAGGAAGGAGGAAGGAGGTATGTGATTGCCAAGTAGACAATCAAAATATCCACTATAGCTCTTAAAAATAATTTGAAAATATGGAGGCAAATATTTGAAATAAAGTATAATTGAGATACTTTTGAATTAACAATACAGAAAAATACATGATTTGTTATTGAATTTTCAGTTCCGGGAAGTTCATAGTAGTATAGATAAGAACACAGACTCTGGAGTTACTGTACTACCTGGGTTCAAACCCCAGCTCTGCCACTTTCCAGCTGAATAATGACTTTGGAAAAGTGACTTTCTTCTACCTACCTTAGTGTTCTCACCTGTAAAATGAAATAATGGCATTTTGTCTCACTGAGTTACAAGAATTAAATGAATTAATATATGTATTTAGAACAATGTCTGACATATAAAAGCATGTAATAAACTATTGTTATTACAATTGCTGCTCACTAGTGCAGCAATTGCTGTAAAAGGATCTACTGGTAGTTTTTATAACCTGTAGACTTTTCTAATTTAATTAGTGGTATAGTATTCTGGAAATCAGACATGTAGAAATTAATAGCTTTCGCTTATTTACCTCACGGAGTCATCGATATTTAAAAATCCGAAGTAAAAATTTCAGGCATATTTGAACTGACATAATATGTCAGTGTGCTTTCTCTAAAGTTTTAGGAAATACTTACCTTAATAACTATAAACAAGGGCTGAAAAGTTAATGTCCTGAATATATTAACACCTATTAGGAGAGTTAAGCAGTAGGATGATGAATCTCCCTCTAAGCCCTCATTTCACTCTTTAAAAACCTTTGTTGTTGGTGCATTAACCACAGAATAAAATCCATACTGTTGAGCATATATTCAGGACCCTTTACATTCTGATATGAATCCATGTATCCAGTGTCATCTTTGGTCACTTAACGCTAAATTCAGTTTGAGTTTGGTTATGAACTCATGGCGAAATATTCTCAGTTACGGGCCCTGTCAGTATCCTGTTCTAAGCTTCCTTAACTCAGGACATTGAATTGAATGTTGAATAATAACAAGGGAAACAATAGCAGCAACTAACATTTTTGATTGCTGTGTTCGGAGCTCTTGACATATATTTGCTCATTTAATCCTATGATATAAATACTGTCGTCATTTCCTGTTTTACTCTGAGAAACCTGAGGCACAGAGGAGATGTGTCTCTCACTCAAGATCACATCAAATAATATATTGTTAAGAAAAGTAAAATCCAAACAGAGTCCACTTAGCCTCTGCCCTGCCCTACCTCTGAGTATTACAGTATTTTGAGTATTCTTCCTGTGTACAGTGTCAACAAAGAACAGTGAGCTTTCATGTGAGAACTCTGTGCTCCTCCTACAGTGATATGAAAGGAAAAAGGCAGTGCCCCGGTTGGTGCCTTGGCCTAAACCCCACTATCTCTCTGCATCCCTAATGCCTTGTGAGCCCTCAGAAGTGTTCTTTGGGTAAATGTTGGTTAATCAGTGAGGGAGCAGAATGAGAATTGGGAATTTTTCTTTCTTTTTTTTTTTAAGAATGAAAGTATTTAAACTCATTTAAACTTTGTATTAGAAATCTTACTTCTTAGAATTCAACCTCCATATGTAACTCGTAGTTGTAACATATTTTTTTTTTTAAGGAAGGTGGCTTTGAAGCTGTCAAAATTAAATTAGATAAAAGTAACCCCAGCTCTGGTTGGGTAATACTCTCTGAGATAAAAAGGAAACATCTTAAAACTTTGAATAATGAAATATTTTTAAGTTTAAAAAGAATATTAAAATTATAGTATTCCTTTCAGTGACTACTATTCAGCACTTCTTCATGAAAACATCTTTGACTTAGCTGACTGTAAAAAATAGCAAATCGTTATGTCAAAGATTTATTTAATACAGACTTATGAAGTAAGAATTAAGTCCTATTATTATGTCAAGAAATAACCGTAGCTAAAAGTTTGGGACATAGCTTTATATTTATAGATGCATGTATGATTATATACCAAGGATGTCAAAAAAATGTATACAAGTGGACACTTTGGTCAACGTTGCTCAAGCAGTAGTTTGCCTTAATCAGAAGTGTCTGGATGCTGATGGTAACCACTTTGAGCACCTCTTGTAATTGCAGAAGTCAAACGTGACTTGTATTCATCTTTTGTTATCGGTTAATATTGAGTATTAAAATTTTAATAGTTTCCTTTCTTAAAATGTGTATACATTTTTTTGGCACCCTATGTATTATATTTTTTTTAAGATTTTATTGGCGAAGGGGAACAGGACTTTATCCGGGAACAGTGTACTTCCAGGACTTTTTTCCAAGTCAAGTTGTTGACTGTCGATCTAAGTTGTGGAGGGTGCTGTTCAGCTTCAAGTTGTTGTCCTTTCAGTCTTAGTTGTGGAGGGCGCAGCTCAGCTCCAGGTCCAGTTGCCAGTTGCAGGGGGCGCAGCCACCTTGTGGTTGGGAGGATGTGCTCCAACCAACTGAGCCATCTGGGAGCTCAGTGGCAGCTCAGCTCAAGGTGCCGTGTTCAATCTTAGTTGCAGGGGGCGGAGCCCACCATCCCTTGGAAGAATTGAGCTGGGGCAACCTTGTGGTTGAGAGCCCACTGGCCCATGTGGGAATCAAACTGGCAGCCTTCGGAGTTAGGAGCACGGAGCTCTAACCTCCTGAGCACCCTATGTATTTTTAAATAGAAATGCCATCCTTTAACATACATCATTCTACCTTAGTGCATATAGTTCTGTTTCATCTTTTCATTCATTATGTAGATCTACCATGATTTATTTAATCAGTTTTCTGATGATACACATGTAGATTATTTCTTTTTTTTTTTCCTGTTATAAGAAATGGTACAGTGGAAATTTTGTGTGTATGTCATTACATGTCCAGTTTGTTTCCTTGGGATACATTCCTGGGAATAAAACTGTTGAGGCAAAAATATACTTTTTTCATTATGAATTTTTATTTGTAGCTTTTATGAAATTGAAGTGCCAGAAATTCACACCAGTTTATACTCCTGTCAGTAATGATGAATATTCATTTCATCATGTTTCCCTAGCATTTCTAATTTTAACAGCATCTTTGTAAGTCTGGTAGGTGAAAATATTTCATTTCTATTTATATTACTTTGGTTACAAATGAGCTGGCACATCTTACCATATTAAGAGAACAGTGCCATTTTGAAGGATCTGATAACTTTTGATTTGCATCTTCCTTGGAATTATAGTAGCTCTCCAAAGATGAAAATTTACAATTTTAAGTAATGATGTCAGAAAAATAATTGAGTATATGGGTATAGAACTCCCCCCAGATTTGTGTCTTCGTTCACATATCACTTTCTTGAAACTCGCAAATGATCCTTAACAGTTTCTAGTAAGCAAGTTGTTAAATAAGTGCCCTATATTAAATGACTAAAACCAAGTATGTATAAAATAATATTTATTTTCCTCATTTAATAACGTGTACCATCTAAGTGTTTCTCATTATCTCCTCCCAAGCGGGCTTTTAAGATATTTTCCTTCTGATTGCCCTCCCATGATATTTTGAAACCACAGATGTACTGTATGTCTGTTGATGTACGGTGACCCTAACCATTATAAGAGCTAAGATCATTTTTACCCTCCCAAGAACCAGTTTTCAAGTTTTCACCCCTATTGGGGGATGCTGCCCCATTGAGAATGCATGGTGTGTGTGTGTGTGTGTGTGTGTGTGTGTGTGTGTATTGATATTTGGGGAGGAGGAGCAAAAGTATTGCTATGCATGAATGGTTATTTCTGTTTCATAAGACTCAGAGAAGGAGGTCAGTGTTTCTATTACTTTTGTCAGGTTGTCCAGAAGGGAACATTAAGTTTCATAATTGCCACTATTACTTCACCCGTTTATTATCAAACTCTAAAACATAGTGCCTTGGGGTGCCTAAGTTACCTAGAATATTCTGGGTACAGTATTTCCATTCTTGAAAATGTTGATAAATAAAGCAAGGACACAATAGCTGCATTTTACTGAATTTAAGCAAGAGTAGTCCTAATGCATTAGGAGTAATAGTAAATGTTTAAACTTCTGTCGTAGTGGATCTCAAAAAGTGGTGCTTTTGCCTTCCAGAGGACATTTGCAATATCTGGGAGCATCTTTAGTTGTCACAACTGGGGGAATGGGTATTGCTAGTGGCATCTCATGGGTGGAAACCTGGGATGTTGCTAAACGTCTTTCGATGCACAGGGTAGTGTCTCCCTGCCCACCTCCATAATAAAGAATTATCTGGTCCAAAATGGCAGCACTGCTCTATCCTAACGATTCTACTTCTTGGAATCTGTCTTTAGAAAGTAATCAAAAAATAAAGAAACAATTATAGATACACATAAAAATACTTACAGAAGCATTAACTTTATTTTTTCCTTTGCAAAAGTGTGTTCTTTTAGAAACATAAATATAACTGAAATATATATGTGTATATATACATATGTATGTACATATATGTATATGTACATATATAATTACAGTTCCGCTCACAAGTAATGTTTTGGGGATTTTGGTTATGCATATTTTTTTAAGTGGGACACGTATCACTATAGTATATAATTATGAAAAATGGGAAACGAACTTAATTCTTTTGGACTTGGGAAGAGATTTGGTTTGCCATGTCAAGGCTACATTTAATTTCAGGAACACCAAAGAATTGGAAACTACTTTAGAGATTGTTAACGTGCCCATTTTAGGAATTCTTTATTCAACACCCTTCCACTTCTTTTTGTCCACTCATTCATTTAAATCTTTTACTCTCAGTAACTGTTCTCATCAGTAGGGAATATATAAATAGATTTGGCATTCTTTACCCAATGAAATACTGTGCAATGATTCACTTAATAATATATTATTATTGATACATCACTTAATATGTATCATAAATCTGTACAGCATAACTTAAATGAAAGAGGCAAGGCATAGGATATTTAGAGTATGGTAACATTGAAATAAATGTTAATATCACACAAATACTATACTGTTTATAGATATGTGTATAAAATATAAAAGATCAAACCATGAATGGCAAGAATTCACACCCAACCTCAAGACAGTAGTTATCACTGATGACAGGTAGGGAATTGGATCAAGAAACAGTACAAGGATCACCCATGTCAATAACCTTTTATTTCTTAAAAGGAAAAAAAAACCTCAAACAAATATGGCAGTATACAAGTTGATTAAATCTGAGTATGAGTATATTAAGTAGCCTTTATATTCTATTTTTTCTTTGTTTTTGAAATATTGCAAGATCACATTTTTTAAAAGTAAATGTATTTTTCAAATTTGTTCATGTATGAACTGAGGCCAAATATAGAAAGATTTTTATAATAGTCATAATTTAGCAATGTGTATATAATAAAACAGTAATGAATGACTTCCTTATAACCACAGGTAGTTAACTACTACAAATAAAATGATTTCCAAGGGCTTTTCTCTCTTTTTGGAATAAGTACTTTCTGAAGGTCTTTAGGGTCTACTGAATGTTAAGAAAGGTGAGTGATTCTTGAAATTACTCAAGCAACGATTGGAGTGATTGAGGATGATTTACAATTCTATAAGATCACAAGTTCACAATCTTTTTCTCCCCCTAGGTAACTTAACATGGAAAAACAAATATATTTAGAAAGGAACCATGTTACTCATTAAGAGTAACAAAATCAGTTTATTTCTTACTAAGAGAAATGCTGTATCTCTCAGCCTCTTGATAGTGATATTATGCTATCTGTGACTTTCACAGATAACAGACATTGCAAGGTGTTTTCTTTTAGAAGAATTATTTATTTAAAACCACTATCAACATAAACATAATCAAGCATGTTTTTCTCTTGCTAGGGCAAAAAACTGTCTTGTTATTAAAGAAAACTTCCATAAGCAGCTCTATGGTAACTTACCCTAATAAAAGAACTTTTAGTTGATTTTATGGTCATTGTCATAAATGTTTGGGGGGGACATACTCTGCTAGGTTATATTAAAAAAAAATTATTTTAGATATGTTGCTAAGGCATAGATTTGTAGGAGATGATGATTGACCATTGCATGGACATGCTACCGGCCATTATCTTGCCAGTGGGTTGTTAGAAATTTCTTCTAAGTAAAGAAAAAATGTGTAATAACCATCATTTAGTGAAGACAATAAAATTTCTGTAATGGATTCAATATTTGAGCATTAAACATTTTAAACATTTTTAAAAAGTAATGGTATCTAGTGTCACCAAATTTAGATATATTAAACAGAACGTATGCTCATTTTTCTAAAATCAGACTTTTAATGAATTGCTACTGTCAATCCTGTATCAAACCAAAATTCAGACCAGAAAGCAGAGGGACTGTAGCTTAGAATGCATTCTGCTTAGCAACCAATTTGTTGTCTGCTGTTTTGCTGCTGAATGCACGTACTCATGGCTCAAAAGTGTATCTGCAGCCAGCTGGTCTCGACCGGACAATACTTCATTCACCTCATTTCCAGACTAGTCAGGCATAGACATCAGCTCATTGTTTTTAGTCATGAGGAAATTTATTTGTAAACTTCAAGTAGCAGCACACTGATGTCAAAAGCCCCTGAACTACAAGAAATTGCCTTCTAATTCAGGAATGTCAAGTCCTTGGAATTCAGAACTGCTTCATTTACATTTTTTTCTTTTTAAAATCTCTTGCAAGTATATTGTTTGAAAAACATGCCCTCTAAAATCCCAGAAAAGAGGCAATAGCTCCTAGTAGAAAAAGTACATTAAAATCTAAGAGTACTTGTAGAATTCTTACCTGAAAACAAAATTTAGGAAGTTTGATTTGTGTTCAAATTTTTATTTCTATCTTGATCCTCACGTGATTATTTTCTCTCTTAGAAAACAACAGTTTTGTTGGCATGTAAAGCTCCAGTTTCCTCAGAGTCAAGCTGTATACGTAGAAAAAAGGTACATATCACCACTGTCTATTATGAACTTACTTGTTTTTATTATGTCTCTGTATTTAAAATAAATTGTTAACTTAAATGTGATAACAATAAATGTATGTCAATAATAGAATGGATAACTAAGCTATATTGCTATAATGAAATACTAAACACTGAAAATGAATGACATACAGCTACACACATCATCAGGGGTGAATCTTAGAAATAACGTTGAATGAGAAAAGCAACTTAAGGAAGAATACATAGAGTATGATTCTGTTTGAAAATATGAAAAAAAGTATACTTTTTAGGAATACCTACAGAGGTGGTAGAACTCTAAGGGAAATGATTAGCACAGAAATCATGATGGTGTTTACTTCAACAGGGGGAGCAGCCTTTAAGGAGAGATGCAAGGAGAATTAAGATGGCTGAAAACTGTTGATTTCTTAAACAGGGTGGTTATATAGGAAGTGAAAAATGACCCAAAATTCTACGCTGCAGAGTATACTACTATTAACATCATAGCATGTCCCTCAGAAAATATGTTATTGTAGATATGTACATTGTATACTCATAATTGGAATTAATTTGCATAAACAGCTTTTATCCTACTATTTTCATATTATGAACATTTTCAGGTGTCATTTAAAATTTTTGATAGTTGTGTACTGTTTGCTTCCTTGAGTTAGGAAAATTTTAAAGTTGCTTTTTAAGTAATATATTTAACATATATCTACATTATGTATACATGTCTTCTCTTTGAAATGGTCATATGGATTTTAATGAAAAACTTTCTTACTTGAAGGTGCAAACCAGTCTAAACACAGCGAAAGGACTTCCATTTTACAGATAGGGCTATATAGTACAATATATGAATATGAATATAGGACTAAGGAAAGTTACTAGTTCAAAGCAGTGTCTTAATTTTGTTTTTACAACTTTATAGTTTAAAATTATGTGCATACATATAGGAAAGTTGGAAAAACATAAAATTCTCTTTGTTTCCAGGGAAAGTAGCTTAACCTGGTTTTATGATTTAGAATGAATAAACTTGAACATGCACTGAAATTAGCATAATCTGAAACCTTTTTTCAGATTTTTTTATTTCAGCAACTTTCAAATATATTTCTTCCTGACTTCTTTCTTTTCATCTTTGAGCACAGGTATGTGTTAAAAGAGGCTTCATGTTTTTGTAATTGATTTATAGGGAGCTTCTCAAAATATTGTTTTTTAAGACTTTGCTGAGTGTGTCCAGGAAGTCTTTTTGAGCTATTTTCCTGCATAAGTTTTGCTTAATAGGACAGTATATATTGCCAAAAATAAAATAAAAAGACAGTCTGTGTTCAGTTATTTAAACAAGCCGCAAGATTTAGGAATTCTAAATTAACACCTCTAGTAGAAAATAATAATAATATGTTTTTGTTTTTGTTGGGAAGAGTACCAGATGATAAAACTATTAATGAAATCCTAAGACCTTACATTGATCCTGAAAAGTCCGATCCTGTAATTCGTCAAAGGTATGTTCTTAAAATCTTGTAACTTTCTAAAATTATTTGAGAAGTTTGAGGTATTTGTTATGTGCATATTTATTATGTAAAGTCATGACTTTATTAGAATGTGATGTGTCAGTGCCGTTTGCTTTCTGTCTCATTTCCTTAGCTTTTGCTCAAGGCTTTGTCAGTGACAGATTATGCATTTGGATAGTAATAGCAGTAGTTAGTTAATACTTACTCTTTACTGTGTCCCAGACACTCTTTGAAGCAGATAATAATAAATTCATTGAATCCTCACAGTAACCCGGTAAGGTAGATTACTGCTGTTATATCCATTTTGCAGGAGGGCAAACTGAGCCTTAAAGTGGTTAGGTGACTTCATATGGCTAATAAACAGGGAAGCTGATATTCAAACCCAGGCAGTCTGGAGTCAGAGTCTGCACTCTTTTTTTTTTTTTTTTTTTTTTTTTTTTTAGTTTCAGGTGTACAAAACAACATAATGATTAGACATTCCACACCTCACAAAGGGATAGCCTCAACAAGTCTGTACATCTGACTCTGTACATAGCCATTACAATATCACTGACTGTATTTCCTATGCTATACTTTACATCTCGTGACTACATAAATATATATTTTTTAATAGAGTCTGCACTCTTAACCCTTAAACTAAATGGCCTTTTAAGTTGAACCAAAAACTGAAAATTAGGAGTTTCCAAATAACTGTGAATGACAGGAAATCCTGTTTCAGCCAAGTGTTCATAAAACTGGGTAAGATGTACTCTGTCTCCTGTCCAGAAATACAGCATGGACAAAAATGATTAACATAGCATAGTGGAAAGAGTCAGTAATGAATGTCTAGGTTAGAATGGCTACCTCTCTCCCTTATTAGCTATATGATCAACAGCAAATTACTTCAGTTCTGGGCCTTAATTTTTTTCCATTATTAAAATGAGGTGGATAATATCTGCTAGATAGGGTTGTTATGAAGCTTTAAAAAAATAGCACATATAAAGTTCCTAGTACAGAGCCTCGCCACGTAGTAGGCAGTGCTTAAAAAGGGAAACTTATTAGAGTATGATTTAGTAGTGTTCCTGGGCAGGAACCCAGTTGACTTTCTTTCACCAGATGATACCTGCTTGGGATATGAATGCTTGGTTTGGTTCCAGAATAACCTGGTGTTTAAAATTTATACTGAATGGATTCTAGAATGGCTGATCCAGTTCTAGTTATTAATAAATATTGTCATCTACTTTTGAAAAAAGGTAGTGCCTAGACTGAATCATATCTATGTCACACACAAACAGGTGAAATAGCTGAGTTTCTGTCTAATTACTGATAATCCAGTTTACCGTGTTTCCCCGACAATAAGACCATCAGCTCTAATGTGTCTATTGGAACAAAAATTGACATAAGGCCTGGTCTTATTTTATTATAAAATAAAAAAACAAGACTAATTTACTGAAATAAGTGGTTTTTTAAATTTATTTAGTTGTACAGAGATAAGAAACGTAATTTTTAAAAATTCAGATCATTGGTGAGGAAATGTCTTTAACACTTTTTCTATTCTTGTGTAAATGAATTTTAAGTATTATTAGCTACTCATAAATGCTTCATCTTCCGTAGAAACTATTTTGACATACATTAAAAGTCAATTTTGCTTCCTTCAATGTGGCATTTTTATTTCAGGTTAAAAGCCTACATTCGCTCTCAGACCGGGGTCCAAATTTTAATGAAGGTCGAACACATGCAGCAAAATTTAGTAAGGTAAAATTGCTTCCCTCCCATTTCTTAATTCTGCAATATAATTAAGTAGCTTGATTAATTTAAGTAACTAGCTATTATACTAATTATCTGGCTATTAACAAAGCCTTTTAAAAGGCTTTTAAAAATGACTTTCACATTAAAATTTTAAAATAATCATGCTTATAGGATAAATTCAGTTGAAAAACCGCCCTGGTTAGAGTATTTTTAAATAACATCATGTGCAACTAAAAGATTTCTAAGTTGCATTTTAATGTACTTCAAGAAATACTCTCTACAACTGAGTTCCAGTGTTCAAGTTGTTGCCTTTGGAAATACAGAAATTCATGTGACCAACTGATCATTGCGTATATTGCAGTGGAAAGAACACTGAATAGAAATGTGAAAGGAGACAGGTTCTAACAAGCTCTGTGATTTGAGAAAGTTCTTAACATCACTGGGCTCTGTTCCTTCATTAATGGAATGATAAAGTACACTACACTAAGTGATCTCTGAGAAACCCTGCAGAGTCTGCTCAAGGGCCAGTTATGTGCAGCATACTTGCATACTTCAGAATTACAAAACACTGATCTTTTAAGACCTGTAATGCTTTTCCCTTCTCTACTGTTTAATTAACTTAACTACTAGACCCAATTTAGACTAGATCTGGTTGATCTTGTCTGCAATTTAATTTCCTAGTATGGCTTAGTTCCAGTTTGTTATAAGATTATCATGAGAAACTAAAGTGATTCATTTAGTGTATGGTAAGTGCATGCTTTTGTTTCTACTACTATTAGTATTATTGTTATTATTACTACTACTACTACAGATAAATGGATTCTTACAAAAGGTCTATACGTAAGATCATAAGTCTCATCGCTAAGAATGGGTCTAAATACCAAATCTTGACCACTTTCATTACCAGCATATCTCAGATATTCCCAGCTTTATGTCATTGATCATGGTTCAGTGATGAAAAATTGACATTTTCTATCACATGGTCCTTTCCCGAGACCTATTAATTCAATATATTTATATACAGTTAATGCTTTAACTCCCCTCCTTCCCCCAAAAGATTTGGGGTCCAAATAAGAGAAGGATAGAAAATTCTGTGGTTTCTGCAAAGATAGTTATCCAGAGTTATAACATGTATATTAACCAAATTCAGTTATTTTTGAAATTGGTAATCACTTATGTAACTAATGAGAAATATTCATGTAAAAAGTGTATTTTTTCTGTTTAACAAAAATCATCCTAAAGTGAATTCTGTATAACTGATGTTCAAATGAAACAATTTACATTGTTCCCTTGGAATTTATATCTGGTCAATCATTAATTCATTCTTCCTTCTTTTTCTATCTATGTTTCCTCTTCCAAATTTAGTTCCTTTCTTAACATGCACCATATTTTGTCTAGTTTTTGTAAATGTTATTCATGTGTCATATCTGTGGTACATACTCGATGAGTATACTATGGCTTCAGTCTCATAAGCCTGCTATGGGAGCACGTCGTTTGGGTTTTTATGAAAAGTGAAATTGCTTTTGGGATAGTTGTCTCATTTCAACTTCTCTAGGCCATGGAACTAACGTGTGCTCTCCCAGGCTTCTCCTGACAACCTCCTGACATGTCTAACCATTCTAACACTTCAGCCCCATTCTGAGCACTTGCCAACTCCTTGTCATAGGCTGCCGGTGTGGGGATAATATGTAAATGGCTCCGGAAGGACTGGAAGGGAGACAGTAAAACTACGATCCATCTCGGTTCAGGAAATTCTTATTCTTAAATGCAGTAGGAGAATAAAACTAATCGCCTCATCATTTCCTTTGTATATGCTTAACTGACCTTGGATAATTACAAATAGTAGCCATTGGCTACTGTTTTAATGGCTGCGTGCATGGGATTATTTATTTTATTTTTTAAATTAATAAGTATGTATTTGAAATACCAGATTGCTCTTCTAGGATTAAATAAAAATATTTATTTGGATGAGTTTGGCATCTACTTGACTATGGTCACCTTATTTACCTAATCTGCTAACCAGATAATTAAACTTCTTTACAAAAGTGAAGGAAAGCATCCTGTATCATTTTGGTACAATTGCTAAAAGCAAAAGTTTTTGCTTTTGGTTTGTTAGGGTTTTTTGTTTGTTTTGTTTCTTTCTTGTTTCTATTTTTATTTCCCCCATTATCTGAAAGGGAAGGTTTTCTTACATTTCCGTTTTAAGTCAAGGCAAATTGGGTTGTCGCCAATGAAGAAATGTGACTCTTTGGCAAAATATCCTCGTCTTCCAAATTCAAGGAAACCAAAATTGGATGTGATAAAAGGTAAATGCAAGATACTGAGTATTTTAAAGTTTATGATATAGGACAGACTGCTTGGGCCCAGAAAGCATTCATTGTAACTTGGAAATGTGTGCTATAAATTTATGAAGAGGCAAAGGGGGTGGAGATCTCAACTTGTCCTAGCAGACCAGGGTTTTCTCAGGAGTGTGGCAGAAATGCATGACGTGACCCAGAGGGAGTGGTTGGGAATACCATTGCATGCAGTAGCTTGGTAAGAAGTCAGGATCCACACAGACCAGAACACAGGAGGATAGCCATCAGATTGGTATATTTTATTTTAACAAAGAGCCAAAGAGGGTAAACCCGAACCAAAAAAAGGTCAGAGAAATGCACTGAAATGAAGGTCAGATGACCTAGTTCTAGGCACTTCTCTGTGCTTCATTTTCCTTAGGTTCTTTACTTTCTCTTATTTTATAAGCTTCCTTCTTGAGGAACCCAAAGTTGGACCAAAGAGGGCCAAAGTTGGGCCTCTTCTTTATCCCCAAAGGGGAGGGAGTGCTAGATTAATAGTGGTAACTTTAAGGACTACCTAGAATTGGTTGTTGTGACACTACACCTGAGCTAGAGTAAGTAACGTGAAAAGTTCTTTGACTTTACCTTATCTATGTAGAAAACTTGGCCTTCAGATTTTCCCATTAGAGTTATTTATGTGAACTCAGTGTGACGTGAAAATACCACCAAAGAGGAAGCGGAAGGTTATAACCTAGGTCCAGGAATTTGGGATTTAAAAATTGCCACCCTATTTAACTTTTGAGTAGAAATGGCCATTACTTTAAGACAGTAATGTCAGAAACCCCAATTGAGGTACCTTTTGGTCCTGAAGATGGACCTAACTTGGGGTAAGGTACACCCTTATGTTTCTGATTAAGTTACCCTCAAGATACAGTTATCCTGATTTCTACAAAACTTGCCAGTGATGTAAGTATTTTCTTATCATGAATAATGAAATTAGATATTATGGGAGTACATTTAGAAATAGATTTTTTTTAATTAAATATTTTTAAACCACACTGTTCTCCAGATATCACACTCATAGATAGGCTAGGATGAGCATTTACATTTGATTGTATACTTAATTACAGTTATACTGTTAAAGGAGAGTACATTGAGAGAACATCTAAGTAAGATTATTATAGGTTATAAAATGTTAGGTTTCTAATTTAAGATAAGCATGCTAAATAGGAGGATTTTATTATTTCCCGAAAAGTGCTTAGAAGTCAGAAACGTGTAGTTTCCTTGTAATGTATCCTACGATTTACAGTTTTCCAGTAACTTCAGAGTAAAGTCTCTTCTTTACCAAATACTTGATGTTGCCAATTTCTACTGGTTGTGTTTTCCATTCTTTCAGGGTTTATTACAACTGTCTCATGATATACCTAATCAGCAAGAGCAATCTTAAATGTTTCCCAGGATTTAGCTTTGCCATATACAAGTTTTATTTTTAGATTTAGGTGATCGTGAATACATGTCTAACCTTAAAAAATTGGGGAGTTTCCTTTCCAGAATACACAGGGTTTGAAATTGTGTCTTCTTTTACAAGGTAATAGATGACTTAAGTGAAATCATGTAGTCATTCACCAAACACTAGGTGAGTACCCACTATGGCCCAGGTACTGTTCTAGACATTGGGGTGATAACAGTAAGGAAAACCGTTCCTGCCTCTGTGGAGCTTATATTCCGGGTGGAGGAGAAGTCTTATAAGGTGCTTGTGTTAGCAAGGCTGCACTTGCCCTCTTGCCACATCCTTTCTTACCAGCTTTCTATTCTCAGAAAGTAAATGAATGGTTTTGAAGCAGAAAAGCCTACATTGGTGATGCCAAGCACTATCGGAAGCAGCCATCGTATTGCTGCTCACTTAAGTTATTATTGACTGATGAATTTGAAATGCTCTCAGCTTTGATACTGTCCACTCAATTGTAATTCCCAAGTCTATTAAATTTGAGGTCTCTATTATACTTTTACTTACTAATGGAATCGTTTATTTTCATAAAGAAGTACAGATACATTTTTCTATTCTTCATGTTTACTTTGCTGCTTTGATTTTATAGAAGATCTTGGTTTTGATATGATGTGGTTTAAGCTTTTATGGGCTGATTCTTTCTAAAATCACTCAGAAACCATTAATTAAATACATTTATCTATTTTTAAAATTATTTTTCTCAATTATAGTTGGCATTCATTATTATTTTATATTAGTTTCAGGTGTACAGCATAGTGGTTAGACATTTATATAATTTATGCAGTGATTCCCTCAATTAGTCTAGTACCCACCTGGCATTATACATAGTTGTTGCAACATTATTGACTATGTTCTCCATGCTGTACTTTACATCCCCGTGACTATTTTGTAACTACCAATTTGTACTTCTTAATCCCTTCACCTTTTCCACCCAGTTCCCATCTCCCTCCCTTCTGGGAACCACCAATTTGTTCTCTGTATTTATAAGTCTGTTTGTTTTGTTTGTTCATTTGTTTACTTTATTCTTTAGATTCCACATATAAATGAGATTATATGGTATTTGTCTTTCTCAGTCTGACTGATGTCACTTAGCATAATAACCTGTAGGCCCAGCCATGTTGTTGCAGGTGATAACATTTCATTCTTTTTTATGGCCAAGTAATAGTCCACTGTATGTATGTACCACGTGTTCTTTATCCAATCATCTATTGATGGGCACTTGGGTTGCTTCCATATCTTGGCTATTGTAAATAGTGCTGCAAAGAACATAGGGGTGCATATATGTTTTTGAATTATTGTTTTGGTTTTCTTTGAGTAAATACCCAGAAGTGGAATTGCCGGGTGATAAGGTAGTTCTATTTTAATTTTTTGAGGAGCCTCCAAACCATTTTCTATTGTAACTGTACTAATTTGCAATCCTCAACAGTGTATGAGGGTTACCTTTTCTCCACATTTTTTCCAACACTTGTTTTTTGACTTATTTGTGATAGCCACCCTGACAGGTGTGAGGTGATATCTCATGGCTTTTTTGCATTTCTCTGATGATTAGTGACGCTGAACATCTTTCCATATCTGTAAGTCCTCTTTGGAGAATTATCTGTTCAGGTCGTCTGCCAATTTTTTAATTGGATTCTTTGGGGGGTTTTTTGGTGTTGAGTTGTATGAGTTCTTTATGAATTTTGGATATTAACGCCTTATCAGATATATCATTGGCAAATATCTTCCCCATTGGCAAATATCTTCCCCAATTCAGTAGGCTGTCTTTTCGTTCTGTTGATGATTTCCTTTGCTATACAAAAAGTTAGCTAGATGTAGTACCATTTGTTTATTTTTTTCTTTTGTTTTCCTTGCCCAAGGGGATACATTAGGAAAAAATATCACTAAGAGCAATGTCAGAGTTTACTGTTTATGTTTTCTTCTAGGAGTTTTATAGCTTGGGTCTTATATGTAAGTCTTTAATATATTTTGAGTTTATTCTTATATGTAGTATAAGAAGGTGGTCCAGTTTCTGGGTTTTGCATGTATCTGTCTAGTTTTCCCAGCACCATTTATTGACTAAACTGTCAATAAATGTATGTTCTTGCCTTCTTTGTCATAGATTAAATGACGATGTAGGAAAGATGCACACAGAGACTGAAAGTAAAGCAATTGAAAAAGATATTTCATGTGAATGGAAACAGAAAAAACCTGGAGGAGCAATACTTAATATCAGACAAACTAAACTTTAAAACAAAGGTTATATTAAGAGACAAAGAGAGGCATTACATAATGATAAAGGGATCAATCCAACAAGAGGATATAACCCCTGTAAATATTTATACACCCAGGAGAGGAGCACCTAAATATATAAAACAAACATGGCCAACAGAAAGGGAGAGATCAACTGTAATACAAAACGGGACTTTAACACCCCATTGACCAATGGACAGATCTACCAGATATAAAACCAACAAGAAAATAGTGACTTCAAATAACATGCTACACCAAATGGATTTAATTGATATTTTTAAAACATTTCACCCCCAAAGCAGAATATACATTCTTTTCAAGTGTATATGGAACATTTTCCAAGATAGACCACATGTGAGGCCAAAAAACAAGTCTCAATAAATTTGAGAAGATTGAAATATCAAGCAATTTCTCTGACCACAATTGTATGAAACTAGAAATCAGTTACAAGAAAACTGAAAAACACAAACACATGGAGACTAAATATGCTACTAAATAATGAATCGGTCAACAACAAGATCAAAGAAGAAGTCAAAAGATACATTGAGACAAATTAAAATGAAAACACAACAACCCAAAATTATGGGACAGTGAAAACAGTCCTAAGAGGGAAATTCATAGCAATACAGGCCTACCTCAAGAAACAAGAAAAAAATAAAATAAAATAATCTAACCTTATGCTTAAAGGAACTCAAAAAAGAATAGCAACCAAAGCCCAAAGTGAGTAGAAAGAAGGAAATAATAAGATCAAAGAGAAAATAAATGAAATAAGAGTCTTTAAAAACAATACAAACGGTCAATGAAACCAGGAGCTGGCTCTTTGAAAAGATAAAAATGATAAACCTATTATCAGATTCATCAAGAAAAAAAGAGAGAGGACCCAAATAAGTAAAATCAGAAATGAAAGAGAAGTGGCGACTGACACCCTAAAAATGCAAAGGATTATGAGAAAATATTATGAACAGTTATACGCCAACAAATTGGACAATCTGGAAAAAATGGTTAAGTCCTAGAAGCATACAACCTTCAAAGACTGAATCAAGAAGAAACAGAAAATTTGAACTGACCACTTGCCACTAACGAAATTGAATCAGTAATCAAAAAGTTTCCAACAAACAAGTCCTGGACCCGATGGCTTTGCAGGTGAATTTTACCAAACATTGAAAGAATTAACACTGATCCTTCTCAAACTATTCTAGAAAATTCAAGAGGAAGGAAAGCTCTCAAGCTCATTCTACGAGGCCACCAGTACCCCGATTCCAAAACCAAACAAAGACATTACAAAAAAAAGATGATGAACATGATGCAAAAATCCTCAACAAAATAGCAAACCGAAGTCAGTAATATATTAAAGAGATCATATGCCATGATCAAGTGGGATTTATTCCTGGGATGCAAGTTTGGCTCAATATCCACAAATCAATTAACATGATACACCACATAAACAAAATGAAAGATAAAAATCCTGTGATCATATCAATAGAGGAAGAAAAAGCATTTGACAGAATCCAGTATGCTTTGATGATAAAAACACTCAACAAGGTGGGAATAGAGGAAACATACCTCTATATAATAAAGGCCATATACGACAAACCTACAGCTGACATACTCAATGGGAAAAGCATTCTCATTAAGATCAGGAATAAGACAAGGATGCCCGCTTTCACCATTTTTATTCAACATAGTATTGAAAGTCCTAGCCACAGCAGTCAGACAAGAAAAATAAATAAAAGTCATCCAAATTGGAAAGGAAGAAGTAAAATTGTCATTGTTTGCAGATGACATGGTAGTATATATCACTATAGAACCCCAAAGATTCCACTAAAAAACTATTAGAATTGATAAATGAATTTAGTAAAGTGGCATGATACAAAATTAATATTCAGAAATTGGTTGCATTTTTATACACCAATAATGAACTATCAGAAAGAGAAATTAAGAAAACAATCCCATTTACAATTCCATCAAAAATAAAAACCCTAGGAAATAAATATAACCAAGGAGGTAAAAGACCTGTACTCAGAAAACATATAAGACACTGAAGAAAGAAATTGAAGAAGATACAAATAAATGGAAGCATGTACTGTGGTCGTGGATAGGAAAAATTAACATCATTGAAATGTCCATACTACTCAAAGCAATTCATAGATACACTGCAATCCCTATCAAAATACCAGTGGCATTTTTCACAGAGCTAGAACAAATAATCTTCTACAAGATTGTATATACAAAATGTATATGGAACCATAAAAGACCCCCAATAGCCACAGCAATCTTGAGTAAAAAGAACAAAATTCGAGGTATGGTACCTGATACCAAACTACTACAAGTCTATAGTAATCAAAACAGCATGTTACGGGCTTGAAAACAGACACATAGCTCAATGGAAAAGAATAGAGAGCCCAGAAGTAATTAAACACATTTAATCTACACAAATAAATAAAAATTGGAGTTTATACAAGAATTAATAAGGTACAGTTCTATTATATTGGGGAAAAGAGACATGAACCAAAGGTGATAAGGTTCCTGACGTGGACCCTTTTGTTCTGATACACTGAGGTAAGTCCTGGAGAGGCTTAGGGCATGTTGAATTTCACGTGGAAGTGGCATCATTTTCAGAAACATTATTTTCAGAAAGAATGGCCTTTCCATACTAATTCTTTATTATTCGAATCTCTTCAGAGTGAAATTATATCACATTCCAGTAAGAAATAGTTACATTGTTTTTCCAGAATTCATAATCTGTAGAGAAGTATACCTTATTTTAAAAGTTTCCAGACTGACTTTGTAGACCAAAAGTCTCACCATTACGAATACTAAATTTATTAAATCACTGCTTCTCAAACCTAACCCAAATTGAGATATTCGAAATAACCTTTTGCTTTTATTCAAAGACCTACGGCAAAGTAGTTTTTCTATAAAATCAAAATAATGTTACTAAGTTTCTCAGTAACATTACTAAGTTTCTGTTTTCCCATCTGAAAGTGGGGATCAAGACAGAAAGGACATTGCATTGCTATGAAGATTACTTTGAGATAATGCCTATTAGCTACTTAGCACAGTGCCTAGCACATAGCAAATCATTCTCAGTAAATATGTATTATTCATGTATTGTGACATGCAACATTCTGGTCAACATCTTGCTGAAATGACTCAGTGAATATGAGTTATTGTTTTAATCTTAGAGATTACTTCTCCAGCAAAAGGAGGAAATAGGTTTAAAACAAAAGCTCCCTATATGACTGATAGTTGATTATATTATGCATTACCTTTTTAAAAACTGACAGCTTCTTTCAGCCAAAAAATTTCTTATACTTCTGGGAAGTACTCTGAGTTCAATTTTAGCTATCCTCCCATCAGGCGACTGACTCACCACTAACCACAAGGAGGCAGATACCCAGTCATGTTAGTGTACATTTCTTGACATAAAGGGGATATTGGAAGGATGAAGTTTCAGGAGCTTGTTAATTTATGACGTTGTCAACTGTTATTTTTGTACAAATGACTCCTAAATCGAGACGTATTTTCAACCTTTCTTCCTACCTCCAAATCCTGGTTTGCAGGCTGTCTTCACTTACACATCTCATTAAATCTTAAGCTCATCATGTCTAGGTCTCATCACCCCACATCCGTTTCTTCCTGACTCTGTGTGTGTGTGTGTGTGTGTGTGTGTGTGTGTGTGTGTGTGTGTGTGTTGTTTCAAGTGAGGATTAAATGGGCTGATCAATGTCCCCAGCATCTAGTAACCTGTCAACAAATGTTGATACTCATTCCTTGTTATGGCTCTGTCATTCTTCTAGAAAGAGGCGTAAGACCTTAGAGCCATTTTGCACTTTGCACTTGCCACCTTGTCTTATGTGGTTGGCCTCCATGATGAGTTTTTTGTATGTTCTCTCCTCTCCATTCTCCTGAGTACACTGTTGTTTATCAGTGTATACAGTGGAGCCTATTCCTTCCCTGCAACTAGATATAATGTTTTTATCCTTTGAGCCTCAAAAAATGTTTTGTACTGCAATCCTCTCTTCTATTTTTCCCAATAAAATGTATTTCATACGATGATAAAGTCCTGTTTGAAGGCAGTGACTGCCTTCGGCATCTTCATCTTTGTATTTCCTGCAGTGCTGATTAGTGACTTTCCCACAGTAGGAATTCAGTCTTAATTTTTTAGTAAGTAATGTACTGATTCGCTTAAATATTGTGTGCCTGCTATGTGCCAGGTGTTGATACCATGGCTTAGACAACTTTTTCTGTAAATGGCCAGAGTAAATATATTTGGCTTTGTGGGTCATGCGGTCACAATTGTCAACTCTGCCATTATAGCACATAAGCAGCTATAGACAACACATAAATGAATGGGTATGACTGTGTTCCAGTAAGACTTTATTTACAAAAACAGTCAGTAGGCTGGATTTGGCCTGCTGACCATTGTTTGCCAGTCCCTGCTCTAAAGGAGTTTTTTTATTCATCACTTGTCACTTTATATCATTTAACTAGTTGGGAGCTTCAGTTCTCAATATGTAAAAGAGAGAGGGAGGGAGGAAGGGAGAGCAAGAAAGCGATTGAAATTGAAATTATAACTACTGGGCAGTATACTTCAAATTTCTTTCAGAAAAGGTAGCAGGTACTCAGAGGACAGGCTATTTGATATGTGAATTTGGCCTAAAGTGTCAGTGGGTTAAGATTGATCAAGTCTGTATTTTTACCCTAGGGATATGGTAATATGCCCTAGGGATACATAAGCATCTAAAAGGCTAGCCCTTAATGAGCTCAGAGTCTAGAAGGGGAGATAGATATGTGATACATGCTACAATAGATATATATTTAATATATAAGGCATAATAGTTACCCAACAGAAGGCATGAGTATCTTTGCATGAACACTCCAGACTTATCATTTTTGTTTTTGTTTTCAGTCTAGTTGTGGAGGGCACAGCTCAGCTCCAGGTTAAGTCGTTTCTCACTGGCCCATGTGGGAATCGAACCAGCAACCTTGGTGTTACGAGCATTGCACTCTAACCACTGAGCAAACCAGCCGCCCACTTGTCATTTCTTGACAGAAGCATACACCAATTGCCTTTACTTCCAAAAATTGACAAGAGTTTAAACTTTAAATCAAAGCCAAATTAAAGTATTACCTAGGCTTTCGTGTCATAAACATCACAGAAGATTATAACTCTTCTTGAGGGTACTACCCTATTATAGTCGCACAGATTCTGTTAGTTGTTTACTACTGTGCTAGTTGTAGTTAATAATTTTGGAACACTTTTTTTTTTGAAAAGCAATCAGCAAAAGTATGAGCTATTTCTCTTGGATGATTTTATTTCCATGCTGAGAGGATTTTATTTTTTACACGAAGATTGCTTTACTTTCTTTGGATCTGTAACATGAAGTACTTAAAAATAATTTACGGTGAAGTTAAGAGCTAAGATACTTTGTCTTATGCCTGTGTAGAGAAATTAATTTTGCCGATGTAAAGACTTCAGGTGACACCCCCCTGACCTCTCTTTGGCTCTTACTAATACCCATCCGCCAGCAAGCTAAGACCCTCTGCTACCTTAAGGCAGAGCTGACCTCCCAGTTTCTGTTACTCGCTCAGATTCTGACCCTATAGACTCAACTGCCTGCCAGACGCCACCTCTCAGCCCTAGTCGATTCTAAGAGCCTGGTCCCCTGCCAGCCGTACCTCATAGTCCTGCCAAATCCCTCCTTGCTTTTCACCTAGCCCATACCCCTAGTAGATTTCCAGCTCACCCTCAGAGATTCTGGTTTAGTCATTTGTTACATAAGACCTAGAAAACTACATTTTTCACATTCTCTGCCTCCTAGTGGACCCTGATATAAGTTATCCCTGGGACCACACTTTGGGAAACACTGGCCAGGATGGTAGACGCCTTGAGGACATTTTTGGATTGCACACAGTATCTAACATGTTTTCTATGTAATAAGTGTTTGGTGGATGTTTATTCATCTGAGTTGAAGTTGTATAAAGAAATATGTCATTTGATATTAGGATGGATTTTTTTTTAAATCAGATTTTTACATCCTGAAAGATACTAGTCTGCACCCTTGGCCTAATTGAACTAGAAATGGAACATTAAATGATACAGTTTCAGACCTATAGAGAATAATTGAAAAATATGCTTTGAGGTTATTCTAAATAGGAAATTTATAATATGTAATAAATATTTAAAAGATTATTTAAAAATGTCCTGCCATTAGAAAAGAATATCTTGAAAGTTAAGATTATTTTTATAATAATGGTACAGAATTAAATATATATCAGAGAACATTAAAGGAATTCCAGAATTCCTAAGATTGATATTAACTACTTGCAGATGCCTTGTCTTACGTGACTAGCCAAAGATCACTGTTGCCTTTTAGTTAGATCCCTTGAAAAGAACTGAAGAATGAAGGATTAGTTAATAAAAGCACTGTGCTCTCTAGATGGGATTACTTAAGCTTCCTCTTGTTCTCCTTTTGGAATTTGGTTCTGTTAATAAACACTACAGAAAAAAGGGGGAGAAATTACTTAATCTAAGGATCAGTAGTAAAGAGTCTTGTGTGTAGTAAAAGATACCATCATCGGTGCTCACCTATCACATTAAGAGACGCATTTCGAAGAAAATTTTATTTTTGGAAAACAGTATGGAGATTCCTCAAAAAATTAAACCATACAACCCAGCAATTCTATTTCTGGGTATTTATCCGAAGAAAATAAAAACAATAATTTAAAAAGACATTTGCACCCCTGTGTTCATTGCAGTATTATTTACAATAGCCAAGATATGCAAGCAACATAAGTGTCCACCAATAGATGATGAGTGGATAAAGAAGAGGTGATACGTGTGTATATGTATCTGTGTAATGGAGTATTACTCAGCCATAAAAAAGAACAAAATTTTGCCATTTGTAACACCATGGATGGACCTAGAGGGTGTTAGTGAAATAAAGTGAACAGAGAAAGATAAATGCTGTATGATTTTACTTATATGTGGAACCTGAAAAACAAAACAAATGAGCAAACAAAACGGAAATAGATTGATAGATACACGAGAACAAACTAATGGTTGCCTGAGGGGATGGGCAAAAAGGGTGAAGGTTTGTTATTTTTTAACAAACTTCCAGTTAAAAAATAAGTGACAGGAATATGATATACAGCATAGGGGAATGTAGTCAATAATATCATACCTCTGTGCAGTGACATACAGTTATTAGACTTATCGTAGTAATGACTTCATAAGTTATATAAATGTCAAATCACTAGGTTGTACACCTGAAACTAATATATTCTATGTAAACTACAATTTAAAAATTAATTTAAAAAATTTACTTTAAGTGTAATGTGTGTGTTTTGATTAATTTTATGCTAATAGTTAAAATTATTCAATTCAGAAGAAGTTTTAACATTTAAAGCTTTAAAGTCATAGGTTAAAAATTAAGTTTTTAGCTGACATACATATTTGTTACAGATAAATATGGTTGGGTAATCAGTAAAAGATTTTCAAGCATAAATGTATTATTTAGAATAAAATTCTGTGGAGAATTGGAATAGAAATACAAGTTCAAGGAGAAAAGGAAACCTTATTAGATCTCTAAATGTTAAAGAAGAGCTTGTGTATATATAGCTTGTAACCGTTTCATTTTAAATCATCAGTATTTACATTATACCATAAATTATATTCTTTGCATCTATTTAAACTTGTAAGTAAAGATTGTAAGTTAAATTATATGTCTATTTTAAAATGTACAAAAATATCTTTTTTCAAAATTATTTTAGGTTATATATAAGCAAAAAAATATGAAGACCCTGAATAAGTTTTCCCAAACACACACAAAACATGTTTGTTGCAAGGTTGAGTTAAAGTCAAGGTTAAATCTAGCGACTAATAGATGACTTTATGAAGCATAGTAGGTGGTAATGACAAGCTCTCATTGAGTGCCTTCTACTGTTTTTTTAGGTACCTTGTTAAGCATTTTACGTACATTATGGTTTTTACATTATACATTATAAGTGTGTTATGATTGCATAGAGAGCCCTGCCTGTATCTTTGTAACCGCTAACTGGTGGAAACTAGATCCAAAGCTAGTCCTGCCGGCCTCCAGATCCTTGGTATGTTCCTTGAAATACAGCACCTGCCCCTCAGGGCTGTAAATGCCCCTAATGCATGTTCTTTGTTTTGCATTTTTAGGATTGTTGATTTGGTTTTCAAAACGAGAGTCATGATCAGGATGAGTACATGCTCAAAATGGTATTAACCTTTGTCCACATTTTGGATCTAGACTCTAGAATGAAGGAAGCAAGGGATCATTTGATGATTAGAAAATGTTAGACTCAACTTGCAGAGTGTCCACACATACAAAGGATTTGTGTAGAGAGGGGTGTTAAATGTTTTTATCAGCTCAAAGATGACACATCAGTGATGGAATGGGTTTCATGTATGGCATTCTGCTTGAAGCAATTGAATGTAACATCAAGTTGAGAGTTAAAATATATTTTCCAAGTGTTTAGAGAAAACTGTCATTTTATATTTCACATAATTTCCTTAACCAAAATAGTATTTATTTGAAATGAGAGCATCACTGTGGAAATTGTAGGCTTATAATCTGCTAAGAATTTGACCATCACATTTTGGATCTATTCTTTAGTTAATCTACTAAATTTACCCACTCTGGTTATGTTGCATAACAGTTTATAGCCAACTATATATACTCTTCAGATGGAATAATGACATGATTACTTGAAATTTCTAGGTGAATTCAGGTATTTTATTTTAGCCAAAGAGCCTCAACCTCTCCAACCAGACCTGTCACTATAATTTATCATAAGTATGAAAACTGTGAATGCTGTGTGTATTCCCATATCCACTCTCTACTCAGTCCTGTAGACCCCTAGCTTATTTCTGACTATCTACCTTTTATGGATACTTTCTAACTAGAAAGCCTTCATCTTTTCACCTCTAGTGAATACCTAATAGTCCGCCATTGTATTCCCACTGCTAAGCAAGATGTCTGGTACGTGGTAGGCCTCAATAAATATGTTCAGTGAGGACTGAGCAAGCACACAGGTGAGTAAAGGAATTCAGTAGATCTGCTTTATAGTCCCAACTCTTCATCTCCTTGAGTGAGTCAATACTTCTCAGAGCTTCAGTGCCCTCACCTGGAAGACAAAAAAAGGTTAGAGTAGTTCTTGCTAGGTCTAAAATAATACAAGTCTGTGATATAGTTAACTCATTTACCTTTAAGCAAGAGTTTCGCTGATGAGCGTAATATTTTACAAAGCAATACTTCCTAATAAAGATTGAAGGTGTAAATCTGTACTGATCAGACTCTTGCATTCAGTTTGGCACCAGAGGAGACATATATTTGTTAACGAGAGTAAGGCTAATTAAAATTAATTGGAGAAAATCCATGGAGGAAAAAGGAAAATCCATGGAGAAAACCAATTGAGGGGGTAACGAGGCTTAGCAAATAAAGTGCCTGTATATTGAAGGCACTGTGCAGCCTCAGAGAACATTTGGAAGTAGATAGGGAACAAGCGAGAATGATTACTGGGTATCTACTTTAGATTTCTATTGTCACACTCGTCCTAATAAAATGTGGTACGTGTTTATTTGACTGGCACCCCATTAAACTGTGAGATTTATTTCTATGAACTTCCATTACCTCGCAGACTACCTGTACATGGTGGACCCTAAAATAAATATTTGAGGAATTAATTGATGAATGAATGCCAGGCACTGGGTTTACAACATGTTCACAAGCATTAGTTCTAATGAAGTGCATACTATATATATTACAAGATCGGAATCTTTAGCTCTGAGAAATTGACTTACTCGAAGAAACCAAGTTACAGCTACCAAGCCAGGATTTGTACTCAGTGCTGTTTGTCTACAAAGTTTATGCTTTTTCTGCTAATTAGTCTTGTCACAGATCCTGAACATAATTCCTGATAAATGTGTCATTTCCCTGCTAGAGGTGCTAAATTACCTTTGGAGTGTAAAAATCTTACCTGATATTAGTGTGGCAAGTTACACTTTAGAAACATTTTCACCTATTACATTTAATCTTCACCAGTTTTCCTCCATCGTTGTACTTATGAGGAAAACTGAGTACCGTTGAGGAGTCACAACTCGTAAGGACCAGTGATGAGATTGGAACCCAAACCTTCTGGATTTAAAAGTAGCTTACCAGTGAGGATAAGAAAAGAACAAATGGTATCTAGAACAAATAAGAGCCTTCAAAGGTCCTCTTTAAGGCATGTTTTAAAATGTATAATTGGTCACTTTATTTTACCACATCACAAAGCTTTCATATCATGGATAGACTAGGGTCATTCACCAGTACAGTTCGGAACTGCTGAGCTTTCTGAATGGAGGCATATGTCTGCACTCACTAACTCATGACTGGTGCCCCATGTATTCCTCGTCTACGTGGATTCATTAAAGTCCAAAACAAAGTGTAGCAAACCGCTAATTTAATTACTGTAATTTTTTAAATATGAAATCTAAAAGATTAGATAAGAAAAAATTTAACTTGGACAAGATCTGTTTCTCATGTGACTTAGGCAGTGTGAGTTGCAAAAATTGTCAACACAGGAGTATTATTTGAAGAAATTTTAAATAATGCCTTTTTCTTTTAAACAGAAGACTTAAAACTGACCTCTGTGCTTAGTTTGTTTTTATATATTTTAGTTTGAGTTATGTTATCTTTTTTTTTCCTATTCTGGGTCTTCATTAACAATCTGCTTTCTCCCATTTCATTTGGATTTTGAAAGCTAATTTGTTCACTTCATCCATTCTCTTCCTACTCTTAAAGTGAGTTTAGTACTTTTAAGATTGTGTAATTTTAAAGGAATTTTATATGTGTGAATCTAAAACATTTAGTTTACAATTGATTTGGGACCCTTACTGAATTCAGTTATGCCACGATGAGCCATACTTTTAAAACCTTTAGCTATCAGATAACATTATACTGATTTAATTTTTTTTTAAAGAGCCATAGATTTAACTTTGTACATTTGGAATCAGTTAGTTGCACTTTTAACCCGGAAACCTAGATTAAGAAATAAATACGACTGTTAAGAATGTAGTTAAGTGCTACCTTTGGCAGATAAATATTAAAACTTAGCAACTTTTAGAGCTGGAGGGATCTTAGTGGTCACCCCATCTAGTGACCTTATTTTATGGTAGAAAAGTTCTGTAACGTAGGGACTCGTATTATATTGTTAAATTTGGAGAATATTCAAATTTGGTTTCAATGTTTTTTAAGGGATGGAAAGGGGAGATGATCTTTAAAAGGTGTCAGTGATCAGATGGAAAATAAAGTAGCTTGTGACTTTAAAAAAAATTCTGTCTTCTTTTGCGTTATGAGAAATTTTTTTTTTTAAATCCTAAGTTGCTAATAAAGTGCAGAGAAAGAAGTTCAAGAACGTGGCCGGTTTCTTTGAAAGTTAGTAACAGAGCCAAGATTAAAAGCATACCGTTGAGATGGAGACAGCTTTTATTTATATGTCAGTCACTATAACACCTGTTTAGCCTGCTGAGCCTTGCTGCCCTTGTAATGCCCCTGTGAGCGGCCTGGAGCAGGGTCAGCAAGCAAGCTTGTGAGGGTAAGCAAGTGAAATAACAAGAGGAAATGTCTGAGAGGGTCCCGAAGGCTAAGAGAAAGACAAATGTTGGTGTCTTAATTCTTCCCAACCTAAGTAGTGTGTCTTATGGTAGCAGAGCCATTCTACTAACGGAAACACCAGAGTGGGTGAAAATTTCAGAAAGATACAGCAGTCTCTTAGGATTCAGTGACTTAATGGCTTGCAAAGGAGCTAAAGCCTAAATGTTTTAGGCGGTGCCACGTTGGACTGTACAACTTGCCTCAAAATAATGGGAACAGAAACATTCGAAGTACTATTATCCTCTTGGAAGTAAATGTGATATCAAATAATGGTTCAAAGTTTGTGCTGAAAGTTGCAAGGCTACATTTAAAATGCAAAATGCATAAAAAGGCACATATGTGTTTCAGTACTCATACAATAAATGGCATTCTTTGTTAGAAGAAGTTCAATGACTTTGTCCTGAGCTCAAGTTTCTATAAGAACATGTTACTTTAGGTAAATACAAATGTAAAACAGTGTTCGTGGCTTAAGTAAATGAGCGAATAGTTTCTGTGTTTTACAATTTAGCCCTCACAATAACTTTGAAGTGATACTGTCGTTATCTCCATTTTCAAGCATGGAAACTAGGAGTTAGAGAAGTTAAGTAGCTTGTCCAGAACCCTAGACCAGTAAGTGATGGAACCAGGAGTTGAACTCAAAGAGCTGGACTCCAAACCCTAGCAATCACTAAAAGTTCCTGCTCCATTTAATTAAATTTCAAGTCCACAAAATGTTACTCCCATATGTGTTTGATAGCCTTCCTTTATAAACAGTCTACTAATTTACTTTTCAATCATTGGCCAATTTTAACAGTCGACTAAGAGCAACCACTAGTAGTAGAAAAATCAAAGAAACTGAGAATTTTAGCTAAAAAATTACCACGTGAAGCCTGGCTTCTTTAACAGAAAGCTGAGGCCTAGAAGCTTACTGACATTATAGCAATATTGCCTTGATTAGAAGTTTGCAACATTTTAGGGTAAACACTAAATAAAATTCACTGCTTTTAACCAAACCACACAACATACCAGATTTTCTTGCATTTGAATGTTTTTAAAATAATTCATTATAAGTTCTTATAAATATTTGCATCCTCAGTGCTTTATACAGTGCCTGCTTGGCATATGAAATAGGGACCAAATTTTTTTTTTTAATTTAGCAAGTGTAATCATTATAGTTTTAAGATTGAAATAACATATAACTTATTACATAGTAATTTTTAAGTATCTCTAAATGTTCCTCTGCTGAGAATATATTTTATACTGTATCAGCAATAATATTAGGCACTGGTTACTGTGTGGCTTTTGAAGAATTCTTTTTTTAATTGCTCCAACTCTGGAAACCTAGAGAAACCTAATGAAGATTTTAATATTATAAAAAGAAATAAAATACCTAAAACATTAAGTATACACTGAAAACTATCAAAAACTGAAATAAGTAGAAAATATTCCCTTATTTGGCAAATTTCTCTTAGTAGAAGCCTTATAATTCAGTTTAAATGCACAGAAACTAAATTACTGCAAGTGTTTGTAGTATACCATTTGAAAAGTTGCTGTTTGAGAATTCAAGTCTTGTTTTCTCCTAAGAAAAACTTAGTTATATCCCTTTATATTTTACTTGGTAAGTTAATCTTATACTTCGATATCTAATTCAATCTCATTTTTCTCTTTTGTGTAATTACTGTTAACTTTAAAAACAATACTCCTTATTTCAAAGGGAAATAATGTTTAAAAGATGTGAAGCATTTAGTCTTTGAATGCTGGAACCACTTTTAAAGGATTGTAAGCACATCTGTGTTACACTACACGGGGGAAAGAATGTATACATTCTGTGGCCTATCCGCGCTAGGGTTCCTCGTTTAGGAAAACTGAGTATTTTGCATTTCAAGCTTCTTTTCAACAAAAAATATTCTGTTTTTTTTCTAAAATGAAGAATTTAATTCCAGTGGTGGTGTTTGTGGTCATGCAAACATCAGTAAAGTCTTGGTTTTACAGTTGTTCTCTCACTTGTCACCTACTTCTTAAAAAGACATCAGTTCTTACAGTGGGCTTTGCATTTTGCTTGCCTTTGCATTTTGTTAAGCACTTCTGTTTTCCCTTATTTGACAACTATCACATGGGAAATACTTAGGACACAAATCCCTGCGTCAGGAGATCTTAGGAAGTGTGCTGCGTGTCTCTGTCAGCTCCGAGTTACGGAGCAAATAATTTGTTACTAATAAACACCAAAGTTTTTGACGGATTTGGTCTTAAAACAATTACAGCAGATTCAAATGTTACCCCAGCAAACACCTTGCTCTTGGTCACGTTGATTCCAGTGTGCTTTTTTGAGCGGGAGTGAGAAGGATGGAGTTGCAGCTGTCGGGCTGGGTACCCCGTGGGATGTGTGTTGTGCATGGAATGTCACCTGTCATTGGTGGACATGGAGAAGAAAAGTTGTGCTGCACCAGTAGGCACGTTCTCTACTTTTTCCTCTTTTAAATTACATGACATTCACATGCCAACATATTCCCATACGCACCTCCTCGTGAGCTAACTGAAATTCCACCCCTTTCTCTCCTATTTCAGAAAACAGGCAAAGGAGAATGTTAGGGGAACGCATCTTTAATCAACTCTTTTTTTTTTTTTAAGTGATGACTTGAGCATTTCATACCTTAAGGAATATAAGCATCTAATTACTTTGTGGTGACAACTATGTCATGATATCATGACTGGTAAACTCCATATTTCTTAAAATTTGTGCTTTTGCCTCATTCAGAAACCCAAACCTGTTTTTGTTTTAAATTTCAAAATAGAGGAAAGCCAAACATAATTGGATGTCAATATAAATTTCTGGAAACTATGGTTAGAATGAACTTTTTATAGAAGTGTTTTGTAGCCAGTTATTTTACTGCCACACTTTACTAGAAGTTGTTTATCATGAAATAGTGTTTGTTTTTCTTTTAAGGCTCAAACTAAGTGTATTTGAGAAATTTGAATTTAGGTAGTCATTGTTTTATCCAAGAAAATTTTATGATATATTCAACATAGATATTATGTAAAAGTTAGTCTTTATTCCTTACTTGATGTGAAAACGAATGACTTATTCTAGAGCTTTCCTAATGTCAAATTATTTTACATACTTTTGATTTAGCTTAGAATCTCTGTAATAATAGCTCTTTAACCTGTGTTTTTTCTTAGAGGTGTTAAACTTACTACATTATAAGGATATACCTACTGAATTAATGTCATCACAATTAAAAAAAGTTAATGTATGGGACTCTGTTATATTTGTAATTTTTAATAAATGATTTTTGCCTGTTGTTTTTTTTTATTATAAGATATTATGAACTGGATCCTCACAAAAGCCTCCTTGACAATTTGAGGAACAAAGTGATCATTGAGTACCCAATATTACTTGTGGTTTTGAAAGAATCCAGTAATGACATGAAAGTTCTTCACCAAGGTAAGTGTAAATTTGTTCCTATAATGCTCAGTTACTCTAGTGAAACTGAAGCAATTAGGACTGTCTGGATTTCTGTATGTATTTTCCCACTGTACTTACACTCTTAGTGAATTTGCCGTATAGCTACAGTCAGTACTGTAAACAACCAAATGAATGAGCTGCTGCCTCTGTCCTGTCTGGGAGCATGTAAGCTTATGCTATCAGTTTAAAATGAATGAATCAGTTTGAACATGAAACTGAAAGGACATTCTCTGCTTTATTGGAGTTCTGTGTGTTTTTGTCTTCTTTTAGGCCAATAGTCTTTAAGTAACAGTCTGTCCTGATCAGATAAATTTACTTCCTAGTTAAAACTTTCTTTAGTGATTCCTAAATTGAGGGATTGCAAACGTTTTTAGTATCTTATAGAAAGGGAAATGCTGCAAGGAATATTATGTTTAAAATTTGGACTGCATTTAGAATAATGTTCCATAAGGCTCAAGCATAATTGCCTTGACCCTTTATCTTCTTTTATTTTTAAACCCACTGTTTTTATTTTCTTTGATTTTGTTTCCTTGGCATTTTAGTGGTTCTTTAAAATACATATACTTTTCTCTCTTTGTTGAGTAGTGGAGTTGGGAAGAAGTATTAAAACCGGAAATGGTGTGTCTGAAAGTTTAGTGTATAAAATGACTTATCCATATTTGCAACTACTGATTGAAGTAAGCTAATTGTGTTTCTGAGTGCAGATTCTAGAGGCTGAATGAAATCCAGAAATTACTTTTGACTTACCTTAAGTCAAAACCATTAGATACCACTTTCAGCTAAGAATTATAGGTGTGGGCCAAGTTTCATTGTAACAAACTCCACAGGGCCATAAAAATCTTTGGATTGGATTTAACTCTGTTTTTTAAGAAAATATTATTTGAAATATGTAGTTCAGGTTTTATTGTTATGCCAGCATTATAGACTGTAGCAGGCAGTAACCTTTGTTGTAAGATATTCTCTATATGTATATGTAATATCTTTTTTTCTTGGCAAAAGTCAATAATAAAAAGTTTTTTTTCCAAGTGGCCAAAATTTTGTCAGTGCCACAATTTGAAACTAGATACTTAATTAACAAACATGAAGTTTCTAATAATCAATTATAGGTTTCTAAATCTTGAGGTTAATTCTTGACTTTATATTCTTCGCAATTTGAGAAAATATCCAACTTTATTTTCTCAAATTAGATTAGAAACTTTAGTTTTAAATGACCAGTTCCACTTTTTTTAAAGCTGTGTAAAACCTGACTTTTTCCTTAATATAATTCACATAGCTCTCTCTCTAAAGGTTGGTTTCAGGGAAAGTTGTTTAGTAATGTGGATTACTAGCCAGGGCAAACATTGTCTGTGTAAATAAACACAGCACACACAGCTCCTCTTTCACCTTGTTTAGGAATGCACATTGGAGTAAGGCTTCCTGTAATGAAGCGAAAAGAAAAGGCTACTTTTATAGTGCACTTGGAAACTTCTTAAGTAAAATTTCTATTTTTTGGTGGGTATATGATGTTGGGTGTATTTACAGGAAGCACGAGTGACTTGTGCTTTCAGCATGGAGGATCATTTAGAGCTGCTGTAGCAAAGAACCAAAGAGGATCTGGCAGGATTTTAAGGACCATATATTGTTGTCACATCATAAATACATGTACCTTAAAAATAATGCCAGGTCTTCCATTTCTTTGTGTGAGTGCTTCAAGGTATCTGGTTTTTGTTGTTGTTGTTTTGTTTTGTTTTGTTGTTTTGTTTTTTTGTACCTTCTCATGGCATTGGCTATTCTGCAGGGTGGTCTCTTAATGCAGGAGGAGTCTTATATAAGAACAGGGCATTTTCTTTGGAAAGCCTTGAAATTCTTTCTCTCTGTGGAGCCAAAAAGTTGGATTTTAATCTTGAGTTCATAGCACAAGGTGTCTCTCTTCTAGTTTGGGGAAATGTGTTTCTGGGCTGGCATTCAATAGTTTTCACAGTTGATGGTTGTTATAATGTTTGCTATGATTGTAGATTGCCATAATTTATTTTTTCGAAAGTCTGCCTATATTGATGGGCAGTCGGCAAGTTTTGTTTGTTTGTTTGCTTTTTGAGGAATGCCAAAGGTTGACTGTAATAGGTTGAACAGTTAAGGTGGCCCATTAGATTGGAGATGAAGAGTGTTGATCCCCGTCTTTGCATGTATCAATCCAGTGTGAAGGGTTCAAAATGGTCTTATTTGCGTCACAGGTGCTCATTTGCCAAAATTAACTAGTGAGTTAAATGACTCGATAAAAGCATGCTGCTTTTCAGTCTAAGGAAAAAAAGAATGGAACCCTACTAAAAGAAGAAAACGGGGCAACTTCAGTAAGCAAAGAAAGGGAAAGTCTTCCCCAAACTGCAATGCCAAATAGTACAAAGCCCTATTAATTTAAAAATACCAGCAAAATATATTTCTCTGTCGATCTAAGATAACTCAAAATTAGGAAATGTCTCTGCCTTTGAGAAGCAGTCCAACCCAAAATTGATGACTTGAATTAGTGAAAACACGTGGCATAGCAGCTGCTCATACATCAGTCTGTTGTTAGGCCAGTGAATCTTTTCATCCATTCTCCTTCCCTCTTTCCTCCCCTCATTCCTCCTTACCCCTCTTTTTCTTCCTTTCAGGGTGTGTGTGTGTGTGGTTGTGGCCTCGGGTGTGGGGATGAATCTTAGGCACAGGAATACAGACATAAACGTTACAGTGCAGAGGGTATTATAATAGGGTTTGCATAACGTGCAGAAAAAGCCAGAAGAGAAAACAACTAACTTGTAATATCATGGAGACGCTTGCGGGACTCTACTAGGGTTTATAAAATTCCACGAGGATTGGGACATATCTTGGATGGAAGCTATTTCAAGGCCTTACTCAGTAAACACCAGTTTGATTGCTGGTACAATCTTAAATTTAGGTACCATCGGCGAACCCTAAAGAACTTGGCGATTGGAATATGAGGCAAGATCCAGGTTTATGGTTTTAGCACCAGCTCTCTAGCATTTACTGTGCCTCTCTGAGCTTTATTTTTCTTGTTTGCACAATGGAGATAGATTGCTATAAGCCTCAAGCAAAATCATCTATATTTAAACCTTAATTTTCTTAGTGTTTTTATATATTATTTCCTTTAGCTTCACTGTACAATGAAATAAACACAGCAATCGCTCTGGTTCTCATCTTGCAGATTAAAAAAGAGAACTTTTTAAAAGATGGAGTGACTTGCATTTACATTGATTCAGCAAACGTGGTGTATTGGTGGGATAGATATAGGGAGGAAAGGTTCCAGTCTCTTTCCTCAGGAACTCTCAGTTTAGTGAGTAATCATAGACTTGCTCTAGTCAAGACAGCTCTTTTACAGGAACACCATTTCTGCTCTTTTGGGTGAAAGGAAGGAGATGGCGATTAGCTAGTCTTCTGTCAGCTCACATTCACTCAACGTATACTGACCCTCAATTTTAAGTTTAAAAAACAATCATGGAAAAATGTATTGCAACCACACTTGGCCAGCCAATGTGCTAATAGTGATCTATTCAGTGGTGCAAGGATGGGCTCATAACCACACTGTGAAGTGACCATTCCCAAGTCTTCCACAGAATCAGGAAGGATGTTAGCTCACAAAATATAATTGCCACTTTCAGACATCATTTCGCTATGTATTGTGGCCAGAATTGTATGTCCCGGCTGCCTGAGACGTGACATGGTTGGCCTGTCCCTGTGAGCAGCGCTGTTGGTATGCATCGAAGGGAGGAGAGAAGAGGGGAAAACAGCAGGCTAAACAGAAACAGTATAAACACTTGACTGTATGTTTACTTTTTTTTTTTTTTTTTTTTTCAGTAAAAAGTGAATCTACCAAGAACATTGGCAATGAAAATTGAGCACTTCTGGAGGAAGAAAATTCCCAGCCAGTTGCAGAGGACTATGCATTGACTAGCTGTTGGATGATTGGGGTATTGTCAGTGGGTGGTTGGAATTTTTGTTTCTCTGAAAAGTAATTCAACAACCTAATTTTTCCCCAAAAAAACATGGGTTTTTCTAGCCTCTCGACTTGAGTTACAAGACCCTTAATCCTACTCGCAACCCCTTTTTTGCACCTAATTGACCTAGTGGTTATTTAATTCAGCTCTGCTGAGTTCTGTAGGCTGAAAACGTTTCTGTTGTTTAGTTTGATGCAAGACAAACCTAAGCATCACCTGTGTCCTGTGTCGGCCACAAAGTGGTCATTCTCTTCAGTGGAACGTCACTAAACAGAAAGGCTGTGGACAAATCTAGCCATCAGTTGCCCATTCTTGCCTCGGGATTCTTGCCTTGGGACAAATTACCCTCTTGAGATGACTGAGTGGGTCTTTTGTACGATGTCCTGTGGAAAGGCTGAATATATGTGATTAACTACTATTTCTATATTCAGTGCAGAAAACCAGCGGCTCCACATTGTTGTTTGAACCCTCAGTGCTCCTAAATTTGGCTGTACTTGTTCCCACGGTGAGCTGTGTCTTATTATGAACTCTGTGCCTTTCATCCCATTTCCATTCCATCTTGTCACTGCCATGCAGGGCTCTTGTGTTGACCAGTTTTATGCTGTGTTTTAAAACATCTAGCAATAACTAAAGAAAAAACACTTGGAACTCTTCAGTGTTACTGGAATGTATATGTGTATTTCTGTATATACCTGGCCTAATTTATACCTTATGGCAGTTCGATACTTGATGATCTCACATATTGAAATTAAATTTTCCTAGTTTTATTGGAATTTATAGTTATGAAATTGCAGCATGACTATAAGAGTAAAAGATTATTACATCTGGGTTGCATCTGTGTACTTAATGGTTAAGAAAACAAAGATAAACTTGGATATTAGTGAAATTCATTTTTAGTTTACAACTGGTATAAATTTTAGACCAAAAGGAAACCAGAGGCATTAATTAAAGGGACTTGGAAAGATTAGAAATATAAAAAGATAATGAGAAGATGAGCCTAGGAGAAGCTTGTAGAATACAAGTATGTGTAACTTGGGGTAGGAATTGGAGGAGAGAATCCAAAGACAAAAATGCCACAAAGACCCTTGGTATAAAAGTAATAGTGGGAATGGAATTTACAGGAAGTAAGGCCTTGTGGTGTAAGAAATATAAATATGTCCTAAAGCAACTTCAGGAATCTCCTTCATACAGTGAAATGTGTAGAATTATGTTTTTCACAATATTACTGGGGAGACAACTAAATGGGATTTCAAGGAATTCATATTTAATCTAAAAGGGAAATTTGTCTTCTTGAAACAGAAGAAATAGGATGAATTGAATGAAAGTGTGAATAGTTGAATAGAATTGTTAGTGGGAAAGTGGAATAAAGTACACAGAAAGACATGTGATCTGAATATCAGGGTGGAGAGCAATTTCCTGACAGTGAAATCTGTTATGAGGTAGTCTCATTTCCAAGAAAAGCGCTGAGTTCCATCCCTTGTAGAACTTAAATTGAAAACTGGACACAAACCAATAGTCTCGTTTGTCTCTCTTTGGAGAGAAAAAGAAAACTGGACACAAACCAAAGGATTTATCCTGTGTTTTGTCATCTGCCCAAAAGGAAAAAGAAAGGGGAAAAAAAATCCATATGCACTAATGCTGCATCTTTGCCCTCTCTGTTGTCTGGAATTCTGTTAGACTTTTCAATTGTAGATTATTCCTTAGGAAAGAATTTCACTAGCAAAGTTCCCTTACATGTAACTGTCAGCTCATTTGATTAATATGCACATTTATTCCCACAAGATTTACAATAAACATGTGTTTTAGTGAATAACCATGTCAATTGTTTGGAGGGGGGTGAAATTGGAATAATTCACTGAGAGCCCCAGAAATTTGTAGTATTAAGACCCAGTTTCTTTTTTTAGAGAACCTCTCCATTTTGGATTCTTGACAAATTCTGATGAATAAGCAAATTCTTTGACCCATGTTAAGTGTAACATCCTGCATTTTGTTCATGACTCACATTTTAAAAGGAGAAAAGCTCCACCTGGCCTTCTTTATTTTTTAAACAATAATTTCAAAGAGAAGGTAGGCCTTTCATAATTGCTAATTATTACATATGGGATTAATAGGCATAAATTACAGTAAACAAAGCTTGCACCTGTTCATATTATAAATATAAATTAAAGAGAGTTACTATAATTTCAAACAGCTTAAATATAATTTAAATTTAACTATATAATTTAAATATAAAGATATTTAAGATTGCAAAGTATAGTTGAGCCAATTTGTTTTTCTGTAGCAAGTGGTGGGATTCAGGTTCACAATGTAGAGTAAAACTTTAGTTCACCACCTAACTATAATGTCAACAATTTTTTTTATACATTTTGTTTAATTTGGTTAACATACACCGTGTGTTCTACCTGATTTCATATTACTCATTACATTTTAAGCAAAAATACCGAGTCTGCTTCTATTTACCCATACATTACTGCATTAAAATGTGTTAAATTTATTTTCAGGTAGATAATTGTGCACTTGTGATTATTAACCAATTGTCCCTCAGTTCCAAGTGACAAAAACTCAATTCAAATTAGTTTCAGCCCAAATGGCAATTTATTGGCTTGTTTACAGCGACGTCCACCCATGACTGAGTCCAAACACCCAAAGAAGCCATCTTTTCATCTCCCATACTTGCATCCGATTTTTTTTGTCCTGGATTGATTTTCTCATCCAGGCAGACTCTCTCTTGGGGGAATCTCTTTGGGGTGGGAGACAGTGAGATGAAGATGGTAGATGACCGCTGTAAGTTTCAGCTTATATCATCATAACCAAAGCATGGTAGCAAGTTATGTAAAATCTGGGGGAAGAACTTTGATTTTGCCCAGATTGTATCACATTCCATCCCTGAGCTAACTGATCAGGAGAGGAATTCCTCCAAAGGAAAGGGAAATTACCAGAAAAAGAAATGGTGTAGGGAGCAGAAGAGGAAAGGTAGTTACTGAGAACGCAAAAGTAACAAATGTCCACTGCACCCTATTCGAATTTGAGTAGCAGGAGGTTTCTGATTTGAAATAAAGGGTAAAATTCAAAATTAATCTGCAAACCCTCGTTGGCTAATTTCTTCTTGATGCCATTATTGCTTTGAGATGCCGTTATAGGCTTTTAAAAAAATGCTTTCCATTTGTGTTTGAATTGTGGTGCTACTGGTTTGATCAGATGCACATAGCACCAGTCTATTTCCATCACAGATTTGGAAACTTCCAGTTTCATCAACATGAAATATTGATTTTGTGATTAGAATGATAGTGGGAGAAAATGCTTCAAAAAATAAAGACAGCTTAAGTAAAAAATAGGCCCTTAAATAAACCTTTGGGGATCTGTACTTTGTTACAAAGTATTTTCTTTCAATTTAGGTCAATGGAAGCTAACTAGAATAGTGGGGGTGCCAAAAAAATGTATACACATGACTTGTATTCATCTTTTGTGATCGGTATATATTGAGTATTACAATTTTAACACAGTTTTTCCTTTCTTAAAATGTATGTACATTTTTTTGGTACCCTCTATGTATGCCTGTGTTCTTTAAAATGAACTATAATGTAAAGTTGCTATGTTGGAGTATAGTGGACTGCACTCAGTTTGAATTTCATAGCCAGATGTATCCTTTTTAGCCTATGATGAGCTCTTACACAAGTCAGCTATTACCAGTTTTATTTTCTTCCTGAATATAGTAACAAAACCCTTTCCCTCCAAGACTTGGGCCTAACCTAATTTTACAGCCATTTTTTTTTCTTTTATTTTCACTCTGCTTCAGTCACAAAACAACAGAAATGTTAGCATATATGCATTAGTCTTTTTCCCGCCCCAGGTGCCTTTCTCCTCTTTCATTATCTCCACACCAGCATATCCTTTGAGAGACAGCTTGAGCAGTAATTGCTGGGATCCTCCCATGTAGAAGTCATACTGTCTTATGTGTCCCCTGATTGGGTGATGCTAATGCCACTCTGGTTGTTAAATGTGTTTAATATCACAGTGATCATCAGAGTAATAACTAACATGTATTAATAGCTTTCTAAATACCAAGCACTATTTCTTCCAAGCATTTTAAGTACATCCGCTCATTTCAGATTTCTCACCACAATCCAGTGAAGTAGATGCAACAGTGAAGTCCTGCAATAAGTGCAGACACTTCAGTAACATGAGATGGGTTGCTAGGGTGAGCCTGTACCACCAGTTATCCAGGAGGTCCTAGTCTAACTATAGGTCCCACATCTATCCTGTAGTTTGGCACCACATGGTGGCAGATGTCCACTCAGGTGAAAATGTCAGTGGGGACAATTCTAAGTTAGTCCTCTGTCTGACTTGTACAATGAGTCCAGGAATCTCCCAGGTAATCGATGCGCATTTCATCAACCTTATCTAAGAGTAATTCACCCTCTGCCTCCCCACTTCCTGAGACAGCCTGCCATTTCCTCGCCTGGCTTCCCTTTCCCTTTCATGTACTTCACTATGAGTTAAGAATCTGAGCGCACATGCATTTGTGAACAGAGAAGGGCTAAGTGGAGAATGGACCTGATGCGTGTAACTAGGCAGCGTTATTGATGGTGCTTGCTGTGAATCCATTTTACAGGTGAGAAAACCAAGGTATATAAAGGTGGTTAAAGCTTATTCTTAGGTCAAACAAATGATAAATAATGGAGCTTGGACATTTTCCTTCTTATAACTCCTCTCTGTACGTGGCAGTATCTTTCTTCCTACCTATATAATTATTGATAAAATTGCTCTGTATTTAACAGGTCTTGAAAGCCAAATCTGTGGTTGATACCTGTATCATCACAGCACCCAGCAGTTTCTGGCATAAAGTAAGCTCTCAATAAAGTTTGGGTATTGAGATAAGGTGGGAGGACTAGGGAAGTGCTCTAAGTTGGGAAAAAAAAAAAGGCTTTGTTCTAGATTGTTGTCTTTCAATCTATAGCAAAGCCCCAGACTGATAGGATAATATTAATAGCTAAAAGCTTAGCATAAGCTAAGAACCATTCTAGGCACATTACAACTTTCAATCATTGAATCCTCACAATCCTATGAGGTAGGCACTGCTGTATTTCCTTGACTTTAAAATGGCATTAATTATAAAATGTGCCATTTTATGTAACATTAAGAAAAATGCTACCAATTAAATTATGACAAAATGCTTTTTAAAAATTCAATTTAGAATGTTTACATGTATGTAAAGAGCTCTTTTGGCATTTTATTTCTCAAATCTAAAATTCAGTCAGGTGTAAGACACACCATTTTGTAACCCACTAAAAAAGCATGGCTTAATTGTGTGACACACCCTGACTTGAGACATTAAAATATGAAAAAAAAGTGTAGAATTGATGTAATATAATGAGACAAATTTTTATATCATTCTGTACTTATATAAAAAAGAAAAACACGTGAAATTAACTGAGTAAGTCATTCCTAAAACTTCACATTCAGTCTCACACTCGTGACTCAGACCTCGTGCAGCAGCGGTTCTTAATGAAGTTCTCCACTACTTCTGCGATTTTCCTTCCAAGTACTGCGAGTTCTGGTGCTGCTATTTTCTTGATCAGGTGTTAACAAAACGGTCAGGACACTCAGGACAATAATTTGCGTACCAAAATATTGAAGGGTCGCTGTTGTCCATTCATGCCTCCAAAAACAACCCCCAAGGCCACACATGCACAAGCAATGACAACTACATCGTGGCTGTGTCTGGGCCAAAAGTTATTTTAGGACTAAAGATTTCAGAGATGTTAAAATGAGGGCTCTAGAGTGAATCAGGCACAGTACCATCATCTCCATTTTATACGGGCAAGGAAACCGAGGTCCAAACAGATTGGTCACTTGGAAAATAAACAGGTTTGCCAGAATTCAAACCAAGTCAAGGTGCTTCAGCAGTCACGTTTTTAGCCATGAGGCCACATGGCCTCCTGCAGTCACTAGGCCATCATGAAGTCATACTACATTTCATGATGATCTGGAATGAATACTATATAGTTTACTGGTACTTAAACATGGAAATTATTTGAATAGGCTACTTTATCAACCTATTTTTTTGAAAAAGTACGACAGTTTCTTCATAGTTTGTGAAACTGCTTTTCTTGGATGCTTTTCTCTTCAAAGATGGACAGCAGGCTGTGTTTCTCCTAGCATGTTTAGTTTCTGTCCTGTATCTTTTATTCATGTTACATATTTTGCTGGTTTGGGCATAAAAACTTCAGTTAGTTTGAAACCAGGTTTTAATGCTAATGACAAGTTTCTTTCAATGCGTTCCAGGATATTAGTATCAAGCCTATTTCCCTGTCCGTTATGAAATTAAGCCCCACTGAACTGAGCGCGTTGCAGCAGACCCCCAGGAATGTGGCTGTCCAGGACTACCTGGTGAAGGGGCCCCCGTGAGAGGCCATAAGGACGCCACGGCAATTGTTAATGATTGTCACATTGACTTACTGTTGAGCTACAGGAGGAACATGAGCTTGGCGTGCCGGTGACTCCATCTGAGAGCCGTTGGGCGGTACCTCTGGTCAGCATGGGCGTGGGGGTCAGGCTGGGGGAGTTAGGACAACCAAATGAGAGGAAGTATAATTTCAGGACCCATTGGACATCTTGGGAATGGTTTCAGAAGTAGAAATGGGATGGTTGGAGAAAAGCCATGAAAAAGCCAGAGCAGACAAATGAAGGGCCTTGTAAACAGTGGAATGTGAGTCTTCATTCTTAATTCCATGGAACTAAAGCAAGTGTTCATGCTCTGAACCATGTAACCAAGGACAAGTAAACTAAACCACGTCGTTTTTGAAAAGGGAAACTTCCTATCTTCCTCAGGTAGGCAATGCAGGGACTATCAAAGAGTGGTTTCATTTCTGTATGTCAGAAAACTTTCCTTCTCCCTGCAAAGCACTCAAAGTTATTTTTACTGTGAGAAGAGATTCTCACACGCCACCTCTTGGTATCATAATTTGTTTTGGCTCCTGGAACAGTTGATTCTAGTATAAGTCCATATGGTATGAATCTGCAGTACAAAGACAGTCCCGGAAGCCCAATAACTTCTTGTTTTTCCTAGAGCCCTGTGGTCCTACCCTTGACTGATGCTCTGTGTTCCTAAAGAAAAACAGTAGAGTCCGATCTGTGTGTTTTGAAGTTTCAGTGGTTGGTTAAGCAGATGCAGTGACGCTGTGCTTTGGGACTCCTGCCAACACAGAAGAGACAGCAACTTTTTCCATGTTCCTGACAGACTGGAAGGTGTTTTTTCAAATTCTCTGCTTCAGATCTCTCCCTGGAAAGGTTGGTCAGTTGTTCAGCCAACATCCCCCAGTTCGAGCATCTTAGAAGCCTGTAAATAGTTTCTGCCACTTTGGACCCTCACAAACAAAACTTCTAAGCATTAGCAATGGAGGTGGCGAGGAAAACCAGGCAAGAGTGGGCAGCTAATTCCAGGTAAAAAATTAATGGGATTTTGCAAGAAGGAATCTACTGTTTGTGGCTGACCTACATGTGGACAGTCGAAGGGAGAGCATGATCCAGACGTTCTTTTCTCGCTTTCCTAAGTGGCTAGGAGAGCAGTTTTAAGGTTGGGTTTTATTTTCTTTCTGAACAATCACATTCTCTTTTCCCCCTACCAGACTTGTGTGCCCCTTAGGCGTGAGAGGGAAAGAAAGGTATTTCTCTACATCTTTAGCGCATCAAAAGTACTTTATTTGAAATTCTGTAACTTAATCCATCCAAAAGTACTTTATAATAGTCTGTAATCTCCTGTATCCTATTTAGTATTTCTCTAAAGAGCAGTAATGAATCTGTAAAACTTAGGCCAAGTGATGGTACCAGTATAAATTATATTAAAGGGTATGGTAAAAATGTACTGTTTGCTACCCAACATGCATCCTCCTTTCTGGTAACCATACCTTGCGTCCCTTTGGGAAACTACCAGCTCCACCCTGTTCGTAGCCATCTGGATTGAATGAGATTAAGCCCAACCCTAGCTCCGGAGTGGGTTTTCATCAACCTAAACAGATCAGTATCCCACTCCTAATCACACGCTTGGTCCAAGCTGTGCGGGTGACCTAAGCTGGTGCGCTCTGAGGGAACGAAGAACAGACAGAGCACAGAGTGTCCCCTGCTATAAAGAGGCAAGCCTAAAAGCGGGTCAGCCTGTTTTGCTACTACAAGGAGAGCCAGCCCGAGACTGGTGACAACTCAGAGGAAGCTGATTAGGTCTAGATTAAGCCAAGCCATCTATCCCTGTGGAATGTTCACTTGCATTAGCCAAGACATTCTTTTTTTTTTTTTCCCTTATTCGAGTTTCTGTAAGTTGAATTTTCTGTCAACTGTGTCAAAATTTGATACCAGGAAATGAAGTGTAGCAAGTTATAGGCCCTGATTTATGGATTTGGCTGAATCAAGATGGTGAGGAGAACGTCTGTCTCCTAGGCCAGAATGTTAGTTAGTACGGATTACATTGATCTGTAAAAGTCAAAACAATCTTAACTGTCCCTTTAAGGACATTCTGTGGAAGTTGCACACAGCACTTCTGTTGACCTCCTGTTTGCGGAACATGGCCCCAGCTACTTGAAAGGAAATGGAAGAAACTCCTTATGCTGGGTGGCAGTGTGCCTAACTAAAAGTTGTAGATTTTACCAAGAAAGAGAATTAAATGGGTATTGGGGGACGAATAACAGTCTTTACCACAGTTGGCCATTGGCCATTCTTGCTTTATGATACTGTAATAGCTGGTTATTCCATTGTCTAATGTATATTGGCACCTTCAGACCATATGTCTCCCTGAGCTGCAGCATTAAGGGACTTGGACAAGAAGTTCAGGCTATAGAATGTATTGGTTATAGGTTGGAGCCTTTGTAAATCTTAGGAAAAAGACTTGCTTTGAAGCTAATGCTTCTAAAAACCAAAAAGAAATGAAATATAAGAGACACTTTCTGCCTGTGACCTGCAATCTAAGTTAACTGAGTACAGTAGTCTTGACCCTTAACTGAATGGGAGAGGCAGATTCCTTCCTAAAGTTAAGTTAGTGTGAGCAACAGAAGGGAGAAGGGGAAAATTTAGTATAGAAAGATTAGGACCTGGAATAAGTGTGATCTTCAGGGCCTCAATTCTAGAATCTTCTTATGAACCTGTCAAAATCCTCTTCCAACCTGTCAAAAGGGACGTCCATGTCCCTGGAAAAGACGCAGCTGCTGTGCAGCCTTCTAAAAGGGACAGTAATTGTGCCTCCCTCTCCAGATCATTATTTTGCATTTCCCCACACAGAGGCCAGTATGGAAGCAGAAGCCATCAATGTACAGCCGTCCCAAACCTGTATTCTAATGAAAACTACCAGGCAACTAGACCTCTGCTTTTTACTAACCCATGGAATTGACCATTGTATTAATCAGGGTTCTCCAAAGAAATAGAACCAATAGGATGTGTGTGTATACATATATCCTGGGGGTAGGGGGTGCCAAGAAATGTGTACACATGACGTGTTCACTTTTTATTGTCAATATATATTACAATTTTAATACAGTTTTTTCCTTTCTTAAAATGTGTATACATTTTTTTGGCCGTGTGTGTGTGTGTGTGTGTGTGTGTGTGTGTGTGTGTGTAGAGAGAGAGAGATTTATTACAGGAATTGGCTCGTGTGATTATAGAGGCTGGCAAATTCCAAGATCTGCGGGGTGAGATGGCAGGCTAGAGACGCAGGAGAGCTGATGTTTCCATTCAAGTCTGAAGGACTGTCCCAATTAAAGGCAAGAGGAATTCTCTTACTTGGGGGAAGGTCAGCCTTTTTGTTCCATTCGGGGCCTTCATCTGAGACCCTCCCTCCCACGTTAGGGAGGGCAATCTGCTTTACTCAGTCTTCTGATTTAAATGTTAATGTCATCCAAAGAACTACCTTACAAACACATCTAGACTAAGGTTTGACCAAATATCTGGGCTTCCCATACCTAGTCAAGTTGATACATAAAATTAACCATCACAACCAGAAACATATAGATGGGAGCCAACTAAAGTCATGAGAGATTTATATCACAGAGAAACCCCCAACTCTGACAAAATGAGTGCACAGCCGCTAAATCAGACCTCAGAGTCCTTTCCGCCACCACACGCACTCCCACTTACACCAACAAGTGGAGGCTGCTCAAGCTGCTTCGTCCTCTGAAGAGGAGCTCTCCCAAATACTGCGCGAGGGAGATCCTCTTGGAGAGTGACGCTGAGGGGCAGCCCTAGACCCTCGCTGCCACATAGGGAGTCTGCCGGCTCTGTTGCCACACACTGTGACGTGAGAGGACTGCTGGCCACTGGCTGTTTTGTCCTTCACAGTTTGGAATTTTTATTGCTATTCTGTTTTCGCTCTCCTATTAGATAACAAGGTGTGGTTAAGCGTATTATTTACCCACAGATCACTGAACCACGAAGAGTCACTTGACATGATTTGCACATTGATATGAAATATTGGATTTGGATCTAGCTTTAGTAATTGGATGAGATTCCATTCCCTTTGGGAGGGAATGTAACCTGTGTATGTGGAAGCTATGGGTTGCTGTTAGGCAGCCAAAATCTGGACTGTCCGGCATTGCTTCGTCCTTCTATCTGGACTCCACATTTCCTTTGAGAGCCACCCGCCCTCATTCTCAAGTGTGTGGTTGGGATGGATACCCTCCTGCCCACTCTACCTTCCCAGACTCAGTAATTGGATCAGGAATGGGCATGTGAATCCGTACCAGAGTGAGCCTCCAGATTTTTACTAGGAATACTGAAACTCAGTCTCTCTTCCTCATTGGTCTAACGTGTGCGCCTGTGAGCTTTAGAACTGCTGTAACCATTTTTGGTGCCATAAGAGGAGCCAGCCTGAGAAGCACCCAAGAAGCAGAGCTGAGACATGGATCCCAGTAACAGCATTTTGCTTTTCATTTTCCAGTCATTCTGGAGTGCTTCCCCCTCGTTTGCAACAACAAGAACAAAGTGATATCGAGAATGAGAGGAAATTTATTGGCACCTCCTTTTAGTGTCATCTTTTCCAAACCGCTCTTCCCTAGGATCACCTCCATGATGTATGATTAAAATCTCCTCCATGATTAAAATCTGCAGAACCACAGAATCTTAGGATCTTAGAATCAAAGGATCGTAGAGATCAACTAGGCTGGGGCCTCCCAACGTGCCTCGGGCTAAGCAAGATGATTTTTAGGTGATTCATGAATATTTTTTATTTTGATAAATATAATTATTATAATGAATCCTAGTAAAATACAACTAGCATTTTCACATCAAACTTTTGATTTCACAGGTTTTATGTTATAATGCTTTTACTGAAGGGGAAATTGAAGCTTTGAGAGATTAACGGCTTTTGAAGGGATTGCCCAGTTGGTGAATGAAGGTTGAGAGATGTTAAATGTGGAATCTTATAACTGGAAGGGATCCTAGAGATTATGAAGTCACTTCCCCACCCTCACTCACCTTCAATGTCAGAATTCCCTCCAAAGCATCTCTCACAAAAGGTCATCCAGCCTCTGTTTGAATACCTCCAAGGATGGGAAGCTTATCACCATTTAAGGCAGCACATTCCATTTTAGCGGTTCTGATAGTTAGAAAAGCCTCCCTTATACTGAGCCAAACTCAGCCCCTTGAAATGTCTTTACATTTGATTCCAGTTCTTCCTTCTGAAGCCACCCCCACCTTCACATGTTTCAAGACAATTACTCTGCCCCCCACACTCCACTTCTCCTTCAACGTACACGCACAAACACCAAGTCTCTTTTCATGGAATGTGATTCAGAGTCACTCCAGCATTTTCTCATCATGTTGGCTTTTCTAAATTTAATGCTCAAATGTCTTGGTTGCTAGTAAAGCTGTGTGTCTAGAACAATATATATATATATATATATATAATATAGTATATATATACAATTGTATATTGTATATATATACATATATATACAGTGTAGGCTATACTAGAGCTATCCTACCCTTTGTCCTAGACCTTACATTTCTATTAAGGCTGAGATCACATCCCATGGTTGACCATTGAGTGACAGCATCCATCTTTTTTTTTACCGTCCATCATTCAATAGTCAACTGGCTGACTGACCCTTCACTCACAACTTGTACCTTATTCTTACTCCTTTTCATTCCATCATTTCAGTCTGCTGAGATTTTTTTTGGATCTTGATTCTTTCAGCCAATTTAATAAATCCGAGAGTAATAGAGCATGAGGGCTACCCTCAAAACTTAATAAAAGTAATTTTAGGATACATTAAAATGTAGCGAATGAAGGAAATAATAAACTTACGGAACCAAGTATCCTAGAGACTGATGTAGACTGAAAATATTAATTGGGCTTGACATAGATCAATAAGAGGTTGAGAGATATTTTAGGAGATTATTCAACTGTCTTAATACAATGTCCTAACCTTGCCCATCTAGTGCCCCTGCTGGTCAGTGTCAGAGCCAGAACACTGTGTTACACGAGTCACAGGTCTAACAACATGAAATTCCTTACCAATTCCTCTCCTGCCCCTGGAGCTCATCCAGTATACTGATTGCAGGAACTGGCTTGGGAGTTAAATAGAACTGCGTTCAAATCCTGACTCTGACTTACTAGCTGTATATCCTCTCACAAGCTCTGCCGCCTCTCTGAGCCTCGACCAAGGAAACAATATGGCCCCTGTCTCAGGCTTATATGAATTTCATACAGCAGGTCCATGAATAACATTGTTTCACTCCATGTCACTTCATTATGTTGATGTGATGTGATAGGAACTTCATTCTTGTTCATGTCAATTGGCCTGTGGGAAAATTGGTTCTGTTGTACGTTTTTTTACTTAAAGGTGTAGAGCCTATCAACAGCATTCAGTGAGGACTTTATATATAAAGCATCTGGGACATGGTAAACACTCAATATACTGTGGCTATGATTGTTCCTAAATCTATTGATACAAAAAATAACTAGGTTGAAAATAAAAATTAGCCCATGAAAACTGGAGCTGTAACCTTGGATACTTTGGTCAGTTTCTGTCCTGAAGTACTTCAATCCAGATACTCCGTTAATTTGGTGAAGAAAATTCCTAACCTTCCTAGGAATATTGGGAAGAACAGAGCTAGGAGAGATTCAGAGAGCAGCTTTGATGAAGGAGCTAGCAGAAACCAGCTGCAGATGTTTTCTCCACCAGCAGGCTAAACAGCGAGGTCTGGCCGGCACCGAGGTGTCCTGCTCATCAGGAGACCACACACTCGGAGTGTCACCTCCAGAAGCATCAAAGTCCTTCTAGACGTTCCATCCAGAGGGCTTTTAGGAGACCCCAGGGCTTAGACCCCAGGAGTGAAGAGACAGCAAAGGAGCAATAGGTGGGTTATTTCTTTCCCAATGTATTTTTTTTTGAACCTGCGATTTGCCATCCCACCCGAACAGTTTTGAATGTAAAGAAGAGGCTGAAGGCATGTGTTTGGGCAGGCACAAGCTTCTGAGGATTGTGCTTTCAAACACTGACTGGGCTTGCCAGAGTTGGGCGAGGGTGGCCCCATCTGATCTGAGGATTATTGTCAGGCAGGAGGTTTTAAAATTGTAAATCCCAGTTTTTTAACATGCAGGAAAACACCTGGCTTCCTACCCTGTGAAATAGATGGCTTCCCTTGTCTTCCCCTTATTTTAAAGAGTTTTTAGATCTAGTGCTTTTTCTCTTTCAATCAACAAAAGAGTAATCAATGCCTAGATATTCATATATGGGCCCTACTGTTAAGACTCACAAAGGCTGCTAGATTTATACTTTTTGGTGACTCCATGGTTTACAATAACTCTCCTTCTCATGGCGATTCCTTTAACATTTAAGGCTGCCTTATTAAGACGGGTACTAACAGACTTTTATTACTTGGAGGTTTTTAGGGTGTTTAATTAGTCGTTCATCTCTAGATATTCAAAGGGTGTGTGTGTGTGTGTGTTGTCCTTAGCCACATTGGATGTTGTATTTTTTTTTTCCTTTCCATTCGGACAAGGTCACATTCAGAGCTCTTCCTCCCTGAGGGGAGGTTGCACATTCGTCACTTAATCTGCCTCCCATTTCCTTCAGTTGGGATCACACAGCCCTTCCTGAGGTATTACCATTTTTCCATTTCTTCTCTGCTCCCTCCTTTCTTTTAATAACTCGGGGAGACAGGGAGGCACCTTGTAAAGTTAATTTCCTCCGAAGCTTTCAAAGCAAAGGCTTCTGTCAGCCCAGACACCACCACCCCTCTCCACCCCTCAGCGACGACTCACACCCCTCCTCGAAGCCTTAGTCACTCCGGGCTGTGCCCGCCGCCCAGGACTCTCCATGCCCAGCTCCGTCTCATGGGCACAGTGAATTGCTCTGTCTAGTGGTTCTTTGGTTTGGGTGCGGCGACCCTGTTTGGGAAGGACGAATCTCTCCACCTACTTGCTCTGCACCTTCCACCCCTTTTTCCCATCCAAACTGTGCTCCCTCTTCCCCTTCACTGCTTTCTGCTTCTCTCCGGTACTTTCAGGACTCAGGAGCTGGCTGCCTGCCTGTCCCAGGGATGGCATTTCCTCTTCAAAGGCCTGTGGCCACAACCACCCAGCTCTACGGAGCACACAAGCCTTTGGAATGGCTGTGGCTTTGCTGCCTGCCGACTTGGAAGGCAAGGGCAGTTTCTAAACACCCCTTTGGTTTCATGGGGTGAAGCTTTTCTCAATCCTATTTTATTTATGCGAACATGATCTGTGGCTTTTGAATGTTTGCTTTTGAATGTTTGTGTTAATGGACTAAGCTGAAAGCAGTTCCTCTTACCAGAGAGAGGGCCCAGCACAGCTGGGGGCCAGGCTGCTCAGCACAGGCGAAAGCTGTCCCAAGAGGAACAAGTCTCCAGCCAAGGAAGTCTGGAAGCTTCGCGAGGAATTCACGGAGGCCTTCATGGGCAGCAGCGGTCAAAGCTAGGATCACAGACTGGGCCACGACACTCAAGCAATTCCTTTGATTCATAGGGAGGGCTGGAGGACAGACACCTAAATTTTTGCAAATACATTTTTGAAATTGTGCATATATTTACCAAAAAACTCTGTGGTTTGCAACAGCTTGGGTGTTTGAACTTTCTGCTCACATTCCCAGCTGGCTTGGTTGATCCCTGAATCATTTGTCTCTAGGTGACCTGTCATCTGAAAGTGTGGCAGAGTTCTGGCTCAGCCTACTAATGTGCTTCCTGTGTATTTCCTTTCTCTTCTCTCTTCCTGGTACTTTAGATGGAAACAGGTACAAAGACCCAAAGTATCCACTAAGTGTACAATCTTTCCATATCCAATGACTGGATAGCCTAGCATTTAAGTGAGGAAGGGAGGGAGACAGGAGACAGGCAAGTGGGACCGGAGAAGACAATGTGGAGGGAATGGGAGCCTCAAATTTTCCATGAGGACCAAGGAACAAAGTAGAAGGGATTCAGTCAGGGGTGGGCTGTCCTCAAGGGTAGATACTACACAGTCTTTCCAACAACAACCATAGCCTGTGTAGCCCTGGAAACCTATATGTTCTTGAACCAAAGGTAGGCAACGCAGCTGGATAATTTGAGTGAGGATGTGGGCGTGCTGAGAAACCCCTCTCCCTCCAAACTAGATGGACCTGAACAAAATTAGTTGTGAATCTTTCTATGAGTTGGGCCAAATGGCAACTCCACCAGAAATGTTGGCTAAGTTATTAACCTTAAACGAGGGGGATAGCTAGTGTTGAAAGCTATAGGGAACTACGGCAGAGAATTCATGTGGGGCTCCACAGAATACAGGAGTTACAGTTCTTGAGACAAAACATTTCAGGATTTCTTCATCTAAAATGTTCATTCAATGTTGGTGACTCTGGTCAAACTATACCCTCTCCTTGAGGAATGTCTTCTAACTCCTTGGTGTAGTGATCACCGATAACTCCACATTTTGAATCTCTCTCCTGAACTCAGACCCAACAGCTAACTGCTTACTTGACATGAGAATCACACGTGTACTCAGTGTGATCCCAGCTAATTCTTCCTTTTCTCCACCTGCCCCTGAGTTACCCATTGTCATCACCATTCCCCCAGTTGCTCGTGCCAGATATACCAGAGTTGTCTCTGCTTTTCTCTTTTCCTGTAACACTCCCACCGCCGGATCCTGTATATTCTAGCTTCTAAATAGCTCTTTGTTCTCTCTACATCTCTTTATTTCTTTAGCTACCAAACTTGTCCAAGTTACCATCTTTTCTCATCTAGCTATTTCATTGGTCCTCTGACTGGTCTCTTAGCTTCTATTCTTATCCCCCTGCAGTCCATTCTCTACCTACCAATTAGAATAATATGTCCGAAATATAACCTGATCATGTTTCTTGCCTGCCCAAAACCTTTGAGTAACTTTCTACAGCTTTTTAGATAAAGTCCAAAGTCCCAATTTCAACCTTGCCTACTCCTTGTAGCCCCATCTGTCACTAGGACAGAGACCTTGTGTTTCCATTTCACTGCTGTTCCCTCAGCACCTAGAACAATGTCTACCACAAGGTCACTTTCTATAAATGGTGGTAGCATGAATGAATGAATCAATCAATCAATCAATACACAGAATTTCTATGCATTTGAGAATAATCAAGGAGAATGAGAGGAGGCCAATATTAAAGCCTCTCAGGGTAACTGTTTTTTGTTTTTTTTTTTAAGATTTTATTGGGGAAGGGGAACAGGACTTTATTGGGGAACAGTGTGTACTTCCAGGACTTTTTCCAAGTCAAGTTGTCCTTTCAATCTTAGTTGTGGAGGGCGCAGCTCAGCTCCAGGTCCAGTTTCTGTTGTTAGTTGCAGGGGGTGCAGCCCACCATCCCTTGTAGGAGTCAAACCGGCAACCTTGTGGTTGAGAGGATGTGCTGCATCCAACTGATTCATCCAGGAGCTCAGCGGCAGCTCAGCTCAAGGTGCCGTGTTCAATCTTAGTTGCAGGGGGCACTGCCCACCATCCCTTGCGGGACTCGAGGAATTGAACTGGCAACCTTGTGGTTGAGAGCCCACTGGCCCATGTGGGAATCGAACCAGCAGCCTTTGGTGTTAGGAATCCGGAGCTCCAACCACCTGAGCCACCGGGCCGGCCCTCAGGGTAACTGTTCTTTTTCTAAGACTTAGATATTTTGATCACAGGGCTGGAACAGTGAAAAGTACTTGAACAAGCACTGCACAAAATGCAAGGAATGGAATGGTTTCCATTTTTCTGCTCCATGGACTCCCATTTTGGATGTGAGCAGCATGCTGTCTGTCAGGTTGTCCGTGGTGTCTATGGGAACTGGACAGGTTTACAAGGTAAAGAGAAGACATAGCAATTGGAAAGTTTAGTGGAGGGGATAGTTTTGTTTATTTGTTTTCTTTTGTTTTGGGTTAACTAACATCTGTTTCACTTCCTAACAATACTCCAAATTCCTTTTGAAGAAGGATCTCTTTCCTCTTGGATGCAGCCTGTTGGGACTATAATTAAGAGCCTGCTTTCCCTTACGGCCCGAGTTAAGCCAATAAGATGCTTTTTTCCCAGAATTAGGCTCTTGAGAACAGAGATAAATTTAAAACATTTTCTGTGTTGAGGTCACCTCAACACTACACCATGCCTACTATGAGACCACTAGGGTGGTTCCTGGGGCCCAGTCATCCATTAATTAGCCCAATGGGGGGCTCCCAATAGTTGTTTAATAAATTTATTTTTCCATAAGTTGGTCAGAGTTGTTTCTGTTAGTCATTACTATTAGCGTGATAATGCTGGCACAAGAGAACGTGATCAGAATACGTATAGTTCTGATATCTCTTGATGCTTTGAGCCAAAGACATGAAATGAATAAACATCAGAATAAACATCAACTGCAATTTGACCTTGGGAATTCAATAACGACTGACTTTCTTCACATGGAAATGTGTAACATTCAAATGTGGATCTTCGTAGAGATCAATAGCTCAAAATATCCCAGTTTTGATTGGTCAACTGTATCTAAATGAAATAAACCAAAACCGCACGTTCAGCTTTGTAGCCATAGTAAAAGGAAAGACTGAAAATGATGATCAGTCTTACTACCTATCAGGTAAAGACAAATTAAAATAGATACCATGCTCTTACCAATCAGTTCTGCCAAAATTTTAAAAACTAGCTGTATCCATTGATGAGCATGTGAATAAAGAGCACTCTTTCATTGTTGATACAAGCTTAAATTGGTCACTCTTTCTGGAAGGCAGTTTGGCAGTGCCTATCCAAATTCAACACATGCATACCATTTGACCCAGCAGTTCAACCCTCAGAAATAAAAGAAAAAGAATACAGGTATAAGAATGTTCCTTGCAGCATTAATCTGCACTATCAAAATATTAGAAACAACCTAAATGGTCCTTAATAGGCTGAATACATTATGGTATATTTTTACCATAATACCAAAATATGAGCTCATGACTCACTCAGGAACCATTATTAAAAATGTAATTGATATGTGTATACTAGATATAGAATCCACAATATTTTAGTGAGTGTAAAAATCAAGTTACAGAACACTGAATAGAAAATTCCTGTTTTAAAAAAATAAAGCTAATGACATACTTTATAAGTTTAGATAAATATGTGTGTATATACATACACACACGTATACATACATATGTAAATAATGTCTGAATGTGCATAGAAAAGATCCTGAAGTATTCATACTGAGCAGTTATTGGTAGTTACTCTTGATGAATGGAGAGGAACACTGGAATGGCAGAAGAGTGGAAAAGAAATGAAAATTTGATTTTATCGTTTACATACTTTGGTATCATTTGAATTTTAATTGCCTTTGTACTTTTGTAATTAAAAAATGAATTAGTTTTGAAATTAAAATAGAAAAAAGGATTAAAACTATTACACTATAAATAAATAATCTGAAAGCGGGCAAAATAACCTTTCCTGAGGTCACAGGTAGGTTTTGACACACCTGTTAGGAAAAGAGTCTGGTCAATCCCAGTAGGTGGAAACTAAGGAACCAGCCATTCCCAGGACTCAGCCAAGTTTCTGTAAGTGATCCACCTAAGCAGGACAGAAGAGTTCCCTCCTAGCCAGGTAAAAATCAACCCCCACAAGACTTGGAATTGTGCATGTGATTGTTTTGCTTGGCTCTGCCCATCTTACCTTGATGAATACCTCCTCCTTTTGTCCCGAACCTTGAATTTGCCATCCTGTTACAGCTGAAGCAAGATTCCTGTCTGTCTAATGGACTTAATGATTCTGACAAGAGTATCTAACTGACAGTAATTAGAACCTCTTAGGTTCATTGAGATGTCATACCACCACCAGGTGCCTGCTTTTCATGCTGCCTTGCTTGGGCAGAAAGTTTAGTTATTTATATTCTACTTCATTCCCAAACACGTTGTACATCAAATACACTCTTAGAAAAATCAGAAAATAGCGAATAAAAGGAAAATAGAGGTAGAAAAAGATTAAGCCTCAATGAGGTTGTCACACAAGCTATATCCTACTCAAGTTTTATGTACTTAATAAGTTAAGGGTGGACTGCAAATTTGGTTCTGAGTTTCCTAGTGGCCCTTGCAAAGTGGACATGATCGGGTACAGGATCAAAGTGACAGACCGGGTTTTCCTGAGCAATGAAAGAATTTCTCAGTGAGTATGATTTTATACATATACATACCTGTGTGTGTGTGTGTGTGTGTTTGCATGTAGATCTGAGAAGAAAACTATCCTATGACCATGTTTCCCCAAAAATAAGGTCTTACATTAAGTTTTGCTCCAAAAAATGCATTAGGGCTTATGTTCAGGGGATGTCCTCCTGAAAAATCATGCTAGGGCTTATTTTCTGGTTAGGTCTTATTTTCAGGGAAGCATGGTGAGTCTTAATGGACTTGAGAGCTGAATCTTAACTAATACCAGTGAATTTCCGGACCTTTTCCAAGACAGCAGTAGCTTCCTTCTTTCATGTGAACTGCCTTTAGTCACTTGGTCCCTTGAATTGTTGTCCCTCTTCTCCAGAGGGATGTTTGCCCTTTCTCACATAGCCATAAGCCTGGGGAAGAATGCTACTTTGTTCACGTTATTCTTATTTTGAAACTTCCTAAAGCTCCTGCCATGTGGTTCCAAGTTTAACCATAGTCACTTTGGACATTATTTTGTTTCCACAATGATGTATGTCAGCAACCACAGAGTGAGCTTCTTGTATTTTTATATCAATATGATACCCTTTGTTTATTTGTTCCTCAGAGGTTTCACTTTCGCTTATGTAATGGGCTTTGGCATTTTTTCAGTCATTACCTCATACTGGGATCTCCTTTTTCTTTGTAAGTCCTGATGCGTCATATTCTTGACTCTACTCCCTTGGATCTCTTGGATACAATGCTGTGAACTGGTGGGCAGGAGTGGGTGGGAGCCAGATTACATGACGACTTCTCCACCCTTCCCTACACAAGGGCCTCCTGAGTTTGTCACTGAATCATTTCTGTATTCAGTCTTTTGGCATCCCTCGGAAAGCACACTGGCTTAAAACTACAACAGTTACAAAAAGCATCCGATTTAGATGGGCCTGGAAGACTGCAGGCTCTACTTCTGGATTGGGCACTGTAGCTCTGAACTCTGCAGAACACAAGGTACATGCCACCTTAACTTTTATGTACTTAATAAATTAACAGTGACTTTATTCCCACAGAGTCTGGAGCTGGAAGTGGTCAGTCCCCTATGTGTATTCCTGTCCAGGCCTACATTATAGGAAGATCTTGAAGGCAACACACCTCTCAGAATATGACTGTTCCTTGGCTTGGGGCACATTTCCCTGAGCTCTTCCATATTCTTATACACAACTGTCTACCTGGATGTCTGATAGGCATTTCAAGTTTAACATGCCCAAAACAGAACTCCTGCTTCATGTTCCCACCCAGCCCCAACCAAGTGTTACTCTTCTACTCTTTCCTACCTTGGAAAATGGTACCACTATTCATCCAGTTGTTCTATCCAAAAATTTAGGAACTAGGAGTCATTTTGGGAATCATGCTCGGTCCCTCCTTCCCTTTCCTTCACCTTTCACATCTGTTTCAAATACCCTGTGTCTTCTTCCAAAATATACCTAAATCCATCCACATTTTTCCATACTCATGACCATCATACTAATCCAAGTTCTTGCCATCTTTTGCCTGAATGACTGATATCACTGACTGGGTTCCCTGCTTCCATTCTTGCCTCCAACTACAATCCATTACCACAGAGTAGCCAGGGTGATAGAGCACGTTATTCCGTTATTCCGGTGCTTAAAACCCTCCAATGACTTCCTGCTGCTCTCAGAAAAAAAATAAAATCCCATTACTCCTGCTTACCTCTCATCACATCTCATACCACTCTCATGTCACTCACTGAGCTCCAGACACACTAGCTCTTTCTCTTCCTCAAAAATTCCAAGTTATTTCTCACTTGTGGCCTTTACACTTGTTATATCCTTTGCTTGGAATGTTTTCATGCAACAGTTTTTCTTATCACTGAAATCTCACTTCTTCAGTGAAATCCCATTTCCAATACATCTATTAAATAACGCTTTTACTTCCTTCGTAACACCGCTTATACTGTAAAAGTATCTTGAGCATAAATTAATTCTCTTGTTTATTACTCGCCTTCTTCATCCAGAACATCAGCTCAGTGAAGACAAGGATTTTGTCTGTTTCGTTCACAGCTGTATCTCTGGTGAATATTTTTTAAATAAATAGGTGTATGAAATAATGGACAAGCAAATATGTCAATTCAACTCAATGAATATTTATTGTACATTTATTATGTACAAGACACTTGCCAGGTGCTTTAGATTCAAAGATTAAACAAGTCCTACTTCTTGCCCTTAATTCTGAAAACATTTTGACCATTTTCTCTAAATATTGCCTTTTTTACATTCTGTTTCTTCCTGACCCCTTTAACATCTCATGTTCCCCATTTCTTTGTCTCTTTTTTTCTGTATCCTGAGTAATTTCTTCAGATTCACCTTCCAGTTTCCAAATTCTCTCTCTTTTTGTATCTACTTTTACTCATTCACTGTGTTTCTAATTTTAATAATTTTATATATATTTATATATATTACTATAGTAATATTACTGTATATATATATAAAACAAGTAGTAGTATATTCCAAATACTAGTCTGGAAATTATATAATATATGTTATATATAATTTCCAGACTTGTATTTGGTTCTTTCTCAATTCAAGCAGTTTGAGTCCTAGTCTGAAGCTGTTAGCTATTATACTATATTGTGCTTGAACAGACAGGGATTGGGAGAGGACATTTCATCCAAACATTGAATAAAATAATGCCTACCTCCTAGACTATTGTGAGGATTACTATGTAAGGAACAGCAGATAGCACAGCACATACCATGTGATAAGCACTCCATAAATGCCTACTTTCTTCCTTCTTTCATTTTGTGCCACCATCTTGTCCATCAATTCCTCTAGGGATGGGACCATACTATACATGAAGACAGCCTCACCCCTACAGAACCTAGTACTGATTAGTTGACTGACTAATTGATTGAATTAATATCACTTACATAGTAGCTTTAGAACTTAGGTTGGTATTGCAGTTTATCTCTCAAAGTACCTTACCTCTATCGGCTCAATTTATCAGCACATCAATTCTTAGAGATAAAGTAGACATCTGGCTTTAGTGATAAATATAAATGTTACTGAGGCGGGAATAGTTCTTTCTTGGAAGCAGGATGAGTATGAACTATGTGCAACTGGGTGAGAAAGAACCAGAGAATATTCCATCTGACTATTGGGCTCTGGGCTACCTCAGAAAGGAGGTGGTGGCAGGAAGCCAGGCTTTTATTCCTCAATGATCTCTTTAGTTCCAACTCTGTCATCAGCCATCTGTGAGAGTTTGGATAAGGTATTCCATCTCTGAATCTTAGCTGCCTCATCATCTAGCCATTGCTCAATGCTTGGACATGGGTTTCCCTTTCCATGACATCTATCACACTTCAGTGAAATCCCATCTGTGCTCCTTGTTAGACTCTGAGCTCCCTGAGAGCAGAGACTCCTTATTCACTTGTAACTCCAGCATCGAGTGCATGTCTGACACATAGAAGATAATCAAATATCTAGTGATCAAATATCTAATGATTTGGATAAAAAAAGGAAAGGAGAAAGAAGAAACAAAGCCAATGTCATAGAAATAGATCTAAGGTACCGAGAGAGGAAGCATGCAGGAAATCATGAGAAAGTTGAGCCAGAGATGGGCATGCCATAATGGGGCGTTCAATTAGCTGGGGATGGGCATGTCTGATTAGGAAGCCCTTTAGAGTCAGGGGGCTTCCACCAAGAACTTTAATCACAGCCTGTCCTTTTCCATTTGTTTAACCCAACCTTATCACAAACATGAACTTTAGCCCTGGTGATGCCCAAGGGGCCACGAATTCCAGATAGCTGAGAAAGCTGGATTAATAGGGTGTATATCAGTGAGATTTTTACACAGGTGAGGGATTGCAAAGCATTTTGTGAACATGGCCCTAATCAGCTTTCATATGCAAAATAAGCCTCCATTCCTTTGGGATCCCCTTTCTCTCTTCAAAGTCCTAGGTCAATGTCCAGCTTTTAATGGCTTAAACATCGACATGCATTTTTGGGCTCACCTCTGGAGGCAGTTTGCCCTTCCTCCTCACCCTGTTACTTCCCTTTCCTTTTCCCTTGCCTATGGTCTATTCCAGCAGAATTTCCACAGACCAAGAAGCCACAGGCTGCCAGGAAATAGTTCTTTCTTTTGTCTGGAGCATAACAATACCGGGTTAGATTTGGCCCAAGGAACAGTACGATTAGATCAGCAAATCAACCTGAAACTTATGAAAACAAGATGTGCTTACCCACCCTTACAAAGATGTGCTGTCCTGGTTCTTTCCACTTGGTTGGGTGACCTATATTAAAACTTTCAGATCCTGGGTGTATGTAGGGTCTTTAGAACCAACAGGATGGGGACTAAGTGCACGTCATAGTGGGGAGCCAGCTACCACCTGTAGCTCATCTCATGTCTGAAGCATCTCCTCACCCAACGATGAAAATGATCTAATTGTGTACAGACAACAGCAATCGTACAGGGAAAATAATATAGTAATGCAAATATTCAAACCAAATTGGAAAAGCAAACCAAGAAGGAGCCAGAAAACATTAGATCATTCAAATTGCAACCTGGCCAAGTCCGCATCTGGGCGCGCATCCTCTGTCCAGCTTTTGTTCACATACCATCCCTAACGCTTTTTTGCATTTATAGAATAATGGCTCAGTATTCGCACAAAACCCTTTGTGTGGCTGCATTCTAAGGTTTCTCACAGTGTCCCTTCAAAAGGGTCAGAGAATTCCCCAGTGAAATGCTTTAATAGGCTTCCAGGTCAAAAAATGGCCCTTCTCTCTGAAGGGAGAGGGGGAAGGACTGATGCACCTTTGGCCGCCGTATGTATTTTAATTGTGTGATCAGGGCAAGCCTTGCTCATTTTCCTTCCTCACTGGGTCGTTTCCACTTTAGTTCTGAAAATAAAAAAAAAACAACAACAAAAAAAACAATTGGTTAAAAAAAGAGCCTTCCTGACTGAACTTTGGATCCCCTCTTTGAATTTGAATAAGAAGTGTGGGGTGTTCCCCTCCTCCCCCTTCACATCCTATAGTTGGTTCAAGTTGGCCTGGAAGTCTGAGGAATAATGTGTTTCCTCCTGGCACAGTCTTATTTGTGTGCCTCCCTGGAGGAGCTCTCACCCGCTTCTATGGGGAAAGCACTCCTGGACAGGCTGTAGAGTCTGGAGCCCCGGGCAGAACCCAGCTCTGCCACTGCAGGGTCTTGAACAGGACAAACTGCCTTTTAAAGCGTTGGATCCATCTCTCAGGCGTGAAACGAGATATATTATCTCCCTCTTGGGTTTGTGAGGATAGACTGTTATAAAGAGCTTCTCAGAGCACCTGGCACCTAGTGAGTATTCCAGAAATGGTAGGTTTTCTTATCACCAGTTGCCTGTCCCTCAACCTCCTGCCCCCCACGTCAGCACAAATGCAGTGAGGAAGCAGCCGGTTCTAGCACCTGGTTCTAACAAGTTTCTCTGGTTCATGAGTGTGAGGCACGGAGAAGAACATTTACCTCCCCCTTTCAGCTAGTGAGTGCTGGACCTGCAGCTAGCGGAGCGGAAGCAAATCACTGCACAATCCAGATCGCCTCGTTGCTTGAGGACGTCTTGATTTTGGAGGCGTCTCCATGTGTGGAATGTGCAAAGCGGGACCCGCGGGGAGAAAGAAGAAGGGGAGGAGCAGGGACTGCAGACAAAGCCCCTTTTACCTGTGTCTCTGCACAGCTGGTACCCTGCAGGCACCTACCGGGCTGCTCTGGGACGGAGTCACCACACAGGTTGCCCAGGGGCACAGATAGGTGCCCAGCACACTAAGAGCCTGGAGCCCCAAGAGATAAAGTCAAACAAAAAAAGTCTTGGATTCAAATCCCTCCTCTCTTCCTTCCCAGCCCTGTCAACTCGAGCGAGTTGCTATCCTCCAGGAGGCGGGAGGTTTTAATTTGTAAAATGTGGCTATTAGCGACACAGCCCGGGAGGGTCCTGGAGAGGGTAATGCGAGCCGCAGCGCACCTCGCGCCCCGTAGCGGAGACGGCGAGCGGTGATGGCGAGGAGGGAACTGAAGGAGCCGCCCGCCCCCCGCTCCCCCCAGCCGCGCGCCGCGCCTCCCGCGGGGACCTGACCGACTTCCTTGCCTTAGAGACTCTTTGGTGCCACAGGCCGGGGCCACGGCCCCGGGGTCTCCGCGTGCGTCAAGCTCCAGCGGCAAGAGCTTCTGGGTTGGGACTGGCACGCGTGTGCCCAGCAGTGGCTATTGTCCCGCAGGAGGCACGCGCCAGGCTGGCGGCTCATCGGTCACCGAATTAGGGTCACAAGTGTTGCAACCCAGTTTCTGTTCTAAAATTATGACCCTACGAAGAAAAGAGAAGAAAAGATTTTAAAAAAATAACCCAAGTTTATGTTTGTCTTTGTTGCCATGGGATTCGGTTCAACTGTATACAGATGTAGTGGGTTTTGTTTTGTTGTTTTTTTAATTGAAAAAAAAAAACCCTTTCAAGCTGTGTACTGCAGTAGACAAAGATTACACCATGTTTGTGTTGCAGTGTTGCTATGGAAGTGCATATGGTTTTATTTGGTGGAAATTTGCAGAGAAATCAAAGGAAGTCATATGTGCACATGACAAATAAACACAAAGTTTTAGAAAACAGGTCTTCAAACAAATATTGGAATTAAGAAGGCTCTTAACAGTAACTTAAAAAAAGGAACACGAGTGCCTGGGTGACTGCGCCACCTGCCTGGGCCCTACCCCAGGAGGCAGGAGAGGGGAGTGGAAGAATCGAGGGTATAAGCAGTCTGCCACTTACTAGCCAGGTGACCTTTGTGAGTTACTGGGCCATGGCTGGCCTTCACTTTCCTACCTCTGAAAGAGGGCACAATCACCTCCACCGTACCTTGCTGTTGTTGAGAGGAAACGATAACAGGTCTTGAGCACCTGTAGTAAGTGCTCAGTAAATGGTAGCCATTATTCTGGAGTGGTGACAGCAGTCCCACTTATGCTCCAAAGGTGCGGCTCATTCATCAAACTATCTTTCGGGCGTTGATGCCTGAGCACTTTGGGGAAGCCAAGGATTGGTTTTGTGGATAGCTGTCATCAGACCGGATGTTCACTGGAAATCGTAGACTGTAACTGTCAAGGGAATTGAAAGGCCATTCGCTGCAAACAGTAAAGATGCCACGTTGCAGCAAGTTGGTGACACTTGCCAAGTGGAGCAGTGTGGCCTCTCCGCCTCTGGCTCTGGTCCTCCCACCCCATGTTGCCAGCAGTGGTCGAGCCCCGCACAGATTCCAGCACCTCTGAGAGGACAGAAGACCCATCTTCAAAGTCTTCACACCGGCTACCCACTCTGAATGAACACTTTTGGAGAGCTGGATAATTATTATAATGGTAACATTTTTTAAATCTTCAAGTAAATTCCTGTAGACTGAAGTCTGCCAGGGAAGTACTCTGCATACACTTTTTGTCTGGCTTGCACTTTGAAAGAGTCACAGACCTGTTGGAATGCCGTCTGCCCCACCCTCTTCTCAGCCCCCCTCTATGATACACACAGTCGAGGTTGGCAAATCACCCAGAGAGCTTGTGCTAACTTTAATCAAGTTACTGGATCTTTCTGGGCCTCCATTTTCTGATCTGGAAAGTGAACATGCTGGATCAGGTGATTTCTGAGGTCCTTCTAGACCCAGGTAGCTATGTATGTCATTTGTCTATCTTGAATAGAATACAAGAGGTCTCTTTCAGTATTCTAGGCTGTTGATGCTGTAACCTACATTAGGAAACAATGAGAAAAGAAGTCTGCATTCTTTCTCACCTGGTGTTCTAGTTTCTCTTAGCTCCATGAAGGAACCTCAGAAATAAGCATCTAAAATACACCGCCTTATCCACACTTTTCATGAGTGTGCACTTCTTTCTTGCCTCCTCTCAGGGACTCCCCAACGGGGCAAATTCTTCATCACCCTGCCAGGGCGTGTGTAGAGCTGGTTGAATGGATTTTTGTCTTTGTGTCTGCTTTTTCAACACCTTCATTACGACTCAAATCACTTGCAAAACTAAGAAATAGGGGAGGGGGCGCCTAACCAATTTTGTTTTTAAACTACGAACCATATAACTTTGTCATCATTCTACGTATAATTCAGTTGGAGCTTTTTTATCTGACAAAATTAAGGGAGAGATGTTCACTCATTCAATGTTTACTCATTCACTCTACGTAATAGAATAGCCAAGGTGTGTGTTTAGACAGGAAATATGTTGTCTAAATCTCTTTCTAGACATGTGTTTTTTTCTAGAACCCTGAACTTGAAAAAATGTCTGCCATACATGGTTAACAGAACCAGTCACCTCATTCGTGCAATAGATATTACCTCTCACGTTAAGGACGTTATCATGTTTAGCCAGCTAATGATGTTAGTGTGTCTTATGACAGGATTACTAGTGATTTTCAAAGCCCATAACCCCCCCCCCACTCTTTCTGCCCCCCACTGTTGTGATCTTGGGTTACACATTGGCTGAGGTATGGAAATGAAAGTCAGCTCACCTTGGCTCTGCTCCCAGCTGTGCCATGAACCAGCAGTGTGACCTTGGGCAACACTTTAACCCTTACTCGACCTAGGTTTCCTCATCTGGAAAGTGAAGTACTCAGCCTTGGGACATTTCTATGACATAGTCTAATAATCAAGGATTTGGCCATCCTCGAGATTGGAGACGTTATGTGCTGCCAACTACTGTTGACTCCTGGAACTTCTTTTCACATGAAGTTGATTCTCACACCCTTCCAGCTCTGAAATCCCTTGGCCCTTGCACTCTGTACTGTTCTTTCAGGAATCAGGATGGAAGCTTTTGCTCAGGTGAGGGTTCAAAACCCTGAAGTCAGTAAGAACCTCTTCCCATTTCAAGACTAATGCAAGAATGATAGCCCTTCCCAAGAGTATGTTCAGTATAATTCTTTTCATAAAACTACATACATAGGTGAAGCCTTTCCTGTGTGTTTGCTCAGTCACCCATGTTTGCTTATCTTCTATTCAATCATTGAGGATTAACAATCCATTTTTTTTCCCCCGTCCTCTTCAGATTCCAGCCATCTGAGCTTGTGGCCCCTTATGAACACTTTCCTTATGCCATTTCTCATCTCCATTCTCTTCTCCATAAATAAAGAAGAGGTTTTTGGGGGTCCATGCAAAGAAACCTTCAGGGAGAAGACTCATATGGGATGAAGGAATGCAATGGGCCAAAGCAAGAAGCACAGTATTGTTCTGGCAAAACAGAGTCTGCCACAGGTCCCGTTCTTTGCCTCCCCCTCTTCTGCTGGACCCAGTGCGGGCAGCATATGTTGCTTGGGGAAGGCCTTTCTGAAAGGGCGAAACACAAGAATGCAGTCCTGCGTGTTGCCTCCCACACCAGTCAGGGCAGTGATGATTGGTCCCACACGAACGTGCAGATTGGTTCTGCTGCTTAACAGCTCTGGAAATAGATACTCCTGTCATTGCCAGACTTGGGATGGAAGGGAGGTTGCGAACTGGTTTGACAGTTTGGGATTTCAAATTTGTAAGTAGGGAACACAAATTGGACAGTGTGTCCAACTTAGCCTTGTTGGTACCTTGTTTCTGCCCTGTATGTTATGATTCCTTCCCCAGGACAAAAACTGGTATTTTGTCCTGAGTGTGAGGGCACAAGACAGCAAACAGATGGAATGCATTAGCTACATCTCTTTTCTTAGGCCCTTTGCTGATATTAGTTAAAGCTGCTTTGCTCTTTACTTGGAAGTCATTTTGACTCTACTTTAAAAGTAACATTTGCAAAGAAAATGCAAACCAGTGTTTTGTCATGATTCCTTGTGTTCAGGGAATTTGAGAGTTGAGCTCTTGGCTGAGTGAATGAGGCCTCAAAAAATGTGTCTTACTGAACTCTGGCTGCAAAGAGGCTGATTAGAAAGGAAGGCCGCTGCCTCTTTCTTTCCTTTTTCACTCTGATATAACTTTCTCCACAAATCTCCACAAAGGCTTTTCATCATTATATACATCTGCAGGTGACTTTTGGCTATCTGCGGATGTTGAAAACATTTACAAAGTCATTTAAAGAAATTCAAGGGCTGTGAGGGTGAAATTGAGAGAATGGATGTATGATACGCAAAACCTCAAGTCAGCAGGGGTGGTCTCATCAGCAGTAGCACGGGCCTTAACTTACTCAAAGATATTGTTAAGTATCTACTGAAATTCAGTGACATGGGTGAATCTCACCAGCATAATGGTGAATGAAATGAGCCAGACACCAGAGTATGTTCAGTATAATTCATTTCATAAAATTACATACATAGGTGGAACTAATCTAATCTGTTAAGAAGTCAGGAGAGTGTTACTCTTGGTGAGGGAATGGGTAGTGTCTGGAAAGGAGCTTGAAAGGGACTTTTGGGGAACTGGTAATGTTTTTTTTTTGTTTGTTTTTGTTTTTTATCATGATGATGCTTATACAGGTGTGTTCAGTTTGTGAAAGTTTATCCATCTGTATAATTATAGCATATACACTTTTTTAAATGTATATTATATTTTAATAAAAAATAATTTACTGAGAGGCAATTCTGTGGGAACAGAGTCCCAGAGAGCAGTTTCCAGGCTCTCGGCCTCACGTGGAAAGGTGCTGGCTCAGGTAGTAGATGGCCATCAGCTGTGACCGGGTAGCCATTAGCCACTGATATAACTGCCGTGGCTACGCCGGTTGGTGGGTTGGTTGGCAGAGAAGTGGACGGCGGGTTGCGCATCATGTGGAGCCTGCTTCGGCTGCCAGAGACACTGGGGTGTAGGAAAACCCCTTGTTGGGGTACTGGCAGATGTTTACTTTTGTGTCTCGACCAGCCACCAGCGAGAATATAGTGGTAGGTCTCCCTTTTCTCTGACTCCGTGGGTGTTCCTTTTTGGCCTCCGCATGTCCTGCGTTCTTACATGGGGCGCGGGAGCTGAGTCCCCGTATGACAAATTCTATGTACAGCAACTTGGAACAATATGCAAGATGTATACAGTAGTTAAGTGGGAAATGCAGAAACAGAACAGTATGCTATCATTTGTGTAAAAAATATATTTAGGTACATGAATTGTATAATACAGAGAACATGTTTGGAAGGGTACTGGGAAGAGGGTCTGCCTCCGGGGTGCCTGGAGACAGAACCAGGAGGAGACCTTCCTTTTCAGTCCACATCCTTTTGTGTCTTTTCAATTTTGTGTCCTGTATACTCATATATTTTAGTCATTAAAATATTAGCTAAAGAAGACATTATACTAAGTGACATAAGCCACCAAAAAATACGAAAGGATAAATACGGTATGATTTTACTCATATGAGGTACCTAGAAGAGTTAAATTCCTAGAGACAGATAATAGAACGGTAGTTGCCAGGGGCTAGAAGGAGGATAAGATGGGTTGTTTTTGTTTAATGGATACAGAGTTTCAGTTTGGGAAGATGAAACAAGTTTTGGAGATGGATGGTGGTGGTAGTTGCACACCAGTGTGAATGTGCTTAGTACCACTGAACTGTGCGCTGAAAAAGGGCTAAAATGGTGAATTGTATGTTATGTATATTTTGCCACAAGTAAAAAAAAAATTAATGCATTAATTAAGGCTAAGCAGTCATTTTAAGTTTAAGATAAATGTATATGTGCTGGCTTTGTCATTTGCAAACTCTATGACCTTAGAAGTTACTCAACTTCCCTGTGCCTCCATTTCTTTATTTCCTCGTCTTTAAAGTGGGATAGTATTATCCCACCCTCAATCATATGGGGTTGTTGTAAGAACTGAATGAAAGAATACATGTAAAAAGCTTAGACTGGTCCTTAAAATGTAAGTACTTAAGAAATGTTAACTATTATCATTTTTATATATTGTGAAATAGAAAAGCAAATTGCAGATTTCTATGTGTAATATCATCCTCTTCATATTTTGTGGAAAGAATGTGTGTGTGTGTGTGTGTGTGTGTGTGTACACCTAATGTACTCACCCATGGGTTTATCACATATCAAATACCTTCTCTGTGTCGAACATTGTGCTAAGGGTTTAGCAGACAATGGCGCCCGTGGTGTGGGGATACAGAATGGTGGTGGTGATGGGACTCCTGTTTAAATAGAAAGGTCACAAAAGATCTCTCAGAGTAGGTGCTAATTATGAGGAGATAGTAGCAGAATACTGAAGGAGCCAGCCATACAAAGATGAAAAAAGCTTTTTTGACAAAGGAAATAGAATGCAATGAGATCCCGAGTTTGAAAGCCTATTGTGGGTGAGTAAGGAGGAGAGTAGTGTGAGAAGAGTTTGGAATGTACATAGAAAATTCTAGAAAATGGGAAAGAAATTGTTAAGAAAATTGTGGTTTCTTCTGGGGAGTGCGACTTAGGGAGGTGTGGAGATGAGAGTGTGGAATGGAAAAAAAGGAATTTTACTTTTCACCTCCTTCCCTTCTACATGGTTTGAATTATTTGCCATAAGCATGTATTCTGTTATTGGGGGAGGGGGAAAGCTGGTTAATAAAACATTGAAGAATTTTAATGATTAATAGTAAGTAATCTAATAACCTTTCCTTCTTTCAAGAATCACCTCATCTCAACTCTCCAGTTACTTTTCATGAAGCGAGAGAGTGGTGTAATTTATATCTGTTCATTGGTCTGAAAATAAGACAGACGTTGCCTTCTCCTCCTATCTATTCAACCATCTTTTTCTTTGAGCCAGTAATAATTTTTTTTTTCAATTCCCTTCAATGCAATCTTTAAATCATCTCTTCCACTAGGACTACTTTTATTTTATTTTATTTTATTATTTATGTATTTATTTATTTATTTATTTATTTATTCATTCATTCATTCATTCATTTGGGAATATTGGGGATCAGTGTGTTTTTCCAGGATGTCAAGTTGTTGTTTTTCAATCTAGTTGTGGAGGGCACAGCTCACTGGCCCATGTGGGACTTGAACCAATGACCTTGGTGTTTGAGCACCTCACTCTAACCACTGAGCAAACGAGCTGCCCACCAGTGGCCCAGCTTCAAGCTCAAGCCATTGCCTCTCTCTGGTCCATGTGGAACTCGAACTGGTGACCTTGGTGTTATGAGCACCGCACTCTAACCTCTGAGCAAACTGGCCAGCAGCTCAGGTCCAAGCTCAAGCCATTATTTTCAATCTAGTTGTGGAGAGCGCAATTCACTGACCATGTGGGAATCGAACCATCAACCTTGTTGTTAAGAGCTCGCACTCTAACCGACTGAGCCACCCAGCCACACCTTATTATGATTATTTTTGTTGCTGTTGTTGTTGCTGTTGTTATTATTATTATTATTGGATGGTCTTTCAAATTCATGTAGGATTTATGCTTTGTGTTCACTGTAATTACAGATGCACACAGTGGCAGGTGCTGGGCTCTTCCAATTAGAAAAAGAAGAAGAGAAGAGATGGGGACAGAGGGGTTGAGGAAGGAGTAATTTGCCAACAAAATGTATTCCAGAGGCTCCACAGAGCTATGTGCTTCCCTTCTCTGTATCTCTACTGGAGAGCGAGTGTCTCGTCTAAGTGGGGCAGGACTGAGAATTTGCCGGTAGTGTTCTGGAAGGCAGAGAGGTTCTCTTTGTCAATATAGAATTCCAGCAGTGGTAAGACCGCTTAGACTCAAACCTTGGTGTCAAGACAACGGATAATATGTTTAGGGCAGATCTGAAAACCAGCTCTGAGGCCGTGTGCATGGGTGTTTTGATCAGGAAGTCTCCTGGCATTTTCAATCCTCTAAAGAGAGCTGGAGTCAGAAAGGAGGAAAACAGAGCATCTGATCTGTTCTCAGCTTGCCTCATTGATCATTTCATTGCTCATATGGCAGCAGGAGGAATAAGGCAAATAACATCAATTTACAAACTTGCAGTGGGCTCTTTGTATGCCCAGCCCAAGCTCCCAATATCTCTTCTGTGTCTCCTGTATCAATTCCCAGACATTTTGATACTCATTTCCAAGCTGGAAGAAGTATTTTAGTTACAACTTTATCTTTGGCATGTGGCCCGAGGCAACACTTGGGTGTCTTCTCTTCCAAGCCCTGGCACTGCCCTTCCAGCTGTGTGTATGCCATTTCCAAAGTCCTCCTGTCCAGACAATTCCACACATTGAAATGGGATATTTTCCTTTTAGGTTTGAACCACACAGTTCCTATTCTAGGAAGACTTACTCTCTCCCCCATCACTTTGTGTTTAGGAAACTCAACTCTTTGCCAACTGTGAGCCTTAATATTAGTAATAAACTAGTTTTTCTTGAGCACTTATTATGTGTCAGGCAGTATTCTTTACAATGGATTAACTCACTTAATCCTTATTATGACTCTGAAGTAGGTGTGGTTATCGTCCCTGTTTATAGACAAGAAAACTGAGGCACAGAGAAGATGGCTTTCATAGCTTTCCTTTCTGCCAGGAGTCTGCTCTCTGAACAAGCCAGCCATTCTCTGTGCATTTAGAGGACCCCTGCCAAAGGGGCCCAGCTCTGGGTTAATAATCTCTCCTTGATCTCCCCATCTACTTTCACATCCTGAGCAAAAAATGCGTCCCAGATTCCTCCTGCCAGCTCCATCTGTGAAGCATGTGGGCCGATGTTTGAATAAGAATGACTAACGGGGAGAGCGGTTTTATGAACTTCAGACTGTGAACTCAAGGAAGAGAGTGAGTCAGGCCTCCACATTCCTGAAATACTTTCAGGAGGCTTGGTGACCTCAGACAATAAGAACCTGAGGCAGAACTCTCTGGTGTCCTTGAGAGGCCCCCACAAAGAAGGTGAGGACAAGCTCTCTGCACCTGGTTCTTATATGGGGTTGTGTGGGATTGAAGGAGATCAGTAGCCAGAGTGGCCCACAGCTGTTGAGAGCACCTCCTCACTTTTGCCCAGGCTGTTCCTTCTGCCTGGAATGCCTTTCCCTACGTCCTTGTCAGCTTGCCCTCCCAGGCTCAGCTGATGTGTTGTTTCTTCTGGCTGCTGCAGGCAGAAGCAGAGGCTCTGTGGTCTGACTCCACAGGGCTCTGTGCATTCTCTCACCCTGCAAACTCGTGGCCCCTAGAGAACAGTGCTTTCAACATGTCTGCCCGACATACTCATTACACCTTCTGAGGTTGGCAACAGCTCCAAGGTTGAGGAAAAGGTCCTGTCCTGGAAGGTGGGAGATGTGGGTACTAGTCCCATCTCTGGCCTTGGCCGTGCCTTGGAACCTCCCATACCTCACGTTCCTCGTGAATTAAAATGATTTGTTTTCACCTGTCTCTCTCAGAGATGGTGACCTTCAAAGTAGAGGAACTTTCAACCCCAGACCCTGTTCTCATCAGCGAAATTCATTAACAGATCTATTAAGTTTAAAGAATGTTGGGCAAATCTTTCTTCCTGGTTTGTACCTCCATCCATTCCTTTCATTACCAAGTTTAACCCTATAGTTGGCATGGTATACAACCACCCACAAAGGGAAAGTATCATCCACTAAGTCAAAAAAAAGGTGACTTCTCGTTTATGCATTGCAGGGACAGAGCAAACCAGAGGCTGCATGGGGTTGAGTTATGGCACCACACAGGTCAATCGTGGAGAATGCCTCTCAAGATGAACTATGTGTTACCTCAGGACTCGTTCTCAGACTTGTGCAGGGAAGGAGTGAAAGGTTGTACTTGGGCCCATTTTGTGGACGGAAAAACTGAGAGGGCAGATTCACAGGCAAGACTATTGTCCAACAGCTGCACCCGTTTCCAATAAGTGAAGGATGGAATGATGACATGGAACTAAGCTATCGGTGAGTTACTGGTCTAAAGGCCAAGATTTAGATGCTTCAGTCCCCTGACTCCTTGGGGAAACGGCTTTCAACTATCCGTCCAACACGTTCATTGAAGCTATTGAGATTGGCAACAGCACCAATGCCAATGAAAAGCCTTGCCCTAAAGGCAAGAGATGTGGGTTCTAGTCCCATTTCTGGCACTAATGAAGTCCATGGCCTTGGCCCTGTCACGTAGCCTCCTACGTTACCTCCTCGGTGACATGAAGAGGGTGGGCTGGTGAAGAGGTCAGGTGATGTCCTATGACTCCTTCCTACTAGTCTTGTTATCCCACGTCATTTACACCAATGTTTCTCCAGTGACCATCAGGTATCAGTGTTTCTCCAGGTATTTGGCATTCACCCCAGCCTCTATTTTTACATGATACAGAACTGTCACCCAATAGTTCCACCTTCCAAGAGAGGAAGGAGAGAGTATAAGTAAATGCAGGTACATATGGCACACATTCAATCAGGGAGATGGGATTTTTATTACCTAATGAGTTTAACATCTATTTACAGGTTGGAAAAGGGAGACCCTTTTCCCCCATTTCATCCTTGCCACCATTCTTGCCCACTGGTCCTATCCCCATCTGACCCACCCCCCCACCTCGCACCCCCACCCAGTAGTGGCCTTTCTTTCATTCTGGCTGACCAGTGGAAGCTGCCTGAGGAAGCCCAGTTCTGCCATGCTAACCTGAGCTGCTCTGGTTCACCTTGCTGCACCTGCCACATGCCTTCTGCAGCCTCCCAGGTAGTTAATGATCTCCCCCTAGGCAGAAGAGCCCTTTAATAATTTACCAGAGTAGATAAAGAAAAAAGCATAGTTCTCTACTTGGAGGCCAATTAGACTGGCAATTCAGACAGTATGGATGGAGTTAAGATTGACTTCAAGTTCAAACCAAGCTTTTTGTATAGGAACCCTGCCTTATAGCTATGTATATAAAGCCTTATCAGAATCTCCATTCAGATATTTAAACATCCCAGCCCTACTGTATGACCAGCACTTTAGGGCTCCTTCACTACTCAGGGGAATTAGCTATATAAAACAAAAGAAACCAAAATGCCCTAGGACAAAATGAGATTTAAACATTTAAAGAACTCTAGAGTAAGAAAAGTTATTTTACATTTTCTGACTTATTCGGTTCCTTATTAGAATTTGGAAAAAAGTCGTTTTTTGGCAAGAAATTTTATATTTGTTTGTGTCGAATGTGCAGACTCTGTGACACGGTATGATACAATGATTTTTAAAAAATAATGCTTTGGAATTAGAGACCTAGGTTGAAATCTTGCCTCCAACTAATTGTGAGACTCTGAGGAACTTATCGAACTTCTCAGAACCTTTATTTCTTTATGTCTAAAATGGGAGTAATAATTCTGTCCATGAGATTTTTTCATAGTCATAAATATGTAAAGAAAAAACCTGGCACAGCATAGACAATAAATGATGCATGCTTCTCTTCATCAGCCTTGTCCATATCTAGCAAAATTTGGATTTTGTAAAGACATGAGAAAAAAATACTTTCAAAAGTATAACAATGAAATGTAGTAATAATAAGAATAAACATGGTAAACTATAATATTGGTGGCTTCCAGTGCAATGAACCACATCTCCTGGTCCCCATGACCTTGTGCAGTTTCCTCTCACAATGACTCTGGGTTTGACCATGTGACTTGCTTTGACCAATGAGGCATTAGAGCAAAGCACTCAGAGGCTTAATAGGTTCCTGCACAGTGGGGCTTGTCCTCTTGGAACCCTCTCTTAAAAGCCAGCTCTTTGGCTGTAAAGAAGCTCAAGCTAGACGACGGAATGATGAGAAACCACAAGAAGAGAGATCCTGGAGGATGAGAGGCCATCTTGAACATTCCAGCCCCAACCAACTTCAGTAACTGCATGAGTAACCACCCAACTGGATTTAGTCAACCAACAGAATTGTGACAAATTATAAATCACTGTTATTTTAAGCCACCAAATTTTGGAACAGTGTGTTACACAAATGCCAAGTCCTAAATTTACATTAGGGAAAGCCAACAATACAAGTAGAAGTGGTAGATTACTCTCATAGGAGTTCCTAGGAAATAGGACATGAGATTTCAGTTAACCGTAAGTATTGACATACTGCTAAGAAACTACATGCAAGCTTAGCCTGCTTTTATTAAACAAATGAATTGGTTGATTGACTATATAGTTATTAATTGCTTGGTTACCAGGCTTTCTGCTGGGGCCTGGGGATAGCAAGAAAGTTTAGACCCAAGTCTCCTGTACCGTGTTGTCTCTTGGATTCTGAAATTGAAGTCTGTACTTGTATTGAGGTCTGAGAAGACAAGAGAATAAATGCTCATAGTTTGGTAGGGAAGGTAGATAGCACACTTAGCTGAGAGACTTGCTGGAGTTGGCACTCAGAGAAGATCTGACAGATTCTGTTCACCCACCAATACCCCATTTTTTGTGAACTTGACAAACTCAAGTGTATCTAGAAGCAAGTAACTAGAAAAATGAAGGCCTGAAGACCAGATCATATGAGGACTACCTGTGCCCACTGTAAATGTATATCCTGGGGTGGGGGGCAGAGAAGGAAAGAAAAGAAAGGCTTGGAGTACAAGTGCAGATGGAGCACTTAATTCTGAGGGATTAAGAATGACAAGTGGAAGAGGAATAAATTCATTCTGAGGAATGCCAGAAGGAGGACCATTAACAGTTACTAAAACTTATAGGGAGAAGGATTTCCAGTTAATATTCAGAAGAAAGGCTAACACTTCTGAAGTGTGAACTCTAGAAAGAGGCAGAGTGGGCACCATTTCTATCAATGAGAAAGGCCTGGATTGCCCCTTGTCCAGGAGGTGGGAAAGGGGTTGTGGCAGTAGGTGGAGCCAGGAACCTCTAAGTCTCTCCCGAGTGTAAGGTTTCACGATTCATCCCTGGAGTTCTATTACCCTTATCCGAACTGCATAATATTAAGAAGTAAAACAGATGACACCCACCTTCCAACAGTCAGTGGGGGAATTGTCTGCTGATGATGACAGGAGATTGAGCCCAGGGATTAGAGGTCGTGAGAATTTGTGTTTTCCGGGGATTGTTTAGCACACTCTGGGAGCACACTCAGAGATGCAGTTCAGGTTCATATGAGCCTGCAGATTTCACAAACATGTGACCATTTAGGAAAGATGAGGGAAGGGGACTAAGCAAGTATAGGGAAGTTATCTGGCATTTCTGATTGGGGATTACAGACCTATTCCAGAAGCATCATCAGGGAATCTAACTGGCTCTCTCCTGCTTCTCTCACCTTTTAGCCTGCAAAACTGTAGGAGAGGAGATCTTTTCAGGGGTGTGGGCCCCATTTTCTGTCAGTGGGTCCTGCAGCACCAATAGCACCAGGACTAGAGACAGGACTACAGGTACATAGGTCTGTAAGAAATAGGATATCTGGGAGGTCAAGTTCAGGATTTCCTGGAGACCTTGCAGTTGTGGGCCCAGTCAAGTGATGCCTTTCACCTACCTTACAGCCATGGCTCTGGGTGGTAATAAAGGGAGAGACTGCAGAGTGCCCTCTGACTGACAATTCCCCAGGCTCCTATGCTCTTGCACACCAGTGCCTTTGCACATGCTGTTTTCCCTCGCCAGGCCACCTTTTCCCTATCCTTTTTTCTACCAAGACCCAATTTCCAGATTCTATCCCACATAAAACCTTCCCGAAGTCCCTCAGGCTGAGACAGACTCAGACCTGCTTTGCATCGTTCAGCACAGTTTACTGTAACTGCACTGACTGTGAGGCCAGATGCAGAGTCTGTGCCTCTCTTGATTCCCCAAAGAGGTGGCACAGAACCTGGAATGTTTCCGATGCTCAGCATACATGGGTCAAATATATGAAGTGCCCTTCTCCCCCCACACACATGTGGCATGCTCACTTATGCTCTATTTTGTGCAGGGTACATACCTGCGTTATCGCTGTAGCCCATCTCTCTAAATGGAATGCAACCCTTGTCAGAAATAACTTCATTCTAAAGTAAATGAAACAAAGGAAAATGTGGTCTCCATTTGCTCCTTCCACGACAGGGAAATGCTGGTATCTGGGGGAGGAGGTTTAATCTAACTGGGGCCTGAGCGGACTGGAAACCCTCAAGGGAGAGAGGCTGGTCATGGCACAAACCCTTCAAGCCACTGACCCAGCACAAAGACTCTACTGTGGGGAAACTCGATATAAGGGTGTGCCTTGCGCTACGGGAACGCGATACGCAAAAATCCAAAGTCATAAAATAGATAAATCTGGGGTGGTTATTGACTTTGCAAGAGAACTCACCAGCAGGTTCCTCTAAATAGCCAGCTCCCACAGTCCACTTAAACTGTGATTTTATTTTCAGGAGTTTGATATTACACACCGGTTTTCAGGAGAAACATAAATAGGTCCTCAGGGAGCCTGGCGTCGCAGTGTGTCTGGCCAGCAGCTCGTTGACCAGCCCTTAAGATGAGTGGGCCTTGAGCAGCTGTAAGTGCTGGAGGAGCTGAGGCTCAGGAGCTCCCTCCATGTTTGCTCATCGAGTCTGGCTTTTTCCATTTGTTCCATGTGACAGCAAGATCCAGGCCGCATCTGGACCTTCCTGCCTCTCCTTCATGAGGCTACTGATTGCTCAGCATACTTTCCTGTAAGGGGCACATAGGATTTGTTTTAGCGAATCATGCATCATTCATGCAAGAGTGCTTGCTAAGTAGTTTCTCTGTGCATGACACTACATTTGGCACAGCAAAGGAGTAAATCATGACTGTAAGGTTCCTGTATATAAGTGTTCCTATATTCTAGAAACTTATGGTCTGCTGGGAGAGACCAGCCCCGGGATGTCACTGGTTCTAAAAAGTACATCTTTTTTTACCCTTTAAGCTCTGAAATCAGAACGCATCTTACGACAGATAGTATAAAAGCTTAATTGGCTGGATTTTTCTTTATGGTAAGTAAAATGATGGTGTTTCTTGCAATTGTCAGTGTTTTAGATGAAACAGGGTATATAAAAGTGCTAAGTAATGGTTTAATGCTACAGGACTCCCAAGTGAGATTTGATGTTTGAAGGATAAAATTGAGCCGCTGTGTCATTATACCTCATGGGTTTTTCTTTGCAGAGAATGTGGGGGATAAGTTTGAAATAATGTTTCTTTGCCACAGCTATCCTGGGAAGCTGGGCTGCAGTGGCCTCATCCTTCCTCCCTTCTGGAAACGGGAAATGGTCTTGGCCAAGCCCTAATTCCCATCCATGCAAGTCCTGAGAAAACCAGAGGAGCAAAGTAGCAGAAACAGGTCTGAGTGGTAGCCCTTCAGGAATGAGGAAATTGGTATTGATGCTCTGATTCCTAGAAGGCAAGTCCTTCCTTGGTCCTCTGTACTTTCCAGCAGCAAGCTCTGTGCCTGCTATGAAACCAACAGGAATATAAACAACTGTGTGTGTGTGTGTGTGTGTGTGTGTGTGTGTGTGTGTGTGTGTGTGTGTAGTTAGGTAGACATAAATATATTTACAGATATTTGTCAAATGAATGAATTTCTGTTGAGGCCAAATTCTATTACAAAAAAAGTTTAATGTGACTGCTAATCTTGACATCTTAGCCCAAATTCAGAACAATTTCTTACTATCTGTCTAATGTTACAGGGGATTTCTTTCCTTTCTTTTTTTTAGCTTTGCCATTCCTCACCCCCAAAAATAGTGGCTCTTGTTGCTGGTGCTGAACTGTCGCCGTGTTCTGTTTGTTTAAATGGCTATGTTACCACAGCATGCCAACAGATCTGGTCTCTAACTTCTGAGAGCATAAAGAGAATGTACAGCATCTAGGCAGATGACAGTGAGAGTGACCGTGGGGGATAAAAAAGTTCTTAGGAGCATATGTGGACACCTGGAATGGTTCAGAACAAGTGACTTGACAGAACCTCATCCAATCAGGGATCAATTATCCCTGATGTAGAACATAATGACCATGAATTACTTTACATTCTTGTCCATACAGAATATAAAGCCACTTGGCGGTTTAGTTATGCCTTTTCTTGACGTTCACTTCAAATGTGAGTGCAGTTATGGTATTTATTTTGTGTCTGAAGGAATAGATGAGGTTTAAGGCACCAGCATGGAGCTGTCCCCGTGACCTTCTGTTTACATGTTACATTACTGCAGGCTTTAAAATCTGGGGCAAGAGACCTGTGTGCAGCGAGTGGGTAAGCATGAGCTTTACTCCAGGAGGAACCGGAAGCCATTTAGGGGCTGGCCTCCTTGGAGAATCTGACTTATGGCACAAACACAAGAGCATCAGGTAGCAGTCACCAGGTCACACAGCCACTTCTCTCTGGCTTTTTGCCTTTGCTGCTGGGTCCAAGTAGTCACTGGAGCTGCCTCAGGTGCCCCCGCAGTGGGTGAGGCCTAGGCGGGGTCCTGTCAGCCTGAGATCAACTTGTCATGTTGAGACCAGCATGTCTCAGTAGGAGAAGCAGACTGCTTTGTCTCCTGGTGGTTTGGTGCTCCCATCGACCATTTCTAGCTTCTACCTGGTGGTGCCAATGCTAATCCACCCTCTGCAGGCTGGCAACTCTTACCACTGTAACAATGGTGGATTTCCAAAGGTAAATGCCATGGAAGGGACAAGCCTGTCCCCATCACCATAGCATGTCTCCTACAGGCACTTCTGAGGGCTACTTTTCCTCTTATTAGCAATAAAAACCAAAATGCAAAAAGGCTCTTACTATTCAGGTTTTGTCTGAGGCTATAAGTGCTGGCTTTGATAACATTTTCAGGTTTCAAATAATTTGGTGTTTTCCAATTTGGGGGCTAATTCCAAATAGCACACTCCTATTCATCCTTCAAGACCCAGTTCAGAGGTTTTGCCCTCTGTCAAACTTCCTCTGACTACCCTCTATGCTGTCGTGTTCCTCAGTTCTCTGACACTGTTACGATGCCCCAGAATTATTTGTCTACATTACCATCTCTGCTGGATGTGACATCCTTGAAGCCAGCCGACCACGTCTCGTTATTTTCTTGTTTGTCACCAATGTCTGGCTTGCCTGTGGCCTGTGTCAAGTGCTGTATACTCAGTAAATGTTAGGTAAATGAATGAATGTTATATTCCTGCCAGATATTTCTTTGCTGGTTCATTCACATCTACGAGTACTTTTTTCTCCTCTGGGAGTGGTTATCACTGTGTTATTTATAAAGCCCATAGGCCTCAAAAAAGGCCAAGTGTAAAATCATCAGTTAGGATTTTCACTGTAAGTAACAGTTGACTTAATGAAAAAAGCTTAAATAATAGGAGGTTTATTATCCCACCAAACAAGAAGTCTGCGTGTCAGGTGGCCCAGGGTTGCGTGATTCAGCAGCTTAGTGATCCCTCGAGGGACCTAGGGTCTTCCCACCTTTCTGCTCTGCCACCTTCCATGTGTCAGTGATGCCTCTGTCCTCGACTTAGGAGGCGTGACAGATATCCAGCAAAGAAAAATGGCATTTCATTTCCTAGTGTCATTTTTATTGTCAAGGAAACCCTTTCTTAGAAGCTCTCCCTCCCCTCAGAAGATTTCTCCTTGAGGATCATTGATCAGGATTAAGTCACATCCCACCATTGATAAGGAAGTGAGTCCATTGTGCTGGCTGAAGCCAGTCCTGATGCAGTCCCTGGGGTTAGGGTGGAGGCAGGATTTCCTTTCCTGAACACACGGGGGGGCGGGGGGGAGAACACATGGACAAAATTGGGGCTCTGCTAGCAAGGAGTCAAGGAAACGGGGTTATGGTCATTGGGTGGGCATTCAATAGTATCTGCCATACCAAGTATTTAAATAACTTACGGCACATCGATGATAGAATGAAAGTCTATGAAACCATTACGGTGGCTGATGGAGAACTCCGTGTATCAACATTAATTGACTTTCAAGGTAAATTTTCAAGCAAATGTAAAGCTCTATATGTAGTCTAATCTTTTCTATTCGTAATAATAATATTAATAAATGCCAGGTTAAGCACACCCCAAAATTTATAAGAATAATGCACACTATGCACTTCAGAGTGTCTGTGTGTGTGCGCGTGTGTGTAAAGGAGAGGGTTTAATAGAGACCTCCATTTTTGACATTCTCTATTTCTTATTTTTTTAAACATTTTTTATTAGTTTCAGGTGCACAAAACAATGTAATAGTTAGACATTTATTATTTATATCCCTCACACAGTGACACCCCGCTCCCCCATCCACTATCCCTCTGACATCACACCGAGCCATTACGTTTCCACTGTCTCTATTCCTAATGCTGTACTCTTGTACTCTGCTTCTTGTAACTGTGTGTGTGTGTGTGTGTGTGTGTGTATAAAAAAATTGTAGTTGACATTCATTATTGTTCAACTTCAGCTTCAGGTGTACAGTGCAGTGATCAGGCATCTACATCATCCCTGAGGTGGTCTCCCAAACGGGACAAGTGTCCATCGGATACCCTATAAAGTCTTTACAACATTATTGGTTATATTCCCCAAGTTGACTTTTGTATCCCTGTGGCAATCTTGTGGTTACCAACTGTGCTTTCTAATCCCCTCACCTTCCCCCTTATCCCCAGCCCCCACATCTAGCAACCCTCAGATTTTCCTCTCTATTTCTGACACTGTTTCTAATTAGTTCATTTATTTATTCTTTTCTTTAGATTCAACATATAAGAGAGATCATATGGTACTTGTCTTTATCTTTCTGACTTATTTCACTTAACATAATGTTCTCTAGGTCCATCCATGTTGTTGCAAATGGTAAGATTTCTTTCTTCTTTATGGCTGTATAATACTCCATTGTATCAATGTACCACAGTTTTTTAATCCAGTCATCGACCGATGGGCATTTCGGTTGTTTCCGTGTCATGGCTATTGTGTATAGTGCTGCAATAAACATAGGAGTGAATAAATTTTTTTGTATTAGAGTTTTGGATTTCTTTGGATAGATACCTAGGAGTGGGTCATAAGGTAGTTCCATTACCAGATTTTTGAGATACCTCCATACTGTTTTCCATAGTGGCTGCACCAATCTGCAATCCCACCAAGAGTGCACAAGCGTTCCCTTTTCTCCACATCCTCGCCAGCACTTGTTGTTTGTTGATTTATTGATGATAGCTATTTTGACTGGGGTGAGGTGGTATCTCATTGTGGTTTTTATTTGCATTTCTCTAATGATTAGTGAGGTTGACCATTTTTTCATATGTCTGTTCGGCTATCTTGAGAAATAAGAACAAAGTGGGAGGTATCACGATTCATGACATCAAATTATACTGCAAGGTTACAGTAATCAAAACAGCTTGGTACTGTCATAAAAACAGACACATAGATCAATGGAACAGAATAGAGAGCCCAGAAATAAATCTATGCCCATATGGTCATTTAATCTACAACAATGGAAGCAAGAATTTACGGTGGGGTAAAGACAGTCTATTCAATAAATGGTGCTGGGAAGCCTGGACAAACACGTGCAAAAAATGAAGCTGGACTACCTCCTTATACCATGTACAAGAATAAATTCAAAATGGATTAAAGACTTAAATGTAAGATCTGAAACCATAAAATTCCTAGAAGAAAATATAGGAATACACTTTATAGACAGTACCTGGAGTAAGATTTTTACTGATATATCCCCTCAGGCAAGGGAAGTAAGAGAAAAAATAAACATGTGAGATTACATCAAACTAAAGGTTTTTTCACAGCAAAGGAAACCATCAATAAAACAAAAAGGGATCCTACTGAACAGGAGGAGATATTTGCCAATGATATATCTGAAAAGGGGTTACTATCCCAGACTTATAAAAAAAACTCAACTCCAAAAAAAAACAAACAACCCAATTAAAAAATGGGCAGAGGACATGAAGAAACATTTTTTTAAAAAGGACATACAGATGGCAGACATTCTGTATTTCTTATAATATTGAATTGGTATAAGTATGCCTTCCTTTTGTTAAAGGGCTAAGTATCATTTTAAATACAAGAAGTCAATTAAAGACACGGACTCCTCTGCAAGAATTAACTATTTTCAAATATAGGAAGGACCTCCCTGAAAGTTTTGCTCATGAACCCAGGATTTAAACTCCCTCAATGAATAAGCAACTTTTTTTTAGCTACCAAAGCTCCTTAACAGAAGATCCAAACTTTTACCATGTTGAATCATTCTCTGTTTGCTGGAGAAGGGCATCTTCCTGGCTATGGGATGCTGGTGAGGCTGACTCACCTAGAGGAAACCCATGGGCGGAAGTCTTCCCAGGAGCAACATTGACACCGAAAATCAGCCAAACCTCCCAAGCCCAAGAGCTTTCCTGTGCCCCAAACACCTCTGTTAGGGATAAGCTCAGAGAATAAAACCTCTGAGGTCTACCTTCCACTCTGCTACTGGCTAACTATAACTACTTAGGCAAGTCCTCAGTCTTTCTGGAGTTCATTGAACACCTCTGAAAAATGAGTATTATTTGTGACAGCACTTGAAAGAGAGACTTTGTGTCGTTAAAAAAATTCTGGAGCAAACCTCCTGGCTATCTGTAGTGATTCCCCTGGAAAGGTTCTTTGGTTACTATAAAAATAGATGGTTAAATTCCACTGAGGTCCAGGATACGGTGTATATCTTTGATCAACTTATCCAGTGTCTGTTGGAAAATGTGACATGTTATAACATAGAATGGGTACACTTCACCAAAATACACAGATTAGAATCGTAGAAGGAAGCTGGCAAATGAGGGCATGGTTATGCTCCATGACAATTTGAAACTAATGAAGTAGTTTCTATTCTTTCTTGGTTTTGTAACACGGCATTTCCATGCCTAAAATTATTTTTCTAAGCGCTATTATAGCAAAGAGCGTGCTCTAGGTTGTGCCATTTTTAGAAAGAATCTGGGTTTTTAAAGATCACCTCTTCCTGCCTTTCCACTCCCCCAACCACACACAAAAACACACGTATCTCTTCTCCATGATCTATACTGGTGAATTGCGAGGACCCACTCTAACAGAGAAAGCTGCAACTCAGCTCCCACAGTGGAGAAGCTGCCACGTAAAAACTACAGTTCACTGTTGCCAGACCTATAATTTTTTTAAAAGAAGATAGAAATTTGGACTTTTTTTTAATCTATCAGTTTTCAACTATTGGCAACAAGTTTCAGTTTTCACAAACCCTATGTAAGCTGAACAAAACACATCTGTGTATTGACCCAATTCCACCTGAGCCACCAGCTGGGGGTCAATGTAGAATAAACTTGCTTTCTCTTCTTGAAGATCTGAAGATGTCAGAAGATAGCTGTCAAACTCCTTTCAATCTATTCTTAGTTGGCACTCACTCATTAACAAGAGTTTTCAAGGAGTTTAAAATTCAGCAGAAATAGTTAAACAACCGGTCACAGTATGGTGGTGTCTTTGCTAGGCCACAGGAAGGAGCGCTATTTGTCTGTCTTGGGGTGTGTACAAGTATCAGGCTATGTCCTACCATATCTATACAGATTTGAAGAAGGCCATTCTTTAGAGCTTTTTATAAGGATTCCCTCCACTCCCTGGCCCTGCAGCCATCCTGACTGAGATGGATCCTGCTGGTTCTGTATGGAGCTTGGGGTCAGTGTCTAGGAGACTTCTTGAAGTACTCCATGAATCCGATCAGTACAAAATGGATACTGGAACCCTTCCCCCACGTACACAAGCATGATGACAACATTGGGAGAATCTTAGATATAACTAGCAAAGCTTTTTTTTTTCCTGACTGTTCAAATCCATTGCACTTTAGAAAGTGCACATGAGTGTCTTGCTCCCAAAAGATTTTACTACACAGGTACTGTGATGGTTAATTCTATGTGTCAATTGGCTAGGCTGTGGTGCCCATTTTGTTTGGTCAAACAGCAGTGTAGATGTTGCTGGGATCTATTTTTCAAATGTGATTAACATATAAATCAGTGACTTTGAGTAAAACAGATTACCCTTCATAATGTGGATTAGACCTATCCAATTAGTTGAAGGCCTTAAGAAAAAAGACTGAGATTTCCCAAAGAAGAAGGAATCTGGCCTCAAGACCGCACCATACAAACCCTGCCTGAATTTCCAGCTTGCCTGGCCTGACCTGTGGATTTAACTCTTATCTGAGCTTTCAGCCTGCTGGCTTGCCTGAAGATTTTGAACTTGCCAGCCCCTATGCTCGCCAGTTCCTTAATAAATCTCTTTTTCTTTATGCATACACACACACGCACACACACACGTGTGTGTGTGCGTGTGTGTGTGAACCCAAAGCAAAAATACAAACTATTTCAAATGCTAATGTCCTACAAGCCTCTAAACCCAGGTGGTGTGAGTATCTTTGATTTCTCTTTATGGCTGAGATGAGGAAGGATTTCAGAAATTTTCAACTTAAGCACCAAGGCTTTCAAATACTTTCCAACCTATTTCTCTTCCAAAGCATAACTGAGGTGACCACTCCTCCAGGAATCCCTCTTTGACCCCAGTCCCAGGCAGTTGGTAGCTTTTCCCTCAACCTTCCTCTGAGTCCTATTATACTTATTATATCATATTTTTGGCTATGTGGTACTTACTACTAGTTCTCCCTTCTATAGTAACAGAATCTCTGATTTTTAGCTCGGTACATGGCAATACAGGATAAAAATTACATTTCCTAGCCTCCCTTGCAACTAGATGAGGCCATGTGTTATGATGTGAATGAGGGGATGGAGGCCACTCGTGGTTATCAACAAGATAGTAGGAGCTTTGCATAGAGACGGTGGAAATGTAATGACTGTATGCGATGTCAGAGGGGTAGTAGTTGGGGAGGGGGGCTGTCACTGTGTGAGGGGTATAAATGATAAATGTCTAACTATTACATTGTTTTGTGCACCTGAAACTAGTAAAAAAATAAAGAGTAGGAGCTTCGATCCATAAACTCTTGGGGCACCACATCAGCATAGCACTGCTTACCTAGATTTTCACATGAGAGAAATATAAATTTCTATGTTAGTTAAAGCATTGTTTTTTGCGTTTTCTGTTATTTGCAGCTAAGCCTAACCTTAACTCACTTTTGTTTACATGTATGTCACCCCTACCACAAAGTAAAGGAACCATGCTCCTTCATCAACTACTGTATAGTACTTGCCTGAAACATAGTGTCAACTGCGTGAATTTAAGAATGAAAGGATGAGTGAGTGACTAACAGGCTAGGGAAAAGCCCAAGCGGAAGTAGAAGGATGACACTGTACCAGTGAGAGGGTGCCTTCTAATTTCGCTTCAGCTTAAGACAACATTAATTCGATATTAATGAGCACTTAACTTTATGCCAGACACAGCGTCAGGTGACGCTTTTATAGTAGTGTAAACAACAGACAAAAATTTCTGCTCTCATAGAGGTCATTCTAGAGGGGACAGACATAATAAATAAACAATGTCAGGTAGTGCTAAGTGCTATGATGAAAATAAAACTGCTTGATGTAATGAACTACTTTAGAGTAGATGGGGAGGGAAGGTCACTGAGAAGTAGCATTTATGCCGAGACCTGCATGACAAAAAGAAGCTTAAGTCAAGGCTAGGGGCATTTGAGGCAGAGCAACAGCTAGTGCAAAGACCCTGAAGAGGAATTTATTTGGCTTATTTCAAAACGGAAAGGACAAGTGAGATTCTAGTGAGTAAGGGTGAATGGTAAGAAGTAGGCAGGGTCCAGGACCTGTGTGACAAGTGAGGAGTTGAATGTAATTCCAAGTATAATGGGAAGCCATGGAGCCTTTAGCTAAGATAGGCATGTTCTGATTTATATTTTTAAAGAATTACTCTGGCTCCTCTAAGGAAAATGGACGTTGCAGGGCAAGAATGGAACCCAGTGATGTTTTGGTCATCTATTGCTGTGTAATAATCTACATGTAAAACTTAGGGTCTTAAAATAGCCATAGTAGTTTGCTATTTTATGAGTCAGAAATTCTGGTAAGGACTCGACTGGTAGTTCCTTTTTGATTCACGAGACACCAGTTTGTGAGGCAGCTGGGGCTGGAGGATACACTTCCAAGATGGTTTCTTCATGTGTGGGTGATGAGCAGGTACTCCCTGACTTTTCTCTTTCTCCACATGGCATCTCTTCCTCTAGGGCCTATCCATGTGGCATGGGCCTCTCACAGCCTGCTGGTCTCAGCGTTGTACTGTTTAAATGGAGGCTCATTTCAAAGAGAAAGGAAGTAGGAGCTCCTAGCCAGTGCTACCCTTGGAACCCGTACCACATTGCATCACTTCCTGGATATTCATTGGTTAAAGCAGTCAAAGAGCCCACCCAGATCCAAGATGGTTGAAAACTAGACCCCATCTACTGATGGGGGAGTAACAAGGTCACATTGCAGAAAAGCACGTGGGGTGGAAGATATTATTGCAGCCACCTCTGGAGACTACAATATACCACAAGTGAGGAGGCCATTTCAGTAATTCAGGCAAGAGAAGATGGTGGCTTAGATTTGCATGTTTGCACTGACCATGAGAAAGGGGTGGATTCAGAATATGTGAGCAGAATATATGAGAACTGTAAAGCACTAACAAATGCATCTGAGTACTTGTTTAATTGACTTGTACTTTATAAGGTTATGTGGATGAGTGTTGCCCACCACCAATAAAGTAAGTCACACATAAGTCTGTTCTATTCACAGGACACATACATCATTGTCATACCTCACAATGTGTTTTGTTTCAAAGAATGAGTTAATTAAGGCAGGGACTTAATGAGGCAAGCTATCAGAGTTACACAGAGAGGTGAACCTATGGCCTTACAGACTGTGAGATCCAGGGATTACCACATCCTATAACCAGGGGTGCTTTAAAGAGTAAAGAGGGCCTGTCAACATTACATTTTCAAAGGCTTCATAGAGATGAGTGCATTTGCCCCCAGAAACACCTGAGCAGTTTCACTTCATACATTCAGTTGCATGACGACACAAAGTTTGCAAGGTATGGGAATCAATGCACCAAAGAGACTGTATGAAAAAGAATGTTTTGAGTGACAAAATGCTGGAAGCTATTGTTCCATTTTAAGACAAAAGAGAACAATCCAGAAACTTGCCCAGAGTCACCCAGTAAATTAATGGCAGAGCTGGTGCAAAAAGACATGTCTCCAGATTCCAATCTGGGATTCTTTCCACTCCATCACCTGCCACTCTGTGCAGAGCATAGCTTTGTTCTGTCTTATGGTCCTATTGGACCCTTGCTATTGCTCAACTGTCTTTCAAATACTGCCAGATGGCAGGAGAAGAGGTTGTGAACAAATGAAGTCTGATCTCTCTCCTGGAAAAAATAAGTCTAAAATATGCTTTGCTAATTTTGACCTAGTCACAGCTCTTTGTGAACAGCACACACATTTATGTAAAAATCTTCATGGTGACACCACTTAACAACAGTTCTAAATGTCCAATTGAATATTTCTCAGAATTCACTCAATTTTTAAGATTCTGAAGTCATCCTATAGCTCAGTGCTTATATCTCTACCAAAAAACCCCAAAGAAACAAATAAAACCCAGCTCAAGAGTACCAGTGCCTTTTGGATTGGAAAGTGAGAACACATGATTCTTTGCTGTGTGTGGATGGCTACATATATGATTAATGTTTATGTATGTAACTTCTATTTCATATTTGCAGATGCATAGTTTTTTTGTTTTCTCAATATTTGAAATAGGCAGAGCTCCATGCCAGACATAGATAAAAGTTACATGTTCTAAATCGCATATTTTCATTTTCAATTACTTTGAATTATTTCACTTTTTTCTATAGCCAAATAAAATGTACATAATTTGCATCTATTCTGTTTTTTTTTTCTTAATTGAGCACTCTTATTTAAAGAATCAGCACTTATGCATTACTCTTATTGCATTTACCCAAAAATCCAGTATTTTGCATGTCAGGTTTTGTTTCACATTTGAGCTTATTTGGACAAATATCACCTCCTTACACACTTAAAGGATCTATAAAATATTGCTCCTTGATCTCTATGTAAGAAGTAATTTGCTGGGCTCTAGTGTTGGAAGAAAATACCTCAGGATTGGTGCCTGGGATTCTGTAAATCTCACCTATGAATTTAGATGTCTGTTCAACAAGACTGTACCTCAAAAACCTCACACCTTCATTATGCTTCACGTTATGTTGCACTGACAAGTTTAACTGCACCCAAGACTGAGGCAGGTAGTGTTTAAATTCCCAAATAATACCTTGACATTTGAATGCCTCAGGCAAGAAAAACTGACGACTCAGTAGCCACAAGTTGTATTTCAGACAAGACATTGTCAAAATCAGAATGAAGGTCTTTGCCCATAGATTTTACTATCACATTTATATTAACCTTTATGCACTTTGGTAAGGCTTGAAAACATGCTTAGGCGGTGCTTTTCTGTAGGTCTTCAATAAGGCATGGATATTAAACTATTTTGAAAAATCACCCTTATAGAACCCCAGGAGCTGTACCCCCCTTCCCTTTTAAAGCACTTTCTCTTATTGCATAAAAATTCAAGTACTCTCTTAAGCAAGTGCAGACTGAAATATTTCACTATGGATTTGAACAGGAGCCAAGAGGGTCGATGAAAGGAAAACTCTCTATAAAAGGTTTATTGTCAGCGCTTTCTAAAGATGTAGTTTCTTCTAAAACAGGCTACCAACGTTTTCACAAACATTGACGCAGCCTTCTCAACCTCTCCTAGACCTAAAATTCAGGTTCTTTTCTTTTAGGAATGCTCTGCAACTAGCCTTTGACCTTCTGGATGGCCAACTGTATCTAACTGTTCCCTCCTCCATTAATATAATGTATATTATAAAACGGAAAGGGGGATGGGGTAGCTTGGTCCTCACACTATTGGAAAAGTACTTGAAATTCCTTGCATTCTTTTGCATTTAACAGCATGTTTACCTAATCACGGGCTTATTAGGATTAACACAAGTCATTGCTTCAAGCTCATTCAATGAAAACAAACTGATTCCTATAGACTGAAAGGTTTTTTTCTCTGATCGCAATCCAGGGTGAATTTTTAAGTAGTTCTCCTGGTTTTGGAACAATATTGGGAAAATACGAAGTTATAAACAAGTGACCTTTTATAACACATTTTCCAGCCATACTTAATCTTGCCCACGGATATAGATATATGCACAGCCTGAGTTATGGACTGTTTTCATTAAAGTTTCTCTCCTCTACTGAAGTGACATGCACAATAACCCAGTAATTAAAATGATAAATGACTCTACTATACCCACCTCACAGTGATTGGCTGATGGAGACCGGTAGGCTTTGAATTCTTACAAAAATAAAGCATTATTATTTAAATCACAAACTTGGCTTCAGATTCCTTCTTGTGCTTCTCACAATGCCTGGTGTTCAATACATTTTTTTTTTTTTTTACAGATTACTTTAAATGCAGAGATTTTTCTCTATTGAAGATATAAAAGGAATCATTGTCTCATTTTTGTAGGTTATTTCCCTGCTCTGTCCCCAGCACCTAGAACAGATCCTGACACAAAGCAGGCACTCATTAAATCCTGTTTGAATGACTGAATGGAGAATCTAGATTTGTTCCCAATGACTCTGGACGGCCTCTAAAAATACTGAATGCCATACACTCAGACATTAGGTAAATATTTCTTTATTAAATGATTAATTCCATAAATAAATTCTTCTCACTGAATATAAAATTAAAATCATTTACAAATTATTCCAGTATTACATTTCCCCACCCTCCCCGAAAGCTACATTTTGATAAATAAAAACATTCAGTCTTAAAAACACCTGATTTCTGTTTGCAGTTTAGAGTGCAGATAGCTGCCTCTCACAGACACTCACAGAGTGTCACCTTCAGGAAGGGATGAACCCCCTCCCATTTACTTCTGTCAAAGGATGAAGGCTTTAACTGTCCAAGTAATCTTATTATCTTTTACAACTGCAGAACCAAAAGGGAAAAAGCCTAGAGAAAAATACGCTTACCAAATAATTTACAAACAGAAAACAGAACGTCATCAACACCACAAGCTCCAAAATGAAGCAGTAACATGTGCTCCAGTATTATGAAGCAAAGTATTCTCCATCGCAGCTGCATTAGTGTCCATCTGCACCAGCACACCTGGCAGTTTCGAAATACCTTAATACTACTCAACAATGAGCAATGCATCCCTTCTACAATGAGTCCCTTCACCCCCACCGCCCCCACCCACGTCTCCGCGATTCTGGCACTCTTCTCTCCCATTTGTCTACCCTTGTGCTGGAAACCCAGGTAGCACTTAGTCCCTAAATTTGTGAATGTCATTGAACAGCCTGTAGAAGGGAAATGCCGCCTCATTTGCATGGGGGCAGTTGTAGTTGCATTTGCAGGACTGGATCATCATGACATTCTTGGAAAACATCTCCCCATCTTCGCAGCGGAACCGCATCTTCACAGTTCTGGTCTGCTGGGGTGTGCAGCACCGGCCGTCCACGCAGGAACCACAGTACTTGGGCCGGTATTTCTTCACACTTGAACACCCAGCGTAAGTAAACTTGACTGGTTCGGGGGATTTCTTGGTCTTGCTGCATTTCTTGCCCTTCTGTAAGAAAGAGGAGAGCAGGAAAGTTAGGGGCGATGTTTCTCTTTCTTGGAAGAGAGGTTCACACCTCACCCAGCTGCCCAGGAACTGTCTACCTGTCACCGCAAGAACTTACTTTCAGGCTGCTGTACATCGGCTGTCCACAAGGCCGCACTTCACAAATCCGGGTTTCTTTCAGCAGGCGGCATTCAGGGTTGTCATTGGTAACTCGTGTGGAGATACCAGTTCCACAGGTCTTTGAGCACTGGGACCATGAAGTTGTTTGAACGATACATTTCTGGCCATGTAAAGAAGGGTTGTATAGGATGCGAGGTTCCGTTCCAAAGACTAGAGGAAAGACAAGAGGAAAGATTTCTCACAGGCGTACTGACACAAACAGATTCAGTACTCATTTTATAAAGTTTCAAACTAGGAACATATTTCAGTACCATGTCTTAGGGGCTGTCTTAACTTACCAGGGAGCTGCTTCAGAGAGCCACCTTTTCCAAACGCAATTAATTCATTGTTTCTCGTTAACTCCACCTCTGAGGCATCGAATGTGGGCCCCTTGCCCAGGAGGTCGTCCCTGTCCTCCATGGGGTCCTTGGCACCATCCTCGTCACAGACCCACTCCTCACAGCACTGCCCGGTAACTTTGACCAGCCGGGGGTTGGGACAGCCCAAGTTGGGGAGAGAGAGTTCTTGGGGACACAGAGGAATGCAACCCACGGCGCCATCAATACATGTGCACTGATGTTTACAGTTGGGCTGGAAACTTTCTCCGTTCTGGTAGATTCTGGAGTTATATTCACAGGGTCTGCCCTCTGACTGAGCTGCAAAGGGCACCAAAAGAGCAAGGGAGAGGAGGATGAAGTTAAGATTCCAAACCGTAGCCTGAAACGCATACATATTTTCTGCTGTTAAATTCAATTTATGGTAAAGCTCCCTACAATTCCCCGGAGACTCCAGACCAGAACAATAAGTTAGTCAGGAATCACTTTTCCGTATGCGCTTTTCGTTGGGCCCAGACACACTGAATTGCATTCCAGACTGCTGAAATCATGTGCCTTTCTGCCAAGCTACCAACAACAAAGCATCACCATACATGGTCTCAAAATTACTAAACTTCTGGACTACGGGGACTATTATTTTTTTAAAGGGGCCAAACCACAAGCATCTTACCTCTGCAGATCCCCTTCAGAGCGGTGGAGCTGGCGCCGAAGTTGCATTCCAGCCCCTTGGTGTGGTCGCAGGGCTGCGTTTTGCTGCAGTCCTCGTTGAGCTGCTTGGCGCAGACCTTACAGCAGCCGCAGCCGTCCCGGACCAGCCCGACTCCCGGGGCGCACTTGGGCGCCTCCAGGGGGCAGTGGCAGGCGGCGGGGCAGGTGGAGAGCGCCTGGGGGGGGGGGGAGAAGGCTCGTGTGAGACGCGGCGCTGAGCGCAGGAGGGGCGCCCAGGGAAGGGACGAGGGTCTCTGACCCTGTCGGCAGGGGGGATTCTGATTCCGTACAGCCGGGCCACCTCCGGCAGGGCTGTGTCCGCCAAGAGGCCTCGGACACATCTTTAGGGGGTACTCAAAGAGCTACCCCGAAACGCCCCCGAACTTTTTAGTTTAGTTTTTTTTCTGCCGTGGGCAATCTGGGAAAAGGGAAGAGACTGGGAGAGAGGACGCAGAAGCGGTGGCAAAACTCACCAGCCTGGCTAAGTGGAGCAGGGTGACGGCGACTGCGAGCGTCCTGGCGGTGCGAGAGCTCATTGTGGCGCGCAGGAGGAGTCCGGGGGAGCGCGGAAGCAAAGACGCCAACACACCGATGCGCAGCGGACAGGCCCGGCGCGGCTGGGTCGGGGCGGCGGGGGCGGTGGGCCGGTGGCAGGGAGGCGAGGGCCGGAGCTGCGGGAGGGCTGCGGCGTCCTCGGTCGCGGTCCTTCCGGAGGAGTGCGCGGAGGGCGCGGGTGCTGCTCGGGGGCGCTCTCGCTCGCCGTCTGCCCCAGCGCGCAGAGCCCGCCTTTTTATGGGCCGGCGCGGCGCCGCGGGTTGCAGTGACGTAGGCTCAGCCTGCGCGTTCCAGAATTCTCAAACATCTCAGGAATGCTGGTTGGCGCGGGCTGCTGCCAAGCGCCTCCCCTGGCTCCGTTGCACCTTTCTTTCTTTCTTTTTTTTTGGGGGGGTGGGGGTGGAGGGTGGGGGAGTCCTGGATCCAAGAAAACAATCTTCCGTTTTTCCACTTGAAATAACGACTTGTATTGGGGAGGGCTCTTTCTGGCGTGATGGTGGTGATGGTGGTGGAAGGGGCGAGGGGGGCGAGTTCAGAACTTTGCCTGTCCTGGGAGGGCGGGAGGACCTGAGAGGGAGGAACAAAAGTCGTTTTGTTTGGTGATGCCGAGGTGACCGGGCAGCCTTGGAAGCCCTCACCCGGGAAGGCAGCGAGCTGTTTGCCTGTTTACAACCAAGGTGAGAGTCAAGGTATCTCCTGAAGCGAATGGGAAGGGGGAGTGTGTCTCTGAGCCAGGAATCGACTTGTGGACGTCAGAGAAGCATGCTCGGATCAAGTCCCCAAGCTTTGGCATGGTGTTTATTAGCCAAGTTAAGTGTATTGCAAATTAATACCCGCAGTGGCATTTATGAATGAGAAAGGGGGGAAATCAACTTCCCTCATGTCTGGCAGGTTTCCAGGCCGAGGTCTTCCCCCTCCCGCCCCCCACCCCCCCTTTTTGGTATGTCGAACTTGTTTGTTTTTGGAGGTTCCCATTTTAGTTCCAGCCCACTGCCTGGGTTGGAAGTCCGAGAGGAAACGAACGCAGGGAGCTCTCTGGCTGGCTGACTTACACTTCCTGACGGATGCGGGAGACCGGGTAAGCGCTTCCAGCCTCCCTCCACTGGCGGGAGGCGATGCACACTAAGCCGCCAGCCAGAAGCGGAGGGACCACCGTGGAGTGATTTGTACTGAGATCATCACCTGTATATACTTCAAGGTCAAACCAGATTCTAACACTACTGTGTCCAAGGATCTCTGGAAAAAGCAGCCTCCTTAAAGCTTGAAAGTGTTGCGGGATTTTTAATCCCGTTCCTTGGGACCGCTTAGAAACCTGCCGTTTCAAGTGAATTGCAATGCTTTTCTCTCCAAAAGAAAAAAGAGACATAAGAGGTTTAGGGTGTAATATTCTGTAATAAAAATGTTAGCAGGTTTTAAGATCCTATTCTACTTGCAATACATTCAGTAGAAGACGCCCCTACAAAGCAATTTAACAGCATCAATATCGTGAGTGTGATTGATAAACTTTCCCTCAAAGTTTCTAAAATATCTTATGTATGTGTTTAGCAAAACATACACAAGAAATTATGCTACTTTCCTTTTTATATGTGCTTTAGAAGAAGAAATGCATGGTTCTTTTGTCCTTTTTAGTATTTAGGGCTGTTCAGTCTTTATAATGCAGCAGTCTTGATTTGGAAGGCCTTCAGTGCTGACTTTTCTGTGAATGACTGACTGACAAGCACAATGAGAAGCTATTGTAATGAAAACACTCCAATGAAGAGAACCGATAGGAAAGAGTTAAATTTCATTCATACGAAAGTGCCCTTTCATAAGTCTATGGCTTTTACTAGAGGGAGTGGGATCTCTAAGGCTTTGTTGGAGGGGTTTAGGGTGGGGGGCTTAATTTTCAAGACAATAGATTATCAGGTGTTATGCAAATAAAGTGAGGAAAGTCTGGGCCCTATGTTGTACCCCGGCCAATCCATCAGTTATTGTTTAGAAAAATGGTTTTTCTTGTATTAGGGTTTCATTATTGTTTCCTTCGTAATGAAATGACTGGGGACAGGGTGAGTAAGGGCAGTGCAGGGTGGAGGAGGTGGTGAGAGAAAATGGATGGAGAGGAGCGTTCCTGGCTTCTGTTGTGGTGTCTTTTCTATTTGACTTCATGGTTGTAAGTATTTCCAGATGGTGAATCAGACACCAGACGTAACAATATTTCCATATTTGGGTATAGCAGTAGCTTGCGTTTTTAACATTTTTCTGCCTGTTATCCAACCACAAAGCATTCTTGACAGCTTCAAATGTTGTTAAATATAGACTTAACTTCTGTTCCCAGAGCAGGAATTCTTTGGAATTCCTTGTTTTTCACGCAATCTGTCTATCATGATTTAAAATAAAAATCACAGTGGATGATCCAACTGGCCTGTGTATATACCTTGTTCCTTTATTGAAGTGTGTGTGGGTGTGGGTGTGGGGCAAAGAGATTCATTTTACTGCATAGCATTCAAACACACACCATTCCTGGAATTCCTTTAAAAATCAGATTAAAGTTTTTCTAACAAGAGCGTTTGGGTTTGTTTCTGGACTTTAACTGGAGAATCTTGGAGGATGAGTTTGCACCAGGGGAGAAATGGAGAACCCTACCATCAACTGCCCATTTAAAGCAGGCGGTGTGTTATGGGAGGGGGTTTGGGAAGGTGTAGCAAACATGGCCAGGAGGTGGGGGAGAGGGAGAGACTGGAGTAACTTATGTGCACAGCCTTCCCATATACTATGTCCTGGTGTGCCTGCTAGTAAACCATGCCATCAGGGGAGAGGAACAGCAGCTTATGTGGACCGTCCAGAAACCTCAGCCGTCCTGTCGCCTTCTCGCCGCCTCTGCTGAAAGCTGCAGATCAGTTCACGTTGACAGATTGGAGGGGAAATGTGCAAATATTTATGGGTAAGTGTTGCTTCGGGTGCTAATTCTGCATGGCTCTTTTGCTCTGTTTCCTCCCTCTCTCCCTATGCGGGTGCCCCACGGGGGAATAACGGCCGCCTTGTTTCTTTGGGCTGCAAGGCACGGAGAAGGGACTGCTTGTCTTCTGCAGCTCCTGGCTTTGGGCTGAGCGATGGGGACGTCTCTGGCCCGCTGCTGCCAGGCAATTTTAGGTCACCCAAAGAAGGGTTCACTGTCTGGCGGCAACTGAGAATAATAATTACCTTAAACCTGGCGACTCCGGTTTCCTAGCCCTGAACCAGTGGTTTTCAAACGTAAGCGTGTCTCAGAATCACCTGGAGGGCTGGTTAAAAACCGATTGCTGGGTCCCATCCCAGAATTTCTTGTTAGTTACATTTCTAACAAGTCTCTAGGTAAGGAAGCTGCTGGTGGTGTGGGGAATCAAACCCTGGGAACCACTGCCTCGGACGAGAGGAGTGCCAGTGATAGCTGTTCCTATGTACGTACGTGTGTCTTCATAGTTAGGCACTCACCTGCACACCTAGTCTCACAACGCCCCTTTTTATACCACCGTAATGAATAGAATAATTTATGGTGACCGGGAAAGTGCAGCTTTAAGGTGGTGCCCCGAGCCATCCTTTTTCTCTCCACACCCCTCCAGCCCCTGAGCCCCACCCAGGGGACTGATGGCAGGGAGAGCTAGAGGAAGCCGGGACGGCCGCGGGACCCGGGGGGCCGACGCGACAGGATGGGGCACGAGGATGGGGCACGGGGCCGGGGCACCGGGACGCTCTCGGCCTCCTGCTGCCCGCCGCCCCCTGCCGGCTGGCTGGCCCGCGCGCCGCAAGTCGCCGCGGTTGCCAGGACTCGAGGTTTCCGGCGGCGCAGGACGTGTCCAGCCTTAGCCCATATTTGGTGAAAGTCTTTCGAGACGCCGTCATCCAGCTCTCGGGGGCAGCGGCGGCGGCGGAGGCCCTAGGAGCCGGCCCTGCAACCGCGGGGCTGCCGCGCTGCTGAAAAGTACCGGCGCCCGGGCTTTGGGCCGCGGGTCCCTAGGGGGTGTGGCGACCCAGCACGCGGTCCCTGGGCAGACGGCCGCCGCCCATCCCCCTCCGCACCCCGGCCAGAGCCGAGGGCCGCCCTGCGCTGCGTGGGAGGCTAGCGCGGAGGGTGCCGCGGCCTGATTGTGTCACTTTACCCGTCCACCCCACTCACTGCTGACTTGTCCTCCCAGCGGGTCAGTGAATTGTGGCGCTGGGCCAAACTTAAAGGGTACGCCCAGGCGCGGGGTGTGTGTGTGTGTGTGTGTGTGTGTGTGTGTGTGAGTGTGTGTGGGGGGGGGGGCGGTGTTTGCTCAGACATCCAGCCCACCCGAGAGCGAGAGCGGGGACATGGAATTGACTCTAGAGAGAAACCCCAAAGGGCCTTATCCCGTTATCCCTAAAATTTAGAGATGCTAGAGCTCAGTCTTGGTTTTTCTTAGTCTCCCACCACCCCTGCCTCTTTCTCATCAATAAGTTCCATGGTTGGGGGAGGGGAGGAGCGGGCGAGGGGTGAGAACCCTGCGTAAGAAGCCCTCGCTCTGCCATCCACCAGCCTTGTGGCCCTCCATAAATCTCTCATCCTCTCCAGCCCTTCTATTCTTCATCAGTAAATTGGGAAAAAGAGACAGCAGGTAGTAAAACTGGAGCGGTGCTTTTCAGGGCTGAATCTCATGCCATCCTGTCCTAATAACGACAGAAGTAAACACGAATATAGGGTTCACTCTATGTCGGGCAGTTTTGAATGCCTACTATAAATTGACTCATTTAATTCTCCAGTGTCCTACTGAGGCAGATTCTCTTTTCCAACACTACTTTCTATCTAAATGAGGAAATAAAGGCACAGTAGGTAAGTGACTAGCCAAAGGGCACTCATCTACCAGGTAGCAGAATAGGACTCAGACATCTTTGGTCCAACCGGCCTTACACTTAACCACTCTGCTATACTGTCTATTCCCCATCTCTTCAGACGTTCAGGCCTGTCCTGGACGTCTACTGGAAATTTACTTGTATTTAACTATCACAACTTACCCAGATATTCCAGGATAAATACATCAGATAGAAAAATGGTTAGCAAGCTAACTGGAGCTGTGCTAACCTCTGAGAATTGCCTAACGTACTGGCTTTTGGAGGAGGTTAAGGAGAAAGGTGTTCGTTCTAACACAAAAAGTCTTAATGGAGATAAGGTTACATGGTGGACTTTTTGGCACCTTAGCTAGCTTATCTGGGACCTTTGAGGTCCTTCTGACACCTCACAAGCCACATTGATCTGGAAGCACCTTCTTCTAGAGTTAGGCTTGGTCTGGTGGGAACTGCATTTGTCATTAAGATAAGGTTTGGGATGTTACCCACTTGATGGTTCATTGGTCTGAGTGATCCTCACAGGCTGGATATGCTTTTAACCGGTGTTTTCCAACTATATGTTATGAGTACAATTACCTAAGTATCTGAAGACAGATTGTTTTTCCTCCCTAAACCCCAGATTTATTTGCAGCTCACTATGTGTCATCGCATTGTGGTAAGCACTGGTGACATAAAAAAGGACTTTAACTAACTGACCTTCCCTTTGAGGACTCTACAGTCCGTTACTGGAGTGGGTACAATGTGCTATGTGGACACTTCCCTATCTAGGAAATGAGGATAGAACTAATCTGAGTCTGAAAGGTTGATCAAGAATCTGATACAGGGAAGGGCATTTGAGACAGAGGGAACCGTGCCTCAACCATGCTTAACAAGGGTCTACCTGGTATGGCTGGACCATAGGATTCCTTTGGGGAACTGGCAAGAGAGGTCAGCTGGGACCTTCTGCAAATGACTTTTCCTGTCATGGCATCAGGCCTCTGCCCTACAGGCAGTGTTGTGAGCCATGTGAAGTTTTGCCTTGGTTTCCTCATTGTGGGGACAGAGTCCCAGAGAGCAGTTTCCAGGCTCTCGGCCTCACGTGGAAAGGTGCTGGCTCCGGTAGTAGATGGCCATCAGCTGTGACTAGTTGGCAATCAGCTGTTACCAGTTAGCCATTAGCCACTGATATAACTGCCATGGCTAAGCTAGCAAGCTACAGAGTGTGGATTGAGGATTGCAGAGAGGCGGATTGCAGTTAGCAAGTGAGGTTGGTTGGCAGAGAAGTGGATGGCAGGTTGCGGAATGTGTGGCTCCTGCTTCCTGTGTTTCCAACCCAGCTGCCAGGAGAGTGTGGTGGTATGACTCCCCTATCTATGGCTCCGTGGGTGTTCCTTTTTGGCCTCACCATATCCTGCGTTCTTGTGCTGAGAGTGGGAGCTGAGACCCTGCATGACCCTCATCTATAAGGTAATGGTGTTACCTCAGCTCAAGGGACATGAACTGAAGGACTCACAGGGGTCGGCTGGTAACAAAATGCCATTTCCAGGATTAGTCCCGGCTGACACCTGGCTTTGTTTTTAGGGAAGCGTGGGGATAATACAGACCAACTATGGGGGATTGAGTGGTTGGTACGTGAAAATGTAGGTCCAGTGTTTGTTGTCTCTTTTTATAAAGAGACACTAGAAATATGGATTTTTATGTGAAGTCTTTCAGTTTTTAAACTGTTGGCAATTAATGCAAACAATGTTAAAATGCCACCTAACTGTGGGAAAAACCAAAGAAGACAATGTCTGGGCCCTGCCAGTTGTGATCTCTGCACTGAATGTCTCCGGTAACCTGTCCCGGTGCAGCATTACTACTTCCAGCCACTCCTGAAATATCAGGGCACAGGACCCTAGGCTCCATTTAACTGTCAGGTTTAATTTTTATTTATTTATTTATTTATTTATTTATTTATTTATTTATTTATTAGATTTTATTGGGGAAGGCGAACAGCACTTTATTGGGGAACAGTGTGTACTTCCGGGACTTTTTTTTTTTTTCCAAGTCAAGTTGTTGTCCTTTCAATCTTAGTTGTGGAGAGTGCTGTTCAGCTTCAAGTTGTTGTCCTTTCAGTCTTAGTTGTGGAGGGTGCAGCTCAGCTCCAGGTCCAGTTGCTGTTTTCTAGTTGCAGGGGGCACAGCCCACCATCCCTTGCGGGAGTCAAGGAATCAAAATGGCAACCCTGTGGTTGAGAGCCCGCGCTCCAACCAACTGAGCCATAAGGGAGGCAGCTCAGCTCAAGGTACCGTGTTCAATCTTAGTTGCAGGGGGTGCAGCCCACCATCCCTTGCGGGATGCGAGGAATTGAACTGGCAACCTTGTGGTTGAGAGCCCACTGGCCCATATGGGAATCGAACCGGCAGCCTTCGGAGTTAGGGGCACGGAGCTCCAACTGCCTGAGCCACTGGGCCGGCACACCAGGATTAATTTAATTGGCTAGACTTTCATTTGTTTTAAAACCAGGGCAGCCATTTGATTCAGTTGTAGGAATTTATACTTTATCAACAAAATTGGAATAAGTGTCTTTTCTCATTTTCTACTTTACTCACTCCCCAAACAGTGTTCAGTCTACCTCTTTCTTTTTCCCCTGAACTTATTTTGTAAGCAGCTGGCATTGCCTTGGCAGCATGATAGGAAACACTTTTGTTTTTTAGGGCATCCGTATCCAGTGGGAACTATATCTGTTTATTTCCTCCACCTGGCATCTGTCCATAGGAAGCCAGGCATTTCTAACCTCCTTACCTTATAGAGTTTCTCGTTGTGTGATAACGTAGAAACATTTCATTGGAATGGACCGGAAGGCACCTCTCCCACTCCACCCTGCAATCCATCTTCTAGACATGATTGAGCAATATGAGATATATTAATGATAAGTCACTATCAAATGGGTTGGCACCAGATTCAAGGGATTAAAAATTAACCTCCACCTCTTGTGTTTTATTTCCAAAGATACCTGTCTCTCTTCATTGCCCACTTAAAACCACACATACTACATTCAAAATTTAGAAAGGATTTGATTTGGGCCCAGTACACGAGCACTCAGGTAGATCCTACAGAGAGGTAGAAGCCATTTATTTGTGCCAGCTTTTTGCAGTTCCAAGGATTAAGTGTAAAGGAGGATTCTGGAAGTTGGGTTGATCATGTAAAATAAGACAGCAGACATGTTTAGTGCTCAGCAGAATGCTGAGCTTAATAAATTACAATGATCTACTGCTAAGTACCACCCTTCCCTTCACTTTTACTACAATTAGCATGACCTAGACTTATTCTCTAGAGAATATTCTGTGTTCTTTAGATTAGATGAATTCTAGTTAGAAAATCATTTGATAAATGGCATATAGGTGATGTGATTTAAAGGTCCATCCAGAACAGCATTCTGGCTTCTGAACAGCAATGGCCATCTAGGGAAGCACTCAAAAGGCCTTTCTTGTCACAGAATTGCAACTTTGCCTACAGGCAGTGGTGAGCCATGAGAGATTTTGTCTTGGTTTCCACATCTCTAAGATAATGGGATTGCCCCAGCTCAGGGGTCATATACTTAAGTGCCCCAGGGATCAGCCATGTATAAAATGCCATGCCTGAGGATTAATTCCAGCTGACACTTGACCTTGGCATTGGGGAGCCATGGGGATAGTTATATCTATGGGGTCTGGGTTTTGCCTACTAAAGACTAGGCAGTCAGTATATACAGAGTTAGTGATCTCATCTAATGCTTATAAACAACCCTGTAGGGTGAGTATTTTTATTTAAATAATGAGAAAACAGGCTTAGCTTGAGTCAGTAACAGGTGCAAAGACACAGAGCTATTAAGGTAGAGCCGAGTGTCTGTCTCCACAGGCCATTCTTTGGAAGAAGAACTTGGTAGTGCCCTCCATAATATCTGCCTTAAAGTTTAGGAACTAGAACTCAACTTCTAGACTTCCCCTTAACAACTGACTGTGGATGTCACTTAAATATATTTCCAAACGTTTCTTGAGCTTTTTTGTGTTTTCAGTAACCGTGGACCCTAGTTTCTTCATGAGAGTTTGGTAATGAATGAGTTAAACAGTAAAAAAAGGTTCCTTCCTCAGGGACCATTGTCTGAGCTTGTCCCTATTTCCTCTGGAGAAAAAGAGATGTGTCAGAACACAGGAAGAACTCAGAGATTGAGAGCTACTTCTACTGTAACTTAGTCATCCATTGATTTTGTTACCTGAGGCAGATGGGGCTGCCACATCCTTCCACCTGTGGTCATCCTCACAGCAGTTACTAAAACCCTCCAGGCACTCACCAAGAACACCCTGTGTGTGCTTTAGGAAAGGTGTCCCCAGGTCTTGGATGTGGGGTGGGGGTGGGGTGACCAAAGTTATGGCGATAAATAAAAAGCAGAGAGCAATTTTAGATTCGTGCTAGGCATTTCTCTGAAATCTTTTACCCCTCTTCCTTGATTAAATTTTAGCTGTCCAAAGAAAAAACTAGCAGTTTTTAAACTTCTTTTTTTGATGTAGTTGTTTCTAACTTTCTTTAATTAAAGTATAATTGACATATAACTGTATTAATTTCAGATGTCTAACATCGTTTGATGTATGAGTATATTGTGAAGTAGTTACCACTTCACAATAAGTCTAGTTAACATCAATTATCACACATAGTTACATTTTTTTTTTCTTGTGATGAGAACTTTTGAGATCTACTCTCTTAGCAACTTTCAAAGATACAATACAGTGCTATTAACTAGAATCACCATGCTGTACAATACATCCCCAAGACTTCTTTGTTTTATAACTGGAAGTGTGTACCTTTTGGTCACCTAAGCAGTCAATTCTTAAAGGACAAAGACAATATGTGGTCAGTGCTTGAAATTTCGGAGGCTGTCGGAAATGCTGCTAGGGGAATTAGGAAGTGTAGAATACACAGTAAAGCACTGCAAGTCTAAAAGACGGATGGTTCAGTTCAATCCTATAAATATGACATGTATGAAAGGCTTCGTGCTAGGTGGTGATGCAAAGAGGAATAATATCTAGACTTTGCCATCATGGTTCTTGCAGCCTAGGGGAGATACAGATGCTTAAACAGATAATACAAAACAGTGATTCATGCTCTGAGTGCAATGCAGTTAAATTGCTTTGGGAATACAGACAAGGGGCATCTGACTTTGAGTCCCATTCTTTAAAGATGTGAGGTCTTGTCTGATTTGTATATCTCGATGGATGGGAGGGGTTGGGCACAGTTGTTCCCTAACATACACATTCCCTCTGAAGCTGGCAATTGCAGAGAACATGAGCATCTTCGTGAGACATCAAAATAGACCTAAAAGTGAGAACCTTAGGATGAGCCTTCTAAAAATGCATGATTATAGACAGGACCAACCCTTTGGGTGCTGCTGGAAATTCTTATCATTATAGAACCTTCTTTCTGAGAGGGGAGGGAAGAGAACTGATATTTACAGGGCACCTGCCACAAACCAAATGCCTTAGGCTATCTCACAATGTTCAAAAGAATCCTCCAAAATGAACATTTTAACACCTTTCTAAGCTTAGGAAATAGGGGTTCAGAGAAGTTAAGTTCAAAGAAGTTAACTTGCCCGAAATCAGACAGAATGTCATCAAACAAGGATTCTAAGCCAAGATTGATTCCAAAGCTAAGGCCCTTTCTACGTCTCTGCTACACCATCCTGGCTTCCTGAGTTTCCACTCCCTTTGTGAGTGTTCTTTTCCAGTATCTTTTACTGTTACTTCCTTGCCTTTATAGAGACAGCCCTTTAACCCTTTCTTTTCTTTTAATTTCTACATTTATTTGATGTTTGCAAATATAAAAACCTTTTCTTATTACTTTCAGATCCATTGACATTGAAGTCTTTGAGCCACTGGTGAGTCTAGCTTCTGAAAGGAGGTGCAAATTAAAGTGAATGGGATCATTGCCATCACGTCTGACATGCTCATCATTATAATCAGAGAACAGACATGGTGATATTAACCCTGCACTTACATTTGCTTCCTTGGTAGGCACTGTATAAGAATGATTTAGGTACGTGGGATTTCTGTCTTCTATGGACAGATGACAAGTTCCCAAGGATGTGGAGTTAAATTAGAAGTAGTGAAAAAAGTATGATTTGGGGATTTGGTGTGTGAAAGGCAAATGGGAAGTGCCATGACTGCCTAAGGCTGTACCACTGCTTTGAGAAGGAAGTTAGATGACTCTCTGAAGAAGGTATTGGACAAGTACACTGAGGTGTGTGTGTGCATGTGCATTTGTGTGCTCATGATTTTGGGAAAGAGGACGGATGGAATGAGAAGAGTATACTGAATTATGACATTCCTATGGGTTCATTGTCTTTTCCTGTTACCACAGCTGATCTGGACTCCATTCACCTTCCTTTTCCCTGGGCTTTCTGCACTTTCTAGGTCACTGCTGTGCTAGTATTTTGAATAGAGAAATCCTTGAGTCTCAGTCCAAAAGAGTAACCAGAAAGGGCCTACTTTCATAGCCGGGACATCCTGCAAACACTATGTTCAAGGGCTTGAAACCCTGAAAGCTGAGGCCAGGGAAGGAGGTAGGGGATGAGGGTGAGGGTGGGAACAAACTGAGGCAAGACTTCTGAAGTGACATAAAGTGAGAGTTGAGACATTTTCCACTTGAAGTCACCTCTCCGCTGAATAGTTTTTAACCATCTGGAACGAAATGCAGTTCATTCAGCACTATATCGGAAAGTGTATAATGTGAACCACGTCCTAGGGCCCAGACATCCAGGTTTTGATCCTCTGTAAATGCCTCTCTTTTGGAATGCAATTTGGTGTCAGTGCATAGGAACTAAGAAGGGTGCCAAGTTGTGAGTCATCGCTTTCTGCTTTCTTCCAGAACACCGTGGGAAAAGGATGGGCAGACTGCTTTAGATATAAAACCTAGTCCCACCCAAACTCTCATTGAAGTCTAAAAACAAACTCATTTTTTAAAAAATGTTTTAAAAATCGAATTGAACTCAGGAAAGAGATAACAAGCCTCTGTTTTTTTCTGTTTGTTTGTTGGATGTGAAGCCTTGTTTTGTTTTCTGTTAAATCTCCGGGCTATCACGTTGGTTATTGTCTATAACCCTTTAAATATCTAAAGGGTTCATACTTGCCTTTTAAAGCACATTTATTAAGTGACTGCACCATGCTAGGGTTTGGGGCTACAAAGATGACTAAGATGATACTCAGGAGAGTCAGTATAGTCTAGAGGGGTGACAGCATGTGTAAACAATGTGTGTGTGTATAAATACTGTGTGAGAAGTGCCTTCATAGAAGTACAGTGTGCATGAACTGCTTCAGGACCCCTGCCTGACTATGTCCCCAATCTAGGGGTGAGATGAGGTCTTCTCGTTGTACTGGATGGTATTGCTCTTGGAAATGCCAATGATTCCTCTGTAACACTTGGAAGAACAAGCTATGTTTTTCTCTGCTTGGATTTAATTGACTATGCTTAGGACATGGTATCAGCATGTCTTGAAAGTCCTCTGACAACCTCTCATTAATAAGGGATCAGATATTTTTGTTTTGAATGCTTTTCTACTTCCTGTTGGTAAGCAATCCAGGCTTCCTGATGTTTATAGCCTTTTGGGTAAACTTACATCTCCTGGTATTCTAATGATAGCTAGTGGAACGTGAATTATATTCTTGGCCTTACAGAAATGGTACCCAGTTGATTTCAACATTTCTGTTATACGAGAGCTTTAAAGGTGAGCTCAGTTATTTGAAGTCTTTCCCTAGGCAGTGAGCCACAGTGGAAGAGCATAAGGAGGGAGAGCATATTGGGTAAGAGGACCAAAGTCCAGGATTCCATTACATTTGGTAGCATTTTAGGGTATTGTTTAATTTGAATCCACCATTGTCTGTGATGTGCCATCTGGCTTTATTTCCTTTCTTGTATACTTTGGGTTTAGCTTTCTCTTATTTGTCTAGTTTCTTAATGTGGAAGCTGAGGTCACTGATTTAAGATCTATGTTCTTTTTATTGTAAGCATTTAGTGCTACACAGTTCCCTCTAATCCTGTTTCAGCTGCATCCCACAAAGTTTGATATATTGTGCTCTTATTTTCATTCTGTTTTAAAAGAGTTCCTCATTTCTTTTTGACTCCTGGGTTATTTAAATGTGTGTTATTTAGGATCCAAATATTTGGATATTTTCCAGGCATCATTCTGTTATTTATTTCTAGTTTAATTTTATTGTGGTCAGAAAATAAATTATGTATGACTTGAATTTTTAAAAATTTATATAAAGACTTATTTTATGGCCCAGAATATGGACTATTTTAACAATAATGTCTGTACTGTTGGAGATGGAGTGTTCTATAAATGTCAATTGGATTAAATTGTATGATAGTGTTGTTCAAATGTTTTAATATCCTCACTGTTTTTTGTTTGTTGGTTGGTTGGTTGGTTTTGTTCTGTTTTTATTTTTGTTTTTGTCTGTCTATTCTTTGGAAATTGAGAAAGGACTATTGAAATTTCCAACTACAATTATGGATTGATCTACTCCTCCTTGTAGCTGTCAGTTTTTGCTTGATGTATTTTAAACTTGTGTTATTAGGTGCATAAACACTTAGTATTGCTACATCCTCTTGATAAATTGAATCTTCTATAATTATGAAGTGATTCTCTACGATAGTTAATTTTATGTGTCAAGTTGACTGAGAGGTGAGGTGCCCAGATATTTGGTCAAACATTATTCCAGATGTGTCTGTGAGGGTGTTTGTTGGATGAGATTAACATTTGAATGGGTTTCCTGAGTAAAGTAGATTACCCTCTCCAGTATAAGTGGGCCCTATCCAATCAGTTGAAGGCCTGAATTGTATAAAAAGGCTGAATAAGAGGGAATTCCTCCTGCCTAAATGCCTTCGAGCTGGGACATTGAATTTTTTCTGCCTTTAGACATGAACTAGAAATTATCTGCCCTTCCTGGGTCTTGAGCCTGCCAACTTTTGGTGCAGAACTACACTATTAGCTCTTTTGATTCTCAGTTTGCCAATTGCAGATCTTGGGACTCCTCAGTCTCCATGCTTACATGAGCCAGTTCCTTAAAATAAATATATTTATCTCCTATTGGTTCTGTTTCTGTGGTGAACAGCTTCTTTATCCCTATCTATATTCTTTGTTCTGAATTCTACTCCCAACTTCAGCTTTCTTTTGATTAGTGTTTCTTTTGATTAGTGATTACTGTATTTTTTTATGCCTTCACTTTTAATCGATTTGTGTCTTCATAATTAAAATTGGTTTCTTCCATCAACAAAATGAAAAGACAACCTACTAAATGGGAGAAGATAGTCACTTTGATACATCTGATAAGGGGTTAATATCCAAAATATGTAAAGAACTCTTATAACTTGACACCCAAAAGACAAAAAAATCTGATTAAAAAATGGACAGAGGACTTAAATGGACATTTCTCCAAAGAAAACACACAGATGGACAGTAGACGTATGAAAAGATGCTCAGCGTCGTTAATCATCAGACAAATGCAAATTCAAACCACAATGAGATAGATATCTCATTGTGACACCCATCACAATGGCTGTCATCAAAAAAATCAACAAATAATAAGTGTTGGTGAGGATGTGGAGAAACAGGCACTATCACGCACTATTGGTGGGATTGCAAATTGATGTAGCCACTATAGAAAATAGTATGGAGGTTCCTCAAAAAATTAAGAATAGAACTAACCATGTGACTCAGCAATCCTACTTCTGGGTATTTATCCTAAGAAATCCAAAACACTAATTCAAAAAGATACATGCATCCCTATGTTTATTACAGCATCATTTATAATAGCCAAGATATGGAAGCAACCTAAGTGCCCATCAATAGATGATTGGATAAAGAAGATGTGGTACACGTATACAATGGAATATTACTCAACCATACAAAAGAATGAAATCTTACCATTTGTGACAACATGAATGGAACTAGAGGGTATTATGCTAAGTGAAATAAGTCAGACAGAGAAAGACAAATGCCATATGATTTTACTTATATGCAGAATCTGAAAAACAAAATAAACAAATAAAACAGAAACAAACATGAATACAGAGAACAAACTGATAGTTGCCAGATTGGGGGGGGGGGGTAGGGGAGCTGTGTGAAAAAGGTGAATGGATCAAATACAAATAATTACTATGTATGGTGTAATAACTATGCTACACACCTGAAATTAATATAACATTGAATGTCAACTGTAATTTTTAAAATTAAAAAAAAATTTAAATAGGTTTCTTGGTTTGCTTTTTTATTCAATGTGACACTCTTTGCCTTTTCATTTAGGTGTTTAGACCATTCACCCTTAATGTGATTATTGATATAGTTACAATATATCATCTTGCTATCTGTTGTCTATTTGTCCCATCTATTTTTTATTCCTCTTTTCTACTTTTCCTTCCTTTTTTAAATTGAATTTTTTAAATAATTTTATTTTACTTCCTTTATTGGCTTATGAGGTATAACTCTTTGTTGTTTTATTTCAGTGGTTGCTTTACAGTTTATAGTGTACATTGTGAATTTTTCACAGTCTACTTTCAAGTTATTTTATACTGTTTCACATATAGTGTAAGAAGCTTATAATATACTTCCATTTCCCCCATTTCTGCTTTTGTGCATTTTTTGCCATATATTTTACTTCTGCATATGCTATAAATCCTATGATACTTTGCTAATATTTTGACTTTACACAGTCAATTGTTTTTTAAAGACATAAAATAGGAAAAAATATTATATTTACCCACATATTTACTATTCCTCATGCTCTTCATTTTTTTGTTTGGATCCAGATTTACATCTAGTATTATTTTTGTTTCTGCCTGAAACACTTTGTTTAATGTTTCTTGTGCAGTTTGTGCTGGTGATGAATTCTTTCAGTTTTTGTATGTCTGAAAAAGTATTTTTTTCATTTTTATTATTTAAACTTTTATTTTGACATAATATAGATTCATGAGAAGTTGCCAAAAATAGTACATAGAGTCAGTCCCATGATCCTTTCACATAGCTTCTTCCAATGATAGCATCTTATAACTATAGTACAATATTGAAATCAGGAAATTGGCATGAATACAATACTGTTAACTAGACTACAAACCTTATTCAGTTTTTACCAGTTGTTTCATGTACTCATTGCGTATTTCACCTTCATATTTGAAATTTATTTTTACTGGATATTGGACTTTTATATTGGCAGATTTTCTTTTTTTACTTTAAAGATATTGACTCACTGCTTTGGCTTGTGTTGTTTTTAATGAGAAGTCTGATGGCATTCTTTGTTCTTCCCCATGCAACATATCTTTCCTGTGGCTGCTTTTAAGCATTTCTCTTTATGACAAGTTTTAAGCCATTTGATCCTGATGTACCTTGGTGTATTATAGTTGTCTTCATTCTTCTTGTGCTTGAGATTCTTGAATGTGAGGGTTTATACTTTGCATCAAATTTAGAAAAACAATTTCAGCCATTATTTCTTCAAATATATTTTGGTCTCACCACACCCCCTCTGAACTTTGGAGACTCCAAGTACTTGTGTATGAGTCACTTGTTTTTTCTAATTCACTGGGAACTCTGTTCACTTTACTTTTACTTTTTTTTTTCCCTGTGTGTTTTACTCTGGATAATTTCTAATGCTATATCTTCAAGTTCATTAATCTTTTATCATAAGTGTATAATCTGCTGTTAATCACATTTATTGTGTTTTTCATCTCAGGCATTGTAGTTTCAATTCTAGAAGCTTGATTTGGGTCTTTTAAAGTATCTTTCATGTTGCTACTTAACATGGTTAATCTTTCTATGACTTTGTTGAATGTATGTATATATTTATAATAACTCTTTTAACATACTGTCTGCTAAGTCCATTTTTCTGGGTCTGTTTCTATTGATTGGTTTTACTCTTCAGTATAGATCAGATTTTCTTTCTCATCTGTATGTCTGATAATTTTTGACTATATAAATTTAGACATTGTAAATTTTACCTTGTTGGGTGCTAGATTCCTAATGACATTAGACATATTCCTAATGACATTAGATTTTGTTCTGGAACATCGTTAAGTTAGCTGGAAACAATTTGAAGTCTTCCTTTAGCTTTGTTAGGAACCAAAGCAGCATTTCATCTGTGACTAATTTGGCCCCGTTACGGAAGCAAAACCTTTCTGAGTACTCCACCTCATGTCCCATGATTTATGAAGTTTTTCACTCTGGCTGGTGGGAACAAAAACTATTCCTAGTTCTATGTGTATTCCATGAATTGTTCCCTCTGCTCCTTTTAGGCAATCATTTCCTCTACTTCGGGTAGTTTCCTCACCTGAATGCACTGATCAGTACTTAGTTGAAGACATGATAGCTGTTCTTTTCAGATCTCTGAGGTTTCCTCTCTGTGCAGTTCTGCCCTGACCAGCACTCTACCCTATATTCTCTAGACCCTTTGGTTTCCCCAAGCATCTAGCTCTGTCTGGTCAACTTAGGGAGGCTGCTGGACTCTAACTGGGTTCCCCTCACCTGTGCTGCAGTCTGGATATTCTTTTCAAACAGTAAGCTGGGATAATTATAGGTCTCATCTCTTATTTCCTCACTCTAAGTAATCACCGTCTTATGTACTATTTTATGTTCTATTTCTACAAAATATTATTTCATATATTTTATCCACTTTTATTATTTGTTTCAAATAGGAGGGTAAATCTGATCACTGTTTCTCTATTCCGGCTGAAAATGGAAGTCCTGCAATTGAAATTTTGCTAAAGAAACTTTATTAATTCCCTAGGGCTGCTGTAACAAAGAACTACAAACCAGTTGGCTTAAGACAATAGAAACTTATTCTCTCACAGTTCTAGAAGTCTAAAATAAAGGTGTCAGCGCTATGTCATCTCCAGAGACTGTAGGGAAGAATTTCTTTCTTGCCTCTTTTATGTGTGTGGTTGGCTGCAGTCCTCATTTTTCCTTGACTTGTAGATGCATCACTCTAATCTCTGCTTCTATCTTCACATGGCCTTCTCTCCTGTGTGCCTGTGTTTCTGTGTCCAAATTTCCTTTTCTTATAAAGGCACCAGTCATTGGATTAGGGTCCACCCCAATTCAATATGGTCTCATTTTAACTTGATTACATATGTGTTTAGTTCAGACTGCTATAACAGAATATCATAGACTGGATGGCTTAAAAGACAGACATTTCTCTCAGTTCTAAAAACTGGGAAGTCCAAGACCAAGGTGCCAACAGACTTAGTGTCTGGTGAGAGTACACTTCCTCATTTGCAAATAACCTTAGGACACTGTGAGGACATAGTAAACAGAGCAGAAAAGTGATCATCTCTCTCATGTCTCTTTTTATATGGGCACTAATCCCATTTATGAGGGCTCCAACCTCATTACTTAATTACATCCCAAAGACCCCGTTCATCACATTGACAATTTAGGCTTTCACATATGAATTTTGTAGGTAGGGACATAAACATTCAATCCATATCAATCTCCCAACACCCTATTGCCAAATAAGATCAAATTCACAGGTATCAAGAGTTAGTATTTCACATAATCTTTTGTCAGGGACACAATTCAACCTGCAATGGAAACTTTTATTCTTTTTCTTGAGTAAAGAACATTTTAAGTAGAACAAATGTGATCTTTATAAGAAACTATTAAAATACTCTGCCTTATTAGTTTAGATATCATCAAGTATTAATGACAGTTATAATTTCTAAATCAATTACATATTTATCTTCTTAAATATGATTTGTTAATATAATAAAATTATTGCTTTAAAACTTATCATATTTGTTGGGGATTTTTTGTTTATATTTTTTCTTTTAATAAAGCTACGGTATATTTTTTGGCCTTCTCTTTCAAGCTGGACCAGAAGGATTACTACAGGTTAATTAAGAAGGGGTTAAAACTGGAAATTGCAGTAATCAGCTGCTTGATGCTATCTTCAAAGTAGCTTCTTGTCTGAGGGTTAAAATGTGTAGTCAATTAGTGGGAAATGAGGAAGGAAGGACCAAATGAATGAATGAATGAATGAGGCCCAGACAAGTACCTTTCTGGCTTTATCTACATCTGCATATCTACATATCTACAGCCATACAGCTAGTTAGTGTCTCTCCTGGTTCTCAAGTAGTGTTTTTTATATCACCTATATTTATCATCTCTTTAAATCTCAGATCAGTATCCACATTTTACTAATTTTATGAATAATAATCGGTAGCACTCTTATAGTACTTACTAACTATCTTCTGGGTGTTTTTCTAAGTGCTTTCAACATTAAGTAATTTGATCCTTATAACAACTCTGTATGGTAGGTACTATTATTTCTACATTACAGGAAACTAAAATCAGAGACGTTAAGTAATATGCTCAAGGTCACTTGTCAGTAAATGATAAAGCTGACATTGGAACCCAGGCATTCAGGTACTAGAGTCTATACATAAACCACTATGATGTGTGTGAGGAAAAGTAAACTGATATTTAATAATACAAACTAGCATAATATAGATTTTATTACACAAACATATTTCTAAAACATTTCAGTTGATTTTATTTTAAGATGCTCATTAATTTATTTATTGTCCATTGAAAGACACAGAATCAGTAGAAATTAAGGTCTAAATTAAGGTCTATAAACTAATATTTCTGAGAAGTAAATGAAGATATTCCTTGCATAGCACACTTTCTGATAGTAGCTTAACAGGGGTTTTATAAACAATAACCAAAGTCAGAATTGATTCTTTATTTCTCCAAGGGGATTAAACCTTATGCTCTTTATTCTTTTCCATGTAGTTTTAGTGTGAAAGTCATTTTAGTGCTATTCATTTTTTATTGATTACTCTGGGGTTTGCGATCTGCATTGTTGTTGTTATTCTTATCACAGTCTTTCTTCAAATAATATTATACTGCTTCATGCATAATATTAAGACCTTATAACAGTATATTTTCATATTCGCTCTCTGATCCTTTGTGTTATTGTATTTTACATGTATGTTTCAAACTCCACAATGCATGGTAATTATTATTGCTTCAAATAGTCAATTACATTTTGGGGTAGATACCCAGGAGAGCGATTGCTGGGTCATATGGTAATTCTATTCGTAATTTCTTGAGGAACCTCCACACTGCCTTCCATAGCTGCTGCACCAGTCTGCATTCCCACCAACAGTGTATGAGAGTTCCTTTTACTCCACAGCCTCTCCAACACTTGTTACTATTTGTTTTGTTGATGAAAGCCATTCTGACTGGGGTGAGGTGATATCTCATTGTGGTTTTCATTTGCATTTCTCTGATGATTAGCGATGTTGAGCATTTTTTCATATGTCTATTTGCCATTTGTATATCCTCTTTGGAGAAATGACTCTTCAGGTCCTCTGTCCATTTTTCAATTGGGTTGTTTGTTTTTTTGTTGTTGAGTTTCATGAGTTTTTTGTATATTTTGGAAATTAGCCCCTTATCAGAGGAACTGTTTGTGAAAATCTTCTCCCATTCAGTTGGTTGCCTCATTATTTTGTCAATAGTTTCTTTTGCTGTGCAGAAGCTTTTCAGTTTCATATAATCCCATTTGTTTATTTTAGTTTTTACTTCCATTGCCTTTGGAGTCAAATTCATAAAATGCTCTTTGAACCCAAGGTCCATAAGTTTAGTACCTATGTTTTCTTCAATGCAGTTTATTGTGTCAGGTCTTATGCTTAAGTCTTTGATCCATTTTGAATTAATTTTGGTACATGGTGACAGATAGCAGTCCAGTTTCATTCTTTTGCACGTAGCTATCCAATTCTGCCAGCACCATTTATTGAAGAGGCTGTCTTTCCTCCATTGTATGTTTTTAGCTTCTTTGTCAAAAATTATCTGTCCATATTTATGTGGTTTTATTTCTGGGTTCTCAATTCTATTCCCCAAAAATATAAAAGCATTTCTCTATAGAGACACGTGTACGTCAATGTTCATTGCAGCTTTGTTTACGGTGGCCAAGACATGGAAACAACCAAAATGTCCTTCGATAGATGAATGGATAAAGAAGTTGTGGTACATATACACAATGGAATACTATTCGGCGTTAAGGAAAGATGATATAGGAGCATTTGTGACAAGATGGATGGATCTTGAGAGTATAATGCTAAGTGAAATAAGTCAGACAGAAAAAGCAGAGAACCCTATGATTTCACTGATATGTGGTATATAAACCAAAAAGAACAAGACAAACAAATGAGAAACAAAAACTCATAGACACAGACAATAATTTAGTGGTTACCAGAGGGTAAGGGGGTGGGTGGTGGGTGATGAGGGTAAAGGGGATCAAATATATGGTGATGGAAGGAGAACTGACTCTGGGTGGTGAACACACAATGGGATTTATAGACGATGTAATACAGAATTGTACACCTGAAATCTATGTAAATTTACTAACAATTGTCACCCCAATAAATTTAATTAAAAAAAATAGTCAATTACATTTTAAAGAAATTTTAAAATGAGAAGAAAAATATTTCATATTACTCACATATTTATTATTTTTGACACATATTATTCCTTTGAGTGGACCCACATTTCTACGTGATACGATTTTTCCTTTTGCCAGAGGAGCTTCCTTAAACATTTGTTATAGTTCAGGACTGCTGATGATAAGTTCTCTGCTTTTGTTGATTTAAAACAGTTTTTATTTTGCTTTAATTTTTGAAAACTATTTTTGCTGGATTTGGAATTATAGGTTAACAACCTTCTCACTTCCCCTCATCTCTTTCAGTGCTTTAAATATGTTTTATCATTGTTTTTGGCTTGCATGCTTCTGAAAAGTAGTCAGCTGTCACTCGTATCTTTGTTGCTCCACAGGTAATAAGTCTTTTTCTGTGAATGTTTTAATATTTTCTTTTTGTCATCTGTTTCCAATTTTGATAATCATGTGCCTTGGTGTAATTTATTTTTTTGTTTTTATCCTGCTTGGGTTTCATTGAGATGCTTGGATTTGTGGCTATTTTATAGTTTTCATCAAATTTGGCAAAATTGTTCACCATAGTTTCTTCACACATTTTTCTATTCCCCTATTCCCCTCCTTCTGGGACTTCAGTTTCACATGTAATAGACTGTTATTATTCCACAGGTCACAAAAGCTCTATGCAGTTGTTTTCTTTATGTCATTTTTATTCTGTGTGCTTCATTTTGTATATATTTTAAATTGCTATATCCTCAAATTCACCGATCTTTTTTTCTGTAGTGTCTTATTTGCTGTTAACCTTATTCAATAAAATTTTTGTTTCAGGTATTATGTTCTTCATCCCTTGAAGTTCTAATTGATTCTTTTTAAATATCTTCCACTTCTCTCCTAATTATATTTATGTCTTACTTTAAATTTTTGTACGTATCTATACTGGTTGTTTTAATGTTGTTAACTTCTAACATCATTATCTCATTTTTAGGTCTGTTTCTACTGAACAATTTTCTTATTCTGAATTACATTTTCCTGCTTATTGGCATGTCTAGTAATTTTTTATTGGAAGCTGAGTATTATGAATATTACGTTTTGAGTTTCTGGATTTGTTGCCATTCTTTAAATAGTGTGGGGCTTTGTTTTGGCAAATAGTTAAGTTACACGCAAATCAGTTTGACCCATTTTCCAGGCCTTTTACTTTTCTAGGACAGGTCTAGAGTAGCCTGTACTCCAGAGATAGTTCAGCCTTACTATGAAGATGTTACTTTACTGGTGTCTTTACTGAATGACCTAGGATGTCACTGAGGTCTCTCTAGTAGTCAAAGTTAAAAGTCAGGTATGCAATTTAAAATAAGCTGGTCAGGGATGGCTCCACTGAGGAGGTGACAGTTTACATATAGATGCTTTTACTTTACTTTTTATTACTGGATTGATGGGTATGAATTATTTTAATAATAATTGATATATAATGTTAAACTGCTTTCCAGAATGTCATAGCATTTTATTTCAACTAACAGTTTAGGAGAGTGCCTACTTCACAATATTATTGCCAGCATCGAGTACAATGTTTAATACATTATAGTATAATCTTTTGGAAGGAATGTCATACAGCCATTAAGAATCATATTTTGTTTGGGTTTTTTGTTGTTGTTTCTTTTGTTTTTTTTGAAAACTAATGACCTGGGAGAATGTAAACAATGTAAATTAAACAAAAGCTGAACAAAAATTCCATATACATTAAGATCTCGCTTTTATCTAAATTCATGTTTATATATATATTTTGCTTTGTTAATAGCATTTATCTGTTGATAATGGGATTGTGGGTGATTTTCATATTCTCATTATTTTCTTTGTGGTATGATTTTTATACTAAAAATTACCTTAAAATTTGAGGTATCTGATACATGAGTATATGAAAAAGAAAGGGCTTTCCTCAGAACATGGAAATAACTGAAGGCAAGAAAATCTACAGACATAGAAACCATATACCCACAACAAACTATAACAGAGTCACATTTTTCAGTGTCTGTATTCATCAGGGATCTTCTGAGAATGGAGCTCTCTGGGCCATCAAAATGAATCCTGATAGAACACCGCACCTAATTAGAAACTGGCAAAAGTTGCTTAACTGGTCAATCTATGTCCATGGCAGTGAAGGAAGTATCTGCCTTGGATTGGTTTTATTTGTTTAGACTAATATGGACCAAATGCATTTTCCTTGGCTCTGTTTTGTACATTAACACTGAATGTATTAGTTTGCTAGGACTGCCATAACAAAAGACCACCAATCTGATGACTTAAACAACAGAAACTTATTCTCTCACAATTCTGGAGGCCAGAAGTCCAAGTGTCGAAGGGGTTTGTTTCTTCTGAGGCCTCTCCATGGCTTGTAAGTGGCCTTCTTCCTGTGTCTTGCTATGGTCTTCCCTCTGTACATGTCTGTATCCAAATTTTCTCTTTTTATAAGGACACCAGACAGATTAGGGCCCACACTAATGGCCTCATTTAATTTAATCTCCTCTTTAAAGACCCTATCTCTAAATACAGTCACATTATGAGGTACTGAAGGGCAGGACTCCAGCATAGGAATTTTGAGGAGACACAATTCAGTCTGTAATACTGAGTAAAGTTAGCTCTTCTCTTTCAACTCCTCATGGATAGCAGCAGAGACAAAAAACTCATTGCTTTACAAGTATAAGCTGTAGATCCAAAGTGTCTGATGTTGAATTCCGGCTCTCTCATTTAAGAGATGCTTGACTTGGGACAAGATATCTTGCCTCTCTACACTTCAGTATCCTTATCTCCCGAATGGAGACAATATAAGCACATACAGGTTCATTGCAAGCATTCAGTGAACTGATTGACGCAGACCTGGTAGAACACTGCTTGTCTCTTAGCCATCCACTAAGCGCTAAATAAAGGTTAGCTGTTTTTGTTACATCAAATTATCTCATTAATGTAGCTATGTATTTAACATTATACTTGACAGAGAAGACATAGTGATGAACACAAAGGTAGTCTCTGGCTTCACTTAAGAGGGTTTTCCTCCCTAGATCTGGGTGTTGTTTTTATTTACGGTGAGGAAACTTTTGTTCTCCTTTTAAAAATGCTTTGTAGAAATAATTTTCTAAAGGATCCTGAACAGCCAAAGCATGTTTGATCCTTTTGCCCTTCCTTCACTGTGGGTACTGACTCTTACATATAGTTTATAGATTTAGAGAAAGGTAAAGTCTAAAAAAGAAACCTGAAATGATTCATCTTACATATGCTTTATGGTTATCTCCTCTTTCTCTACCCCTTAAACAATAACAGCGTACACACACACACACACACACACACACACACACACCCCTACCCTTTTAGCTCTACGGAACACATTTTCTAAATCCACGTGCCCAGAATCTGCACCTAGATAATGCTGCTTTGTGAGGTTGTGGTATCTACTACATTAAGCAGTCCTTCTAGAATGCTTTGATGACTAAAAATATGGATGATATATTTGTCCTTGGTACACCAGCTCTCTCACTCTCATTTGGGAACATGTGCTTTGGGCACTTTTTCAAGCACTTTTTCGGACTTGTGCTGATCTACCTCGTACATTAATTCTAGCTGTAGTAATTCTTTGGGGAAGGAATATGATCCCAAAATAACCACCAAGAGAAGTGTGTCATGAAAGGTCATGGCAATGGGGCAGAGGATGTTGGACAGGAGAGTTCTAAAAATAGGGAGCAAGAGATCAAAGGACCAGCAGCAGCGAGGAACCTTTTTTGGCTTTGATTCACTGAAGGAAGCAACACTCCCAGCCTGCTTTTACCTTCTCCTCGACCTGCCACTCACACCCTACTTGCAGAACTGCAGGAGGTGGGAGAATGGTGAGCACATTTTTCTCTCCTGGGTGCTGACTGCCTTTAAATCATTTTGATGAAAAATGTATTTATATGACACTTAAAACCATGTCAAATTAAGCAACATGGAGAATTTTACCCTATTGTCATATTCCTAATATTGGAAGGAAAGTCCAAACATTTCTGATCAAGAATACTTAATTTCAGCTTTCTTCTAGATCTTTAGGGTTTTTTTTTTTTTTTTGGTTTGCTTGTTTGTTTTTAATTAAAGTTTATTGGGGTAACAATTGTTAGTAAAGTTATATAGATTTCAGGTGTACAATTCTGTATTCTGTTTAAAAACCTGAAGTTGATATTTCATTGTCTCCTTACGTAGAGTCTGATGATTGTTTGCAAAGCCAAGCACTGAATTGTATGTGCATACACTGGAAATTGGGTTGGCAGATTCACTCACATCAGATTCCATCAGCCACTCTGTGTGCTCTGTGAGAAGGGGGTATGGGCGTAGCTGGCTACAGTTGAAGAAAGTGATATTTTAGATATGCTGACCAATGCTCTCCTCCTATAAATATAGCTTTGACAATAATAAGGAGGGTAGGTTAAGTGACATTAAAAACATGGGCCTCTTGAATGAATTTTGGCAGATGATTGTATTTGTGTGTGTGCATGCTTTGGGGATAGAGGGTGTTTGATTTCTACTTCGTTTAAAGCAGGGAATCAGGAAATCTGGGTTGAATCCCATAATTTCTCTAAAGGTCAATTTCCTCAACAGTAAAATAAGCTTATTGACACTTGTCTTTGAATGTCAATAAATATGTGGAAATGCTTGCAAACTATACAGTGCTATACAAATGGTTCTTTCAAATCACATGGTTGTCAAGAGAACCAGTCTATGCATTCAAGCGGAATCCACCCATTCAAAGAGGCTTCTTTTCATTCATTCCAAAACTATTGACTTCGGTCCAGTGTACAAGGCAGTGTGCCAGGCACCAAGAGGCATTCAAAGATGAATCATACCCAGATCCTGCCCTCAAGGAACTTTGGGTGCAAGGAGCCCGATAAACCACTGAAGGAATGCACTGCTTAGTTTTTTCAATTGAGCTTCAAATGACTGTATAATTAAGCATTAATATCACATTTAAAAAATGACTTAGCGGTCCCTCTTAAATAACCATGTATGTGTTAATCAACATACATTAGTCTGTGAATAGACTAATTAACATGTATGCCATTATCAAGAATATTGAGAAATGCATGTGAAAACAAAGGTCTTAACTCAAGAAAGGCTATTCCGGCTGCAGCAGTGATTAATGATGACTGACAGTGTGCTAATCCCAGCCCTTGGGATTGATCAGTCTTCATTAGGCTCCCAAACCAAAACTGACCTGAAAACAATTGATTCTGTCTGGCACGAAAGCCAATTTCTCCATTTGTTTTGATTCAGGCCTTTCCTAGCTTTAATCCCTGAGTGAAAGCCTCTTTTGTTTCACATTTTAGTGGCAGTACAGTTAACAAATCTCTGACTTTATTCTAAAAACAGAGACAAAGTTGAGATTTCTCCAGGAGAGTGGGAATCCTAATATTTATGTGAGGGAACTACGCAGTCATAATCCTGATAATTACGTAATCTGTTGTCAATTTAATAAAAATAAGATATTTGCCTCATAAAGTTTCCAGCCATTTAAAAATCACTGCAAAAACTTACTCTTGTAAAATTCTAAGTTAAAGTCAGAATTAATGGCTTCAAAAAATATTCCTTGAATAAAAATATTAAAGGTCTTCTGAAGATATAGGACATAATTCTAATCTGTTTTCTCAGTAAAAGAAAGCTGCTTTAGAGATCAGAAACTCAGTTTCCTTTTCAGAATAACTGTAATAGCCTATACATTGGTCTCGAGTCTGCCTCTCCTGTAGGCATTAAAAGAGTTAAATCAGTATGAGAGATCTTAAATATGGTCCTTAGAAAAAAAGAAGCTATTGTGAGTACAGAAAAGAGGAATGTTTTATTTAATTCTCGGAATAATGGTTGAAAACTATTAGGGGGAATCTGTGGTGGCTAACACTTAGCTAATGAGTTCCACAGAATGAAGGGAAGACAAATGTAAATACTGTATAAGAAATAAGTATAAGCTTCAAATGTAAATGCTCATGGTAGTTGTAGAGAGACCTGAGTTACCGTCTGACGGCAGGACTCCCAGCCAGAACCTTCAGAATGTCCCTCCACAGAGAGTCCAGCAGGATGGCTCCAATTTTCCAACCTGCAGGCACTCTGACTAAAATGCCTCAGAAGGAGAGTCCAGATCTGCCTCACTGTGGGGACAGAGCCAGGAGAGCAGTTTCCAGGCTCTTGGACTCATGTGGAAAGGTGCTGACTTGGGTAGTAGATGGCCATCAGCTGTGACTAGTTGGCCATCAGCTGTAACCAATTAGCTATTAGCCACTAATATAACTGCTGTGGTTACGCTAGGGTGTTGCTTGGTTGACAGAGAAGTGGAGGGCGGTTTTCGCATCATGTGGAGCCTGCTTCCTGCATCTCCAATCCAGCGGCCAGCGAGACTATAATGGTATGAACCCTCCATTCATGGCTCCATGGGTGTTCCTTTTTGGCCCCAATATATCCTGTGTTCTTACGAGGGAAGCGGGACCAGAGACCCCGCATGACAACCACATACCCAGTTATAGACTCATTATGGCAACTTGTGATGTCTCTGTTGCCCATTGCGTCTCAGTAAACAATGCCACCAATATTGCCACTGATCCCTAGATTTAGTCAGTTTATAAAACAGATATTTATTGAGCCTCGAATCTCCACCATCTGCCAGGTACAAAGAATCTCTTCATGCCTCTGACCTCTGATTTTTGCTTCTACAGAGTTCAGTTAGCTTCTGCAGGCCTATGACAGGACACCTTCTGCTGGTCAGATTGGCAACACTGCCATTTACTGGTAGCCTCTGGGTCCTCAGTAGCTTCTGACTTCATGTTCACAGTTAGGACCCAAGTCACTCCTTGGTTCTCACCAAGCACCCTAAATATTTTCGGGAGATCCCAGAAGTTTTCATTGTGAATTGGTCAGTGATGAAAACTCTTTCAAAAGACTGACTAGCTTTAGGAATAAAAGACAGGGTCAGGAATTCATTTTCTGGCTTTTCTAGTATCTACTGCTGTGGACCAAATCACTCCAAAACTTAATAACTTAGAACAGTACCTGTTATATCTTATGGATTCTGTGAATTAAGAATTTGGGCAGGGCTCAGCTGGGAGGTTTCCTCTGTTCCTCCTGAAATGCCTGAGGTTACTCAGCGGTACTCAGCTGGCAGGTGGACTGGTCAAAGAAGTCTAAGATGATTTTACACGCCTGGCACCTTTGTGGGGATAGCTGGAAGGGTGAGCTCAGCTGGGACTGTCTACAGAAGCACCTACACATGGGGTCTCCAGTACCACCATCTTACATGGAGGCTAAGCAAACATCCCAAGAGAACCAGGAGCAAGCTGCATGACCTTTTCTGACTTAGGCTCAGAGGTCATGCAGCATTACCTCTACAGCATTCTGTTGGTTACAATAGTCATAAAGCCATCCCAGATTCAAGGGGAGGGAATAGGTTCCATTTCTTGATGGGAGGCCACATTGTAGAAGAGTTTAAGAACTATTGTGGCAGCCATCTTTGGAAAATACAATTTTCCACTTTGGTCTCTAATCATGTCTCACTTATTTACTACTTAACTGCCTCTGAATATTTAATTCTTGTCTAGGAGTCAGTTACTGTTCTTACCCAGAAGCCAAACCAACCTTTTTTTCTCTATCCTATCCCTTCACCTTAGTCAAGATGCCCAGGCCAAAAAAAAAAAAGAAGAAAAGAAAAGAAACTTTCCAAAGACTACCTAAAACACAAGGCAAGAGTAAATAGGTGCTTAGTTGGAACCAGCAAGATGATATAGGTGAAAGAATAAGGGATAATTATGACGAGTAGAATTAAGGGAGGCTTCATCGAAGAGGTGGGCATTATGCTGGATTTTGACAGACAAGTAGAATTTTGACAGATTGAGAATAGTAAGAAAGGTATGTCATTCCTACATGAGCAAAAGCATAGAAGTGTAGAAAGGTACGTTGTATGAAAAAAAGCTAAAGCTGCTAAAGCATTTGAGCTGCAGACTCTGTAGCCACAGAGCAGCCAGGTTTTCAAGCTGTGTTTTAGGAAGACAACTCTGGCAGCATTGTGGAAGATGCATCAGAAAGGTGAGATTTGTGGGGGAGAGAAATGGCCAGTGTATGTAGAGGATAACATAGTATCATTTTGAAAGGAAAGGAGAGGGTTTTCTTTCTCTCCTGATCTATAAGAGAAGTAGTCGCAGTGACTCTTTCTCCAGCGATGATGGCTTAAATTGGTATGTTTCATCACTAGGCTTGGAACTTCCTGCAGCTGGAAGGAAGACTACTTGTCCAAATGTATTTGGATTGGATACTTGGACTAGTTATCCCTTTGCAATTTCATCCCACCCACCATCTCCCATTCCAGTGAATCTATGCCTCAGCAGTGTTGGAAATCCACCTTCAATTTCCTGAGTCTACCTCCAAACCCTTGCCCTAGTTAAGAAAGTCTAGACTTTCCGCTATTTCTTCCATCATTCCCTCAAACTCTTTGCTGCAGCCACACAGAATTTCTCACCATTCCCTGACATGCCATGTCCTATCCCACTGCCATGTCTTTGCATATGATCTCTCTGCCTAAAATGTTCTTTCTATCAGCCTCTTCTCCACCAGGCAAATTCAGTCACCAGTTAATACTTAACTTTAATGTCACCTCTGTGAAGCATGATGTAAAAGGCTGCTATCTTCTGGTCTCCCATGAAGTTCTATCTTTTAGTGTAACATCTGTCCCATTATTGTGTCATGTGCATTTTATGTTTATTTAGTTGATTAGATTGAGCCTGCTGAGGGAACATGACATGTTTTATTATCTTTGTATTACTAGTGTCTCTCATAGGAGTTGGTGGTCAGTAAATATTACATGAGGAAGGAAAGGAGGAACTTCATTTGACTCTTGTTAATGTAAATGTTGGCCTGTGTTTCTGATCTAGAAATCCTGACACTCTGACCAAGGAGTTGGTACCAATCAATGCAGAATAGTGGTGTTTAAGTCTGCTCAGAAAAAGCTGGGTGTCTGTTGCCATAAGGTTACCAAAGTAATCTGGAAAATCAACCAATGAAAATCAGCAGACCTCAGAGTAGAAGAGCTCTAGTCACAAACCTGGTTTATTTCTAACAGTTTCCCAGAAGTATCATGAACAGCCCAATTTCCGTGTCTTTCATGCCCAGTCACTTTTAAAACTGGCAATTTCTTGCCTGGTTCCAGAGCTGTGGAGCAGCCCTGTGTAGTTGCCTGGATTCATCAGTAACATTCTCTTTGCTGAAAGGCTGACGTTAATGGGCAGTTTAGGTCATTGTCAACTACTGTGGTCCTCTTTTAAAATCTAAGGTCACAATTTCATAAAATCTTTCCTGATATAGGGATAACAGTGGGGAACTCAGCTTACACATATACCAAGCCCCAAAGAATGCTCTAAGGGCAGAGCTCAACTCACTTGGGAGAACTTTGTTTGCACAGGATTTCAGAGCCTGGGTAGATGGGATGTTTTCCCTTTGACCCAGCCTCGAACTGCTTTGTATTACCAAGGTAGTGCTGGTGACTTGGTGGTGGTGTTTCCACTATGGTTAGACCAGGTGGACGAACGCTGTGTGTGCCTTCTTAAGCCTCAGATTACATGGAGAACATGTAACTTGTACTATTTTTTTTATACCCCTGGGCTGTTTGCTGGGCTTATTAAACAAGAGTCCGTAAAGGTGTAACATTTGCATTCTTCTGAGTAAAACACTTTGATTTAATTGTATGTATTAGTGAGCACCCACCCTGCCTCTCTTACTCAATTTCAGCTTTAGATGTTTTCACCTCTAAGGTGACACATGTAAAAATAAAAATAATAATTTTAAAGCTTGTAGATTATGGGTGATTCATCCAAACACCAAATAATTCTCCCCTAAAGTTGTTCTTTGAAAAGAGAGCTCCCCTATTTCATCCCAGGAGCACTAAGGACTTGAAGCAAAGTAGTTGGTGAGGGTGGTGAAGGGAGAGTGGACTTTGAACTGGTCACAGTTGGCTTGTATCCATGGGACTGGCACCTATCTGGGCTTCAGCTTTTCTTGGGACCAATCCCTCATCACAGATTTGATATAGTGAAATGATGTAGCCTTTAGAAGATTCTCAGTAAAGATTAGTTTCTGTCCTTTCTTCCTTGACAGATCATTAGGGCTGGAGAGGGGGGACAGAAGAAGCAGAAACGTCAAAGTATAGGTTTAAGAAATAGTGTCATTTGGGCATATCGAAAATTAGAATATGTAAATATGTAAATAGGATCCAAATGATGGTAATTTGACTTGCAATTTCCCAGGAACACATCTATTATACCAAGCAGTGCCAATTCTGTGATTCTGCAGCTACATTTATAAACACCATTATTTTAAAGGGCCCCTTGACTCTATAGCTTCTCTAGCATCACAGAAATTTCTATTGTAGAAATTAAAAGTCTAGAATTGAAGGTCTATGGATTGCAGTGAATGAGCTCCCAGCCCAAGTTTCAGTGATGTAAAACTTGTCTACAAAATATTACTTAATCAGTCCTCCAAAGAGATAAAAATAAGTTCATGCTACTAAACTTTAATCCCCAAGAAAAACTTAGAATTAAGAGTTTTACCTCTTAAATATGCTAATACTGAATATTTGCAAGATATCGTCTTCTGAAATAGATCAAAGATACTCTATTCTCCCAAATCCTTTCTTCTCCTTTGATTCCTGAAGCTTTTGAAAGTTTTGTAGATAAAAATTTAAAGCTCAAAGAAAACACCATAGATATTTGTCTAAATATCCTAGAGTCAAACTTACCGTAAGTAAGAGAAAATATAGGGGCCCTTGATGATGGAAGCAGAGAACATCTTCCATATTCTACTTCATGATCTGAATCTAATACAAAAGGGATTTCCAGTCAAGATGGCAGAATAGCTAAAGGCTGTGCTGACCTCCTCTTAGGACCAATCAATTATAACTAAACTACAGAACTACCATCATTGAGAGTCACCTGAAATCTAGCTGAACCAAAGCCCTACAACTACGGACATAGAGAAGAAGCCACCTTGAGACTGGTGGGAGGGGCAGAGACACAGAACAGGCTGGTCCCACACCTGCATGTGACCATTAAAAATTGGGAGGGATCTCTCAGCTGCAGAAGTTATTAGCAGAGGAGCAAGGGGTCCCAGCCCCACACCAGGCTCCCCAACCCAGGGTCTCAGTGCCAGAGAGAGACATCCCCATAACTTTTGGCCATGAAAACCAGCAAGAGATTATGGATGAGTGACACAGAGGATGGCTGCAGTCCCTGGCACTCCTCTTAAAGAGCCGGTGCGTGGACTTACTTGCTGATGAAGTCACTCGCTCTGAGCTCCAGTGCTGGGGCAGCAGCTCGAAAGGCACCAGGGATTTTCAGGTAGGAACTGAATTGTCTAACTTCAGGGTGAGGGCTGGAGGGGCAGCTTTCTCCCTGATGGAGGAGCTGATGGAAGCCATTATTTCTTTGTTGAGCCCTCCCCATCCCTGTATTCAGACACAGACAAATGCCATATTTGATTTCCATCAAACTGGCTATCACCTTTCCTCTGCTCTGCCCTAGTGATTCCCTGAGACCCTGACCCATCCAACTTTTGGGCACACCCAACGCACTTCCAGTGGCTTTTCCATACTAACAACCTGTCTTAGCTGATGTTTTGGACTTTCATAAAATTTCTCAAAGGTTCACAAAACCCAAACAAGCAGTATCTGGTTTTAGCATGTCCTGTGCCTCTGGCTGAGCAGCTCTAAGCCTGGAAGTAAAGACAGCCAGCCTTGGTTCACAGATTGGCCTCTCAAGGCACCTCCAAGCCCAGTGCAGGCAATGGCCATCTGCAGATTGCTTTGTGGCTTGTACCAGGTGGCTCCAGGCAGGGCACAGGCTACAGCTAAACTTGGCCTGCGGTAGGGCCCCTCCCAGGAGGCCCTGGGTTGGCACGCCCCGTGGCTAGCTTTGGACCAAGCCTGAGTACCACCCGGCCACCTCCAAGGACAACACACCCAAAAGGCAGACTGGACAGACACCAGAGCCCCACTAAAGCAAGCCCTACCATATAGGGTTAGCCCTTGCACCACAGCAACTCCATTATAAACAGAGTCAGTCCTCACAACCAATCAGCCTGAGGGTCAGTCACTCTCATTGACATGAAAACAGCAACCGAAGCTCAATTACAACAGAAGGACACACACAACATACACAAGGGACACACCTGGAACACCAGTTCTGGTAACCAGGGAGACTGCACCACTGGGTCCCACAGGTCACATACTACATAAGGCCACTATACTAAGACCAGGAGGCATAGCTGCCCTACCTAATACATGGAAACAAACACAGGAGGCAGCCAAAATGGGGAGACAAAGAAACATGTCCCCCCAAAAAGAACAGAACAAAACTCCAGAAAAAGAACTAGACAAAATGGAGACAAGCAGTCTGCCAAATGCAGAGTTCCAAACACTGGTTATAAGGATGCTCAGTGAGCTCAGGGAGAACTTCAATAGAAAGATAGGAAACATAAAAATAGAGATAGAAAACAAAAAGAACTAGTCAGAAATGAAGACTCATGAAGAAAAAAGAGAGAGGACCCAAGTAAATAAAATCAGAAATGAAAGAAGTAACAGCTGACACCACAGAAGTACAAAGGGTTACAAGAAAATGCTGAAACAATTATATGCCAACAAATTGAACAATCTGGAAGAAATGGATAAATTTCTAAAAACATACAATCTTCTGAAACTGAATTAAGAAGAAATAGAAAATCTGAACAGACCAATTACTACTCACAAAATTGAATCAGTAATCAAAATAGATAAGGAGGAGGTAGTACATATATACAATGGAATATTGCTCGGCCATGGAAGGGAATGGGTTCTTGCCGTCTGCGGTGACAGATGGACCTGGAGGGTATTGTGCTGAGTGGAGTGTCAGACAGAGAAAGAGATGCAATGTTATTTAGTTTATATGTGGAATCTAAAGAACAAAATAAACAAAACAGAAACAAACTCAGAGATACAGAGAACATATTGATGTTTGCCAGATGGGAGGGGGATCAGGGGGTGAGTGAAAAATGGTAAGGGATTAAGTACAAATTGGTTATTACAAAGTAGTGATGGGGATGTAGGGTATAGCATAAAGAATGTAGTTAATAATATTATAATAACTGTGTGTGGTGTCAGATGGGTATTAGATTTGTTGGGGTGATAGATGGGACAGGGTTGAGGGTCAGGGTGAAAAAGGTGAAGGGATTAAGAAGCACAAATTGATAGCTATGAAATAGTCATGGGGATGTAAAGTAAAGCTTAGAGAATATAGTCAATTATATGGTAATAACTATGCCTATTGTCAGGTGGATCACTACACTTGTCAGGGGAATCATTTCTTAGATTATATAAATGTCTAACCACTATGCTGTACACTTGAAATTAATATAAAATAATACTGAATGTCAAAATAAATTAAAAAGTGTTAAAAAGAAGAAATAAATCTAATACAAGAGGTCTAGATGCATGATATAGTCTCCAGACCAGCAGCATTAGCACCAAGTGGGAGCTCATTCATCATGTAAACTCTCAGACCTTATTCCAGATCTACTGATTGAGAAACTCCAGGGTCCGCACAGCCATTCCTGTTTTAATAAGTCCTCCAGGTGATTCTGATGATGGTAAAGTTTGAGAACCGTTAATCTAAAATAGATTTTGAAGAATAGAAAAACATACCCTGGGTCGGCCCGGTGGCTCAGGCGGTTAGAGCTCCATGCTCCTAACTTCAAAGGCTGCCGGTTCGATTCCCACATGGGCCAGTGGGCTCTTAACCACAAGGTTGCCGGTTCATGTCCCCCAAGGGATGGTGGGCTGCACCCCCTGCAACTAGCAATGGCAACTGGACCTGGAGCTGAGCTGCGCCCTCCACAACGAAGACTGAAAGGACAACAACTTGAAGCTGAACAGCACCCTCCACAACTAAGATTGAAAGGACAACAACTTGACTAGGAAAAAGGCCTGGAAGTACACACTGCTCCCCAATAAAGTCCTGTTTCCCTTCCCCAATAAAATCTTTAAAAAAAAAAAAGAAAAACAGATTTTCATTGTTGTAAAAATTTTATTCCATGCTTAAAGAGAAACAAAAAATTAACAGTCTGTATAGTCCTCAGATAAATATACCCCTAGATCAAAGAGCTTTCTGAAAGCTGATACCACTCTCCAATGACAATTTTTGGAAGACTCTCAAAGGTCACTTTTCATAGTCTACCACATTAACACAGAATATTTTAAGTGCCAAAGTTGGGTTATAACCTATAAATGCTCTGTGGAACTGGTTCCATGTAAGATTTATGTACAGAAGGGGTTATTGATGCCCAAATATTTTAGGGTACTCTGAGTTATGCAAAATGAAAGGGTTTTCTTTTTGAGAAATCTTACAAGAAGAGACCATGTTTAATTTTGTGTAATCCAGTGCTCTGTTAGACTTCTTAGAGTGGAAGTGTAATTATAAATTTCCAAAAGGTGATATTCTCTTTTGTGCAAGGCGGTTCTTTTAGTTTATGGTGCTTCTCAAACTTGCTTGGCCATGGAAACATTTTCTGTGGAGCAGCCCTTGGGACCAGAATTCTACAGAATCTATTTTGGGAAATGCTGATCTGAATTACAGAACGCTAGGATTTCTGGCTTGGAGCTGTCTGTAGAAATCAATCAGTTGAATCCCTCAGTTCTAAGCACCCGGCTTGCCCAAAGTCATAGAGCTAATAATTTTGGAGTCCCTTTTCACCTCCAGTTTGAGCAGTTGCTAACCCTGGCAGATATGAGAATCTTTCTTAAACAATACATTTCATGGATAAACACTCACTTCCTACACTAGTATACATGTTAGTCACTGTTTTATTGATCCATTTAAAAAATACATAATGGATAAAAGTTACAACCAAATTCACAATGCTTTTAAAGAATTTGTGTTTTATTAAATCAAAATACACTGCATGTGCATTTGGGGGGGGAAGTGTTGCATGTAGGTGCAAGATATTATTTATTCATTCTACTATGTTTTTGATATGCAAATCAATTTGCAGATCCTTTGCAGGAACTCCAAACATTTGGGGTTTGCGGACCACAGACAGGTTAGGAACCAGTGGCCTGTGTCAACCCATTTTTGTCTAACAATAGACTCTAATTTTTTAAAAAAACATTTGTATGATGAGAGATTAGTATGAACAGCCTTCTTTGTTCCATTCTTCCTGTATGTAAATTCCCTTGCAGATAATTTCTAATGTGTCTCTTTGGGCATGTTCGAAACCCATTTCCTCTGACCTACCGTATTTGCCGGCGTATAAGACGATTTTTTGGCCCCGAAAAATATGCCTCCAAGTGGGGGGGTCGTCTTATACGCCAGGTACACTTCAGATAGACTGCCCATAGTGCTTGCCCCGTGCCATAGTGGCCTCCCGATGCCCGCCCACTTCATTCCACATACCGTTCAGGCATCAGCAGCGCTGCTGGGTGTATGCTCGGCTGTTATGCGATTTTGCTGTTATGCGATTTTACCACACTCGCAAAATCGCACACAGCCGAGCATACACCCAGTATGATAGCGCAAAATCGCGAATCGCGATACCATACTGGGTGTATGGTCGGCTGTGTGCGATTTTGCGAGTGTGGTAAATTCGGGTTACCGTATATTTCTTTACATATGCATTGAAGATTCGCAATTTTGCGCTATCATGGTGCCTGTTAGAATGTTGAAGAGCTCGCACTTGCGCACTAGTGAGGTCCCAGGGAGATGCTGATGCAAGGGTGGACCAGACTGCTATAGTGACAGGGCGGGCAAACAGGGAGCAGGGACCAATCAAATCAGGCTTTGTATACAGCCAACAGCCAACCACAATACTGCACCATTGTACAGTACAGCATAGAAAATGTCGACCAGTCAAACCCCTATCATCCCTATCATGGCACCAGCCAAAAGAAAGAAGTATGATGCAAATTTTAAACTGAAAGTTATTTGGTGTGTGGAAGGTGTGCGGAAGAGGGGGTAGTCTTATACAGCGAGTATATAACAAACTCTGTATTTTGAGTGGAAATGTTAGGGGGTCGTCTTATACGCCCAGTCGTCTTATACGCCGTCTTATATACCTGGAGAGCTGGTCAGCATTGTCCTCCCAGTAACATTTTATTCAGAGTAAAACCTCTTCCTAAAGAAACTATTCTATGAATCAATTAACAATATATTGTGCCCAGTATTTGAGCAAACACCTGTGGATAGATAGAAGGAATTTGAAACCTCCTCTGTCACTTCAAGGAATTTATAATCTAATCAGGGAATAAATTTATCATTTGAGAGTATCCAAGGGCTATACTGATGGTACTGGTTGAAAAAGGCAGTTGATGTTCAAAAAAGGGCAAAATCAATGTGCAAGAATATTTGCAAAGCTCCAAGAAAGAGGAAACATGTTTAGGGCAAAAAGGCTGAATTAGGAATCAGAATTTAAATTCTAATCCAGGAACGCACTCACTGTGTGACCTTGGGCTAGATTTTAACTTCTCTAGCTAGATTTTAGTTTTGTTATCTGTAAAGTCAACAATTTGATTAGACTTTGCCTGCTGCCTTTTATGGTGGAAGACCTTTGTCCCCAATGGACATTTTCACATTGAATGCTCAGACAGCCCTCTGAGATAAGTACTATGTATGAGCAGCCCCATTTTTCACACGAGAACACTGAGGCTCGGCATGCTTATGTAACCTACTACCACATACATAGCTAATAAGTTGTTCCAGTCCTCCTACCAGGGTTTTCCTCACTCTTGCCTCTTTTTTTCTTAATCACAAGGCCAAATTTCTCTTTTGAAGGGATGGGAAAGGGTTTAAGCTGGACCTTCTGAGAGGGGTGAGGGCAGAGATCGAGTTACCCTGTGGGTCTAACTCAATCTCCAGAGTACATGATAATTTAAAGTGCAATTCCCTCCCTGAATCCCAGAAAGCCTATAATTTGTTGCTTATTCATTAACCTTTTCTTTTTTAAGCATTTCTTTTCTGTTTTAAAATTCTTTGGTCATTTTAAAATTGCCTTTTTTCCCCTAAGTTCCCCTTACTTCCTCAAATAAAACTCTGCCTATGATCATGTTTACAGAAAGATCGTTTTCTCCCCACCTCTTATAAGTCATGAGCCTGTAAATCATCACCAGTATAACGTCACGGTTAGACTTTTAATAAAAGAATGCCCACATTGACTTTCATTTGCCTCTACCCCACCAGGAGTTCAGAACTCTTCTGTGACTTTCGCTCCCTTAATTCAGTGTTGTTTGCATTCTGTCCTTGTGTGGTCTGCGCGAAGCTGATCATTGCGAGATGGAAGAGCCAGTAACACTAATCATGGACTTTGACTCAGTGCTCGCTTTGTTTCAGGTGTGTTATATTCGAGGTGTGTTATATTTAATCGTCACAACCACTGCAGAAGTTAGAAACTACTATTGTTCCCATTTTACAAATAAGGAAATTGAGATGAAAGTAATCTGTCCAATGTTGCATAGCCATTTAGCAGAGTCAAGAGTCGCACTCAGAGTTTGGCACCAAAACCTAAGCCCTTATCCTTGAGACTGTGGGATATATCTGGGAGGATCAGTCTCCCCCTCTTGCTCCTGCTCCTCCTTTTCTTCTTTTTCAGATTGAGTTGATTTCAATGGCGTTTATTTGAGCAGTGCAGGGAGATTAATTATTTAGGCGAGGAGAAATTAGCAGCAAGAGAAGGAAATTAAGCATGGGAACATTTGGGATATACATCTACGTCTCATATACACCTCTTTCCCAAATGGAGAGTTGTTTCCTGACCAGTTTTCTTAGTGAAAGAAGTTATTCACAGCTAGGAAAAGCACACCCCTCCACTGGCAGGATTCAACTGCCACTTCAGTCACAGTTTGTAGGGAGAGTTGGAGACATTAATAGCTTACTGTCATTTCTAACGTATTTTAATAATTGACAAATAAAAATGGATCCTTATCTTTAAAAAAGCATGAAAGGCTTTCGGAAATTACTCCCTCTATCTTATTACCCCTGCTCTGTCTTACTGTCATGATAAAATCATGTGTCTGATATTTTCTTTTCCCTTGCTAATAGCAAGGCTTTAAATTATTAAGGGAGAAAAATGTTAAGTCCTCTGCTCTGTTGTTTCTCTCCTCTCTATTTTGAGAGTTGGTTGACTCTTTGAGCTTCCCTCTCTCTGCCTTGGGAAGGTTCATTTTCTATTGGGAGCCACATCCCAGCCCTTCTTCGTGCTTATGAACGTGAAGGGCAGAATTTAGGCTTTGGTATGAAGCAGAGGAATGTTTGAGTGATGGGGGAAAGGGGTTGTTGACTTTACTTTAAAAATTTTTTGAAAGTTTCTCATATGGTGTAGGTTTTGCAGCTCCCCTCCACCCCAGCTCTTTTCTGACCCCCGACTTTTAAATAAACGTGTAGAATTATAGTGTGTACAGAGGAAGTTAGAAAATGAACTTCACTGTTCCTGTCTCCACAGGCATCTGTGCTGTGTGACAGGGTGAATGGGCCCTTTGGGAATTCTAAGGGGAATCCTCTGGAGCCAAATTCCTCAAGCAGGGCAAACTTCCATCAGCTGTGTAAATAGTGTGGCGCTGTGTAGAAGCCACAGGCAGCTTCCTGATAGTCAGCTACTGTGTCCAGGTAGTTAAGGATTCGGGTTCCATCCATCCTGAGGCTAGCAGGGTGTGAGTAGAGTCTTGTAGTCCCTGACAAGTGGGTGGGCAGAAATTTTCTCTCTACTTTATTTAATGTAAGGGAAGACAGTCTGATGAAGATAGGTAGAGCTGGATGATACAACTACGCCTAAAAGAGGGCTGCCGGGTATCTGAATGAAGACAAAATTGGAGACGGAATTGGGCACTCACTGGCAGACATTCATCCCAGCTCAAGAAATTCCTGGGACTAGGTTGGGACCTTGTGCTCTAAGGTTGTTTATTTAGCTGTTCTTTAGAATGTGAAGTTGAATGCAATTCATATATCTAGTTTCTTTTCCCCACAACATCTGAAAGAAGGCAGCAACCCTGTAGGCTTCCAGTCCATCAAACGGTGCCATCTATGTGTGCCTGGGCCTCTGCTGGGTGTTGCGTTGCAGCTGCATTAACCTCAGCTCTTCCCCATGCAGAAATCTGGATGCTCGCCCCAGCTAGTGGGTCTGAAGTTGTTTTACTTATGCATATTCTGCAGCCATCATCACTCTGACATCCAATTTGTGTGTTTAGCTTAAATGAATAGGCATAGAGACAAAACAACATAGAGGCAATCCTCTATGTACTTCTGTATATAATAGGAAGAAATCTGCAAGACTCAAACAACAGATTCACCTTTTGCAAACAATGTGTTAGTATCGAAGAAGTAAAATGCTTTAAAACACCTAAATACATCTTGTTTTTAGAAATAGTCTTTAGTTACAAGTTCCTAGCATTTTGTTGTGCTCTTTAATTCTTTCCTTTCACCACTGGACACATGGAGTACTGGCTGAAGTCCAACCATCATCCAAGTGAGGCAAAAGTTTCTCTGCTTTTGGGTTCGCCACTGTTTTCCATCTTCATCTTAATTGTATTAAGTTTGAGACTTACCCTTCTTATCAATAGTATCAGTATTTGTTTTTCCATTTTTCAGCCCCACTTTTGTAGATGTATATGGAAAAAAATCCATAAAAATATACAAATAATTAAACAAGTACCCTCATATAAAGATGGCACCATGCTGGCCCAAACAGAACAACTGTACCCGCCATTAAACAGTTTCACCAAGTGCCGTCTCTCCTTTCTTTAGTGTTCTCTCAACTTGCGTAAATCATTCCAGGAATTACCTGACACCACCAGGATTGCATGCTGTTGTGGGTATGTTTTCTTGAAGTGATCAACTTTTTCGTTTTGATTAATGGTCCAGAACCACAGGAGTTGGTGGAAGACAAGTTTACATCCAGCTGCTTGTTTCCTTTGTGCATTATGAACAAATTTGCCTCATACCAGTCTGGGAGAAGCCTGTCTCTTAGACAGATCTCATATTTTCCTTCATATTTTGTAGCTGTTGTTTTCTTCAAAACAATAGAATGTTTGAACTGTTGTTTTGTTGTTGTTGTTAAGGTTCAATGTGTTCACGTGTATATACAGAGATAGTTGTGACCAAAAATTTAATTAAGGGTAATTCTGGAGAGGAGGGAGGAAATGCAAACTATTGGGAGGTCTGAATCATTCTTTGTCTTTTGCTACTACATTTACTGGCTCTTGTGAGGGTAATCAGTTGATATACTATATTGGACTTTATATACATCTTAATAGCATCTCATAAACATCTTAATATGCATCTAATAAAAATAGATCAGAGAAGCAGTGTAGTAGAATCATTAATAGCATAGACTTAGCATAGACAGAGAGTTTGGGTCCCAACCCCACCACTTTCCAGCTGTATAATCTTGGGTGAGTTGTTTAATTTTGCTGAGCCACAGTATCCGCATTGGTAAAATGGGAATAATCATGACCACCTCTCAAGTTCATTATAAAGATTAAACATATATTTCATAAAATTTTCTGAGATCACCCAGTGTTAGCCAACCAACATAGGTTTGTTTCGATGGTTTCCTGGTGTGGTCTGAAAACCTGTGTTTTCCTGTTTCATCTCTAACAATTATTGGCAAAATAATAATACTAATCATGGTGGAAAGGGAATAGCAGATGGCTGGAGGGTATATGTATGCAACTGTACTTTGGGGTTAGACAAATTGGGCCTGTGTCATCACTTTCTCCCTGTTTGTGGGTGGCTTTTCATAAATCATTATGTTGGTTGAGGATACAGATTGACAGAGGGCTGTTTCCTTAAAAGGACTGAAAAACCATTAATCTCATTCTCAGATCCTCACATTTTATCACCATTTATCTGGATTTATGATGTTGAAAGATTTTCAGAAATTGAGATAATGAGGTGACATACATTGCCTGTTTACTTGTGATGGGAATTCCAAGCCAGATAGCTGGAAATAGGAGAACTTGAACAGAAAGTTTGAGACAGTAGAGAATTCTGATTTCTTCAGAATCTAAGCAGTAATGGGCTAAGGAAAAACATTTTAAAATCCCAAAGATTCTTGCATGTCAAAGCTGTAAACTTTCAGGATTATTTACTCTTGGTATCTTTTGAAAGGTCAGGATATAATGGCAGTTTATTAGACTCTTCCACAAATGGTCTCTTATTTAAAAACATCGGTTTCTCAGATCATTTCCATAGAATTATAGAATATGTTTAGTCTGTGGAATAAGGAGATTTGGATTCAAACCCAACCTCTGCCATTTATTAGCTACACGATTTGGGGAAAGGATTCTTTAACAATTCTGAACCTCAGTTGATTAATTTATAAAATGTATATATTAATACTGACATCAAAGAGTTGTTTGGAGAACTAAATGAGAAAATGTGTTTAAAAATTTTGTAAACTCTGCCACTAAACTAAAGAGTTTTAATAGTAGATCATCACAGGATTCTGCTGTATTTTATAAACCATAGACAAACAGATAAACAAACACAAATCTATACAACATCATTTACTAATGTCTGAGACTGTAATAATGCAGAATACAAACAAATGGCAGCGAAGTATTTTTCTTTTTTAATATAACACTTTCCTATGAAATATTTGAGCAAGGGCCAAGGCCAAGAAATATTTCGGTTTCCCGCAACAACTTCCCCTCCAGGCAATGGCAAGAACAAAATGACAAAAAATTTCCACTTTAACACACAGGCCATTTCTTCTGTTTGTTGCTTAAAAGGTTTTTATGTTTTTAAAAGGAAGGTTAGTTAGTTTAGCCTAAGTTCTAAAGAGCTTCCTTCAACAAAATTTGTAATCTTAGAGAAATAAAAAGACTATCACTTAGAAAAAGTGCCGTTGTGTAGGCCATCAAGTTGTGATTTAACTGCTGCAGGAGAATGAACTTTTCCTGAAATATACTGTACCTCGATTCTTGGCTGAGTAGTGGCAAAATGCTTGGGAACTATCAGTCTTCATTTGGTCATAATGAATGATAGAGAAAAATGACTAAATGTGCTCTGATTGGTCATCCAATTGATACATATTTTTAAAGAGTCTATCATATGCAAGAAGTTGCAAGGCTCAACGGTAGAAACAGGAGGAAGGCATTAGGGGAGTCGGGCAAAGATGTTTGAGTTACAGTCTGGATCTCAAAAAATGTACACTCTAGTGGAGAAATAGAGTATACATAACCCCATCCCAAGATACAAATAGTGGTTTCATCTGAGAATGCAAAATGCACAGTAGTTCAGAGGAATAAGAGGTCCTTTTTATTTGGTGATCAGGAATTAACAAAGAAGGGGGTATTGGAGCCAGGCACGGAAGCATAGCGGTCTTTGAACATGTGGAGTAAGAAGGAAGGCATATTCCTGGTATAGAAGAAATCAAGGCCAAGGCACAGGAGAGGGTCAATGTAAGGAACATGAAGAGAAGGAAATAAGTCTAAAAAGTTAAACCCTAGGCCAAAGAAAAAGGGAACATAGCATAGTGGAAAGAGCATTGACTTGGTATAAAATGGGATGATATTGTATTTCCTTGAAAATACTCACTTTTTTCCTCATCTTGATGTTTTTGAAATCAAGAAAGTTCTTACAGTCAATTTGTACATTTAATGTAATATTTTTTTACTACCTAAAATTAGATTATTGAATCAATGGTATAGCCACAATTGCTGGAAATATCTTAATATTAGATATAATTAGAATTAGAATCTAATTATTAAATATAATTAGAATATTAGATATAATTAGAATTATGTGTTTTATACACCAATACCCACGTTATAAGCTTTTTTTGAGAAACCAATAAAATGATATATGTAAAGCATTGGTCGCATAGTATGCTAGATAAACTCACTATTTTTATAAAAATAGAGTTGAACTAAGTTTCACAGGCAATGGAGAAGTATGGAAGGATTTCAGAAAGGAGGGGGATGGTGAATCAAACTAATATCAAAGTACCCCGCCAGTAATTTCAAGAATCAATTTAGGGGTGGAACACACCTGGGACACTATTATAATTATCTAGGTAAGAGTTAATAAAGGGTTAATCTGGAGAAGAACGAGTAAGAGTGAATGTGACTTGTGCCTTGCCTGAAAAATGCTATCAACAGACTTGATAACTGATGGAGTACAGCAAAGGGAGAAGTAGATATGACTGAGAGGATTGTACTATTAGCAGAAATAGAAGATGTGGGATACGATATTGTGATTTATAAGAAAAGTATGTATTTGTTCATTCAAATCACAGCTCCCAAAACCTTTGGAATTTCCTAAACAGTGAGAATGACAAAGGTATCTCTTATGTTAATGAGGAGACTTTTTTGGACCTCACCTAAGGATGGGGGGCTTATTGCCAAGAGAACCAATCATGTGATTAGAAGATTGGAAGTTTTAGTCCCATTCCTGACCTCCGGGAGCAGAGAGGGCCTGGAGGTTGACTCAATCACCAATGGCCAATGATTTAATCCATCATGCCTATATCATGAAGCCTCCATAAAACCCCAAGAGGACAGGATTCAGAGAGCTTCCAGGTTAGTGAACACATGGAGATATGGCAGGAGTTGTATACCTGGAGAGAGCATGGAAGCTCTGTGCCCTTTCCTCATACCCGGCCCTAAGCATCTCTTCCATCTGGCTGTTCCTGAATTATATCCTTTTATAATAAACTGATAATTTGCTAAGTAAAATGTTTCTCTGAGTTCTGTGAGCTGCTCTAACAAATTAATTGAACTCAAAGTGGAGGTCAGGAGAACCTCTGATTTATAGCCAGTTGGTCAGAAGTATAAGTAACGACCTAGATTTACAACTGGCAGCTGAAGTCCAAGGAAGGAGTCGTGGGAACCTCCAATCTGTAGCCTGGTCCTGTTGGTCAGAAGCACAGGTAATAATCTTGGCTTGTGATTGGCGTTTGAAGTGAGGTGGGGATGGAAGCAGTCTTGTAGGACTGAACCCTTAACCTGTGGAATCTGATGCTGTCTCCAGGTAGATGGTATCATAACTGAGTTGAATTATAGGACACCCAGCTGATATTCTGAGAATTAGTGATCAGGAACTTTTTACAGGAAAAGCAACAAGTGTGGAAGCAAAACTGATATATTTGATTTGGAACACATTGAATCCAACTCCAGATGGAAATGTTAGGAGGCATTTAGAAATCTGTAATTTCATTTTGGGAAAGAGATGGGCCTAAAGAAGTAGTTCCAGAGTCATTTGCATTTAGGTGATAGTTGAAGCCATGGATGCAGATAAGATTTTTAAACAAAGGGAATATAGAGAGAAAAGAGAATATAATTAAGAATGCCAACTTTAGAGAAAAACAACATGTAGACATTGAAAAGGAAACAGAGGAGGAACCAGAGAAAGAAGAATATAAAAGTTTGAAGAAGTAGAAAAGCACCATGAATCTGAATCCAAAGAGAAAATAAAAGCTAGTCAACATTGCTAAGTATAGTTGATTCCACAGGCACACATGCATGGACAAATTGGTATGAATACATACCTCTTTCTTTGTTGAGATATAATTGACACATAACTTTAGTTTCAGGTGTACAACTTAATGATTTAATATTTGCATATGTAATGTACAGCATGGTGACTATAGTTAATAATGCTGCAATGTATATTTGAAAGTTGCTAAAAGAATAAATCCTAAAAGTTCAAGAGATACCTCTTTCTTTGCACACCTAATCTGTTCTTGAATATCTCTTGGCCTTCGGCTGCCATCTTTTTGCTGCTTTTACTTCTTTCCTTTTGCAGCAACTTCTGAGCCCTTTCATTTTGACCTGCATTTCTGTGGTTGCTTTAGTAACTGAGTGTTTTATTTTCCCTCCTGTCTGTTTACTTATGGAAAAATGCAGCGCACAGACTATCTGAGGCAGCCTCTTAGGGTAATCCAACACTGATGCTTAAGAATGTCCCAGAAAGAAATGAAACCGAGCCCACTTGGGCCAATCATTGAGGCAGGCTCCTCAATGCCCCTTTTATGGCAATCCAACACTAATAATAATAATATCATATGGTTTACGGTCTAAGCACAGACCTACCCTGATTCACCTTAAAATATCCCGGAAAAGATGCTCTTCCCTCTCACATAAAGACTTCCAACTTCTCTTTAGCTCTTCCCACTCTGTTGATGTTTCTATTTCCATGTTATTTTATACAGCAATTAGTTATTTCTTTACTTTGCCATTCAGGGTCCTTTAAATGAGTTCACATCCACTGAAACCAGCTTAAATTTTGAACTATGTAACTTATGTTGAATGCATTATATACCTGCAGACAGTGGTAAGTCTCGTATTTGTCATAATCGCATTTTCATGTGATAATGTATTACACATCAATAGCCTGTTGGCAGTGCATTTGGTTCTAGTGTGGGAAATTTGTAGGCATGGATTAGGTTTGGTTTTGATTTTCCTGCTGAGGGAGATAGTGATGTCTATATTCAGTCCAGTGCAATATACCTGACTCCATTAATGTATCAGTTTAAGTGCAAAAGCAGAATTGGCTTTACCAAAGAGAAAGAGAACACACTTATTGTTTTAGTGTTTTGTTTGTTTGTAGGTATGTGTTTTCATTTTTAATAATGGGCTCAATAATGGGCTCTTGGTAACTGAACCAAGTTAAGACATTTGCATGAGAGCAATTGAAAAATGCCAGGGCCCAAAACATTATAATTTATTGAGTCTGGGTCAAGACCTGGGCATCTTATTTTTAAGAAGCTTCCCTAATTTTTCTAATGCACGCCAAAGTTTGATGATCACTATTTTTCTGAAATAAGTTCTAGAATGAGTTACAGAAAATTGAGCATTAGTAGGGAACTAGCTAGTAAAAAATATTTAAATTAACGAGATGTACTAAAATCTGCAATTACTTGTAAGCTTATAGCTATGTGCTAAAATGACTGACTGAGTAAAGCCTTTGAAAGATGGACCGACATTCTGAAAATTTGTGGAAGAATGGAGAACTTTCAGATAACTGAAAAAGTGTCAACGTCATATCTAAATATTTTTGGAAGAATGGAACAGATCCAGGCAACTGAAGGCTGTGTGTTTAATTTCCATTGCTGAAAAAAATACACAGCACTGGGAATATCCTCATAATGTTGATTCCGTAAGTGACTGTTCTTCAACCCTACTTAGGCAGAACAAAAGGAAATGGGCTGAAACTAGAGCGTGAGGGATTTAGGTTAGAATGTAAGAGTTTTATGACTGGGAGGAATATTGGAACCACTTCCTAAGAAACATTGTGCAACCTCTTTCTCTAGAGGTCTTTAAAAATAGGATAAATTTTCATGTCTGGTTTAAATCTGGTGCTGCCCAAAGGTGAAAAAAAGCCAAAGTGCTTTATTTTATGCCTCATATATATTTTGAAGACCGTATAAAGTCTATTTCCTCATTTTCAATATTGGAAACCAAGGATTTGTGTTATAATACGGCATCATTAATTTTTAAAATATTCTTTTAGCTTCAGTGAATTTTGCTTTACAAAACACGTGTATTGCTTTACCTTAAGACTTTCATTTCCATGGAAAAAAAGAATTATTAAACACATCTCTTCTCTGTCTCTTTTTTTTTTTTTTTTTTTTTGCTTTGGTTCACTGTGCTTTTGGTCACATGTATACACAACAAAGTTCAAATAAATGGTCACAGGAACCTTTTCTAACAGGCTTTGGCAAATCAAGTATATGCTGCATAATGTATAATAATTATACATGGAGAAAGAGGCAGAGGGCCCAGAAGCTCTTGGCAGCTGTGCTGTCTGGTTAGAAAAGGAAGCAAGTTACGGAGTTTGGACATTCAGTTCTGAGACATTATTCCTGAGTCAACAGGATTTTAATTATGTACGTGGCTTAGAAGAGAGGTTTTCGCAAGAGAAACATTGTTGTCGAATATGTTTGTGATTTTTCTCATGGTTCAGAACTAGAAAGAAGCCCAAAGTAATTTCTGAAGGTACATCTGAATTAAAAGAACATAGAATAAGTGGCAGAAAAATAACCAATACCCCCGGCTTTCTTTTCTCACCCCCTCATTCAACACACTCCTTTTCTTTTATAGTTATCTTTTTGTAAAAAAAAAAAAAATATATATATATGTATACGTATATATATATATATATATATATACGTATATATACGTATATATATATATGTGAACAGGATATATATATGTGTGTATATATATATGTACGTGTATATATGTATGTATATATATATACACGTATATATATATACACACACACACACACACATATATATATATATCCCTCCTCACAGAGAACATTCATGCATTTCAAATCACACGATTTAGACACAAATATGTGTTAAATATTACTTCATTTTCAAATATCTTTTTCTCCTGTCATGATGTTGAGGTCACTTAAAGTTATAGTTTTTGTTGATAAGTTTGTTGTGTCTTTGTGTGTATTTTAGCCTAGTTTTGGATTGCACTGAACTCAGTGCGATGCTGCATGAGGAACAGAAGACGATTCTGAATTCCAGTGGATAACTTCTCTTTTATGGATAGATTAGGAAGGATCAAGGGGCCTGCAGAAGGCGAAGAATTTATCTTTTCAGAAAGTAAGCTTTCCTTTCTGTGACTCCATTCACTGATTTATTCTCTGATCTATCATTGATTGATTGATTCATTCTTTATTCATTCAGTATTTACTGAGTACCTACAATCTATCATGTAAATCTCAGCAGTAGACCTACGATTATCCTTGTTTACCTTCTGAACTTACCATTGTTTAACTTACCTTCCCCATACTCATTCCTGTGTGCTGCAACGATAATGACATTTTCTGCTTTTGATAGCTAACAGTCATTGAGCACTTACCAGACATTGTCCTACGGGCTCTTTATAAATTATCTTACCTAATTTTCACAGCATGCAACCTTATGAGGTAGGTCTTATTAACAACCTCGTTTAAATAGGAAGGAACTGAGTGTGGGGAGGATAGGTATCTTGCACAAGGTCACATACTTAATGAGTAAACCCAGGTTGTAGAATGCAGAGCCTTTTTTCTTAACCCCATGCTGCATTGCCTCACGGGATTATGTATTCTATGGTTTTCTGACTTAAGTTTTTTAGGTGCAAATTCTCAAGGTCACCTGTGTGCCTCATTTAATGATCATTTTATCTACTCTTATCTCCTTGGAAAAGCCATCTGTAGCTCTTTTTAAGAAAACAATCAACTGCTTGAGTCTAGTTATTTTGGGTTTCTCAACACTCTTAATACTGTCTTAATCTCACTCAAAGCCTTATAAAGTAACCAAATCAATGTGACATGTTTGTACAGATTAAAGTAAAATAGATTATCTTAGAACATAAAGTAACTTTTTCCTCTAATGTCCATAGAGAGAAAAACAGTCCTGTGCTTTGAATAACCAAAAATATCCCAAACCCTATGAAGTTCCTTGGTTAAGGGTAGAAAAGTGCAAAATGTACCTAAGTATGTACAGTATTGGTTTCCTCCAACTTAGCAAAAATTACAAAACAGTCTTTGGGAAACTTAGAAATAACAACTATGATTTTATAAGCATGAGAACTTGAATCATGTTTCTTTAATACCATATTATTCAGTTATATCTTCCAAAAAAACTTCCTTTTAAGATGAGCCAGATCTGCCAAACCAACATATCATCTTGGAACAATTAAAGGTTTTAGGGTTTCCCCCTCTGGAATCTTATTTCCAGTTGACAGATTTTGAAGGTTCCCCAAGGGTAACTATTTGGTAGATGTCATCATGTACCTTTTAATGTAGGCCTTGCAAAAAGCAAATGATCACTTTGTTAGAACCTGGGGGCTCATACTTGGCTTTGCTTTGTGCACCCCAAATTTAGCATCTAAAATGTCTAGGGACATTTAAAAACTAGATTTTCCTTCTCATATCTTGGCTCCACTACGTGCTAGATAGCTGTGTGGTCCTGGGCAACTTATTTGAACTTCTAGTGCCTTGGGTTTTGCTTCTATAGGATGGGGATAACAACAGTATGTACCTCATAAAGATGTTGTAAAATAACGTAATCTATGGAAAGCACATGGCAGAGCACCTGGCCCCTAATAAACACCCAATAAATGTTAGATTTGTGTCTATCCCAACAGTGGTGAAACTGAAGGTGACTTAGGTTGAACTTAGTTTTTTTACATGACCTTCATAGAATTATTTGATAGTCACACTGTAATTCATGATTTCATAGTCGTAGAGACCTCAAGGGTTTTTAGTATTTTTAGTTACTCAAAGCATAAAAGATTGTTTTTCTCTATATGAACATTGGAGGTAGAAGTCCCTTGATATTATACTATATTTTACATTAAGCTTTACAAATGCAGTATATCCATTTGGTCATAAGGCTTGTAGAGAGGATCCAGAGTACAAATGGGCAGTTTTTGACTTCCAGTTTCTGCAGCCAGGAGATGAGGTTAGTGAGATACGCAAATAGAGATGACAGGGTCTCTAAGAGGCAGGTGGAGTCCAGTGGTAAAGGGAGCGGACTCTGGTTTGGGAGAGGCTAGAGGTGCCTCATCAAGGGGAGAGAGCTGGTCCTGTGATTCCCAAACTGTCATCTCCCAAACTGTTAAGTGTAGTATTAGACATGACCTACAAATAATGATCCCCTAGTCAAACAAGTTTGGAAAGTCCTGGGTTAAATGTGATTAGATGGCTTTCTGAATAATAGAGCCAGTCAACAGCAGCCTTAGTCTGAATTCCAGCCCTGCCTCTTTCTAGTGACGTAATGTTAGGCAGGTTGGTAAACTTCTTCAGTTTGTTGCCCCAGTTGTAAAATGGAGATAGTAATAGTACCTCCATTGGTTTATTATGAGTTAAAAGTTGGCAAACGACTCATAGTCAACACTATTATAAGTGTAAATCTTATTCATGTGGTGGAGGGAGCATAGGAACTGGTGACATTAACTCCTAGCTGTGGACTTTGGGCCACAAAACTTAACGTCTTTGAGGCACTAAAGATTGTCTATGAAATGGGGGCAAAAATACCTAGTTTTCAGCTTACTGTGAGCAATGTAATGTATACTAGAGATATTGAAAATGTAAAGCATGGTATAGTGTGAAAAGTCCATGGCAGATATACAATAAATGGCAGGTATTATTATTCCCAAGTCTCTATTAATATTGTTCACTAAAATACCTAAATGCCGGGTTGATGGCATGGTGAGACATGCACAAACTGAATATAAAGTCAGTAGAAAGCAAACTGTATATTTGCATGAGGAGTATCCTGAGCTTCTGCCTTTTTCCCATTATTCCAAAACAGTGAGAAGTTGAAATGGACCTCTGTCAGGGTCCTCTGTATCTCATGTAGGATTAAATGTGTAGTGGATTCAGGCCTAAGGAGTCAGGGATGGGGAGAGACCTGGATCATAGGGGGGAAGTAGTTTTGCTAATCCCGAACTGTTAACTGTTAAAGTAGGTGTTACCTTCAAATAAAGCTTCACTGGTCAAACTTGGAATGTCCTGGATTAAACATGGTTAAATGACTTTCTTTATTGTAGAACCATTCAGATTCTTTGATATGCTAATGTGATACTTTAATATGAATTCTGAAACTTTAGAAAAGGAGTATTGTTTGAAGCATTTCCTAAATCAGTCCTTTTCTTTTTTCCTTATAAAATGTTTTACGGAACTGGAATTCCTTAGAATACATTTTGGAAGAATTGACCTAGGATAATTGTGCATCTTTTGTGTCTACTTCAGTCCTTTGTTCTCCCAAAAGGCTGCTAATATGCCATTCAGGCTTATTATCAGCAGGATCAGCCTTGACTTGTTTCTAGCAATAATGTGGCACATTTAAACCTCTAATAGGTTGAGCTATATAAAATTTGATATTTGACTCTTTTTGACTCTTTTTGACCTACTAAAATGACAGTTTGATATGGTTCAATCTAATAGGATAGTGACTGCAAAAGCCACTTGTGTCCACCTGGTTTAGGTACGTCTTCCTAATAACATCTGAAGGAGGGCAATTCATGTACAAGAACTGGATTCTCTGCTTTGTACCTTCACTGAACAAATATTTATGGAAAGCTTTTTATAGGCCTTGGACAATGCTGCCCACAGCAATTTACCTAGTAACCATCACCTTCCTTCCTATTATTTTAGCAGTGAAATACCTGCTGCAAAATGTTTGGAGGAAGATAAGGCAAAAAATGACATCTGAATTTTTCTGTCAGACACTGGGTATCAGCACCTCTGCTGCTCCTAGATTTTCCAGACGCCTGGGTCAGCAGTTCTCACCCACTCTACTCACGTGCTGCCTGGAGGTCCCCTGAAAGTGACCTTCCTGCTGGCTATTTTTTGGCAGGGCTGGGGGTATGTAGGGACTGCCCTGAAGAGTGCTTGGCACTTGCTTCCTACTGGGCTGACGTATGAGAAGAAGGCTGACTCTCAAAGGGTACTACAAGGTAAAATGGTGATTAATTTAAAATTTGTTCATTTATCTATTCTTTCCCTCAATACATTGTTATTGCCCCCAAAATGTGTACAGTTCACTATGCTAGTTTGGAGATGCAAGAGTGGACAAGATAGAAACCCTGTCGGCCCTCTGCAACTTCGAGTGTCGTGAGGGAGGCAAAAGTCAGCAGGCACTTACAACTAACTGGGTGTGGTGAGCACCCCGGTGAGTCAGGGGAGGCTGTGTGAAGAAAGCCAGGTAGGGGTGGGGGACAGAAAGGCATGTTGAGACTTGTGTCATCAGAGTTTCCTGCTCTGGGTGGGGAAGAAGTTTGTACAGTGTTTTCACTTCACCTGCCACTGAGGAAGGATCCATCCAGTCCAGGAAGACGATTCTCAATGGGTCGCTCTTGCTGTCTGTCTGTCTTACTGTCCAGGGAATCCACATTGTAGTAGCTGGCGTTTTCAAATACTTCTTTCCCAATACCAATTTGTGAAATCAATTTTGTAGGCAGCATCAAGAAAAAGTATAAGGAGGGCCCATTTTAATTTACCCCATATGAAAAAAGTCTAAATTTACAAACCAGATGGGTAAAGGTGAAATACAGTCTATTTCAAAGTTAGTCATCTCTATGTATTCAGCTTACTGGGTTCTGACAAGCCCATCAACTTTATCAAGTAGAAGACTCCTGTATTAAAGCATCATTATTCACACTACAGAATGATTTTCCATTTTTCACAGATGGAGTCACCACAAATTTGTTTAGTAATTACCCTTTTTGGTAATTCATGTCTGATCTTATCTTCAAAAGTTAAATTTATAGGTCAATTATAAGGAACCGAGTGCTCAGAGCTTGATTCTGCATTTATCCTCATGCTGCATATGGCCTTTTTATAATTCGAAAATGAGCTAGTAGAAGTCTGTTATGATAAAACCCAGACTTTTACTCTTAATTTTGTGTTCTATTAAATATTATTATCTTTCTTTAAAAAAAAATTGGGGATGGGGGTTCGGAAGCCTAAAGAAAAGAAGTAGCTTAATTCTTAAGGTCGAAAGCTTGTGGAAAATGTTAATTTAAAAGAAGAAAGGGGTTATATGACTATTCTCATTTTTTAAAAGTTAATATTCTCAAGAATATGATAACAAAAATAGTGATCATAATGTAGCTTAGGAAAAGATACAATGTCCTTTTATTAGCACTCATTTATTTCCTTGAATCATTTTAAATGGGTACCCATACCATTGCATTATAGCATTTTATTTAATACGATTTGAAATTATTTAAAGGTCTAGGCAGAACAGTATTTTCCAAACTCTAGGTCAAGACCCATTAATGAATAGGGAAATTATCATGATAGATATTTTATACAAATGAAGAAATAGAATAGAAAATACCAGAGTGTATCATACTTTGTAAAGGTAGATTATGTTTCATGCTATTTTGTTGCAGATATATATATATATATATATATATATATATATATATATATATACACATACATATTCATACATACTTATATATGTATATAAATAGCATATAAACATGCACATGTCAGTGTACTGAATCAAAATTTAAAAATTTTAAATGTGTTTCTTACTGTGGAATGTACAACAAATTTGAGAAATCCTAAGATGGAGAATATTCACAATAAAAAGTAAAAAATAAATGACTGTGTCACTCTATACACTAAGTATGATTTTAAATACCAAATATCTTTACTAAAGCAATGTTTCCAGCCTTAGCAAGTTTATAGTTATAATAAACAAAAGAGGCATTCAGGCAAAATGTATTCATATATGTGTGTATATACATGCATACAGACGCCTACCTATAAATAGAATTTTAAAAACCTTTAAATATATTTAAAGCCTTTAAAATATAATTAGAAATAGAATTTCCCGATTCCATGAATAACAGTTGTTAATGTAAAATCAAAAGTGCAGTTATGCTGATATTTTAACAGGGTTCACTCATTCGTAATGCTAATCTAAAGGCCAGTATGAAAAAAATTGTAGGTAGTTGCTACTTTTTAAATTTAAAGCTATTTAGTACCGACCCTCTCATTAGCCTGGGACAATAGTAGATGGTCTGTGTGATGCAGTTGGAATAGAAAAAGAAATTCTGACCTGCATTTAATGGTTGAGAAGAGGCACTCTTACCCTCATCTTAATGATTTTTATCTCCTGAGCTCTCTCTGATCTCAATCAATCTTGCTGAATGAACATTGTAACGCTGCTTTGCCCATTTATTCTTCATCATGGACCATATAGGCTATAAGCTTCCCGGGAACTCTCAGGACTAAAAACATTCCAGACATTCCTTAACACAACATTCCTCAAAAGGCTGGTTTCTTAGGATCCTGCAAGAGCACTGCCCGCATCGTTCACAGAGACCCTTGCACACGCCTTTCATTAGCAGATGAGCCAGACGGCGGCAGCTCCCTCTTCGCTCTGAAAGACTTGCTTTACTCAACTGGGAGTCCATCAAACTCTCTTTTAGAGGGCTAAATGAGGACACTTGGATTCTTGGTAAAGAAGAATCAATCAGTGGGGCCGAGTTTCCAGCAGCACAGCAAAGCCACACAGAGACTGTATATCTTGGTATAATGTGTGTTTTCTTTGGAAAGAGGCATTTAAATGAAGTTTCCTATAGCTATGTCTTGGCCCCCCAAATCCACGATTCTCAGTTAATGTTTAATGAATTCAAGAAATAGAAATTCTACACTGGAACTCTTATTAGCTGCCTTTCTTGTAAAAATAATTACAGGACGCACCATTTCCCTCTTTTTCCCTATTAATATTTCCGATTCTGCCTCTGTCCTCCTTCGTTTATTCCTTCCCCCTTTGCTTCTCATATACTTCGTTTCTAAGTTCTCCATTCTCTTTTTAGACCAAGACAAAATGATATCGCACATTCCAGGGTTAAAGATTTTCAAGAAGGAAAAAACAAAAACCAAGAAACTTCTTTCTTATATGACTGGGTCACTTCACACGTTCCCTGCTGACGGGCAGTTCACTGCCAACCTCAGGGGTTTGATTTGCCGGTTCTCTTTACGCCCTTCCCAGTTCAGCCCCTCTGCTTGATTTCCACATTCCTTGACAAATACAGCCAAACCTAGCTTCTTTCTCAGAAACACAAAACCCCAGTGCAAGGGCTTACACACAGTCCTCACTCCATTAAATATGAGTTCTTGACCAAGTGGTATAGGCTGTCAAAACACCTGGATCTGGGCAATCTGACCAGTGGAGTTTGTCCTCAGGCCCTATTCTTTCTCAGTGACACATGAGATACTGAACAAATTAGAGGTGCTCTATATTCAGCCTGTGATTGCCAATGAAATGTGACTCAGAGCCCATGAGTGCCTCGCAGAAGGAGGAGATGATTAAGAAGCTGGGGATGATTTCACTTGACAAATGTACAGTGTGGTAGCTGGAGAGAAAGCTTTAGCTGTGGGGTGAGCATTGGTCGCTTCTCATCTCTCCTCCATGCAGCTGTGGTCTGGGGCTCACTGAAAGTGTTGCTAGAATGAGTGGAAGGTAGGTAGGGCCTTTTCCTATAGCATGTATAGGACACTTACATGTCTGTGTGCCTTGTTGCCATGTTTGTTAGTCACTTTTCTGGTTCTTCTATCCAGATGACTTTGGCATCTGTGGCAGAATTTTGAGATGCTAGCTCTGAGACAGAGAAATTCACCTAGGCGAGTCCTACAAGATGTCATCACCTAAAAATACCCCTAGTGGCTGATTGGGAGCAGGAAATGGAGCAGAGATAGCAAGTTCACACTGACTTTTAAAAGAGTCACTATGGAGTGTTTACAAGGATCCCACAGATGACTAAAATTAGTTTATTCTGCACAGCGTTATCCACTGCTGACTCAAGATGGTGATACAAGCAGTGTTAAGCTGTGAGCTCACCAGGAAGCTCATTCCCTAAAATTATTCTCTGGCAGGGAAAGACCCCTAGTTCATGTCAGTGGTTGCAAGGTGGGGTATAAATAGTAACTTGTTATGCCATCACTCAAGAGCTGTTCTTTCAGCTTATCTCCAGTTCTCTGATTCTTGCAGATACAAGGACCTCCTACTCAGTCTATTGTCTCTCAGTGCTCAAGAGTATTGTGTGTGTGTGTGTGTGTGTGACATTCTTTTAGTTGTGCAATACAATAATTAAAAAATATAGAAGCTAAATGATCTAATAAGGATCATCCTGTGACACTGACACTCAAAACTGAGTTTTTAGTCCTATAATTTTCAAAGAAATTTTAAGCATACTGAGCTCTTGCTGTTTCTCTTATAAGGCAAAATACAGGTACTATGAGCGGTCCTAAGTGTGGATGGTCAACTGATTAGAAACATGTTCAGATAGATGGAGGTAGAGAAGAATATGTAGACACATGTGCTGTTGAAGTGGTTTCTCTGTTATGAAAAAAGAGTTTCTGTATATTTAAGGGCAAGTTTATGAGAATAAAACTGCATCGACGCTCTACTAAGAGTTACTGTTTTGGCTTATTCACTCAAGTAGTCAGTTTAATAAAGAAAAAAAAATGTCATACAAATCAACTACTAAATTAAATTGACTAATTAATCAAAAAGGGCTTCCAGCCTTTCTGTATCAGCCTATAACCTGTTATATTCTCTCTTCATGGCTGATTTTATATTCCTTTTCATACAGATTTTCTACAACATTCATTTCAGGGCACAAATCGATATTCTTTCATGTGTGTCAGAGTCATTTCGATTCTAAATCATTCAATTTCTCTGTAGGTGCCCATTCTCTGCCACTGATAACTTCCCCCATCTGTTTAATCCATTTTCTGGTTTATTAAGTACTGGGATTATTTCTTCAGTGACAAAGCCCTTAAACTATGCACTGCTGATTTTTTTTTTTTTTTTTTTGGAGCCCAGGAATTTTCCTTGTTGGGACACTGACTGCTTCATTTCTAATTAGACTTTCCTTCTTACTCATATTTGGCTTTGCTTTATCAATAAATTACATAACCAATAATTGGGAACAGGATCCCAGAATGTACTGCAATCATGTTCCCAGTAACATGGAAAAGAAGGAGCATTCAGGGAGAAATGGAATTGGAACCGCAATGCAGGCAAGATGACTATCAGGCTTGATAATGTAATGGGAAGTTTTTAATTGTTAAGCAACAGCTGGACTCTTACTCAGGTTGGTAGTAGTTCTATTTTGTCATCAGATGAAAGTTTTTAGTAGAAACGATTCCATTTTATTGGATATTTCCTTTTAAATAACCTTTGTACCAAGAACCATCTTTAGAAAAAGCCATTGGACCCATTCAATTGTAAAACCTGAGTTTGAGCAGAATGCTCCAGAAGTCAAGTACTTTCTACGGTATGATCCTGTTCTAATGCCTCCACCTTGATGAAGTGTCTTCTGATCACCCCAAGCTGGAACCACACCTCCATCCTCTCAGCTACTGTAGTACTTGTAGATAATCCAAGGAAGGCACTTAGCACAGAGCCTGGTGTAAAGAAAGCATTCAGCAGGTGTTCATTACTATTTATTGTCCCTGCCTCTATGCAGCACGTATCACCTTCTGCTGGAAGGTCTAGTGCAACATTTTATCTTCACCAGTGACTTGCACTTTCTGGGTACTTGCTAAGCCTGTATTGCATGAATAATAGATTTTCAGTCCTACTCAGGTATCTTTGTACCTTTAGGCCTGGCATTCAGTAGACACCCAATAAGTGTGGGGATAATGAATGTTCAGTGAATGGATATAAACAAAACATTCCATTGTAACTCCTTTGAAAGGCCACCAAAGTTCAGCCTTTGTGTTCACAGGTTAACTTTCTTAATCTCCTATTAGTGCCAAAGATACTAAACAACAACTTTTGCTCTTGAGCCCAGTTCCTATAAATGATGTGCTGGTTGTTTAAATAACTGACCAACTAGCTCCATCGGAACTTCCCACTAATGGCTAATACTTTTGGGACATTTGTTTTGTTCCAGGCTCTGTTCTGAGCTCTTTACATACACTCATGAATTTAATTCTCGCTATAGATGAGGCGCTGTAACACAATGAGGTTAAATCTCTTGCCCCAGGTCAGGCTCTTGCCAGATACTGAATTACAGCTGGAGCTGGGCTGGGGTTGCTAACAAGTTATGGTTAGATGGCACATATCTCCTTGTTTCATGCGAAATGCGAAAAGGAGAGCCAGTGCCAGAATGAGTCCAGCCAAGCCGCTCCTACACAGGCTTAAGGTCTCTCTCAAATGTACCTGAGCTCTCAGCTTTCCTCTTTATTGCAGGTGTCCCTGGTGGAAAGGAGGAGGGGAGCCGGAGAAGCTGTTGCTTGGCTTAAGAGCACAGAAAATGTTTAATTAGAGACTCAGACTCCATAACTTTGTAAATATTAATATCTGCTCCGTTCCATCCATAAGCACCACCCTGCCTCCTCTACTCCCATTTTCCTTCTCAAACTCTGATCTCTCCCAGCTCTTCCATCAACTTTGAATTTTCTACTTCCCTACCTTCCTCTGAGCCCTGCAGTTCATTAAAGATGCAACTTAGATGGCACTTCTTCCTGGAAGCCTGCCCTGACCGTCCCAGACAGGTGTTGGGTCCCTATTAGTTCCGGTGTATCCTCCTATTATGGTTTATCATTCCACATTGTAATTGGTGGTTTAATTGTCTCTGCTACCAGATTGTGAGCTCATCGAGGCTGGAGACACTGTCCTGTTCACTGGTATCCTGAGAGCTCAGCACCGTTCTGGGCACATAGAAAGTGTCTCATAAATCTCTGTTGGTAAAGAAACGAATGAATAAATGAAAATATTCCCTTGCACATCCATTCCATTCTGAAAGTGTTACATAAACCAACTATAGGGACCATGCACCTCCACATTTAGATGCCCAACATTGGCTGGAAAGACACAGCCAAGAATAACAAGTTAATGATGTTATTTCTTTGTCCCTACATATCAGAGAGAAAATATCCCACTGCTATCCAATCCAAGACCATAGAAGTAAATAATTTTCAATGAGGAAAAAAAAAAATGGAAGCCTAAAGAATTTGTGAAAAATGTTTCAAACAGCATTTTATTTTTCCCTTCTGTGGGCTTATTGTGTAAATTATGTGTGAGACAAATATGTGATAGAGAGATTCAGTGAAGTTACTTGTTCTCAAATGTTTGGTTAACCATGCCTCTTAATCCCACATACAGTAGCTTCGCACAGAATTAAATTCTGCCCTTTAGGCAGGATTAGCATTTGGAGTTTCTTGTTTCTATAGTTTAAATGTTTTTATCCCAATATTTGTACTTTTCCATTTAGAATAAATGCACTCATGTGTGTGTGTGTGTGTGTGTGTGTGTGTGTGTGTGTGTTTGTGTGTGTGTGTGTGTTTGTGAATGAATATAAATAGCATGGAATTTTTATGATTCAACTCACCGTACTTATTGGTTTGTGGTTGATTTTTATGGATACTAATGTTCTTTAATTACTCATCTGTAATTAGTTACAGGAACATAGAAAAAATTGCTAGACTGCTCTCTCCTCTAATGAATCCTCTCTTTGCCAATAATCAAGGTCTTTCATTTTATAAAGGAAAACATTTTTCCTCAGCCTTTCCTCTCAAAATGCAGAGACTTCAGGGGATGGTGTTGTGTGACATAATTAGGGAGAAAGGTTTTTCCCTGCTGCCACGTACAGCAAGAATCGGAGGAAAAATTGCTGATCTAATTAACTGGGCAATCTCTTTACCTTGTATCAATGGTAGCATTAATTTATTCATTCAACATCCATTAGTGTTCGCTGTGTGCCTAGAATGTACCAGAAGTTGCTATTCACTGGCAATGTAAAAAGAACTAAGACTTGGTCTCTGTCCTTGAAGAAGTTACAATGGAGTGGGAGACAGCTGTATAAACAATTACAATCAACAAGACAAGTCTTATTCAGAAGTCTATACAAAGCACAGCAAGACTTTAGGAGAAGAACGTGAGCTGGCTGGAGAAGTCAGGAATATGGATTCACAGAGGAAAGAGCATCTGAGCTGAGACATGCAGGAGCCAGAGTTTAGCAGGCAGCAGAGCCAATAACTGAGCAGTGGGGGAAGGTATTCTAGACCCAGGGCTGAGAAAAACATGTCGTTGGAATCTTTGGGGTTTTATTACCAGTAACACGTGGCCTATGACCCACCGCACAGACACATCAGTGTGAGGCAAACCCACTGTGAGGCCACCGCAGACGGCTTTAAGCATGGCGGGCATCTGTTCAGATTGATCTAGAGAGAGAGAGAGTTTGCTCTGATAGTCAGTATGGTGGGGAAGCTGCCTCCGGATTCAGGCAAAATGACATGAGGCCAGATCTGGAGCAATAGTGATGGGATCAGGATGGGAGCCGTGATGAGGAGGCAGGGGCAACAGGTACCCTCTGTGCTGTAAACCACAAATCTGGACTGACTCAAATTTCCAGTTAGCGCTCATGGCCACCTACATTCCCCCCCAGTAGAAATGAGGTTCAGCCTTTCACTCAAACTAATTTGAAAGCAGGAAGGTGGATTTAGCCCAACATTAGAATATTTTGATGGCATTAAATGGGATATTTTCAAAATAGATCGTCCTTTTGAGGGGAGGATATTTATCTGTGTTAATCTATTAAATTATCTCTAACCTCAGAGAGGTAATTCTGACACTTCTGACAGAGAATGAACTGAGGCTTGCTCATGATTCTCCATCAGCATTCCCCTTTCTCCTTCCAAAGCAGCTCATAAACACCATTTAAGCCAGAAAATATGTAGGGAAGAAGGTGATTGTCCTAGTCAGTGTAAATCTCCGATGTCAGATCTATTTTCCTGGTAGCCTAAATCTTCTATTTAATCACATATTGACATTTTTCTGTGCTTATGTCTATGTAAATATCTGTATCTGTTTTCCTAACTCTTTAGAATTTGAAGAAGGAACTTTGTTTCAACCACTTTAATCCACTATTGTCCCCTGCATTCCGCTGAATGGGTCGCTTCTTTGTACCTCAGCACAGTCCATTTTCCTATCTCAATTGTTCCTTAGAAATCCATGAACCTCTTCTCCTTCAGAATCTGGCTGAAAATAACATTTTTCTGAGAGTTTAATCACTATGCCAATTGCTCCTTTGTTTCTTGACAATATTCAAGACCTTATTAAATTTGCATGCGTGTTTCTGTTTAAGTCTTAAACATTTTCTTGTATGTATTTTGGACATTTACAAACAATATCATCTTTAACCTATTTCGAGTGTTCAATAGATGGTAACTTTAACTGATGAACAGAAAGTGGTTCACCTACTCCAATTTCATGTTTACCTTTAAAATTTTGGAATTTTTTTCTAGAACGCAAACTACATGTGCCATCAGGATATCATCCCTATTTCTGACTTCTCAGCACAGTTCATAAAATATTTTTAATAGTTTATATGAAAAGTAGAAAATGTAACAAACCAGAATTTTAAAAGGCAAATATCCTGTCATATATGTTTCAGATACTTTATTTTTGTTAGAAAGAAAATATTACAGATATAGTTGATATCCCCTTTATAACTGTCTCTCACACTGTTTCCCTTCTTTCTTCCTGAAAATAACTGCAGGCTTGAAATCAGGCTTGAAAGTAACCTTTATTTATTAGCTCTGTTCCTATACTTTTACTAAATACTGTCTGTCCATAACCAATATATTTATTAATGTCTGTGTTTTAAAATTTTACCTGAGTGGTATCTTCACATATCTAGATTTTGTTATTCTCTCCAATCTGAGAATCTCTGTATTTAGCAAACAGATGTAATCTATTCATATTTATTGTGATTATTGAAATGTTTGGGATTATTTCTAGCACCTTACTTGGAATTTTTTATTTACTCACATTTTCTCAATGCTTTTTTCTTGTTTCTTGTCATTTTATGAGTAAGCATTTCCTCATTTCCTTTTTGTTTCCACACTGATTTGGACAATAAACACTCTAGTTGTCTTTCTAATGTGGTTATCACTTTAAATTTTAAAATACGTAGCCGCTGTACCTATCTGCATTCCCACCAATAGTGTATGAGGGCAGTGTGGAGGTTCCTCAAAAAATTAAGAATAGAATTACCATATGACCCAGCAATCCCTCTACTGGGTATCTACACAAAAAATCTGAAAACATTTATCCGTAAAGATATATGTGCTCCAATGTTCATTGCAGCGTTATTTATGGTGGCCAAGACATAGAAACAACCAAAGTGTCCTTCGATGGATGATTAGATAAAGAAGATGTAGTATATATACACAATGGAACACTATTCTGCCAGAAGAAAAGATGAAATAGTGCTATTTGCGACAACATGAATGGATCTTGAGATTATTCTGCTAAGTGAAATAATTCAGACAGAAAAAGTCAAGCACCGTATGATTTCACTGATATGTGGGTATAAAACTGAAAGCAACAACGGAACAAGACAAATAAGCAAAGAAACAAAAACTGATAGACATAGACAATAGTTTAGTGGTTGCCAGAAGGTAAGGACGGAGGGAGGTGGTAGATGAAGGTAAACAGGATCAAATATATGGTGATGGAAGGAGAACTGACTCTGGGTGGTGAACACACAATGTGATATATAGATAATGTATTACACAATTGTACACCTGAAACCTATGTAACTTTACTAACCATTGTCACCCCCATAAACATTATATTTAAATATGCATTATTTAAAAAATTCCAAGTCTGTACTCACCTTGTCAATCTCAATCTCTTGTACATCCAGACATTTTTTTCCTGTGCGAATACAAATATCTATCTTTTTTCTCCTTTTACAAAAAGATGATTATATTGTACATATTCTTTTATAGCTTACTTTTCTCAAGTATATCTTTTGAGCATCTTTCTATGTCAGTGGTTCTGTCTCAATTTTCTAATGCCCACATAGCAATGATGATGATATCTAACATTTGCTCAGTGATTCCTGTGTGCCAAGAGTTTGTCTCATCTACAGTTTATAAGAACCTTATGTGGAAAAAAGCTCCATTTTGGAGAAAAAGCCCCATTTTTAATGCTTGGAGAGGTGTGGTAAGAAAAGTAATGGCCACCAAAGATGTCTACGTCCAGTCTATGTCTGGAATCTGTGAATGTATTACCTTACATAGCAAAAGGGACTTTGCTGATAAATTCAGGTTAAGACCTTGAGATGCAGAGATTATCCTGGACTACCTGGGTGGGCTCAATCTAATCACTTGAGTCCTTGAAAGCGGAGCATTTTCCAGCTGGACTAGAGAGAGATGTGATGGTGGGAGTAGGGTCAGAAAGATAACAGTGTGAGAAGGATTCAGTGCCCCACTGCTGTGTTTGAAATATAAGGGTCTATGTGCAAGGACAAGGAGATAAAGGCAGCGCTCAGCTAATAGGACAAGGAGCTAAGGACAAGGAGATAAGGGCAAGGAAAGGGAAACCTCAGCCCTACAACCACATGGAACTGGGTTCTGCCAACACCTGAATGAGCAAGGAAAGAGATTCTCTCCTAGACTCTCCAAGAAGGACTCCAGCTCTGCCAAGACACTGATGTTAGCCCAATGAGACCCAATTTGGACTTCTAACTTACCAAATTGTAACATAATAAATCTGTGTTGTCTTTCACCTCTAACATTGTGGTAATTTGTATGGCAGCAATAGAAAACTACAAGCAGCCACAACAAATAAGTTATAGTAAAATGGGAACTCAATCTCAGGTGCTCTGACTCCAGGCTAGGTGTATGGCCAAATCTTGATTTATTTAGCCAGTCCACATTGATGAACATGTAGATTGCTTTCAATTTTCAGTATTTCAGACAATGGGACAGTAGATTTCTCATATCTGTATCTTCAAACACTTTAGATAGAATTTCTATAGGAAAATTTCCTAAAAGTAAAATTTTGGGGTCAAAGTATGATCACATTAAACATTTTTATAAATACTGCCAAATTTCCTTGCAAAATATTCCCAATGCAGCTCTTAGACGAAAACTAAAATCATCAGGAAAAGAATAAATAATAAGTATGGATGGATCTGGCTCATTGGTGACGGCTCCAGCAAAGCAAAGAACTAAACTGACCATATAACTGAAAATGCCTTTCTCCTATATTTTAACTGGAAAACTTACAGATGTCTGTTCCAGAAAAGTCCTTCTGTTTCTGTCTTCTCTATGTGCTTTGTGGATAAATTCATTTTGTGCTTTTACTTCTGGGTCTTGCTTTTTACCCTTTGAGGCAATAAAAACTGATAAAAATAGTCTTTTTTCAGTAAGTATCCCTTGTACATACATGCATTTTAAAATGCTCTATTACTTTAACTTAAGCCAGAGTTTCCCATGTGCACAATTAGGTACTTTAAAATACTAATAGCATTTCATTAATTTTGAGTGATAGGCTTTCCAGCAGGGCCCTGGAACCCAACTCTTAAAAGTAGTCACTAATTAAAGAAAATTTACATAGCAACCAGCTCAAGTGCATGGGCTCTGAGACTAATGGGTATTTTATGGGAGTCCCCAAAGCAGGCCCCGTCAGGATATAATGACCAATTCCTCATGTGACTCTACATCAGAACAAACTTCTTCATATTACAAGATCCCAGATTCTGAAAGACAGGGAGTCTTTCTTGCTGGAAATAACTTTTACTTTCTTTGGGTATCTTAACTCCATTCTTTTATCTAGAAAGTGATCTTTCACTTCTGGAATGCACCAATGCTTTTGTTGAGCTTGTAGAATTGATGGTATCCTTCATTTTCTCCCAGGCTCTCTCTTCTGTTTCAGAATTTCCTTTTCTCTTACTCTACAGCCTCGGAGATTTTGGTTTTCTTCTTAGACTGTGATTTTTCATCTTTAGAGTTGTGAAAACTGTTGATTCAATTGTTACACTTGTTTTCTGCCTTGTGCTCAACTGCTAGATCCTGGGACATTATAATAAACATCCTCTTATCTGTGAAACATATTGATGTCTAACCAATGGTGCGTATTTGTTCGTTTAATGATTTCTTTATTTTTGCTTCATTTTATCTAGGAAATCAGAATGGAAAATTTGAATTTTGATACATTTTATGGTATTATAATGAATAACAACATCTCCTATTTATTTAACACTTAAACAATGTGCCTGACACTATTTATTTTTCAAAAAATACTTTAACTTAGAGTTCTCAGTGTCATTCTGTGAGGTAGGTGCTATTATAATCCCCTTTCCACTGCTGAGGAAATCAAGGCTTTAAGAACTTAGACAACGTGTTCCCAGACTATATAGCAGTAAATGGTAAAACTGAGATTCAAACACAGGCTTGTTTGACTAGTCTGTACTCTTAACCACTACACCAGAATGTTCTTTGACATTTCAAATCATTCATAAGCAATACTTCCAAGAATGATTTTAAATAGAAAAAAAAAAAAACACACAGCTACTTAGTTGTAGTGAAGTAGAAAGACCACTGGGATAGCAGTCAAAAGAGGGGTAGTCCTAGCTGTCCTTAACTAGTTGAGCAAGTCCTCGGGCAAGTCGGTTCACCAGCCCCTCCCTTAGCTTTCGTTTCTCCCATTTGTAAAAGTACAAACTAGCATCCTTAAGAAAACTTGATTTCCTCTTCTTTAATTTTTCCTATACTAAGATAGATGAAACCTGCCCCTCCCGTATCATTTGTGACAGCTAAGGCTGGTATCGGATGAGTCAGTTGGCACAGGGCTGCTTGTCTTGAAAGAAAAAGGAAAAAGCAATGATTAAAATGCCAACCCCCTGGCAGAAAGCAAGCCAAGCGTAATGACTCAAGTTCAAAGCCTAGAAAATCTTGGTGGAAACAGAGTGGATATATTGTTCTGTCTCCAATTTTCTCTGTGTATATTCATCGATGACCATAGAAATGTGCAGCAATATGTGGCTCATCTTGTAATCATCATCTCAAACTTCCTCAAGGCATTGTGGAGTAATAGTGCTGCTGAACTGTCTTTGCCCAGTCGTAAATGAAACCCAGACATCCAGAAGACTTGTTAACTTTCTCAAGCATATATCTTCATTCTCTCATATAGCTTTTTACAAATCCCACAAGTTATGGGCTGAATTGTGTTCTCCCAAAATTCATGTGGTGAAGTCCTAACCCTTAGGCCCTCAGAATGTGACTCTATTTGGAGATAGGGTCTTTAAAGAGGTAATTAAGGTAAAACAAGGTCATATTAGTGGGCCCAAATCCAGTATGACCGGTGTCTTTATAAAAAGAGAAGATTAGGACACAGAAAAACAGATGGAGGAACAGCCATGTGAGGACATAGGGAGAAGGTGGCCATCAGCAAGCCAAGGAGAGAGGCCTTAGAAGAAAATAAACCTGTTAACACCTTGACCTTGGACTACTAGCCTCCAGAACTGTGGGGAAATAAATTTCTGTTGTTTAAGCCATCCAATCGGTGGTATTTTGTTATGGCAGCCCTAGCAAACTAATATACCATGCTTTAAATCCAGGATTATTTTAAGGTTTCTCCTTTACTTCCCAAAAGATCTTCACCTTCATTTATTTTTCTTCCCTCCTTCACTTGACCTAGATTTTCTTATCCAAATAAGTCATGCTCAGGTAACAAGCTTTATTCATGTATTGCGGTAAAGTGATGTCACAGACGTTAACAATATTTAAAGGGTACCCAATATTAGGTGAATCTTGACTGGTACCAGAATATAGCTTACCTTTCTACATCTATATAAAATCCGTGTCTTGACACTGTCTCACCTATGTATGTCAGTTATTAAATAGATTACTTTTATAATTAATGAAATAAAACACTGAACTATATGTAATTGATTTCTCATCCCCCATCCTACCCCATGAAGTTTTCAACTTTGGTTTTACTTCCCATCTTGATAAAATGGCAGCAGGAGCAGCATCATCCAGGCTCAGGTTCTCAATCCACAAGCTTAGAGAGTCATTCTTTTCCTTGAGAGTCTTTTCTTTTCCTTGCCTCATACATCCAACTCATTGCCCACTTCTGTTCATTCTTCCTTTAAAACATCCAATGAGAAAAGACTTATAATATTAAACTATAATACTAAATTTGAATTAGAAATATTGACATGGACTCATGAGTTAAAAATATATACATGTGTGTCTATCTCTACATCTGTCTATCTGTCTGTCTGTCTGTATCTATCACCTACTATCTATCATCTATCTATCTATCTATCTATCTATCTATCTATCTATCTATCTATCTATCATCTATCTATCTATTCTAGTTTTATCCACTGAAGAAACATAGAAGCAATAATATACCTCTCGCAATAAGTACACCTTGAAACTAGATTTTGCTTTCCACTCACCTTTATCTACTAAAAATAACAATGATCTTTAAAGAAAATAGCTGATTCTAGTTGTTCAGCAGGAAAACTACAAGGTGACTTTAAGATATCTTGTTGTGCCAAAAACGAAGGAAGCACTCAGTGATTTATGAGGACATATTAAAAGTACCCAGGAGCTAGTTAGAAAAGGCTCCCATTAAACAAATTTTGGACAATTTGAAGATGACTGTAATTGATTGTAAAACACTGAATACGTAAAAATCCATGAGTTCATAGTGATACTCCAAAAATTGAGGGGAGAAAAAACTCATTTGCATAATTGGAGGTGACTGTTTAATAAATCTGTATTCTGAAATTGGTAGTAAAAGGGAAATAACTGAACATTTGCCTGGCCTTTCTAGGAGGAATTGTATATCATCCTAATTGATGAGGGAAAACAAAAAGAATACCAAAGAAGGAGTGGTAATATTTGAACGCTGCTATTTTGCAACCCCATGAAATAATTGATTCAGGCAAGGATCATCAATGGTGAACGATTGTTGCAGGACAGGATAGTCACACAGTGACCAAGCATCACAACACAGTTGACTTACTCATTGCAAAGGGTACCAAGGAGAAATATGGCAGTCACCACTTCAACCAAGTGATTGACTTTAGCACCGATAGTATGAGGTTCTTGCATTATGTTCCTTCTGATGTGATGCATATAAAACTCACAGAATTGTTTATGAACTAGTCCTGCCAAAAATGTTTAACCTGAATTTAATTAAGCCTTTAGACTAACTTCAAAAATGTAGGAATTTCAGGGAATCAAAGAACAATCAAATTATAAGGAAACCTACAGAGGAATCTCAAATGTGAAATATCTATAGGACAACTTTTTTGGATTCTTCCAAAAGTTATTATCAGTGGGGGAAAAAGAGTAGGGGGGATTGTTCTAAATCAAAAGAGACTAAAGAGAAATAACCAAATACAATATATGAACTTGATTGACTCTCGGCTTGATAAAAACAGCTCAAAAACATTTTGGAGACAATTGGAGAAAATTTGAATATGAGGTATATGTCAAATCATATATGATATTGAGAACCTAATACTAGTTTTCTTAGATGTGATAATGACATTGTGGTGACATAGAAGAAAATTCTTACTTTTAGGAGATGCATATTTGGGTGTAAATACTGATGATTTCTGCAACTTTTAAAAGACACACATACACACACGCACAGACACACATCTTTTAACAGTGTAATCACAGAATGCCATTTCAATTTGAAATCTTCCAATACTTGCCACTATATTTAGAATAAAATCCAAACTCCTTACCATAGTTTTATAAGCTGATGGTCTGGGTTGGTCTGTCTGTCTGACATCATGCCTTGTCATTCACTTCTTAAATCATTACGTGCTCATAACTTCGCTGTTCTCCCTGCCTGGACTTTCTTTTTCCTAGATTTTCATGTCGTTAGGCCCTGGTGTCATCTTCTCAGAGACTTTTGTTTCACCTCCTCATCTCATGTTTTTCTCCCTTTCATTTCTATTCCATTATTCTGCTTTATTTTCTTCTGATCGTTTATCATCGTCTGATTTGCACTTATCAGGAACTATATTAGTGTGTTTACTGAAAGCTGCATGAAAGCAGGCATCTATCTATTTTGTATTCCTAGCATATGGGACAGAACCTGGCACATTTCATTTGCTCAGTACATAATTGTCACATTGGTGAATGAACTTTACCAATAGATTAAAGGACACCTGTATTGTCCAGTAGATTTCAACTTTTTAAAAGCAGGGGATTCTTTTATCAAACATATTTGGTTTTAAATTATTAGTCTGTATTTCTTAAGTTCTTTTTACTTATTTCTTGATAATTATTAGGATTCTGTACACATGACAAGTTATTAACAAACACTTAGCAATTTAACGAGTCCTTGCTTGATGAGAGCTACCACCAGGGGGAAATAAATCCTCTGACCAGGAGCTGTGGACCGTGAGAAAATGTGGCTGGAGAAGAGCTCACCTGACCCCATGGGACAAGGCCAGATGAGAGGCACCGAGTGTTCTGGCAGCAGGGCTCATCCAGGATTTCCCGCAGCTCTGTTGAGCAAGGCAGTAGGAAGCAGCAGAGGCAGGTTCATCATTTGGAGCACCCAGAAGAGACGCATCAAGAGAAGGCTCTTTAATACTGGCCTGGGCTGTGGCGAGAAGCTACCTGGCCTGGAGGAGCTCTAGGCCAGTGGCTGCAGCACTGCAGAAAGGATGGAAGTGGTGGTGGTGTTAGCAATGTAGCTATGATTGGACCACAAGAACATCTCAGGGAGATACTGACATGTGCAGCAGCCCCCCACCATGCTCTAGCCAGGGGGGCTTGGGAAGGAGGCAGTGATTGCAGTGACATGCCAGTGGCAGAGAGGAGAACATTTGACCCCTCACACTCTCCCCAGTGACAGGAAGGGACTCAGGGACCTGGAATTTCAGCGGTTAAGTATGTGTGATCTCAACCAGAACTACTGGTTTTGTTGTCACTTGGGTTTTTTATCTTTCAGTATCATTTTTAAAAATTAAACATACCCAGAGATGACAGAGATGTTGGAATTAGCAAGCAAGCTCTTTATAACAGCTCTTATAAATGCATTTAAAGGATTATTTTTGTAAAGCAAGCAGAAAGTAGAGTTAGTAAGTTTTTCAGGATTGCTCCAATATTGACTTTATTTAATTTCTTTAAGAGACAATTGACTAAGGCAAAAATAGTAACTACTTATTGTGGGGTTTTTCACATTTGTAGAAATATGATGTGTGAAACAATAGTGCAAAAGGCAAGCTGGGGAACAGGAAACGCACTTCTGTAAGTTTTTTATACCACACATGTAGTGATATATTATGAAATCATAGTAGATTCTGCTGAGTTAAGGATGCACATTGCAATCTTTAAATCAGCCATTAAAAACAAAATAAAAAGGTATAGCTTTTAAGCCAGTAGAGGAAATAAAATGGAATACTTAAAAATTCTCAACAAATCCAAAAGAAGGAAGGAAAGAAGAAACAAAGTAACAGAAATCATGTGGGATAAAGCAAATAGATGGGAGAAAACAAATAGCAAGATGGTAGATGTAAATTCAACATCAATAATTATATTAAATGTAATTGGACTAAAAACTCCAATTACAATGCAGAGATTATAAAACCAAACAAAAAAACAAGAACCAATTCTATACAGTTTATAAGACAGATGCTTTAAATATAAAATATAAGCATAAAGATACAATAGGTTAGAAGTAAAGAGGGATTAAAAGGACATATTTATATCCTATTCCATTGATCTATTTGTCTTTTACCAATAACACAATGAATTTATTATTGTGGTTGAATTTAATAAGATCCTCAGGTGATTCATATACACATTAAATTTGAGAAACAGTGGGTAGATAACCCTTTTAAGGTGTTTAGCAGTGATAAAAGGAAACATTTAAATGCTTACCAATGAGAGGGGATATTAAGCATTAATGTCTACCAAAAACTTAGCTCTACAGTTAAAGAGTTTTACTCATTCAATAAGGAAGGGAAAAAAGTAACTTCTATTTACCCAGATATTTACCATTTCCAGCACTCTTTATTTTTCAAGATCACTTTTAATTCATCTGAATTTCCATCTGGTATCACTTCCTTCAGCCTGAAGGATTACTTCAACATTTCTTATAGTACATGTCTATTGTTGACAAATTATCTCAGCTTTTGCTTATTTAGCAATCTCTCTCTCTCTCTTTCTCTCTCTCTCCCTCCCTGCCTCCCTCCCTCCCTCCCTCTCTTCCCCGCTTTCCTTCACTTTTGAAGGATCTTTTCACTAAGTTTCTAATTCTAGGTTAAAGGTTGTATTTCTTTCAGCATTTTAAAGATGTTACTCCATTGTCTTCTGGCTTGTTGAAAAGTCAGTAATATTATTCCTCTAAGTCTTGCGCAGAATGAGTCTCTTTTTCTCTGGCTGCTATTAGATTTTTCTCTTTGATCCTTGGTTTTCAGAAATTTGACTATGATGTGTTTTCTGTATTTGTTAATATAGTATGTGAAGTCCTTTACAACCCCTATCTGTTGGGTTGGATGAAGCAATCCTTCAGTGAAGTCACCCTAGTTGTCCCAATGGCTACTCCTCAGAATCTCTTCAAAATTCACACTAGAAAAAGAGGAGAGCAGGATGCCTAGAGAGGAGGGAAAACCCCTTTAAGTCTGTATTTTAAAATCTCATTAAGCTTCACTATTTTATGAAGTATACTTTGAAGAGATATATTTCTTCTTAGAAAGCAAGTTGTAAGGCACTTGGGAGTTAGTTCACCTAGGGAGATGCTGACAATTATACTTGAATTGTCAATAATTCCAGTTCTTGCTCCAACAAGCAAAATACAAGTACTAAAGAATGAGTTTTACTAGAAATCTCTGGGCAAAGAAAGGCCTTTGCTTTCTCTCAAGTCATCTGGTATGGGAATACCGGAGTTTGCATAAAATGGGTCATTGATGATTTAAAAAAAATAATACTTGACATGAGAGATTGCGTTTTTGTAATCATACATTTTTGTGTGTGTTTTGTTGGTTTTTACATAGAAAACTGAGCTTGTCTTAAATCTGCAAGTGTCACATTTGGGTTAAAATTGCATTTAACAACATACTATACACTTCCTAATCATCTAAATATTTGCAATCACTGTGTATCTCCATTAAAATATATGTTTACATTATACTTTAAATCTGTATTTCCTTGGTACATTCTCATATTTTGTAAGTATAGAAAGCTTGTCTAAGGCTTCTCAATAATGGGAATGGAAACCTCATTAACATCTAAATCATGCACAGTGTGAAAAAAGAAAATTGGGGCCATTTCAAAGCTCAGTACTCTTTCTTGGCATAAAATGATAGAATATTGGTGTGAAAAGAATCGCTTTTTAAAAAATATTTGAAGTGTTACTTTGTACCATAGTTTTTCATCTTTGGAAATACTGTGGGCTTCGGGATCAACTGGCTGTGTGTCATATACCAGTAGAGAGGGTTCATCAGCTGTGGACATTCTTTGCATTCTTATGTTGTTCATGGCTGTTTCTCTACCTCATGGACTGTATGACACCTTTCATTTTTAAAAAGCTGTGTGTTTGTGATTACTATGCGTTAAGTTATTGGGTCTGCGGTTGGCCTTCCAGCTGTCCACTGGCCTGAGCTCACAGAAAAGCAGGCACAGTTGTCAGTATCATGATGGTGTTCTATTAGGTTAAATCCCAAAAAACTGGTGGTATCCAAAAGCTTCTGGTATAAGGACTATTTTTGTCTGTTTTGAATTAATGAAGCAGAAACAAGCGATGAATAATGTTTATAAATAGCCTTGGATCTTCCGTGAGGACTGTCCTCAGTTTTAGTACCTGTAAGAAGATATCATGTGTCATATTAGTTTTATAATGTTAATGTTTGTACAGAATGATGGCAGGAAGACAAAATGGGTGTATTCCTTATTGGTGATTATTGATTGATGATAATTCTGTGAGGGCTTATGATAGTAGGTTAAACCACGTGAAACTGGTACATGACTCTAGGAGACAATACATATTTTAACTAGTTTTCTGTCCATCATTGTGATTCTGCTACAAATATTTGAAATTAATACATGTAATTTACAAACTGGAACTTGAAAGGCAAGATCTCTTTTTTCGCATTCTTGCTCTGTTTTTACTCTTGGTCATTGCTCCCTTATTCTCAAGGGTATGAAGACGCTATAATCAGAACATCTCTTGACATTTGCCATTTTATAGCCACTTGAGAGGTAAACAGGTAAAAATGAAAATATTATTTAGTTGTGTGTTAAAGTCATCTTTCAATCCTTGTAACAATAATTTAAACTTGCAGCTGTTCCTTTATGAATTTTTATGACTTCTTTTGTCTACAGAGATGACAATTCCATCATAGGAATATATTAGAAGTATTGAAATGCCCTTCCCCTCCCCGCTTTTCCATATTTATCCATTTGCAGTTTCATCTGTACAGAAAAAGAGCTCTGGTAGCTTCTGCTGAGACTTTAAGCAGGAAACGCTACCAAAAAAAAAGCAACAGCTATTTTGAAGACTGACTTTCTAAAATTACATTCAGGTAAGTTACACTTTCGATGTCATCCCTTATAGCAAAAGTAAACACATTTGATTTCATCATGTTCATCAAAATGTATTTGCATACCAGTACTCCTGGATGGAGTTAAATTATATTGACAGAAAACATCCATTTCCTCACATTTTCAAATACCACGCAGGTTTTAGAACCTGGTCTACAGCATGGCTGTTTTGGGAAGAAAAAAAAAGAAGTAATTCAGCCAAGGCTGATCTTGTTTTTCCTTTATTCTTTAAGCCAGAAGCAATTACTTTTCATTTCAGGATGAAGCAGCTGTAACAGTACCATTCGTCGCTGAGGCTCCTGGTTTCAGCATGTCTCCTTGGTTCCCGGCCAGTCCTGGGAGTTCAGGTAGCAGCTGTGGCTGGGAGTGCCTCTCCAGCCCACATTCCTTGGCTATGACTTTTGCTGCCCTGTTTATCTGATGAAGACCTCCCCATAGTGAGTTGCTTAGGACATTGTCACACAGAACGTAATGAATGATATGGAAAGATACTGAGTATTTTTCCTCCTGGAATGCCAACCAATCCTGACTTTCCCAGTCTCTTCATTCTGGCTGGTCACCACACAGCCCTGGTGCTGAGACCTGTCAATGAGACCGGTCCAGGACGTCCATGAGTTCTCTCTGTGAGGCTGTCCCTCAAGCCTGTTCAGAGACTTTTCGACACCTACATTTGCCCAAACATTAACTCCCACATCTCTGCACTAATTGCTTACTTCGATGTATATTTTCAATCTGTAAATGCTATCACCAACGTCAGCACACAGAGATCTCTCTTTCTTCTCTTGAAACCCATGACTTTACTTGGGATAGCTTGGGATGGCTTTAGAGCATGGCTTTCTCACTATTTCCTGTGTCTTCATTTTATTTTCCCAAACCAGACTATAAATTTCTTGAGAGAAGAGACCCTGAAAACTAGCAACACCTTGTGTAGACAGATAGAAAGAAAAAAAAAAGAAAGAGAACAACAACATTTGGACAAAGAGAACTTTGTTGCTTTTAGTAAACCAGAAAATTTCCCTTAATACTTCAACAGACTCTAGATCATGTGCTGTAGTATATGACTCCTTTCCCCTGCCTGCCCTCTGCTGGAACTGCTAAATGAGCAGTAAGATGACCAATGCAGAATATCGAATGGGAAAAGTAGGACAACAAGGGGCTTGTCTGACTGAAAAGCGACTGAATAACTGTGGTTTTTCAGCCTGGATCTTTGGAGCTCCACAGTATGTGCCTTGGATAACGAACAGCCTCATCAGAAGACCCTTTGCTGTTTCAACCATGCACTGGGATGTGATTCTGCCCACTGGCATGAGATAGACCAAATGACCTTGGCCATCCTCTGTGCTTGTTTCATCTCCAGAACAATTCTCTAGATGGCAGAGAGCTGAGCCAGATAATGTCCCCTCCCAAACACAAATGCCCTCCCTGTTCACCAGCCCTCAAGCCTTCAACCCCTTCACTTATAATAGACATTTTACCAGGATCTGGTGAGACTGCCAGTTTGGTAATGCAATGCAGGAGATAAGTTTGAAACTCTAGACCAGTTTCCTGTTTCGAAGGGCAGCAGGATGTGACAGCTGCTGAGGCAGCCCCTTTGCCCTTGGAGAGGAGAAGCAATGTGTCTGATCACTAGATGACCTCTCCCTCCTGCTGGCTCAGGAGTGGTGTGCGCCGTCCCCCTCCCACTCTCGGTCAGGTGGCTGGATGTTATGGAAAAGAAGAGGAAAACATGTGTTTTGCTTTTTTTATTATTAAAAGAGGGCACTCTCTGGGGAGGCAGAATCCATTAGCTGAATCCATTTCAATATCTATGGTTAATTCATTTAGGCAGCTTTAATGCACTTTTTATTATGTAGCCTTTAAGAGCTGTTCTGATAACTATCCATCCCAGGAATACTAGTACTACTTTATATGTAGAATGTCCTTTGTGGAAAAGTGAACCTGAATTATTATCCAGATATTAATTTGCACAGAACCCTGTCCAGACAAGGCAAAAAAGCTTCCTCTGCTCAATACGTTTCGAAGTGGGAAAAACTGCTTAGATATGACATTCTACATTTCAAATCGGTGGCTAAGTCAGTCTGGTAGCTTCCCAAAACATAATTTTGAAAACAAGTTTTACCATATTGTGGATGGAATAATTGATTTCTGCATTTCATTCTGTGAATTAAACACTAGGCTGAATTACTAGAAGTAACACAGTTCGCCAATAAACCTTTCTTATAAAATGACAGCATTTTCATTGATTATGTTTCTTATAAAATGACAGCATTTCATTGATTAGCATTTATCCGTGCCTAAGTTTTCATCAATCAATTTTCCATTTAAAAAAGATGTCTCTGGAAACAACAGTGGAGAAATGCTGAGTTCCGAAAGCAGTGTTTTGAAAGGCAGCAGGTCTAGCATTCTGGGCACACATTCAACTAAATTATGGTCAATAACTCTGTGGCTCCAAGTATAAACCCACATTTTTTTCACATGTCCACCCTATGAACGGACTCTCTTGGAATGTCAGAGTTTTCAAGAGAAAATATTTAAATTTCAGTATTTAAGAGGTGTGCTGTATTTGTTCAAAATTACAGCAACCTCTGATATTATTTTTAAATATTTATTTTGCCACTTTGACAGACTTCTACACTGCTCTTGGGTTTTCATTTTGTTTACAGTAGGACATTTCAATAGTTGGCTTCAGATGAAATGAATCTTAGTACTTTGTGATGACTTTATTAATTGGTTACTTTTGAAAACTGTTTTAAACTAGAGGTTCCTTCAAAATAGAAGCTCTAAGAATCACCACCACCAGATAAATGTTCATTTTAAAATCACTTATTCATTTCATTCGTTTAACAAAATTGTATTTAACATGTAGCAGGACTGACATCCATAGGCAAGACAAGCGTGGCACCTGAAGCCCACAATACACGCAGGAGCCTGTGCAGATGTTTTAATTATTTTTTAATTAGAAGAAAAAAAAATGAGATGTTACGTCAAAAATATGTTTAAATATATCATATTAACATATTCATCTTTATATCAATATAGTCATAAAATATAATTTTTAATATTTTTATGGAGAAAGAGGTCCACGAAGACTAAAGTTCTCAAGAGCCATGAAAATCACAATGCAACCTATGCCAAATTTTACTTTCACCAGATTCTACAGATAAAAAATGAGTAAAACGTAATTTCCATGTCCAAAGCACTCACAGTTTAATGAAGAAATTGGACATAAAACAGTTCATAATGTGGTTTGCTTGAAGTTGTTTGAAACAGTAATTATAACTTGAAGACTATAAGAGTTTTACTACAAAATGTTTTAAACATGTAGACCTGGTTTTATCCTTCTTTCAGTTAAACTTATACAAAAATAGGGTTTATGTGTGTTTTAATGATATGTAAACAGCATGATTATGTGTTCATTCATTTCAAACACCTCTGATATTGCCATCCAGATCTGTAAGTCAAAATGTATGTATTTTATAAGCACACTTCATCAACAGGGCCACAAAGGACAGGGCAAGCTCTGGGTATTAATGGTCTAATGAGAAAAATGAGAAATGAGGTTTGATCCTCCCTAGCTTAACAAAGCTTACCTTATGTCCTTCTGAGTTTTATCGAGGCTTCAGACATGAAACAGACTCTTGGCTGCTCTTTCAGTCTTCATAAAATTTCTCATTTATATAAGATTCAGCATTTGTTTTTTCAGTTACTGTTTCTAATGCCATAATTGGGATAGTCAGAATATTCTTCATAACCTAAATCTTCCTTGTTAATATTTGGGCCTACTTCCATATTTTTGGTTGTCAATTGGAGAATGATTTTTGATCATTTTCTATTTTTAGAGCAACTTCACCTGAATTATCTTATTACACACACAAAAGCTTTTTGAAAAGTAGGGCATCATAGGACACAGGCATAGGAAAGAGCACAGGCTCAGAGGCTCAGACCTGGGTATGAATCAGAATTCTGTCACTCAACTTGTATTCATTTAACCTCATTGCATCTCAGCTTCCTCATCTATAAAATGGGGATCATTATGCATGTGTTACAAAGTTGCTGTGGGAAATAAAATAATGTATGTTAAGCATTGGGCCAGTACCTAGAATATAGTAGATGCTAATAAGTAGATGCTGTTATTATTTGCCATATTTTGCAAATTAGGAAACTGAAACACAAACATATTAAGTGACCTTGGACAGCGTCAAGGGGCTAGGACATCCAGTTACTACTGGAAAATTGCAGCCTTACTTTTGATCAAGGAGAATGAGACAGTAGGATACAAAGAAAGTACAGAAGCAAAAGGCACAGAAAAAGTACTGACATAGAAACAATCAGATAATCAATATATATTTATTGAGCACCTTATAAGTATAAGGTATTGTGGGCCATTTAGGGTTGCAAATGACAGAACCCCAGCTTGCCCACACAGAAAGGAAAATTTATTGGCTGGTGTAACCCAAACACAGGATTTAGGGAACTGGTCCTGAGAATGTCTGAGTTCAGTGGCAGGAACATTTTTAGGGCTCACAATCTCTGTTTCTGACTATTGATTCTGGTTCTCTTTGCAGATGGCTTTCTCCACGCCATGGGGAACAAGGCTCCTAGCAACCGTGATCTCTCTTCTCATCCTAGAAGCAATTCTACCAGCAAAGCAAGAGGATTTCATCCTCTTTGTCTCTAGCCTGAAAATGATTCCAAGAGTTACTTGTATTGGATCAGCTTAAATCACATACTTCTCCCCAAAACAATCACCAAGTCAGGAAGATGAGGTAATATGATAGGTCGATCAAGCCACATTGTCAAGACTACCCTTGACATTAGAATGTCTGTTTGTTTCATGGAGGGAGGTGTATTGAGCAAGCAAAGATAGTAACCTTTATCTTGTATGAGATGTAATAATGAAATTAGTATTTCAATGATAGCATTGTTTTAAAGAGCCAAGATACTAGAATCTCAGGATGTCTGGCTAAGGTACCACAAGGCCCAACAGGACATGTCACATGGACTTTTCAGCCCAAAAGGGAAGCCTATCATACTTTGTCTCCCAATATGTTAGCTCATAGAGTAAAACTGAAATTTATTTCTTAATATGCATACCTTTTAATGGAGAAAATTGTAAACACCTGAGTACTGTCCCAGAAGAAGCAGAACTCTCTAAAGAAGGTGATTGGAGGCTGGACCACAGACTGACATATCCGTTGTTTCAAAAACTGCAGTATGTCTTGTCCTGTGGGAATGCATTATTCTAACAACTGGCTTAATGTTTTTCCTCCCTCTGGAGTAGGCTGGAAATGGGAGCTCATAGCAACTTATAAATTGAATTGTATAGTAAATGAACTTCTCTTAAAGTCGGCTGGAGTTATTTAAGACTTCAAACTGTTTGCTCTTGGCTCCAGTACTTCAACAACCATTCACCATTACATTAGTGGGAGGACTATTGTATTAAAGATCTGGAGAGTTTGTGACTGGGTGAAGAGTCAGTATTTTGACTGTTTATGCCAACATCATTTCCCCACTGATTTCACATTTCTCCTGCTAGTTGGGCCTTCAATTCAAGGTTACCTTGATTATGTTCAAAGTTTTTAGTTGTAAATCTTTCTAAACTATTTTTACCTTAAAATGTTTATGTCTTTTTACCAACTCACATTTTCTTTTATCTAACTCAAAATTAGAGAGACTCCTGCTTTTTTCCAGCACTAAATTCTTCCCTCTTTCACTTCCTTAGGAAACTAACTCCATTCATTACTTCATCTTCCATTTGCATCTTCAATTATCCCTCTCCACTGCATCTTTCTCCACTTATCTGCCTGCAAGACAATTTCCTTGAGCTATCATCAAAAGAGATAACGTATGTGGAAGTACTCTTACTCTAACGTGGAATATAAATATGGGATAGCATTGTTGAAGAGCCAAAAGACTGGAGTCTTGATTTTACTTTCTCACTATTCAACTCATTACTTAATGTCTTAAAATCTGACCTCTGTCACCTAATGAACTGTTTTGGGGGTCCATATCTTTGTTTATCTTTCTTCCACCATGTGATACAATTGACTATACCCTCCTCTTTCGGTTTCTATAAACTCCCTACCTTGGTTCACCTTCTCTTTCTCTCTGATCACTCTTCTCTCTCCTTTCATGCTCATGTTTTTCCTTCTTCCTTTGAACATAAGTGATCTCCATCATTCTGTCCTTGCTTCTCCTTCCACTGCCCCCTCATTCTTGTTCTCATAAGTACTTCTTGAAACAATTCCCAGATCACTCTCTTCCCTTCAACCTGTTAAATGCCTGCTGACAATTTTAACCTACATATCTCATTAGCCTCCAAACATAGTGTATATAAAAAGCAACTCTTACCCTGTCCTAAATATCCTCCACCCTATCTCAGCCAACAGTGTTACTTTTCTACCCAGTCACCTAGGCTTGACACCTTGGTTCCATTTGATTCCTCTCTCTCTCTTATCCCTGAATCGAATTTCAGCCATATTGCAAGGACACAACGTTGTATTCACCTTCACTCTGTCTCTCCCCTCTGCCTTCTCTTCCTTTAGGCAGGAACAGTTCAGGCTACTGGGATAGTGCAGTCTATTATTTTGCTGTCAGTGAGGCTGTCTAGAAATATTTTATGGCCACATTTTTTTTCCTCTTCCTTATTCTTGGTTCTTTTCCTTTTCTGGGCTAAATAACATTTGAACTTTCTTTATAGAGATCACTAAATATTCTTGTATTCAAATACTCTTCTCAGGAGCTAAATATACACTAATGTGTTTAGAATGGCCTGTATAACATGTCTAGTAAATAACAGTCAGATATAAATTGACCATTATTAATAAGCAATGGCATAAAAAGTACATTTCATAGCTATATATTTTATTAATATAATTTACATCTTTAAATACAGTCAGTGTCTTCATATTAGGGCAACCATATTTAACTTAGAAAGCTGAATTTTAAAAAATTATTATTATTAGTTTCAAGTGTACAAAACAATGTAATAGTTAGACATTTACACCCCTCACAAAGTGATAACCCTCCTCCCCCATTCTACCACCCCTCTGACATCGCACACAGCCGCCACAGTTCCACTGACCCCATTCCCTGCACTGCACTCCACAACCTGTGGAGATATAGATATAGATATAGATATAAAATCACAGTCTACACCCATCACTATTCAGCTTCAGCTTCAGGTGTACACCGCAGCAGTCAGGCACCTACACCATCCATGAAGTGGTCTCCCCAATAAGACAAGTGTCCATCGGATACCCTACAAAATTTTTACAATATTACTGTTTACACTCCCCAAACTGTCCTTTGTATCCCCGTGGCAATTTTGTGGTTACCAATTTGTGCTTTCTAATCCCCTCATCTTCTCCCCCATTCCCACCCACTCCCACCTAGCAACCCTAAGTTTTTTCTCTGTATCTCTGAGACTGTTTCTGATTAGACTGTTCATTTATTCTATTCTTTAGATTCTACATATAAGCAAGATCATGTGGTATTTGTCTTTCTCCATCTGATTTATTTCACTTATAGAAAGCTGAACTTTTGGGGACCTAATGATTGGCTAATGAACGTACACTAAACATACTTGAGTATTGATACATTTCCAGCAATCATCAGAATATAATATAGCTTATGTGTAACCTTATCAGAAATATCACCTTTGATTCTCTAAGACTTGTGTCCTCTAACTTTATTGCTGCACATCCCATTAACAGGGAATAAAGCACAGCTTCGGTTTTCCCAGTTTCAACATTAAAGATGTATGATGTAACAGAAGTACACTGTGCAGCTCCAAAAAAAAAAAAAAAAAAAGAAAGAAAGAAAGAAAAGAAACGCTCCCTAGTGTTTATATGGAAAGATCTCTGTTACGAACAGAATGTTTCTGATCCTCACCCCAAATTCACATGTTGAAGCTCTAATTCCCAATGTGATGGTATTTGTAAATACAGCCTTTGGGAGGTAATTTGGGTTAGATGAGGTCATGAAGATGATGCTCTCATGATGGGATTATTGTTCTTATAATAAGAGACACTGGCAAGCTTGCTGTCTCTCTCTGCCAAGTGAGAACACAGTGAGAAGGTGGCTGTCTGCAAGCCAGGAAGAGAGCTCTTACCAGAATATGACCATGCTGGCACCCTGATCTCAGATTTCCAGCCTCCAGAACTGTGAAAAAAAATAATTTCTGTTGTTTGATCCATCCAGTCTATGGGATTTTGTTATGGCAGCCAGAGCGGACTAATACAATCTCCAAGATTTATTTTTAGGTGGGGAGAGAAAGGTGCCAAAATAGTGTACTCTCAAGGTGAAAAAAAAAAAGAAGAGAAAGTAATCTGTACTTGTACTGACTTGAATATATATTTTAAAATCCTGGGAATTAAGTGAGAAACTAATAGTGTTGGTTACTTGTTTTGGGGGATAAGGAACTTGGCAGACAGAAAACAGGAGTGGAAAGGAGTGGAAAGTGCTGTATTTCTTATACTTTTTGATGCTTGAACACTGTGAATGTGCTCCCACTTCAAGAAATTAAATAACTAAAATGTGTTTAGAAATAATAACAAAAACATTTTACTTGGAAAACAAGATTATATTGAAAGAAGATTGCTGAATAGCAGAATAATTATAGCATAAATTGACATTTGATGCAGGCACAATTTGAAGAAAATGAAGGAATATAAGCAGTTGTATTAAATTGCTTTCTCAGTCAGTTACTTAATAATCCCCATGACAGTGTAGACAGTTCTTACCTTCTACTGCCCTTTCCTTGGATCTGCACTGATTATTGTCAGCAGAGCTGAAGTACCCCACGTGACATGCGTTTGATTGAAAATTGACGATGGTCACCGGTTTGCAAGTACTCTCTCAGCAATGCCAGTATGGTCCCTGAGAGGAAAACCTTCTCCTTCATCTTCCCTCAGTTGGTGGTTCTCTATTCTAGGGTAGCAGCTGCTGAGATAAAGACCTAGTCGTTCATTTGAAAGTCAATGCCTCTTCTGTGGACAAAGATGTAACTTTTTTTTACAACTTACTTCGGTCAATTAAACATCCAATTGTTTTAGAAAAATTATGTCCTGTTATCTCAGAATGTTATCCTTAACTGTAATGAAACTGATCATTTCATTTCTGTTTAACATCTGTTAAAGAGTTCTTCTCCATTCATCATCTGGCCTCTACCTATCTATCTCTCTACTCCCACCTATTCATATTAAGTGGTTTTGCCACAACCAAAAAGTGCCTTTCTTCCTATCCCCATGCCTTCTTAAATGCCATTCCATTGCCTGGACCACCCTTCTATTTGTTCCTTGTGATGAAGCTCCCCCAAATGGAGGTGAATGTTTTTCCTGACATCACCCTATATTTATTGAACATCATTGAGATTCTCTGTGAACTTGTTCCGTCCCATCAGAGTCAAGAAGTTCAGGGAGCATAGCATATTCGTTTTGCCTCCCCAATGCTGACATCCAGTAGGCACTTGATGGTTGAATGAATAAATAAATATAAAGTCTGGCTGAAATGTTAAAGACAAAAATATCACAGTATCCTATAAGCAAATCCTAAACAATGGTTAGGGAAAATGCTTTAGGGGAGGATTCTAACTTTCTGCATTATAAGTGTTATTCAGCCCCTGACTGACTTGTAAGAACTGAATTCTGTCAGGAAAATTCTCCACGAGCCTTTTGATTTTTTTTTTGGAAAGCTCTCCATTTTTTAAAGTGTGTGTGTGTGTGTGTGTGTGTGTGTGTGTGTGTGTGTGTGTGTGTTTTGAAGACTCTGCTGGACATCCCCATACCAAAGCATCTCTTTGAGAATATTCTCTGTTTTAGAGCATTTTATTTCTAACATTTTAAAGCATAGACAGTTGCTTTCAATGAGTGGATTTTCATCCTTATCTCCAGAAAACCATACTTCTTCTGCTTTGTGGTGAAGTCACATGTCTATAGAAACACCCTGTGGCAGTGAGCCTTTGGCTAGGAGTTCAGGTCCACGTTTGCTTGCCAGAGAGCAAGAGTGACTACAGGGTAAACTCTACTACTTTGTACTCAGATATCTTTCTTCCGTGTCTTCCTCAAACAAGTCCTTTTAAAATGTTATGAAATTTGCAGAAGACAAATCATTAGTATTTTCTAGCTGAAAGAATTTTGATTTTGGAGGATTTCAGCTGTGTCAATAAGGCACTAATGAGACAGGTTTTAGAAGTAAGCCCATTATCTTTTCTGAATTCAGTTTACCCTGAACAAAGTAGATAAAATAAATGCTTGAACTCCAATTATTCAGACATGCTTGTATGAACATAGCTTCATAATAATTTGTTTCCAGAGTTCACTGACTTTAATTGTCCTACTGATGCTGTTGAAATCTGTCCATTGATATATTTCATGTGTTAGTATCCATTTTCTATAGTATCTTGAGATTTAATGTACAGCATGATGACTGTAGTTAATAATATCATATTGTATACTGGAAATTTGCTAAGAGAATAGATTTCAGGTGCTCTTGCCACACAGAAAAAAAGAAAGAAAGAAAGAAGTAAATGTGTTAGGAGATGGATATGTTAATTAGCATGACTATAGTAACCATTGCACTATGTGTATGGTTATCAAAACATCATGTTGTACTCCTTTAATATATACAATTGTTATTTTTTAAAAAACCAAGATTTGCAATAGATTGAACGCAGAAGGGGATGTGAGAACCCGGCTGTCCTCCATTTTTCAGAAATGGAAAATAATGCCACAGAGTACATGTTTTTTGATTTGGAGAGTATGATTATTGCTTTTTCATTAAAATATATTATTTGTGTCCACCTTGAAAAAAACTTAAACATAATTTATAGTAATGAGCACAGTCACAAGCCTGAGTTCAATGTATTTTTTAGCACAACCCTGACATTTTTCTCAGTATAAATAGCACATTTGCTCTTGGTGACATGTGGCTAAAGACAAAACTTAAATCCAACAGAATTTTCTGGACCTTAGTTCTGATGCCATTTCTTAAGGTTTGGAGATAAAAATATTAGGAGTCCTGGAATATTTCCCACTCCAGAACTTTAGTTATTTTGCAGTCACCAACCACATCTTCAAAATTTCCAGATTGGCCCTCCTCCAGGAAAGAGTATCTTAATTAAATAATTAATTAAGCCCTTTTAAAAAATCAGCAGTTCCCTGTGGGTTCCTTCTATAATTGCCTCTTCACTCATCAACTAAAGGTGTACTCAATATAATGTTTTAAGTATTTAATTCCAGCAATTGTTTACTATAAAGCTTACATGTCTCTGTTTGGTGTCATCATCTGTTCAAAATTGGAAGGTCTCAGAAGACAAGACACAGATATCCTTCACTTATTTTCTCTATGCAACAATAAATGATATTAAATAGGTAGTAATTATTTTTAGTGTGATACAGACAGGAATCTATAAAAGCTGATAGAATGTGAATTTAACATGAACAGAGAAACTTACTGAAGCTCTGGTTGTGCTATTCATAGCTCACAGTAGCCTGTATCAGTTTCTAAGAAGAATTTAGTATTATGTGAAAACAGTGATAAAATAGCCAACTCCCAATGACTCATAAGGTATATGTGTCCCTGATGTTGTGCGCCTGATTTTGCCCTAGGGCCATGTTTCTACCAGAGGCTGAAAAGGCACATAGGAGGTCAAATCAACCAATTTTCTAAATACTGATAGTTCTAGTAATAAGGGTACTTGAAAAGAAGCTGGTACTGATTACCTAAACCATTATTTTGAGGGCTTATTGTGGAATTTAAATCTTGACGGTCAATTTGTATTAAAAAAATCAACATTTATTGAATGCATGCTTTGTAAAACCATGAACAAATTCCTTTTTCTGTCAAAAGCTCAGTATGTTATGCCTGACTGTATCCACAGGAGAAAATGAAATGGTTCATCTTGACAGACTAGAAGAACTTGGAGGAGCCGGCCTTAAAGACAAAGCAGTTTTCTAGAACTGAAGAATTTAACCTTTGCTCTAGTCCTACCTCTGTCAGCCTTGTCAGCAGAAAAATTGTCAAGGTGATTTCAAATGAATCATCCTGGGCACTTTCCCCCCTCCCAAAACCACTTACCTGTCACTTCATGGAAATTGCTACTGGTCCTTAGTGGTAGGTATGCAATATTAGACAGTACACACTGTAAATTATACCACAAAAGTAGGAAAAAAAGAACACATTATATATAATATAAATTATAAATAAATAAACAAAAATATTTCTCCTAAACTGGCTCCGTATCATTAAACTCAGCAGTTTTATAGTTAAGGTCTGAAACCACAGCCTTTTGGTCTCTTAGCTGCCAGTGTTCTTCCAGGAGAGATTAGGAAATGTTTGGCTTAGAGACAACCTTTAAAGAGTACTAAGAAATACATTTTGCCAGCTCTATTAGTATTACTTCTATTTATAAAACCCACATATTTCTTGATGTTTTTAAACTATTTGTAAAGTATGTTTATAACAACATTTCTTTCTCTTTTAAAACAACCCCAAACCCCTTAAGCGTTCACTTCTTCAAGACAGAATTAGAGCATTTTCACTCCTGGAGTACATGTCTATGATCAAATACGATCATAAACTCTAACGTGATTCAGAATCAGTTTTATGACTCCTACAGTTAGAGCCAGTGTTAGCTTTAATGAGCCAGGAGCTGAGAAATAGATATCAAATGACACCTTGCTCAGGTTCTGGTACTCCCCACATTTCTCATCCAGGTCCACAATCCTTAATCTGCAATTCGGAAATCCAAAAGGCTCCAGAAAGCAAGACTTTTTAGTAACAAATTTGGTGGCCTAAACTAATGAGAAGCTTTTGTAATCCTTATTCTAATAGTCCCATCTCACTAAATGGGAATATTAATATGTTGTATTATGGGATGCTGCCCCAGACCCACTAGAAGTGTTATGTAAATGCATATACTCACTTTATTACCTAAAATCCAAAAATGTCTAAATTGTGAAACCAATATGGTACTGAAGATTTTGGATAGGGAATTGTGAACACTACCTTTCCTTCCAATACTAAAGACTTTTACAAAATTATTGGGGGGCAGTAACATATTAAATCTTCTATTATTTATATAGGTGGCTAGTTGTTCCCGTAACACCTTGTACCACCTATATAACACTTACCATACTTATTATAGCATCCTAATAGTTTGTTTTCAATCTGGTATCTTCTAGACTAGACTGACAACTCTTTCAGAGAGAAATTATCTTTAAAAAAAATCATGTTTATTGTTTGTTTTCTGATTATAGCCTAAGTATATGCTCCTTCAAAAAAATTTGGAAAACACATAAAAATTTGAAGAAAATAAAAATCATATATAATCCTACTTCTTAAAGATAAACCAAAGTTACTATTATATTTTATTGTCTTTTTTTCCTATGCACGATTTTAAAATACAACTGGTATTATACTAAAGCATTATTTTCTTTTTTTCCTAGTTTTATTGATATAATTGACATACTACACTGTATAAGTTTCAGGTGTACAGCATAATAACTTGACAGACATATGTAATGAAATGATTAGCACGTTAAGTTTATCTAACATCCATAATGGATGGAAGCATTCTTTACAAAATCATGACTTTTAGTAGCTGAAGAGTGTCCTGCAGATATGGATGTATTTAACTATTTATTTAACTATTCTTCAATGATTTATTTAACTATTCTTTTACTGTAGAGCTTTCTAGTTGTTCCTTTTTTTTAATAAATAGAGAAACTGTGTCTTAAGCAGATTATTAGCCACAGTGCCAAGTACACTTAGTCACTCAATAAAAAAGTATTGAGTTAATTAAAGTTATTTTCGTCTACTAAGATCGTAGTGCAAGTCGGTTTTTTTGGTTTAATTAGATGCTTAGGAGGAATCGGAAAGAATGAACTCTGGAGCTAGTACATCTTGGTTACGGAAGGAAGCAGTTTAAGCCTCGGCATGAGAATTGCTAACAGTGTGTGGGTGGGGAGCATTGGAGAACTTCTAAGATAAATTTTGACTCTGTCACAGTTTGACCTACTGATACAAGTGTTGAACTACATGCAATGCTTTCATTCTTCCACTCTTCTGAAGGAGCTGTTCTGTCGCATATTCTGTTTTCTCTTTTAATTGCTTGTAGTTGTTCCTATGAGAGCAGACATGTGCTCTTTGAATTGAATGTCTGTGTTAGAACAATGTGACAAGGAAATACTATCTTCTTAGATTCCGGTATATGTTAAGATGGGTATAGTCATTTCTGGAAATTCCCGATTCAGATCTTGGTGAACTCTTCCAGGAAATGTGATTAGGCCAGCCTAACAGGACTCTCCCCCAAGCAAAGCCAAGCAGATGGAAGTTGGAAGCACCATTTTCACCCTAAAGGGATTAAGACAAGACCCAGCAAACAAAACTAGCATTATTTAATTGTCATTTTGATGATACTCACACGTGCTTCACCTCCAGAATGCTTGTTCCCATACCATGAAGAACTAACACTGCCTGTTTTGATTTATGGCCAAACCTACTTTGCTTTCAGACAGTGTGAACATTGTCATAATGCTCAAAAAACAGACAAACAATTAGTGCTGCAAATACTGGTCACGGTAATATTAATATTCAGCTAATTTGTTTAATTTAATTAAGCATTTAATTTCCTTCTGGTATTTTTTTTTTATATAAAAGAAACAAGAGGGTGGAAAGGTAATGTCTGGTTATTAACTACTCTAAGTTTTGCAGTTACTACCTCTTGGCCTATTGCAAACTATGAATCTTTTAACAGCAAAGTGCAAATTAAAGTCACATAAAAATTATGTTTGCACTTTCAAAAGGCAATGAAAATATAATTCCTTTTAAAGGTTGTATTGGTTTCACCATATTCCTTAAATAAATATTATAAAGTAATTTAAATTATACAGAATACAGTATTATAGAGCAATATAAGGCCCTAGAAACTATTCCCCCAAATGTGAACAGCCCACTCTTCGTCAGTTGACATTCACCAGTCTTTCCTGAAAATGCCCAGCTTCTTCCCCTGATCTCCATCTTACCAGTTGATGGAGGATTAGAACAACACTGCAATGAAGCAGACAATACTGTGACGTTCAAGAAATATGAACTAAGTTACAAAAGGAAGCATATAACTGAAAGGATAATCCCTAAAATTAATTTGGATGTCAGAAGAGTTCTTGGCAAAAAGCGAATGTAAGTTGAAACCTCTTTCTTCTGAAAGATGCAGTGTATGGTCTTTGTGGGAATTCATAGGTTTTCCATAAAAGTGCAATCCTGATTGGTCTATATAGTAGTCCCCCCTTATGGGTTGGGGATATGTTCTAGGACCCCCAGTGGATACCTGAAATTGTGGATAATACCGAACCCTGTATATACTATTTTTTCCTATACAAACATACATACCTATGAAAAAGTTTAATTTATAAATTAGGCACAGTAAGAGATTAACAACAACAACTAATAATAAAATAGAACAATTATAACACTATACTGTAATAAGAGTTATGTCACTGTGGTCTTTCTCTCTTTTTGATAACTGAGCTGATAACCAAAATGGCTACTAAGTGACTAATGGGTGGGAGCATGGATACGCTGGACAAAGGGATGATTCATATTCCAGGCAGGACGGACAGGATGATGCAAGATTTCACCACACTATTTAGAATGATGCACAATTTAAAATTTATAAATTGTTTATTTTGGGAATTTTTCATTTAATTTTTTTGGACTGCTGTTGACCCTGGGTAATTAAAACTGCAGAAAACAAAACCATGCATAGGGGCTGGGGACTACTGTATAACATTCTTGTCCCCTTTCTCCCTAAAATGATGTATCTGTCACAAGCATTCCCCCAGGACAAAAAGAACAACAAGAAATTTTGCTTTCCAAGGCAATCTTTTTGCTTTTTATCCTTTCTATTATTTTAAAAGAGTCTTTTTTTAAAGGCCTTTCTAAACTGTTTCCCCTTTTGAGTTGGCAGCTGGCATAGTTAATTTTTTCAATTATAATAAATACATTAAAATAAGAACTAAACAGAGAACTGAAGCCTCTATATTAGGTTGTAAAAGCATAAAATATCTTAGACTACTAAATTACAGATAATCTGTGCAATGATTTATAGTAACGCATATACTGATTTGCTGAGGTGTTTAAATAATTTCTCAAAAATTTAGTAAGTAGCTGCTTATGTGACCTGTATGCTCATAAATCACCATTTTCTGCTAGTTTTCACATAAAAACTGAAATATATATAATGGAGATAGTAGTGTGAATCATACACCATTTTAAAAGAGTTAAATAATTGGCATGAGTTAGTTTTGATTTACATGTAAACTACACTCTTATCTGTAATACCACCAGGATGTGTAATATTTTCCGTGGGTGATGTTTTCTTAGGATGATTTTTTTGTGCTGATTTCTCTGAGTCTGGATGACTCTCACGTAAGACATTGTTAGATTTGTAGGGGACACTGTTCTATTTGTAAAAGGCTGTGGAAGAGCCTGAAGGCAGGTTGCCCCTCAATGGCAAACTCCCCATCATTGGGTAAGCTTGCTCAGTGGAGCCCTTACCTTGTCTCAGTCTCTCGGCTGGGTGCTGAGCCTCAGTTTCTTCACTTTTGAAACGAGGTTAAAAATACCACCCACATTCCAGCTCTAGTGCATTGTGTTTTCTTTTCTTTCCTCAAACACGTTAAGCTCCCTCTCACTTTTTGCCTTTGCTTATATGTTCTCATAGTTTAGAATGCTCTCTCCAATTTTGGTTAATACCTACCCATCTTTCAAGTCTCAGCTCAGAAGTCACCTCCTCAGGGAAGCCTTCCTTGATCCCCCGATAGATGGAATTTCTGTTGTTATATTAATACATGTTCAGGGTACTCAGTTCTTTTCTTTTATAGCACTTAGTTTGTAAGTATTTAATTGTATGATTCTTTTATTAATATCTGTCTTCCCTGCTATATCATACTAGTACCTAGCACTAGTTGGTAAATAATTCTAGTTTGTAAATAAATTTGTGTGTATGGACCCTGATTTTAATTCAGGAAAAGTTAGCAAAACCTCAGGAAATGGAAAGCAAATTCTCTGAGAAAGTTATATACATACTATACTGGAATAATAACAGAACTTGGAGAATAAGAAGAGTATGGTTAATTAATGATGGGCATGTTTTCATCAATAGGTATCATTTATTTCCTCTCTGATTCTGAACAGGCCTGTGACTGCTTTGACCAATACAGGAAGGTGGAAAGGATGCCATGCTAGTTCCGTGTGTGGCCTTTAAATGGCCTAGCAGCTTCCACCTCTCACCTCTAGGAAACCAACCACCAATGAAGAAGTGAGACTGCTCAGAGACCACCATGTTGTGAGAAGTCCAAGCCACATGCAGAGGCCCTGGAGGAAGAGACTCATGTGGAGAGAGAGAGGTCAAGGAACACTGAAGCACAGGAGATGTGAGTGAGGAAGCCAACTTGGAAGTGAATCCTCCAGCTCCAGCTGCCCCAACCAATTCCACATGGATCAACCATCTAGAAAAACTCCTGGTCCACAAGTGATCAGCAAAATAAAATGATTGTTTTAAGCCATTAAGTTTTGGGGTAGTTTGTTATGTTGCAATAGATAACGATAACAAAGAGTGAAAAGCGTACATTCATAACGAGGAGAAGTTCAGGAAAGATAATTCAGAGGAGAAAATAGGTGAAGGGTGAAATAAGGAAATGTGTGAAATAAGGAAACTCTTACCTCTGAGGTAAGAGTTCAGCTAATCAGAATGGTGAGGGTCTCTCTATAAAATCAATAGAAGTTTCCAAACTCCCTATTTATGTGTGATGCAGACCCTAATTTATAAGACCCCTATTATAATTTGATACTGGTGCTGGCAGGAAAAAAATGTGGGGAAATAATCTGACACCATTTTTTGCATGACCTACATTTCTAAGAGTTGTGCCTGTACATTGTCAAGCGTATGGAATATAAATAACTTAAGTTATTTAAAATGTAAATTTTCACCAACATTCAATACAAGATGGTTCCCATTCATCAGGGGAAGTTGGGCAACAATTTCTTTATAATGGGTTTGACCCTAGAATGGATAAATGAAGCTTTACCCGACCATAAATATAATGGTAAAGTGTGGGGACAGAGTCCCAGAGAGCAGTTTCCAGGCTCTCAGCCTCACGTGGAAAGGTGCTGGCTCGGATAGCAGATGGCCATCAGCTCTGACTAGTTGGCTATCAGCTGTTACCAGTTAGCCATTGGCCACTAATATAGCTGCCGTGGCTGAGCTAGCAAGCTCAGATTCTAGTTAGCAAGTGAGGTTGGTTGGCAGAGAAGCGGATGGCAGATTGCTCATCGTGTGGCTCCTGCTTCCTGTGTCTCCAACCCAGCCGCCAGCGGGAATATAGCAGTATGACTCCCCTATCTATGGCTCCGTAGGTGTTCCTTTTTGGCCTCACCATGTCCTGCGTTCTTATATGGGGAGCAGGACCAGAGACCCTGTGTGGCACCCTACATGATAGAGAAAAAGGAGTAACTTTCATTGAAAGCCAATTATTGTCAGCTTTTGCATATTTTGTTCTTCCTCTCCTCTTCCTTGTTCTTTATCATCACCATCACCATTATCATCATCACAGAAATTGCTAACATATGTTGAGTGTTTATATGCTGCAAAGCCTTACATGGATTATCTCATTAATCTTTATGATACCATAAGGTAGGTGTCATCTTCATTTTACAAATGAAAAATATCTAAGTTCTGTGAATAAAACTGGTTGACCAGGACTGTACAGAAGTTAAGTGGTGGAGCCAAGATTTGAACAAAGGGCTATCTGAATACTGACTATTTCATTGTGTTAATTGATTTCAAATGTTTGTTTCAAAATGTGTCAAAGATCCACAAAAAATAAGAAGTTGATATTTTGACTATTTTATCCATTTAATAACATTTTGAGCTGCTATGTACATAAATGACATCATTTTTATTTTAAACCTTTGTTACATGGTAATAAATTTACCATTAGATTGAATTTTAGCAAAAAAATACTCAACACATAATAATTGGCATCAATTAGATTTAAGTATAGATAAATTAAAATCTATGACATAAAAAAATTATTACAAAATGTTCCACAATATGGCATACAAAACATCTTTGTTGTTGATAGTGCAAGCCACATGAAGACATATCCGAACCATTGCAGCAAAATTAAGCAGTGGGAAAGATAAGGAGAACATATTTCTTACATTGTTTAAGTTAATTTTATTTAATCCTCTTAATATTCATCTAAGATTGGTATCGCTATTCCTGTCTTACATATGAGGGTCTGAGGCTTAGAAAGTTTAAGTAAATCATGCACGATCACAGCACTGTCACAGAGCCAGGATTCAAACCCACACTGTGAACTCTCTACTGCCCTACAGCAATTAACAGGCATCTGAAGCAATAGAATCACAGACTCTTGGAGTTGGGAGAGGGCCTGGGATAATCTTATTTTGTTAGAACGGAAATTTATTCTTAGGAAAATAGGCTGATGAGAGTCCAGAGAGGTGAATGCTATCCACTGCTTTAATTCAGCCATTCTCTAAACACCTGAATTGAAGATTCAGCAATAAAAAAAAGGTGTGTATCTGCCAAGAGCTCTTCAGACTAGCAAGTAATACAGTACTGTATGGTGGGAGTGAAAACGGATACAGGTGCCTCACATCCAGCCTGGGGTGGGGGGAAGGAGTGTTGCCTTTACTGAGTCTTAAATGAGGGTTAGGAGTTACCCAAACAGGGATGAGTCAAGCACATTCCAGGTGATAGAGCCCCATGTGCAGAGGCGCACGTAAGAGAAAGGATGGGGAAGTGACTAGAATGAGGATGGGCAGGGGAGTCTTGTGGGCCATGCTAAGACATTTGGACTTCATTCTGAGGGTACTGGGAAGCTGTGGGGACAGAGCCAGGAGTGCAGTTTCCAGGCTCTTAGCCTCACGTGGAAAAGTGCTGGCTCGGGTAGTAAATGGCCATCAACTGTGCTTAGATGGCCATCAGCTGTGGCTAGTTGGCTGTCAGCTATAACCAGTGAGCCATTAACCAATAATATAACTACGCTAGCAGCGGATGGTGGCTGGCAAGCACAGATTGCAGTTAGCAAGGGGTTGTTTGTTTGTTTGTTTGTTTGTTTGTTTGTTTGGTTGGTTGGTTGGTTGGTTGGTTGGCAGAGAAGCAGATAGTGGATTGTGCATAGTGTGGATCCTGCTTTCTATGTCTCCAACCCTGCCTCCAGCGAGACTATAGTGGTATGACTCCCCTATCTATGGCTCCATTGGTGTTCCTTTTTGGCCTCACCATATACTGCGTTCTTGTGTGGTGAGTGGGAGCAGAGCCCCTTCATGACAGAAGCCACTGGAGGATTTAGGCAAGAGAGTGACATGGTCAGTTTTGCAGTTTAGAAAGACGACTCTGGAGAGAAGTCTGTTGCAATAATCCAGAAACCAATAATATATTATGGACTAGGTGGTGGCAGAATGTGTGGAGAGACATGGAGGGATTTGAGCCGTTTTAAGGAGATTAATCTGTCAGAACATGATTATTGATTAAATGTAGAAGCAAAGGAGATGGTGAAACTAAGGATAACACTCAGATTTCTGGCTTGAGCAACTCATGGTGTAAATGGAAGAGAGAATGAAAAGGGAGAAGGAGCAATTCTGAGCAGAACGCAATGAATTCAGCTTTGGGTTTCCTGTTGGACAGCCAAACAGAGATGTCTTCTAGGCAGTTCTGAAGCTCCGAAAAGAGCACAGGACCAGAAATGAAGGTTTGGGCATTGCTGTCATTAAGGTGGTATTTGAAGACATGGGCCTGGATCAGTTCACCTGCAGGAGAGCGTATGTACTGCTGGAGAAAAAGAGAGTGAGGCCAGGGAACTCTGGGAAACACCAACATTTAAAAGTAATGGAACAGAAGGGGGGAAGAGAGAAAAAGAGAGAGAGAGAGAGAGAGAGAGAGAGAGAAGAAAAGAAGGCCAGAGTGTAGTGTCCCTGATGCAAAAGAGGAAAGCATGAAGGAGGATTCCTGGGACAGGTGTATTCTAATGCTGTTAAAACAGTTGTGGATTGGTAGCACAAGAACAAACATGACAATTCCCTGGTATTGCAAAACTGACATTTTTATTGTTTTTCATAAGGAAATGAAGCAAGTTCATTTCATAAGGAAATGAAGGGGGCTTATCAGAGCCCTGGAGAGTGCCCGTGTGTGTGTGTGTGTGTGTGTGTGTGTGTGTACATGCACATATCCATATGTATAACAATTTTAACTGTAAAGAAATGTTTTTCTATTCTTCCACATTTAGACTGCCTAAATTTTGAAAGGGCTTTTCCCTTAATCTATTTCTTCCACCACAAATATACATTTGGGAAGAAATAATCATTAAAAATACTTTTAGAAAGATAATGTTGCAAAAAGCTCTGAAAAACTGAAAAAAAAAAGAATTATAAATGTACAGGGCCACTCTAATCTCTGCAAATCCTCATAATACACCACACACTGGGTGTTCAAACTCAATACACTTATAGAGTACTTTGTACTTTTCAGTCTACTTTCATCATCTCATTAGCTTGTAATGTGATTGTAATGAAATGGATGACTTTGGCACCAAAGGGTCACTACACTGCTAAGAGAAAGTAATAAGCAGCATAAGAGAGGACTATAGAAAGAGTTATGGAAATTCAAAAAAGGAAAATGTTGCTTACATGGGAGAAGGTGAGGAGACGAGAAGTTGGACCTTTGAAGAGCCAAGAGCACTTACTGAATGCTTCCAGTGGGCCCGTGATGGAGGTAGGCACTGTATGTGTTATTTTATTTGAAGAACTTGGATACATTGACTGGAAATGGGTATTTTACACAGTGACAGATGGAAACTTTGGTATTTATCATAGTGGCTGGCACCAATAGCTATTAATATTAGTGGTTTTCATTAATTGAATACTTCCTGGTGCCAGGTGCAATGCTAAGGTCCTTTTTACGTGCTGTCACATTTCAGCCTCAAAACAATTCAGAGAACAAGGCATTATAACTTTCACTTTCCACATAAATTCAAGTGACTCACTCAAGTAAGGCCCCTGGCGAAAAAACAAATGGCATACTCAGCTAACAATTTTTAAGAGAATGTTTAATAAAGGAAATGTTTTTAGAGGTGTGGGCAGAATAAAAAGCCAACAAAGGATGTTGAGGAACCCAGGGACTAGCAAAAATGGGAAGCCATTACCACCCCTAGATGTAGGTAATTCAAGTAGTTCAAGTGAGGTGTAGTAAATTGGCCACTTCTTTCTAGAGCATGGAAGTTAGGAATTCTAACTTGGCTAATTTCATTGACATGTTTACGTCAAACATGTGCTTGATGGTTATGTCAGATCCATCGATTGCTTCTGCAGCTACTCTGGTCAACATTCTCAATGTAGAATTTGCAATGCCAGGAAACACTTTGAGAAGCTGGAGAGAGGTGATCAGAGAGTTGACGGTCCCAGGCACAACCTCCATATGCGTTGAATATTGCCAAATGCTCTGTCTGAAAATGCTGAATCACCTATTGTCCACATCTTTCAAAAAATATAATGTCATGCGCTTAAAAATGGGTTTCTGTGCTGCTTACTTCCATGTAGGTCATTACCTGGGGTTATCAGAACCTAGCTGGGAGATGGAGTCACCAAACAAGGTCCACCAGACAGAAGCTGTGGTTGTAGAAGGATGCAGCAGTTGCTAGAACCATGAAAAAGCAGAAAGGGAGTAAGAGAAGTAAACACCTTGTTGACCTCTCTCTCCTCTGGCCCTCCAATCTCTTGTAGTGTCTCCCCTTGGCCAAAGCCAACAATGATGGGATCCCAGGTGACATAGTCCATCATGCGCAGTCCTCCAGGACTTACAGCAAGACAGGAAATGGGGGAGCATGGGTCTGGGGTACATCAAGGTTACATAACTGGAATACAGGAGGGCCGGGAGTCAATGCCAGGTTCATCACGCCTCATTCACCACTTTTCTGCATTCCTCTACCATACATATTGTAGGTGCTTGGTAAATATTTCTTTAATAAATGAATTCCCAGATGAAAGTTGAAGAAACCTCAGGAGGCTACGTGTCTTGACTTTAGGAACCAGAGCCTTGGCTACTCTGGAACCATCTCCTAGTCTGTAACCTACTACTTGCCCCTTTGACCAAACATTGCTCACTCCTTGGATGTCAAAGGCGCTCTGCAGCAATTGGTTTCTGCCACAGTGAAGGCGTTTGTGTCAAATTTAATGATTCTCAGGATTTACTGTGAGATTGCAGACGTATGGTGCTTACTTGATCCAGTATTTCTAGCACTTAGGGTGCATGAGGACACCCTTGAGCCCTCATCCTATTTTAGGATTCCAACCTCTACCCCCAAACACTCATCCTCAATAAAAGTAAATCTTGTATTTGCTAAAAATAGAGTAAGAAAGGAGTAACGCAGGGATAACTGTTTAAATCCTGAAATATTTGCTATCCAAAATTGATATCAAATGCAGGTACCAGTAATATTACCAATGGAAAAGAAATATTGCCCCTTTATCAGTCATGTTCAACCAGGAGACTAGAAACAGCTGTACGTATTTCAAATAGAGGGACTTTAAACAGGGAATTAGTTACAAAGGTCTTGAAATGTGTGCAAGAGTGAAAGGAGCAATTTGACCACAAGCCTCACCTTATCATTCACAATTACATTCCCATACCTAGCACAGTACCTGGTATGTAGCATGTGTTTAATAAATACATATTGAATCTATGATAAAATTTGTGAGTGAGATTTGATCTGTCAACCTAGAAAGACCAGGGATTCGGTTGGAAAGTGTTAGGATAACTAGGACTGATAATTTCGTGGATGTAGATATGAGCTTGGCCTTTGATAGGAAATCACGTACAAAACCTTCTGTTCAAATCTGTCAATGGAGGGACCGGTGGTGGCTCAGGCGGTTAGAGCTCCATGCTCCTAACTCCAAAGGCTGCTGACTCGATTCCCACATGGGCCAGTGGGCTCTCAACCACAAGGTTGCCTGTTCAACTCCTCGAGTCCCCCAAGGGATGGTGGGCAGTGCCCCCTGCAACTAAGATTGAACACGGCACCTTGAGCTGAGCTGCCGCTGAGCTGCTGGATGGCTCAGTTGGTTGGTTGGAGCACATCCTCTCAACCACAAGGTTGCCAGTTAGATTCCTCAACTCCTTCATGGGATGGTGGGCTCTGCCCCGTGCAACTAGCAACGGCAACTGGACGTGGAGCTGAGCTGTGCCCTCCACAACTAAGACTGAAAGGACAACTTGAAGCTGAACGGCACCCTCCACAACTAAGATTCAAAGGACAACAACTTGACTTGAAAAGAAAAAAAGGCCTGGAAGTACACACTGTTCCCCAATAAAGTCCTGTTCCCCTTCCCCAATAAAATCTTTTTTAAAAAAAATCTGTCAATGGATAATACTTATTGAGCACTTACTAGGTGCTAGGTACTATTGTAAGCACTTTTCTAAGCACTTTGCATTATTGATTTAACCTTCATAATAACCCTATGATAATGGGTTCATTATTTTCCCTTGTACAGAGGAGGATGAAACTGAGGCAAAGAGCTTTTAAGTAACGTGTCTAGGATCATACAATAAGAAAATAGCAGAACCAAGCCTTTACGCACAAAGTCTGGCTCCAGAAGCTACTCTCAGTCTCCACACCTATGTGTCTCCATTGCTCAAGTGATGAAAGCTTAGCCCACCTCTCTACCTTTATTTCCCACTTTCCCCATTGTACTGTGGAGAAGAAGCGAACCCCCACCTGTTCATCTTCTTTCTGGGCCCACAGAGGCTATATTTCCAAGAGCTTCCTTGTGGTTATCGTAGCTGTGTGACTGAGTTCCAGCCAAAGGATTGTGAGCACAGGGACATCCTTCCTGACCTGGCCCAGTAAGTCTCTCACACATGGTGCTGTATGTTCTTTCCCATTCTTTCAGCTTGAGGAAAGTGGGCATGGTAAACTTGATACCAAATTTCGAAGAGCTGGAGCCACAAAATGGAAGAAGGTTGGATCTCTGAATGTTGCTTGGAGAAGAGTCCGGCACCAATCAGGAAAATGTGTGTTAGGCTTTAAGTGAACGTGAGATACACGTTTATCAACTTTGTACCATCATTCGAGTATGTGTTGGGGTTGGTTTGTTACTGCAGCTAGAGTTATCTTAACCAAAATATATGTGAATTGAGCTGAACTATTTTAAGAACATGTGTCTGCAGACAATAATTTAGTGGTTACCAGAGGGTAAGGGGGTGGGGGGTGGGTGATGAGGGTAAAGGGGATCAAATATATGGTGATGGAAGGAGAACTGACTCTGGGTGGTGATCACACAATGGGATTTATAGACGATGTAATACAGAATTGTACACCTGAAATCTATGTAAATTTACTAACAATTGTCACCCCAATAAAATTAATTAAAAAAAAAAAAAAAGAACATGTGTCTGGTTTTCGCACATACTTTTCATTAGAATTCTCAATTATTCACATCCTAAAAATTATTCAAGGCCTAAACCAAGTCCAACTGTCTTTAAGCAGCTTTCTTCCATCCCCATCAGCCACAGAGATCTCTCTCTTTCTCAACTTCCTGTAACATTTTGTTGTCTCTACTTCTGTGCCCTTACCCATAGCTCCAAATACGGATGTCTTGTTTTTCCAGTGAGATTATGGGCTCCTTAAGGTCAAGGATCATGTTCTTATGCTTTTGTATGACTCTGAAGTACATAACAGGGTGTTGTGCCTTGGGAATTTTCAATAAATATTTGTGGGGAAAATGAATTTATAAATGTATTAGGTTCAATACAGTCCATTGACCTAAAAACAGTTCTTCATTGCTCAGGCAGGAAGGTATGTAAATTATAATTTACAGCAGTTGGTGTTTTTATTATTCTTTTCACCAATATACACATTCTAACACTTTTTGACAACTGCTTAGAGGAGGCAGAATGTGTGCTTATTAAATTTCAGATGACACAGAACGAGAAGTAATAAATAATGTGCAAGATGTCAGAATCAAAACTAGACAAGTTGGAATGAAGCAGATAACATTTAATAGGGATAAAAGTATGAATTTAGCCTTTAAAAAACCAACAGCCCAATTTAAAGGAAAAAAACTTTCAGGTTTCAATTGGCTGCAAGGCTGACATGAGCCTAGGGTGGTACACAGGACTCTGTTCAGTTAGGTTCAGTAACTGGATGTCAGGCAAAGCATGCAGGCTCTAATAAGGCATGGACATGAATTAAGGTTGCTAGGGAGAGGCCAACTGCAGGTGGATGGAGCCTCAATTTGGAGTAAAGGGGTGAACAACATTCTACATTTTAACCTGGGCTCAGCACATGGGTCAACTTTCCCCTGTAGCAGTGGTGGGAATCCACTGTCTGAAGATACCATTCAGTGATTTCTGACACTCAGCTGGTGCCAATGGCGCATCCTGGGTCCCCTTAGAATTTTGCCTCAGAAGTAGAACCTAGTAGGTCTTAAAGGTTTGTTATTTTACTTTTGGTCCCACTCCTCAGTGTCAGGGTCAAAGATGTCCTTCACTTAAGACCCCTCATCTTTAAAGATGAGAAATGCCACATCATCTGGGTAAACTCAAGTTTTACCTTCGGGAGAGGGGAGACAAGGCAGATCACATCTTCTCTGGCCTCAGCTGGGACAACTGTTCTACCATTCTTAGATAGATCTGCTCCAAGAAACCTTTATTTCCTAAAAACTGGTCAGAGTTCTGGCAAGAAGGCTATGACCTGGGCCTTGGAACCAGACTACCAAAAAAGCAAATACAATATGAATCAGTATTAATAGAAGCCTAGCATCTGGAAAAAGGGTTCTATTGTAGTCTGTGTGGGGTCATACCACACAGGAAGAATTGTTTTTATTTCCAGATACCATAATTTAAGAGGCATACAGGCAAACTGGTGTGTATCAAAAGGAATATGACCAGAATGCTGCTTGAAGGGGTTTAAAAACCAAATCACTAGTTCCTTTTTGTGATTCAGGCTCAAGGCCTGGAAAGGGTCAGGATGGTGGGGTGGGGGGGCGGGTAGTATCAGGCAGAATAGACATCAGAACTGTCTACAAATATGTGAATGCTGTCTTGTGAAAGAATACTAGCATGTTGGGTAATGCCAAGAGGCAGAACTCAGACCAGTGGGATTTAAGCCCAAAATGAAGTTTTTAACCATATAGCTCTTCAAAAGTGGAATACACTTTCTAAGGAAGAGAGGTTTAAAATGTTGGAGATCTAATGACGGTCCTACGTGTTTTAGCTGGAATTCAAGAACATTGTATAGGAAGTTAGATGAGAGGGTTTCTAAGGTTCCATTCAAATCTAATATTCTATGATCTAATCAATCTTTACATTAGAAATGTATTACACAAGGTGAAGGAAGAAGATTATTACCTGAGATTATTTTGGTGTTACAACCTGGTTTTTGAAGTGGATATTCCCCTCAAAAGTAGCAGAAATACCATTAAGAAGGAAAAGGCATTCCCTGAGGGGTATGGGAAAAGAAACGTTCAACAGATACCACTGGAATTCTAGAGTCTGTAGAGGCTGAGGGGAAGGCCCAGAAGGTTGGAAACCTTTTCTCAGTAGCAAGTAATTGTAATGCTACACGGTGGACACCGCGCACGGTGAGCACAAGTCTGTTGTGGGGAAAGCAAGTTTGGTCTTTGCCTCCTTACCTCTGTGGGCCCTGGAAACAAACACACCAGAATCACATTGTGAGCGCTGCTTATCCTTGAAATACTACTGTAAGTTTCTATGTCTCTATTTTTCTTCTTGTATGTGTTTCTCGGACCCTCCCTCTTTCTCAAAGACTGTAAGAAAAATGATCTTTGTATAATCTGGAACCTCACGTGGGGCGAGAGGTCATTTGCAGAGAAAGTCAAGGTAATGTGGACTTGGGTACGAAGGCAGATTCTCAAGCTAAGTAAGAACTGCGGGAGGTGCGGGGTGGTGGAGAGTAGGAAGAGAGGCCAAAGTATTTACCCACAAAAGAATCATCCCATCCTGTGCCTCCTGACCCCCAAGAAGCCTTTCAGTCACTCTCCAAGTTCTCCTTGGAGGAGATGCGAGATATGCACCTGCGGCAGAATACAGGTAACGTCAGGTCGGGGTACGGGGACTGTTCGCCGAAATTCCCCCACCTGCGCCCACCTCGCGCGCTCCCCGCTTCCACGGTCCACCCCCGTTCCCCGCCCTCCGGCCCCACTCTTGGTGCGGTGCTCACCGCGACAAGTCCGGCCTCGGCCACCGCAAAACCCGGGAGCGCCGGGGTGGGCGCGCGGGCTGCGCGCGGACCGGCGCCCGGAGCTCTGGGCATGCTCAGTCGCGCGGGCAGGGCTCCGGGCGCGAGCGGGCTGCAGCGCATTCATCGGCTGCCAAGGGAGCCGCCGGGCGCTCGCAGGCTAGGCGCGCGCCGCCCGCGGGGAGAGCCGCTGCCCACCCCCGCCGTTGCGCCCCCCGCCGCCGCCTCGCCGCCGCCCGGAGTCATGGCCGCGCTCGTGCACCCTGCTGTCTTCGGCCGGGCCACCCACGCCGTGGTGCGGGCGCTGCCCGAGTCCCTGAGCCAGCACGCTCTGAGGCGCGCCAAGGGCGACGAGGTGGATTTCGCCCGCGCGGAGCGGCAGCAACAGCTCTACGTGGGCGTGCTGGGCAGTAAGCTGGGGCTGCAGGTGGTGACGCTGCCGGCGGACGAGAGCCTCCCCGACTGCGTGTTCGTGGAGGACGTGGCCGTGGTGTGCGAGGAGACTGCCCTCATCACCCGACCCGGGGCGCCCAGCCGGAGGAAGGAGGTAACTGCCCTCTGGGCCACACGGGGGGCGCGGCCGGGGACGCGCGCCGGGCCCTCCCCTGCTGCCCGCGCCCGAGTTGCCTGGGGAATCGCGGCATGGGATCCCTGGCTGGTTCCAAACTTGCCATTTGCGGGGCGAGGTGGTGTATATACGAGCGAGAGAGAGAGCGAGAAGTTCATTGTTCGCGCCTCCCGGCTGTGGGCGCAGCGTGGGTGCCTTCGAGACAGCCCGATTGAGTGTGCGTGTGCGGACTCGGGCAGGTGGGTGGGGTGGGGAATCCATCTCACTACCATTTTTCTTTGGAAAGATTAAAAAGCGGGAAAGACAGTGCAATTCTGAGTGTTTCCCAGCGGCAGTAAGGGGTGCCACGCTCCAGGCCGACGGGGAAGAGACTGGGCGAGGACTCCAGGGGGTAGTGCCAGTTGGTTACACCGGAGCCCCCAAGTCCTGCTTGGAGCTGGGAGCAGGGCGGACCAGATGAACGAACGGGTGTCGGTGCCCACAGACCTAGAGTGTCCCAAGTTACTTTTCAGTGGTGGCGAGTGAACCTGCAGAAAGGGACTGGCAAGTGAAAGAATACAAGGGGCGTGGTTTGTTGGTGACCTGGGGTCAGTGTGCGCATGAAATAGCCTAGGTTTGAAAAGCCGTACTTGGTATTGTGTGTGTGTGTGTGTGTGTGTGTGTTTAATTAGAAAGTTGTTTCACAAATTCCATAATTTTTATTCTCAATATTTTAAAACATAACAGAGCTTTTTGCGTTCTCAAGGGATAGCGATTGCTTTAGAATATTGCAGCTTGTGAAAATGGCTGTGATGGCTTTAAACACAAGGTAGGTTAGTGGGGAGAGACAAATCGACTGAGATTGGATTTTAAAACGCCATCTGGTCTGGGATTCTTCTCATTGTCCTCTGAGCCAAGGCTCAAGACTCAGCAGTGCAATTGCAGGTTTCTTTTATATCTGGAGGGTTAGGGATTTTTTTTTTTCTATTTTGTCTTTATTCAGTTCATATTGCACATGCCTCATACAGCTTATTTTACACATGCTTCACTACTTGGTTGATAGAACCTTACAGTGTCTGAGAGAATAAGCATATTTCATTTATTTCTCAATGAGATAATCAGCTTTTTTCACCCTACTCGAGCAGAAAACCAAAAGTAAAGGTTTCATTCTCTTTGCTCTTTTATCTCCTTTGCTACACCTCCATCTTTGAGTCTGTGAGATGACCCACTCTATTTTAAACTAATAAGCGTGGGACCCCATTTGAATACTTCCTAAATTGTCTTGGGCCATATGGCAGAGCTGTGGTTTAAACATAAAAGAGTCAAATACATTTCAAAAACCCTTTCAAAATGGTACTTCCTTGATGAGCGTAGTTCAATTTCCTGTTAAAATTCTGTCACATATTCATCTATTCCATTTTATTCCTGTAATAAAACCTTCCAAGTTTTGGCCTTCCTGGCCAAAAGTGGGCAGTGATCTTTCTTCCCTGTCAGATTTTGAGGCATACATTTTAAATTGGCTTCACCCTTATATCAGCCTGGTAATCCACTGCCAGAGGCCACATAGCATCGTGGATAAAAACATTAGGCTGGATTTAATCCTGTGGCCTTGGGGAGTGTCTCTTGCCTCAGTTTTCTCACCCTTGCAGTGGACATAATAATACCTAATTTATAGAGTCGTTGTAATGAATTTATTAATCCACCAGAAATTTACAGAACAGGAAATTTTTGTGAATGTTGGTTGTTACTATTCACTTAACAATGGATCATGGAAGATTTACTCCTTCTTGAGTAGTAAGAACTCTACTGTACATTGATGTAGTTATAGTGACATTTTCCCTTCCCAGAGTGAAGGGGAGTCATCTTCATGCCTTAGGTTCCATCCTAATCTGCTGTGTAGCACTGCCTCCCAGTTTGAGTTTCCTGCTGGTGTGTGGTTTCTCCCCAAAATGCCTTTGCCACTGCATGTGATCTGGATTGCCAGAGTAACAGACCTTTCAGCCAGATCGGAATACAGGCAGTGGTGTTGGATGGGGTGTTTATGGAAAGCAGGCCATGCAGAGTAATTCACTCTCTTTGAAGTCTTGCAGAACACCAGTTCACTGACCTCACTGGTGTTAATAAATGCTTGTTGAGTGAATGAATGAATGAATGGAGTGCTAATTAGCTAATACCAACAAGCTGATGATAATTACTTTAAAGCCCTTGTTGAATAGTTATATATTTTTTTCATGTGACACCTGTCTTCCTAACCGTGAAATTCCACAACTGCCAAGGCATTATTTTGAAATGATTATCGCTGACCCCCTTACTTCCTGTCTCCTGACTCTCCATTCCATTCTCCACACTGGCCAAGCTGGTCTTTCTAAAACTCAAATCTGATCCTGTCCCTCCTGGGATTAAAATTCTTGAGGAGCCTTTAATGAGGTTGACAAATCCTTTGAGCTTAGCTCTGAGTGCCTTTCCAACTTCAGCTGTATCTCTGAAACCTCTCTCCAGGTGCCTCAAGCTCACCATGCTATTGCTTTTCTGGGTGTGCATTTATCCTTTGCCTGGGACACTCTTTCCTCCTTCCTCTCCTCCGTTTTACCTGGTTGTACGCCTGCTTCAGTTCTCAGTTTACTGTTACTGTTAATATTATTAGCTAATCTTTATTGGGTGCTTATCGTTAGCTGGATATTGTGCCAGATTTATGACATGCATTTCAAGGAATGATCACATCAACTCTTTGAGCTCAATACTATCATTATTTCTATTTTAAAGTTGATGAAACTGAGGCTTAGAGAGATTAAATAAATTAGCCAAGGTTATAGATTGGAACAGGTGAAACCAGGATTTGAACTGAGATTTAAAGAACTCTAAAGCTCCAGTCCCAGTTAATGTAATATTAGACATCACCTTCCAAGCGTAGGCTTGGTTCTCTTTCTAGGAGCAGCTATAACCCTGTGCATTCCCTTTGATGGTATTTGTCACACCACATGGTAATTGCCTATTTACAGTTCTGTATCCCCCCCACTGTTATGAAAACTGTGAAGGCAGAGAGCATGTCTGCGGTATTCAACATTTTGTCCTGCAAGACCTTGGTCATGCAGCAAATATTTTATTGGACAAATGTGCCCATGATTTAAAGTCAACCTTTGTTTTCCCTCCTAATGACATATTTGGTGCTTTGCAAGCATTCCCAATCAGTAGAGTCCCAAAAGTTTCATTACAAGCATAGGTGATTTAAACTGTTTTCTCTCCTTCCCCCTTTCCCTGTCTCTGCCTCTTGTTGTTTTGTTTTTATAAAATTCCTGACAAGTTCCTTCTTACTTAAATCATCATGCTATATTTAATGACTTTTCTTACTTGGAAGAAAGAACTGAGAACAAAACTCAAGAAAGTAACCCTCTGTAAAAGCTCCAAGTTTGCCACAGTGGGGCCTCCAAAGGTTAATAAAACGACGAGCTCTGTCTGCAGGAAGCTTAAGTTTTAGTGAAGAAACTGTATATAAAGGAAGTCAGCAATAATGTTAATTGTCTAATAACTCTGTGTCTTCATGAATATGAATATTTTAATATGTTTAATACTTTGAAAACATACATTAGCCTTGATAAGCCAATCATATTTTAAATGAATCCAGCTTACTTTTTAAAGGAAAAAAGTCAATTTCAAAGTCCTGTAAACAACTATCTAAATGCTGAAGTAAGACAAGTGACAGGGTATGAAGACTGGGTTTTAAAAAAAAAAAAACACTAAAATTTTCGGATAGATTATACATGCCTTCAGTACCAAATTCAAAAGGCACAAGAGGCTATGCATTTTAAGTAAACCTCGCCCTCCTTTCTCCATGCTTGTGTGACTACCCACTTCCCTTCTGCAGAGGTAGCTACTAACACCACTTTCTTCAGTTTCCTTTCAGAAGGTTTTTAGTACCTAATAAAAGATTATGACAAAGCTTAGGCAAGCACATTTGTGAAATATATCCTGTGCCCTTTTGCTCTTCTTTCAGAGCCCTTTTATCTTTCCCAGGTAACAAGGATTAGTATGTGTGATATTGCGTCTAACAGAAAAATCACACAAACTCATTCTTACAAAGTGGATAGTGGCTTTAATTATCCTTCCCTGGAGAATTTGCATTGTTAGGGATCTCTTTAGGAAGAAGGCAATGCTTAACACAAGGTAATAAATCCCAAAAGTAGAATTAGACATCAAGGATGGGACATGAGGGCATAAATGGAAGGGATGGGTGATGTGTATTTGAATAGCAATTCCCCTTCTAGTGGGGCTCTTAACTATTCATGCCTACATATTTTGGTCCTGGGATTATTCTTTGGTTAGGAAAAAGCATAATTATGCTGATCCCAGGGCAGGGATGAGCATCAAGATCACGTCTAATGACTAATGAACATGTATCAAGAATGTGTGTGAATCCCAAAAGGTGGTATTATTACTAGCTCTATTTAAAAGATAAGGAAACTGAGACTCAGGTAACTAAGGTTAAGTAACTTGTTCAAAGTCACACGTCACTATTAAGTGGCAGACCTGAGATTTTCATGAACATATAAAGGTCATTTTTGCCTGAAGTGCTTTTTGCCAGTGGTAGTTAATCATAACAGAACATTAAATCAATAGAGAAGAGCTAACTGAATCCCATTTGCACATACTAACAATATATAATCTAACTTTGATTTAACTAAGTGAATTATTTTACTTCCCTTTTCTCATAAATGATTGTTTTCCTTTTAATTATTAATAAAAATAATAATCATTCATTCATTTACATGAAACCCCAAAATTGCGTAGGCAGTTTGTGCATTATTGTGTCTTATTTACCAGCAGACTGGATGATTGCTTTTTTAAATGCACACATTTCCTCAAACGTCTGTTTAACTTCAGGTGAGAAACTGCAGTAAACCTTAATTAGAAATTACTTTCTCACCAAGGTGGAAAGCTAATGGGCGGCGGCTCTTCACATGACAGCAGATTAACGGTTCTTGATAACTTGTCATCTCCAACTGGTTAGAACAACTGTTCCCTTTCAGGATGTTTCTTTCTCAACTCTTCTCCATGGCCTTGGTGATAAACGTTTAGAAATTGGGATACATCCAGTAATGTAATCTATTCTCATGCAGTTGATCTTGAAAGCCTTGAAAATAAAGAACATGATGAGCAGGGAGTGACTTCTATTAGATACTGTTTGTGAAAATGAGCTTTCTGCACCGATTCCTAGAATCATTAGAGAATCGTTATAAGACTGAGAAGGCAGGGATGGATCCCTTATAATTCAGATATGCTGGAAAATTGCTTTTGCTTGTTTTTGAATTCTTAATGAGCTCAGATTTCTTCAAAATTAGTTTTATTACAGTAATGGTAGGTATCCATCCACTAATATAAACCACAACACAGAAAAATCTCCTTAAGACTTTTGTACAGATTTACCTTCCATTGTCTTTGCATCATAAATAAATTATTCATAGCCTCTTATGAACCTCAATATAAATTTGGACGTTCATGTTTAAAAAGTGTGTGTTGGTTATTATTTATTTTATGGCATTTGCTATTAAAATCTGTAATCACTTCAGAAAGCCTAGTTTTCTTTCTTTCTCCCTATATTGTTTTTTTTATTAGTATCAGGTGCACAAGACAAAGTAATACTTAGACGTTTATCATTTATATCCCTCACACTGTGTGGACCCCCCGTCCCCCATCCACTACCCCTCTGACATCGCACAGAGCAATCACATTTCCACTGTCTCTATTCTTAATGCTGTACTCCGCTTCTTGTAAGTATATACATACATATATATACACATATACATATATATGTATATACATACATACATACATACATACATTTATATATATATAAACTTGTAGTTGACATTCATAGAAAGCCTAGTTTTCTGACCGGAGATCAGGGCATGTGGTAGAGTTTATTCCCCTCATCAAGCTGTATCATAATTAAAGATAAAATAACTGAAATCTAATGAGAGAGACAGATTTTATTTCTATCTTATACAGAACACAGGGCATTGTTCACCCCACGTAGTCAATAAATATTTATTTACCGTAACTAAATCCCTGATGTTTCATCAGAATGCTCTTCTGACCTTTGAAGTTAGCTTTCATTACTTTCCCTAAACTGATATCAAATCTGTCAAAGTCCTCAGGCTCATTTCATAAACAAGCACATGTCATTCAAACGAACGAGCAGGAATAATCTCGAACAACAAATTCCATTAAAAAATGTGTGCGTGTAATATCATCCTAGTTTGCTTCGCCATTGTCAAATAATTTAATATTTGAAAATGTGCATTGTCTTCCTGAAGCCGAGTGTTAAAGGATCAGTGGCATTCCATGGAAAAGAATAAATCATCAGATTCCTGTTTCTTAATGTCGGGATCGTCCCGCAAGTATGATCAGAGAAATCAGTACTGCAGAGTATGAAGATAGAAGTACAAACTATTACAGGGTTGGTTTAATTTTGTCCAGCAAATCCATGAGGGCAAAAATGACTTAGTTAGGTTAGCAGATTAGGAATACAATTTTTCAGCCTCCTTTGCAATGTGTAGGGGTAAGTGGTCATTCCATTGAGGATGAATACATCAATACATGGCTTGATTTGAATATGTGTAAGTAAATAAACCTTTACTTTCGTTAAATGTATTTCTTGCCTTGGTTCCTTTGTTCTTATTTTGTTTAACAAATATTAAAGTTTTCTAATTTGCTGATAGCAGTAATTTTGAGTACCATGATTGCATTAAAACGACTGTAGTTTGGAAGGTGAAGGTCGTATCACTTATACGTGTTTGTGCAGTCAGCACCTGTCTACCGCTTGTCAGGGCGTGTCTGGGCTGCGGAGGTACAGGGGGAGTCAATTCCACTGTTGCCCACAAGGACCTCACCGTCCCACTAGGGAGGCAGGTCAGTGGCAGACACTTGCAGAACAAGGACAGGCTTGGTGGGGTCTGTCTGGTGTTGTGGAAACTCCAGGAGATGTGTCTGGCCCACGCCAGGACTTCTCAGACGAAGCAATTTCTGAGCTGCAAGTGAGCAGGGGAAAGCACGAAGGAGCAGTCTTCAGAGACAGAGAGCATTATGAGGTGGGATGAGGGTGATACTACAGTAAGAATTAATTCCATTATGTTGGGAAGTATGCAGGTCTGAAAAAGCCCTCCTGTGCCCTCTCAGATCTCTGAGATTTGGGATCCCCAGTGCCAAGTTCACCAAGAGAACCACATCTTTAACTGTACTTCTTGTTTGGGGCCTAGAGGGATTTGGTCGAGAGGGATGTGGGCTTAGAGGAATTTGGGGCCGAGCACACCCCATCTCTAACATTTCTCCTACCACATACTCCCTAAGGGTTTGGCACCCTTTCCAGGATTCTTCACCAGCACAGTTTGGGCACAGTGTAGCCTGCCCTGGAGTGAAGTGAAGTCCACTCCAAGTTTGAGAATCATTTCTTGAGGTTGTAGAATGTCATTTGACTGTGAAGTAATGTTCTCCTTTGGTCAACGTTTGCCACATTGGGGTATGTCAGGCAAACCTGGCATCTGTAATATATAGGTATACAGTTGACCTTTGAACAACATGGGGGTTAGGGGCACTGACCCCTGAGCAGTTGAAAATCCATGTATAACTTTTGATTCCCCCAAAACTCAGTTGTCCCTCAGTATCTGCAGTGGATTGGTGTCAGGACCCCCTTGGAGACCCAAATCCACGGATGCTCCAGGCCCTTATATAAAATAGCACAGGACAATGCATACAGTCAGACCTCTGCATCCCGAAATTCCTCACATGGATGGAAAATACTGATCTGCAGTGGGTTGAATACATGGATACGAAACCTGGGGATACAGATGGCCAACTGTATGTTCAATGAAAAAAATGCAATTATAAGTGGACCCACATAGTTCAAACTCATGTTGTTCAAGTGTTAACTGTACATAACATTATCCATCTCAGTGGCAAGTAAGGGAAAGCTATCTCCTACTTGATGTGTGTAGAAATTTGTCTTTAATTCACAAATATCTCCGTCTTGGCAATAGACACCATTGAATCTTACATTAATATAAATCAAGCACAGCCTAAACTGAGTGGGCATCTAATGTCCTGAGTTGGATCTTGTACATGCTGTACAAGTCAGCATTGTAGGGCTGCAACACTGTTCTGGGGGTTAGGGAACACTGGTTTTGATTTTTGCAGTGATAACATCTAACGTTCTTTCCAGCTTGGAGATGCTATACTTTCCTTTTAAGACTCAGGGTGTGTTGGGGTGGAAGTGGCGGGTGAGAAAGAAAACAGGCGATGGAGAAACGGAAGGGGAAATTATAATAACTTACATTCATGAGATGGGATTAGGGTTTGATGAGTAAAAAGTATTGGGTTTTATTCAGTCTAAGACATTATACTTGTTCTACTCAGTAAACACTCGTATAAACTCATGCCTTGCTAGTGACAATCCACTGTGAAATGAAGTTGCATTTGCTAACTCTATTTCAAAAGCTCTGCTTACTCAACCATTTATAGAACATTTGATAAATAATTTTTCCTATAGAAAACTTTAAATGAAAGCCACTGAGAGAGTGTAAGATTCCTAGACCCACATAATTTCTACCACCACACATCACTTTTATCACTGTCTACCAGTCGATGTTTATGCAGTAAATACGAATCAATGGTTTAAAGAAATGAAAAAAAGAAAAGAAATGGAGAGCAAGTGGGTACGAGGTACATGCCGTAAGTTGTGTTTTCTGTTGTAACTAAGTCTTGACTTGCCCATGTCAGTTCTTTCTTAGAAACCTTCCATACATATGTGCTGATTTCCCTTGCTGGTGTTAAAATTTGCATTTCATTTTCCAACTTTTGACTTTTGTCTTCCAGACTGCATAAAATTATTTTTCTGAGTAAACACACACACAAATAGATACTATTTAAATTTAGGCTTTCTATAGAAAGCTGTGTATAAATTAAGATTGTTAACACAGTGACATTTTAATGTAATTATTTTTTAAAACTTGCAGATATATTTGTGGTATACTTAGACATTTTTAGCCTGAAATGATTAAGAAAACCTGGAATTCATTAAATAATCTTGGTGCAGTTACAAGATAATAATAGAAAAAAACACATCTGTTTTATTCTCATAAATATATATAATAAATTAATATTTATTTTAATAAATATATGTTAAATAAATAAATGTATATATATTTAGTCATAAGGGAACCATCATTTTATGAAGAAAGAATAACTAGTTTGGTTTGGGGTCATATTTTAGGCCATTTGTGATATAAACATGTTTTCTAATTTGAGAGTTATATGTGGAGAAATTTAAAACTAGTACTTTATTTTGAAGTAATCAAATCATTTTTTCTATTGCTTTTTGGTATTCCTCTAACTTTTTGTGTGCCATCTTAGTTCTCTGTCAGGGATCTTGATTTTCCAACTCCCCTTTCTCTGAAAAATGCAATTTTGGGAGACAGAAGTGACCTAGTAAGGGCACTGATTTCTTCATTTTTTGCTATGTTCCTCTCAAACTAAAGCTCCTCAAATCTTTAAAGCTCTTTAAATCTTTAAATCTTTAAAGCTCTAGGCCTCCCCAATCTCCAAGCTTCCCAAGGTGTACCCCAAATATATAAGCAGTTTAACTCTGAATAGAACACAACTTCAAGACAAGGCATTTTGTACACTTGTGTGTTTTCAAATTGCTACTCTCCACCCAGTACAGTGGGGTCATGAAATCAATTTAGTGGGTCGTGACTAGCTCATTTATTTTTGTTAAAATCAATAGAAAATGTCAGAGTACAGGGCAACATTGTTGTTTCATGAAACTATTTTAATTTGTATACATTTGTGTTTGTATGTATACTAATTAGGTATATAAAATATGTTTCTTACAGTGGGTCATGGTAAAAAAAAATGTGTGAAAACCCACTCACTATATCTCCTTTCAACAAGACTGCACCACCACGCAACCTTTTTTAAAAAATTGTAGAGGGCCATGCCTATTGCCCAGGGCGTTGTGGGAATTGGCCACAATCCCGAATGTTTTCCTGTGCAAATCAGGTCATGCTTGATTTCCAATGGCCTCCATTGACTCCTTACAGTGTTGAGGTCCTCGCTGTTTGGACCCCTGTCCATCCAGGGAAGGAAGGGAAGGAGGAAGGAAGGGAGGGAGCATGGGAGGGAGAGAGTTTAGAGAACATAAGGAGGAGGACGATTGTCAACTTCACTATTTGCTAGCAGCTGATTCTACCTCTCCTTCTTTGGTGACATTCTAAACCAGTTAAGGGAAGGTTGCATTGATTAATACAGGAAAGCACAATTTCCAGCGGAACTTACGTCTTTTTCATTTTTTGAGAGTATATTCGGTGGGCGCAGCACATCCTGCACCCTTTGCGTCAGGAGGGGTCACACTCTTGCCATCTCCCTATCGGCAGCCCCCAGGTGGAGGCTGAGATCGGCCAGGACCAGGAGGCCTCAGGATCCAATGTCAGGGTTTGGCTGTGGGTACTCTGTAAATGGGGATGCAAACTCAGAACATGGCTTCTTGTCCAAAGAACCCCAGAATGTATCAAAACACAGAATGTGCTAAAACAGTTATAATGTTTTTGTCATTCTCAGACCACTGCCTAAAGATACGGAAGGGACCTTGAAAATCACTGGTTTTACCATTTTTTCCCCTCACATTTCTTCAACGCTAAATAGACGGAAATCCAACTTAAAGCCTTTACGGAAGAATGCCCAAAGGAAGTTTAAATTCTTTTCCCTAAGTAACCCATTTCAGCAATATTTGATGGTGATTGTGCCCATTAAGTATGAGACATTTGGACTGACGTAGGTTGTGGTTAATTCTGACAGAGTATTTGATTGATTAATAACAAGTGGGTCTGTGACTACAGGGAAACAGCATCCGATTTTCCGTGGTAACCCCTTTTTCACAGCTGAGCAGCCGAGTACTAAGCGTGGAGTGTATTCCCTCACACATGCTCTTTTGGCCCCCGCAAAAGGAGTGCTTTGAAAATTTTGATAAGAGACATTTATAATAGAAGCAAACAACGTGTGGCTGTGACTAGAGAAATCGTGCGTTTGTGGGAATAGAGCTCAGAATTGTGCATGTTGGAGCTATAATTACATGAGAAACAAATGGGTAGTGCAATTGTCATGTCCGCGTCTGCATTTCTCTTTGTGAGCACTTAGCTGGATAACTGAAGCCTCTGAGTAGTTTGCAGAAAAAAACAGGATTAATATTGCCTCTCAGCTGGACGCCAGAGAGAAGCTTCTTGGTGAGATGGGAGGGGAATTAATGGGATTTAAGTTAGAACATTTTCCTGAAAGTAAATGCAGGAAAACATTCAAGATACAGCCCACTGTCCTCAATGCAGCGAAGGGCTCCTTTATGATTCGGTACCCATTCCCTGAAACGCTTGCCTGCCCTGAGGTCAGCCCACTGACTGGAAATTCCACAAATGTAACAGCTACTATCCCTTGGCCTGTTTTAAAAACACAGAAAGAGAGAGAGAGACACAGAGAGAGAGAGAGACAGAGACAGAGAGAGAGAGAGACAGAGAGAGAGAGAGAGAGAGAGAGAGAGAGAGACAGAGACAGAGACAGAGAGACAGAGAGAGAGACAGAGACAGAGAGAGAGAGAGAGAGAGAGAGAGAGAGAGAGAGATTTATCCAATCAGACTTGGATAAAATCAGTTTTCTACCAATGCCTTCCTTGTGAATAATACCTGATGTTATTGTGAGTCATCAAAAATGATTAGAGGGATTCTTGAGTTACATTGTTCTGGTGCACCACAAGCCAGGAGAAATGTGTTTTTAAATGAATTCTACTTTTTCACCGGGCTCTTTCAGTCTGTGATCACCTCCATATTGCCTTCTCTTTCTCTTGATTTCACCATTTTCTGGAGCTGTCAAGGGAGGAAAAAGAGTATGTGCAGTTGTTCCTGGAGCTTCCCTTTCCTTCTTATTGGGTAGGTCCTGTAACATCATGGATTTGTCCTCATATTCTAGGACTGGATTGTGACTGTCAAATTACAAGTTTCAACTCATAAGTGGATCATAAAGTCAGCCTACTGGGTCTCTCCACTTTTTGTGTGTTTTTTTTTGTAAATGAACTGGAATCAAATAGAAACTATCACAGTGCATTACCCATAAGACAACAGGTTTTGTTTCATATAACCTTTGTCTCATTTATACACATACATACATATACGAGTTCCCTTGTGTGTTGTGGATTCCAATAAGTGTATTTCTTACTGTGTGTCATTTTCATTGAAACCTACTTATCTAGGAAACCAAGGCAAAACTTAAATAAACTATCATTTTAGCTTTCGTTGACCGTCTTTGCTGTTTGCAGCAATAATAAAATTTTGGCATGTGTCAAAGGTACTTGACTTTCAATGCACAAATGGGAAGTTTGGTCTTAGACACTCCTGTTACTTATTAGGAAGGTAAAGCCACTTGTCTGAATGCAGCAAAATGCAGGAGACAGAGGGAAAGAGAAGAAAAGCGAACAGTAGAAAGGTAGTGGAAAAATACGTGGCAAGTCTTGGGTTCTTAGTGAATAGGCATTTCAAGGACGCCCTCACATAAATGCTGTAGGGTATTTCCATACACATAGAAGTTTTAGAAGTGAACATATTACCGTGTTCCTTTGTAGGTTACCGTCTTCTTTTCTCTGGCTGCCTTGAGGATTCTTTCTTTGTCGTTGATTTTTGACAGCTTCCATACAATGTGCCTTGGAGAAGGCCTGTTGGGGTTGAGGTAATTAGGTGTTCTATTTGCTTCTTGAATTCGAGGATCCAGTTCTTTCCACAAGTTTGGGACGTTCCCATTGACTATTTCTTTGAATATACTTTCTATTCCCTTCTCTCTTTCTTCTCCTTCTGGTATGCCCATTATTCTTATATTGCTCTTACTGATAGAGTCAGAAAGTTCTTGTAGAGTTCTTTCATTTCTTTTAAGTCTCAAGTCTCTTTCTTCTTCCACCCGTGTCCTTTCCAGGTTTCTATCTTTGATGTCACTGATTCTTTCCTCCATCTGGTCAACTCTACTTCCTAAGCTGGCTATTTTGTTCTCCATTTCTTTTATTGAGTTCTTAATCTCCAGAAATTCTATTTCACTCTTTTTAAAATTTCAATGTCTTTGGTAAAATGTTAATTTTGTTCTCCGATTGTGTTTCTGAGTTCATTAATCTGCCTGTCTGTGTTTTCTTGCATCTCGTTGAGTTTTTTAAGAACTGCAATCTTGAATTCTCTGTCATTTAAGTCACATATTTCCATATTTTTAAGTTCATTTTCTGGAGACTTTTCATTTTCTTTCTGAGCTGTCTTGTTGCCTTGGTTATTCATGGCCATTAATGATTTATTATTTCTCTTCTTAGACATCTACAGGAGTGGATTCTGCAAGAGGTTCATAGAAAGAGGTCTTCCTTTTGTTTTCCAGTAGGTGTTGGTAGAATGTTTTATTTTCTCTCTGAATGTAGCCTTTTATTCTTTATCACACTCTATTGTTATGTTTTCTCTGCACTATTGTGGCTTCTCACACAATGGGGGGATTCCCTGGAAGGCGGGCTTCTCCTCTGTGAACAATTGACCTTGGTCATAGGGCACCACCTCCATGGGGGAATGTGGAAAGCTTCTGAGGTTTCAAAGCTCTTCCTGACCCAGATTCAGAGCCTGCGTGCTTCAGCAGCTCTTTTTACTCCTGCAGGGATCTGCACAAATAGGTGGAGACAGGGGTGGAGTGCGTTGCGTTGTGAGAGGTGGCCCAGAGCAATGGCGGTGACCACCACCACAGCCGGTACTGCTTCCATAGCTCCCTCCCCTTTGCCGGAACTAGTTGGGCTGTGAGTCTGAGTCTGTGGACCACAGTTCTCAGAACTGCGGCTAGGTTCAGTGCCTAAGGCATCCATTCTCTGCAGCAGTGAGGGCTTAAACTACCGTTTTTGGCCTTCTTCCTTCAGTCTTTGCTCCCAGGTCTGCGTCCTGCACCCGTGGGGCTCCATCTCCACACTTCTCCCTTCCCTCCTCTTCTGCTCATGCAATTTGCCTATCTTTAGGTGAATTCAGCAGTGAGACTCTTCGTCTTGCCTGTCTGCTATGCAGGGAGTCCTTTGTGGAATTATAGTTGTTCAATTTGTTGTAAATTCGAGGGGAGATTTCCGGAGGCTCACCTCACGTCGCCATTTTTTATGACATTTGACCTGCATATTCTTGACGATGTTTCTAACTTACTAGATTTGACCAATCCCTCACTCTATGATCCCCAAGCTCTGACAACCCTTTGAGAGGGACCCTGATAGAAAGAGGTTACTCTTAGAAATATTCAGTAAACTCTAGAGACCCAGATCTACTACTTTATTAGCAAGGTAAACTTGGACAAAGAACCTTTGGATACAGTTTTGTCATCTGTAAAAGTGGGTAACATGACTTTTATTCAGTCAACAGGCAATTATTGTTGAATGCCTCCTATATGTGAAACTGATAAACAAGTATGACACTTGCCCTGATGGAACCTATAGTGTAATTGGGGAGATAAGCATAAAATAAATAATCAACAATATATGTGTACTTAAAAACAGTGGTAAGTACTGCAAAGGACAAGAATAACTTACCTCAAAAGGTTATAAAAAATTAATAAGACGTTAGCTGGAAAAGGCCTGACTATCAGTTCTTAGGTAAGAACTCTTATTAAAGAGTAGGCAATAAACGTTTGTTAATCAAATGATAGATAACTGGTCTAACATGATGTTCCCAGAGACCCTCTCCCAGCAGGAAAGAGGTAGGTTGGCATTGAATAGGACCTAGACTAGGTCCTACTAGTTAAAATTAAGCACTAGAAGTCTTAAAATCTCTACTTAAAAGCTCTGTAGCTGAGGGCTAGTAGGTGATCACTGTGGACATCAGGATTCGTATCTGTAAACTGGGGATAGTGCTACTCTCATTCAACCTCTGTTTTGTTGATGTTTAAATAAAGTAACAGACGTGTGAAAGCGTCTTGTAAGGATCTTGGTTGCGGGTGTTATGTAGTGGCTGTCTCTGAACTCTAAACTCACATCCGTCAGAATTGGGCCACAGACCTCCCTGCCACACCTAACGTGGGTTCCCAGTCCCGTACGTCTTCTGCAGGAGCCTTAGAACCACACGTGGAGCCCCCTGGTCTATCTGAGATGGCTCTCAGATCTTTGATAGTAGGCTCTACAGAAGTGGCACAGAGTGTGCCTGGCTTTTTACCCCATGTTAAGGGACTAGTTAGTTTATGGGACTCCTGGGGAGAAGCCTCTAGCTTTGAGAGATGCAGGAGACCAGGAAACTAATACATGAGAATGTGCACCGTGTAAGTAGAATTTGGGAGCTAAGTAGGCTCTAAGCACACACATGACTTCCACTTATTGTGTGCTATGTGTGCTGCTTTGTTTACCTTACTTTATCTCATCCATACAATTGAAGAGAGGTTACATGACTTACTTAAGGTTGAACAGTTGCTAAGTAGTAAAACTGAGATGGGAGCCAGGTCTTTCTGACTCCAAAGAGCAGGCATTTGGCCACCATACCACAGAGAAGGCATGAACTACCATGCCACCCATAGAGAATTTGGGTTAGTGAGACCCTACTGATACAAAGCCACACCACAGGCTTGATGCCTCCAAAGGGCAGCTGTCCCACCCATTACTGAGGACTCAAATAAGAACGAGAGACAAAGGTTTCTCTTTCTGAAGATAGGGTTTCAGCTCAGCAAATACTCATCCCTCTACCCCTCATCCATGAGGCTCGCCCAGAATCCTTCCCCCCAGGAGAATCACAGAGGGGCTGGCCAGTGTCTCCAGCCATGCATTTAGTCTGGGCTTGATATTTGTTAGCAGGGTTCCTTGCCAAATAATTAAGCAACTCATGGAGAACTTTGACCTTAACTTGTACACACAGGGGAGCATGCTGAGTAAGTCTGAACAGCAATCCCGGGAATAGCCGCAGCTCAAGGGGTCATTGCTCCCTGACTCTTTGGAGTAAAAATCAAAGATTAATTCCATCCATACACCTACACTAACTCTTGTTCAGTCTCCCCAGAGTGGAATCAAGAGGAAAATTACGTGAAAAATACATGAGATAGGGACACAGATTGTCACCATCCTGGAAATAGATGTTACCCTAACTCTATGTGTGTCTCAGTTGGTAGCCCAAGTCAACGAGACAAACAATAATATAAATCACGATACAAGAAATAACACAAGCAAGCTGCAACTTGTCTGATTCCTGTGCACCTGCATTTTGGTTGAGAGAGTGGAAATGCACACTCCTGGACCTTGAACAAAGTCTCCTGGATCTTGTTCTCCCTCTTTCTTAGAGGAGGGAATGTAGGTTGACATGCGTGGCTTTGGACCCCAGCATCACTTAACCCCAGAACTAAGACGCTTAACTTTTGTGATGGCTTGGGTAAGCCCTTGGCTCCTGACTCTTGCTTGACCCCTTATTCTGCTCTTTTCAGTCTTGCTCTTGGGACCAATGTTACCCATATTCAAGAGAAATCAGTGCATTTCTGATGCCATTGCTTTTGTTTGTACAGATCTGATTTTATTCTTATAAATACTCCCTCACCCCTCTGTAGGGGACTAGAGTCCTGCCCCTGTACTTCAACCACATGGGGACCTGCTTCTGGCCAGCTTTGACTTCTGGAGCCTGCAGTCAGCCTGTTTCTTTACCACCACCACCCACCTGCTCACACCTGTCAACCTCACCTCCCACTTGTTCCTGTCACCATGCTTTCCAGAGATTCTGCCTTACCGGTGTGGACTTGTACCTATCAAACATGTGTTTCCGTATGCCTGGGTCTAGTTTCAGGTTCCTTTGAGGACCCCATCCAGTGTGAACTACCTTCTCTCAGCTAATCCTTTCACCTGCAATAAACAGCAGCAATAATAATATCATTTATCATGTATTTATTGTGCACCAGCACTTTCAGTCCTTCATTCTCGCCAGCTGTCTTGGTCCCGTTCCCAGCTCTTGGAGCAGTCTGGTTATTAGCAGAGGGAATGAAAGGACCCCTTGGTCAATAGGTCAGTAGGTTAGCCTGATCATTTCTGCTGTTGGTACTTGCTCATTTCATATGCTGAAGTTGGGCCCTGGTTCCTTTAACTGGTTTTATATTTTGATCCCTTTTGCTGATTCCTGCCTGGATCCCCCATGAAAGACCTCAAGACTGACCTGTAGTCCCTGTGTGAGAAAATCCCTGAAACTCATTGCCAAGCCATCTGGTGCCATGTTATGCCAGGCCTCTTATACAGAAGGTGCCAAACAAAATGTATACACATTTTAAGAAAGGAAAAATACTGTATTAAAATTGTAATACTCAATATACACCATTAACAAAAGACGAATACAAGTCATGTTTGACTTCTGCAATTACAAGAGGTGCTCAACATGGTTACCATCAGCGTCCAGACACTTCTGATTACAGCAAACTACTGCTTGAGCAACGGTGATGAAAGTGTCCACTTGTATCCTTTTTTTTTTGACATCCCCGGTATATCTGCCTGGTAAATGTGTCAGGCCAAACAGCAGCCTGCCTTATGCTGGGGTGAACCTATCAGTCTGGTCCCTTTTGCTGGGGTCTCTGCTGCTGCCGCCATGCTGACTCTTCTTCCTTCTGCCCTCACTTGGAACCATCTCTGGTCACTGGCCTTGCCCTGGTGGACCATTCTGCTCACTGGACCTCAGATTCAACACATGCTTATATGTTTTAAAGTCTTTATTAGGTTCAACCTATTAGGGAGTTTGAGGTAAGGTGACTTGATGGCAAACTTAATTTTCGTTCTCCTTCCCCACCTCCTATAGTAATTAGCTATCAATTAAATGCTATTTTTCTGGCTCAGTGTAATAAATCAGTTTGTTCTTGGAATTCTCACTAAACTGACTTTAGCACAGTTTAGTAAATTGGCATTTGCTGGTAGAAAAATAATCTTACTGTGTTTAACTAAACAAGTTAAAATGTGTTGTCTCAATTGTCAAAACTGTTTTTGTACATTTCCTGTGTTTTGTGTTGTTTTTTGGAGAAGCGAAATTATTCACATTATTGTAATTCCGTATAGTTCAAACCCAGAACAAAGGAAGTGATGCGGATCCTTTAGCAGAAAGGTCATTTGAGTCATTGGAGTCCTGAACTGTAGTGGGGACTAGAGCTGCTGTTGATGCTCAGCAAATTTCTTCAGATTATGACACCACTCATTATGGAGATAGTTTTCCATGTGAATATTTGCACTGCAGGAGACCCATAGAGACACTCACTTGTAAACAAAGGTGGGTGGTGTGAGGAGGAAGTGAATCCTTCATCGGACTCTAAGAGATTCTCAGAACATCTTGCTCAACAATTACTGCCATTCTTTATCTTTTAGAACAGAGGTGATTGAGAGAATGAAAGAAAAGCATTAACGATAATAAAAACATGAATTCTGATAGGATATTGTAGGATAACAACTTCAAAGTAATAGACCTGATCTTCTCCTCAGAGAGGCTGATAAAGATTCTGACTCCTGATCAAAATTGGTTGATACTTACTGTTGAACACACAGCACCGAGCAAGGTCTCTATGCCTTCCTTGGGTTGGTTAGCATAAGTGATTAGAAGAAGGGGTACAGCTCGCTTGTTTTGATGATTTCGTTCACATTTGTGAAGGAAGAGGGTAGTTTTGCAGAAGAGAAATCTTTCCAGTGTTTCCATTGAGAATTAGCCTGTTGATGAGGAAATTCAGAGAGCAAAGGCCAATGTAGCTTTTGGTTAACATATTGCATAATTCAGACTGACTAAACCTACAATTCCTGGTAACTCCATTGAATCTTTGGCAAGCTTTGGAACTAGATAGGGAGTTATCAGATCTCACTCCAGGCTAAAACTAGCAATCGTATTATTGGGTCAATGATTTTGCATTCTGGTCAGATTTTTTTAGGGTTCTTGCAAACAACAGAGACCTATCCACATCTACTGCAAGAAAAAGGAGGAAGATTGCACGGATATAGGGAAGTTGAAACCACAGAATCATTAGGAACATGGAGTCTCTCTTTTTCCTCATGCTCTTCTCTCTGTGAATTTGCTTCATTCTGTTTTGTTTCCTCATAACTTCAGCTTCCTAGTGGTCCAGAACTTACCTCATATCCCTTTAACTTAGCTGCCATATCAATCTGACTCAGACTTCTAGTTTCATAATTTCAAATTCCCAAGTGGGGAGTCTCATGGGCCCATACTAATTTTTTGAGCCAGGCAACCAAGTCACAGGTAGTTTAGTCAGCCTTAGAATAGACTGGATTTGTCAGGAGCCCAATATTTGTTCAATCAGCTCTACTCCAGGGTCAAAGAGCAGAGTTAGTTTGTTTAGAGCAGCAGAGGCTATGGACAGGGCAGATTCCTGCATATAAATAGACAGGTAGTGGTTAGTGTTTCATGGATGCTAGTCGTGAGTCTGAACACTGAACTGGAGTGAAAGAGAAACCAATGCTCTGGATGGAGACCACAGTCTAGTCTTCTTTCCTTTCAAGTTTTGAAATTCAATGCTGAATTTCATTCAATTCAATGAAATTCAATGACCTTTTCTCTCCTGTTAGAAGGTGGTCTGTCCTATATCCCTTCAGTGAGAACACTTCTCTCCTGCCCCCAGGTAAAAATTAAGACAAAAAACTGCCAGGAGAGTGATCACTGAGAAGAAAAAGGGCAAATGGGGAGAAAAGGAGCAGAAGAATGGGGGATGAGCTGGCTGGAAATGAGATCCTCAATTTCCACTCAGAAAATTGATGCATTTCCATGGTGCCAAGCCATAAAATAGATGGGGGGTGGAGGGGAGTGATAGGAGGTTTGAGGGAAAGGAAGAGGGAAGGAGAGGGGGATAAAACAAGGGGGAAGACAACAGGAAGGAGAGGATTTTGGATAGTGGGCCTCAGAAGGTGGGAATTCCACCTTGATGTCTTTGAAATAATATTGCCAAAGGATAGGACAAAAGGCGGACTTAAAATGGAGACAAACCACCGAACCAGGCTGGCTTTCAGTGTTCCCTCATCCTGAAAGCACGCCAGTAGACAAGTTCATGAGCAACCTCTGAGGCAGTACAGCTCAGCATGAGTGTCTCAGCTTCTAAACCAGTGCCAATTAGAGATGTACCAGAAAACAAGCATTTGGAGATTCCAGATGTCTGTACTGGGTTGTGATATCTTGGTTTGTCGTTCTAACCGACGGTCAGAGTTGCAGATGACATTTAACTGTTGGGATAAGTTCATCTGGCTTTAAAATAGAAAATGTATTTTCATTGAGCATATACCCTTTAGGAAGAAGATAAAGATGTCTTTGTTCTTTTGCATATTTTAACTTGCTTCTAACATTATCCATCTCTTCTAACTGAATGTCCTATGGTCTTGTCTGGAAAGCCAGATAGGTCAAGTTCCTAAATATTTGGTCTTGGGCCCAGTGCTTACCTTGCACAAATCACTAGAGTAATCTTTTACCCTTCTTTTCTCGGCACTTAAAAAAGGGTCTGCTTGCTGAACTCCTGAATTCATTCTACTAAACCTAGCTCAGACGCCCCATATCCTTGAAGCTCTCACAAAATCCTAAAGTTACTGTGCCCCCTGCATTTTGGCCAGCATGCACCACTCTGTATTGTAGTTAGGTATCTGCATGACGATCTCCCCCAGTAGTCTAGGAACTCTCTGCCCACTCACCTGTGACTATTTCACTTCTGAACCTCCAACACGGAGCGCAGTGTGACTAGCCCACAGTCAGGAATCAACGAATGTTAGTTGAATTGAATGGACTACATATGTTCAGTATGGTCCAGCATTCACAGTATTCTCCGGGCCCCTTCTGGTAAGTGGTAACTTTGGTGTAGAAGGAAGAGCACCGGCCTTGGAGTCAGCCCTTGCTTTGTTCATTTAGGAATGTGTGGCTTTGGTCACAGTCTCCCTGAGCTTTGGTTTGCTCATATGTAAAATAGGAGTAATGATTCCTGTTGCTCAAGGCTTCTGTGAAGATGAAATGAAAAAAAAAAAAAAAGATGAAAAGTCTTTATAAAGTGCTGTATTTAAGCAACATAACATGAGAAACATCCTTTTGGAATTTTAAAAAATAATCTTTCTTAGGTGTGCGCACCAAGACGGACCTACTTTCTGCTGAATCCTGACCTAGAGATGAAAGCCATGCTGTTGTGAGAACACTAAATACAAGACATCTGGTACACTGCCTGGCATATAGTCGTCACCGAGTGAATGATAGCTGTCATTACTGTTATCACTGCTATTATTAGGAGAATGTAGCATTTTCTTGGCTGGCTCCAAGGAAACCAGTTGTGTTATCTGAAGAGTAGCAAGTCTTCAATTTTTATATAGTTCTATAACCCTCTATCCCTGAACAAGCAACTGGTTTCTCGTCTCCTTTCTCTGTACTCCATTTTTCACTGGTGTGCTGTCAGGATGGCTTTGAGTGCAAAGAATGGGCGCTGTAAAAACCCAGGTGAGCGTGGCTATCCTCTTGCGTGGCTATGCACTTTAATTCTCTTATTATCTGTGTCTGTCAGACAGGGAAGTCTCTACTGAGGATGGTGAGGCTGCAAAAATGTCTGCATTTATCTGCAAGGCCGATAAGCTACTTTGTTTGGAAGTCTGGGTGGAGATGGAAACCTTTCAAGTACTTGATGCCATTGAGCCTTGTTAATTTGTGAAAGGGTTTTGTACTTGCCCTCTTTCTTTCTTTCTCTTTTTCTTTCTTTCTTTCTTCTTCTTCTTCTTTTTTTTTAACCATTCTTAATTTTCCAATCCTGCTTTTTGTTGGCTTCAAATGTGCTCACCCGAGTCCTGCCAGCTTTAGTTGGAAGGAATATATTTCCGAGCTTAGTTGGACATCAGTTTTTTTTGGGTGCTGCCCAGACTTTTGACAGAGAAGGTAGTGTTAAGGGGGTTGATGGTGTCTAGACAGTAAAATCAGAAACTGTGTAATTTATGTTGTATTACAGACATCCACTTCCCGGATTGGAAAACGGAAACTGGTTTTTATCTAAGGAAGTTGCATTAAAAACCAAAGCCCCTGTGTATTTCTGACCTATGAAACGTTGGAGCTTGAATAGTTTTACATAACATTCTCCAGCCCCTTCAAAGACAAGAATTAATGAGAATATTACTCTGTAGACCCAGAGATGAGAAATAAACTTCCAAGTTTCAGGGAGACAATTCATAGTGATCTTTCCTGGCTACTCCCCACTTATTAGACCCCGATAAGCTCACAGTGCAATTGGGGTGTTATACATTGGTTTCCAAGAGATATTGGAAAGTTGGAGAGGAGAGAGGCTAATAGCTAAAGAGGATGGAGTTTGAAACTGTAAAGAAGATTGAAGATTTGTCTTGGGGATAAAAAAAAGAAATCAGATTTTGCCTTAAAGAAAAAGCATGCTCTGGATTGGGAAAAAGTATAATAAAAAATTTTAAATGCCTCAATTATACCACAATACTTCATGTTTATTTTTAGGTAAATGCTCATAAACATGAAAGACTCAATATTCGTTATTGTGGGCAAAAATGGAAAGACAAAATCTTAAGCCAGGCAAACTTTTTGTGGAACTAAAGGTTTTCAAAGCCCATGAAAGCTTTCGTTTTGTTTTGACTTGGATAATTATCCAGATCTTCAATTAAAACTGTTTCTTTCAGAAAAGCATAAACTCCTCTGTGCAGAGCTATGATATATCAAAGGCTGCTATCTGAACCTTTCTAGAACACATGCATTTAAAAATGCTATAGTCTTATTAGTATTATGAATTAAACTTTGCTTATCTATCATTCTTTTTAAAATATCTTTTATTAATATCTCTTAAAATAGGAAAGTTAATTCTCCATCTTTATTCATTACCAAGGATTGTCTTGTTATCTTTATCAGCTACTAGGTTACTCTACTAGATTTAAATTTCACTTTACTAGTTCTCACTAGATTGTTAATAGGTCCTAATAGGTGCTCAACAAGTGTTGGTTGAACTGTGTGTTGTGTTGCTTCTAAATCTTCCATGAAAAGCATTTTTTAATGTGTAGTACCTGGACAGTTAAAATTTGTTTTAAAGACCAGATAATTTCAGAAATATTTGACATTAGATATTAATATCAAACATTACAAAATACAAAAAGGGGATAATGTACAATGTATTGATTGCTGAATACTCGTGAATACATTATACATATGTATAATATGCAGAACTCTGTGTAGCAGGCAGGGATTGTGATGAAAGCCTTTTCCACAGCATTGTAGCCCTTTGGCAGGAACACTTGGAGATCAGAATTGCATTAAACACTTGGGAATCTGAATTCACTTGCTCAACATGTCACCTCAGTTTGGGATGTTTATATTGCTGGCTTCCCACGGTGACAGTCTACATTCTTCAGTAGTTTCCACAGTTGTAGCACAATGCTGAGAATGTAGAGGATACAGTGGGAAATTCTTGATTCACTGGTGTATTGTCTGCATAAAAGAATGCTTTGGTAACCAGCATGAGCTGGAACATTCATATTTCATTACTGCTAATTATGGTAAAGTGCAACGATGGGAAAACGGCAGAAATAGCAATAATAATAGTCACCGTTAGTTAAAGGTAATAACAGTCATCATTAATTCAGTACTTACTATCAGCTCACTTTATCTTTCCAACAATTCTGTGAATTTGATATTATGATCACAGTTTTCCAGATATGTAAATTGAAGTCCAGGGAAGTTAGTCAAGTAACTTGACTAAAACCACAAACTTAGTAAAGACTGAAGTTATTTAGATTCAAATTGGCCTATCTTGAGTCCAGTTATTCTCTTTATTATCATCCTGTTATAGAACCTTTGACTAACCTTCTCCACTAGTTTCTCCTAAGAAGTTGTTTTCTGGCCTACCCACGTCTCCTGAACAGACCCCTCCACGTAACCATATATCATATCTTGAAAGCTAAGGGCCTTTTAAAAATAGATCTTCCCTCATCATCATCTTGATCCTTGTTCTGGTTATTTAAGCTACGTTATAAGTTACCCCAAAGCTTAGTGGCTTCAAGCAATGACAGAATTTAATTTGCTCATGGATCTGCAATTTGGGCAGGACTTAGTGGGGGTAGCTTGTCTCTTCTTTACTAGGTAGGTGTCCGCTGGGGTGGCTCAAAGAGGAATAGAATCATTATTTACATTTCTGGCAGTTGATACTGGAAAGACTCAAACAGCTGGAGGCTGATGCAGCTGAGGATCCACAGGCCTCTCTCTTCTTCTCTCTGTGATTTGCCAGGTGGTCTCTGCAGCGTGTTGGCGTGAGAGCTGCCAGGCTTCCTACACCCGAGAGAGAGTCAGGGTGGGAGAGAGAAAGTGAGACAGGTGGAAGCTGAATTGCTTTTTCTAACTTAGTCTTGGAAGTTATTCACCATCCCAGTTTTGTTTTGTTTTTTTCACGAAAAGCCAGCCAGGAAGGCTGACCCATACTCAAGGGAAGGGGAAGTAGTCTTTACCTCTTGCTGGGAGAATGTCAGAGAATTTGTGAATTGGTTTGAAAATCACTGCGGTACCATGAACCTTTTTTGAGGAGCTCCTCTCCCGTCTCATCCTGCAGCAATAGGGCCGGCCCTGGGCAGGAATGTGGAAGAAGTGTGAGTTGTCAACAACACCCATCACTGCACAACTGTGGCCCGCACCCCTTTCGGGACCTCTCCTCCCAGCAGTGATGGCCCTGTGTGGCTGTAGAGCTTCTCTGCTCTCCCAAGCTCAGAACTTTCCATCTCAGGCCACCACCCCCTGCATCTCCACGGTAATGCTTATCTAGATGAGGAGTTCACGCAGGACAGTGAAGCCCAGAGAGCTGCTGGGCACCGTCAGCAATACAATCAGCGGGCGCCTCCCCGCCCCCCACCGCCTGAGCCGCCTCTCGCCAAGGCCAAGGTCGCCCTAGCACACGTTTTCACCAGCCATACATCACTACTTCGCTTCATTGGCGTTAATGATATGCCACAGCTTTCCAAGGGTGTTTCTACCAAAACCTTCACCATCCACTTTAGTACATTGCATTCTCATGTTCCCTGAAATATTAAATCAACATGGCATTAAGAGAAGGCATGAGCTCTGGTATGGCCAACGCCTGTTCGATGGCATAGAAAAGAGGTGGGTCAGTTTTTCTAGGAAGAATACCGTGGCTGCAGAGACAAAGCAGGACTTTTGTTCTTTGGCTCTCCCGACGATTTCAGTGTGCTGGAAAATAAAATATAGCACATCGGGATTAGCATAAATCTTGCTGCATATTTTTCTCAAGTTTGTGAAAATGCATTTTTAGAAAAGAAAATTTAAGTACTAAACCTTCCTAGAGTTTTGAGAAATACTAGGGAATACTGGTTTATGTGCTACCAAAACAAATTAATATCATTTTTTCTGGAATGTTTTCTGCCTTATTTCCCAAATATCATATTTTCACTGTGTTCTTAAAGCTGAAGTAGTCTGTAGGATTTATGGTGTGAGGGCCAGCGGCTCTACACCTTGTTTTTAATCATCTTATAAATTGCATAGTGGTCTCTGAGGGCACAAGCCAAGTACATTTTCTGTTTTTTAAATATGGTGCTTGACTTGGGGTGTGTAGACATGACCTTTAGCTCCTAATTCCTAATCACTTCATCCTATGTGAGCAGTGGGTCTTATGCTACTTGACTGGACTTCCAGACTCTTTGCTCCCCAGGAGGCTGCAGTCACCTGCCCCGGGGATCCTGGGGTGTTACCACAATGCCGGGTGACTAGGCTGAGTTCAGACACAGTTGGCTATGACCATCCCGAGTGGCCACTTCGGGAGTGATTACTGCGTGCCCAGGGACTGGAAATGCTTCATCTTATTTCATCCTCTGACACAGGGGTTCATATCCATGTTTTACAAGCACAAAACCAAAGCTTTGAGAGATTAAGTAGGTTGCCCAAGAGTGCCTACTTTTCATGGTGAAAACTTGGTTCTAACCTGGGTTTTCTGACTCCACAGCCCTTGCTTTTAGTCTAATACTCTATTATAACCATTAGTAGAGTAATTTACTAATTTTCCCTCCTTTTACTGTCTTCCACTAACTTACCATAATGCAAAAAATTCCCAGTTCCTGTAGGGTTCTCTTTCTTTGCGGTATTGTTGTGCAATAAATCCTTTCTCTCATGTACTGCGAGGTAACATGTATAGTACTGAGACTCCAAATAGAAGTCTGAGAGCTTGCAGAGTTTCTACTGCATGAGGGCCAAATAAGCCTTGTTGGGTTCGGTGACATTGTGTTGCCACATAATGAATATGTTTTTATAATTGCATTGAACTCATGGGAAGCATTGGAATTGATAGTCAGCCCTGCACTGAGACTGTGGAAGAAGGAAGAAGGACCCCGCCTGCTTCCCATTGTCCTGTGTTAATTGGACAATTTTCTGAGCGAGACTGTTGGGGGACTTTGCAGAGTCCATGAGATGATAAACTATGAGAAAGTAAAAGAGCAAGTCTAGTAAAAGGAACACTGAGCAAGAAATGCCTTTAAAAATAAGGAACCTGGACGGTGAAGGGTGTTTCTTCCACCTCACCCCAAGGTTGCTGCAGAAAGAAAGGAGGAAGCAGAGACTCCCAGATTGGTATCCACATAGAAGCAGTGAAAATCAGGATTCAAAGCCTTGTCAGCTAACTCTAATGTCAGTGGCAATGAGGAGTTTGTCTCCAAACTTCTGATGGCAATTCTCTTTAGACTTTGGCTTGTGGTGTCATCCAGCCAGCTCTTACGATAAAAGACCTATATGAGTTCAATGTCTAAGCACTATACCCTAGTCTGCTGGGCTTGGGGGTGGGAAGAAGAAAAACCAGACAACTGTAACAGTGATAAGAACTGTGACTGAGAGAAACTGAGTACATTTGAGGTGGGGACAGGCCCCCATCTAAAATAGATCTGCCCACGAAGACTTACCAAAAATGGTGACATCTGAGATGAGATGAGCATTTCGTTATTTTTAAGATAGTTTTGTTACTTTCAGGTGTGTGTTTGTTTGTGTGTGTGTGTGTGTGTGTGTATTCGTATACATTTATCCCAGAGAAACTTTGAAAGCTTATATAGTAGATGTTGAATAAAAGTGAGTGGTGACAGGAACAAAGATTGTTCCTGATCTAAGAAAGAAAGCATTCAGTCTTGCACCACTATTACCTGTAAGAATTTAATAATCTTTATCAAGTTGAGGAAGTTCTCTATTCTTACATTTCTTATGTTTTTGAGTGTTTTGATTATTGAGTGGGTGTTGATTTTTTTTAAAATACTTTTCTGCCCTAGTGATATGATCATATGATATTTCTTTTTTAACCTGTGAATATGGTTGATTAGGTTGATTTATTCTTAGAATATTGAACCAGCCAACTTGATTATGGTATATAATTTTTTATATATTTCTGAATTCTATTTGGTAATATTTCATTATGGAATTTTGTGTCTATGAGAAATATTGGTCTGTAATTGTGTGTTGTGGGGTGTGTGTGTGTGTACATGTGCTGTCTGGTTTTGGTGTCAGGATAATATTAGCTTAATAAAATGAATTGGGAAATGTTCCATCTTCCATTTTCTGGAAGAGATTATGTACAATTAGTGTAAAATCTTCTTTAAACGTTTGGCAGTACTCTTCAGTGAAACTGTGTGCCAGGAGAGTTCTTTTTTGAAGCTTTAAAATTATCAATTCAATTTCCTTTATAGTTATAGGATTATTCAAAGTGATCAACTTCATCTTGAGTGAGTTGTGATAGTTTGTTTTTCAAGATTGGTCTGTTTCACCTAAGTTATTGAATTTATGAATGTGGAGTTCTTTGTAGCATTCCCTTATTTTTCCTTATATGTCTTCAGGATCTGTAGTAATATCCCTTATTTTATTTTTGATGTTGGTAATTTATGTCTTCTCTCTTACCTTTGTCAGTCTTGTTAGAAGATTGTCAATTTTATTGATTTTTTCAAACACCCTTTCATAACGTTTTTCTGTTTTCAATGTCATTGAGTTCTGCTCTTTATTATTTTTTTCCTTCTGCTTGCTTTGATTTCAGGAGGGTTTTGCTTCTCTTATTCTGTCTTCTTGAGGTGAAAGCTTAGATGAATGATTTGAGACTTTTCCTCTTTTCCAATCTAAGCCTTTAGTGCTATAATTTTCTTTCTTAGCATTGCTTTAGCTGTGTCCCACAAATTTTAACATTTTCTATTTCATTTCAATGTATTTCCCAATTTTCCCTGAGACTTCTGTTTTGATCCATTGACTATTTAGCAATGTGTTGTTTAGTTTTAAGTATTTGAAGTTTTTCCTGTTATTAATTTTAGGTTTGACTCCATTGTGGTCAGAGAACACACTCTGTGTAATTTCTCTTCTTTTTAATTTGATGAAGTTTGTTTTACGGCTGAGGATATACCAAGTTAAACATATATTTAAAAGAATATGTATTCTGCTGTTGTTGGGTGTTCTGTTATGCCAGTTAGATTCTGTTGGTTGCTGATGTTGTTGAGGTCTTCTGTCTCCTTCCTGATGTTATGTCTACTTCTATTAATTGCTGAGAGAGGGGTGTTGAAATCTCCAACTCTAATTGTTGATTTGTCAACTTCCCTTTTCTGTTCTATCAATTTTACTTCACATGTTTTGTAGCTCTATGTTTTGGTTCATAGCCATTTAAAATTGCTATGTCTTCTGAATGTATTGACCCTTTTGGCATTTTGTAATGTCTTTCTCTGTCTCTGGTAGTTTTCTTTGCTCTGAAATCTACTTTTTCAGACAATAACACAGCTACTCGTGTTTTCTTTTGAGTTGGGTTTGCATGATATATCTTTTTCTCATTCTTTTATTTTCAACCTTCCTACATCATTATGTTTGAAGTGAGTTTTTATGAACAGCATATTTAGTTGTGTTAGCTTTTTCAATCTGCTTTGTCAATCTCTGACTATTAATTGGTATACTCAGACCACTTGCAGTTAATGCAATCAATGATATTTTAGAGCTAAGTCAGCCATTTTATTTTGTATCTTCTGTTTGTTCTCTTTTTTATTTCTCTGTGTTTTTCCTGCCTTCCTGTGGATTACTTGAACAATTTTTAAAATTCCATTTTCATTTTTTTAAAACACATTTAATTCTTTTTATTTTGTAAAGACTTTATTGGAGAAGGGATATAGACCTTTATTGGGGAACAGTGTGTACTTCCAGGACTTTTTTCCAAGTTAAGTTGTCCTTTCAGTCTTAGTTGTGGAGGGTGCCGTTCATCTTCAAGTTGTTGTCCTTTCAGTCTTAGTTGTGGAGGGCGCAGCTCAGCTCCAGGTCCAGTTGCCATTTTCTAGTTGCAGGGGGCGCAGCCACCATTCCTTGCGGGAGTCCAGGAATTGAACCGGCAACCTTGTGGTTGAGAGGATGCACTCCAATCAACTGAGCCATCCAGAAGCTCAGCGGCAGCTCAGCTCAAGGTGCCATGTTCAATCTTAGTTTCAGGGGGCACTGCCCACCATCTCTTGTGGGACTCGAGGAATCAAACTGGCAACCTTGTGGTTGAGAGCCCACTGGCCCAGGTGGGAATTGAACTGGCAGCCTTCGGAGTTAGGAGCATGGAGCTCCTACCGCCTGAGCCACCAGGTCGGCCCCCATTTTCATTTATCTATAATGTTTTTTGAGCATGTCTCGTTGTATAGCTTTTTTAGTGATTTCTCTAGGTATTATATTACATATACGTAACTTACCACAGTCTGGTTTTGACATTTTACCAGTTTGAGTGAAGTATTGAAACCTTTTTCTCCTTTACTTCCCTTTACCTACCCTCATTTAAAATACAATTGTTTTAAATATTTTCTGTACTTACATTTGGAATCACATCAGGTGGTATTATAATTTTTGCTTCAAATGTTAAGCATTATTTAGAAAATTCAAGAGAAAAATTGTATGGAGTTTACTATCATTTTTAGTTTCTATTTTTCTTTCTTAATGTTCCAAGATTTCTTCTTTTATTATTCCCTTTCTGTTTAGAGAACTTCCTTGGGTCTTTTTATTTTTATTTTTTTTGGTTTTTATATATATATTTTTTAGGTTAAGCTTGCTGGCAACAAATTCTCTTAGTTTTCATTTATCTGAGAACGTCTTGATTTTCCCTTCATTCCTGAAGAATATCCAATAGAATATTGGATTCACGATTTTTTTTTTTTTTAGTACTTGAAAAATATTGTGTCATTTCCTCCTAGCCTCCATAGTTTCTGATGAACAGTCACTTTTATTTGAATTATTGTTCTTTTATAGATAAGTTGTCATTTCTCTCTTGCTGCTTCCAAGAAATTTTCTTTGTCTTTAGTTTTCAGAAGTTTGACTATGACGTGTCTTGGTGAGGATGTTTTTTATTTTTTTAGGTTTATCCTTTCTGGAATTTGTTAAGCTTCTTGAATATGTAGGTTTATGTCTTTTGCCAACTTTGGGAAGTTTTCAGCCATTATATCTTTTAGTGCTTTTTCAGCCTTGCCCTTGTTCTCCTCTCCATCTGGGATTGTGATGATATGAATGTTAGAACTTTTGTTACAGTCCCACAAGATCATTTGCTTCTTTTTTATATCTTCTATTTCTTTGCTACAACTTTCAATTCTTTTTCATTTGTGTCAAGAATGTCTGTAATTGCTCACTCAAGTATTTTTATGATGGCCGCTTTAAAATCTTTGTCACGTAGTTCTAACGCTTCTATCATCTCAGTGTTAGTATCTGTTAATTGTCTTTTTTAAAATTCAAACTGTGATTTTCCTTGTTCTTGAGATGATGTGTGATTTTCAGTTGAAACCTGAACATTTTAGGTATTATATTATGAGATGCTGGATCTTATTTAAGCCTTCTGTTTTAGCTGGCTTCCTCTGCCACTGTTCTGGCAAGGCAAAGATGAGGACACTGCTTCATCACTGCCCGGTGAGGGGCTTTGTCTCTGACTTCCTTTGTCAGCATAACCTTTTGAAATTCCTTCATGTCATTGCCAGTATCAGTAGGTTGTCCATTTTATTTCTAAATAATATTCATTATATGCATAATATTCCTGAGTACCTATGAAAAATTCCACAATTTGTTTTCATTTACCTTTTACCCATGTGTTTATTAATTACATCAAATCTGTAGATCAATTTTAGGAGAAATGATATCTTAATAATATTGAGTCATACAAAGAAGACCCAAATATTTATTTAGATTGTATTTAATGTACCGCTGTAATATTTTGTAATTTTGTAGTTTCCTTATCTAGTTATTTTTGGTGCTATTATAACTGGTATTGTTTCATAAAATTTGTTTTCTCTTCTAGTTGTTTATTCCTAGTATATAGAAATACAATTGATTAAATTGTATATGGTGACCTTGTATCTGCAACCTTATTAAATTCACTTATTCTAGTTTGTGTGCATGTGCGTGTGTGTGTGTGTGTGTGTGAGAGAGAGAAAATTGTAGGATTTTCTATGTATGTGATCATGTCATATTTAAAAAAAACATAATTATACTTCTTCCTCTCGAGCAATGTGCCTTTTCTCCCTTTCTTCTCTCTCTCTCTCTCTCTCTCTCTCTCTCTCTCTCTCTCTCTCTCTCTCTCTCTCTCTCTCTCTCTCTCTCTCTCGACTTACTACTCTAACTAGGACCTTTAATACAACATCAAAAGCAGTTGTGAGGATGAACTCCTACCTATTTCCAATCTTAGGGGGAAAGCATTCTGTTTTTCACCATTAAATATGATGTTAGCTATAAGTTTTTCACAGATGCTCTTTGTCAGATTGAGAGATTCCTTCTGTTTCTAGTTAGCTGAGAGTTTTTTGATTTCATGAATAAGTATTAAATGTTTTCATATGGCTTTTCTACAGCTATTGAGCTAATCGTATGAATTTCTTTATCCTCGATATGATGCATTGACATAAGTTTTTAAATATGATAAATAATAACTAGTTAAATCAATGATCAACATAAAAATATTTCTATTAAAATTTATTACAAGATAAGGAGACCTGTTTTCACCTTTATTTAATATTGTTCTTAAATTTCCAGCCAATGCAATAAAATATAAAACAAAAATAACAGACCCAACACAATCAGATGCCTCCTTATTACTTCATTTACTTTTATGTCCTGCACTCACTCGCATTTGGCCACTCCTTTCTTAGGGTTTTGCATTACTTGCTCTGTCTGCCTTGAACACTTCTCTCTCAGGCATGCGTATGTCTCATTCCCTCTCTTCATCAAGCTACTCAGGGAGGTTTGCATAGACCACCTTATTTTAAATTGTCAAACCAAACCCTCCCTTCCTGCATTCCTTGTTTCCCTTACCTTGCTCTATTTTTCTAGAAAATTAATCACCTTCTTACATACTGTATTTATTTATTGTTTTTATCCCCCCACTAGAATGTAAGCTTCATTAGGGTGGGGCTTTTTGTATCTATTACTCACACATGTATTCCCATTGTCTAGTATCGTGCCTAATATAGTAGATGCTCAATAAATATGTATTAGATGAATGAATAATAACTGGAAAGAAAGAGTCCAAAATCATGATTATTTGCCTTGCTAAACTGTCTAATTAGAAATCCCAAAGCAATCAAGTAGAAAACTATTAAAACTAATAGGCAAATCAGATGGAAAGATCAATTGTTATTTCATATAGTAGCAATAATCTATTAGTTAATATTTTTTAAATCTTCTGCAAATACAAAGTGCCCAGGAAAAACTTTTATTAAAAAAATTACAGGACCCATATAAGAAAAATTATAACACATTACTTAGAGACATAAAACAAGAAAAAGATAAAAGGGTATGTTTCTGGATGATCACTAAATCTCAATATATATTGTGAGGATTCTATTTTTTCTAAATTAATTTATATATTTAATAATCTTTAATATTTATATTATTTAATATTTTATATCTAATATTCCAATAAAATCACAACAGGATTTTTTGCCTTCACAGATGAGTTGAAGTTTGTCTAAATTCAAGAATAAGTGGGTAAAAATAGCAAAGAATAACAATATTAGCAATAATAGCAATATTCTCGATTGATTAGAGAATATCCCTTATTATATTAAAAAATAATATTGTACAGTGATACTTTAAGTGGTACTGTTGCAAGAGTAGACATAAAAATTAAGGAAACATGATAATGTACATAAGAATTTAATAAATGTGATAAAAGACATCACAAATCAATGGGCTAGAGCAACTGATTAATCACTTTTTTAAATTGGGTATCTCATGACTCATCAAAACAAACTCTATATGGTTCAAAATATTAAATGTAAACCCTGCAAAGTAATAAGCCATTAAGAAAAGAGAAACAAGTCATTTTTATGTGCCTTTAGCGTTGGGGTTGGAGGGAGCAATGTAAGGGTAAAACAGAAAGGAATCATAATTGGAAAAATCAATCACCTTGATTACATTTTACACCCGAATAGCATCCCTTAAATTGATTTTTAATTAATAAAAATATGGTATACAAAAACATTGTTGTCTTTGAATCTTACATTTGCTTTACATAACTAAAATAATTCCTTGTGATTTATGTATGTTTCTTTTCTACAAAATCAAATATCAAAAATAGCTAACATGTTACACGTGGATTTCAACTTAAATAAATCAGAAATAGTAAAATATTTTTCTCTTTAGTTTTCAGTTTCCCTAGTTTTTCCCTTCATAATTAATGTAGCATGGGCTACAATAATACATCTATTAATAGATTGCACTGTATGGTTGTTAGCTTGTTGGTATTGTCTTTATGAAAGACTATCGATTTTAATGAAAAGAATAGTATTAAATACGAAAGTGAGATTTTTTAAAATTTGCTCCATTTTTTTCTAGCTTAAGAGTTAAAATTTTATGTATATTACTTATTTGCCTACTTGTTGGATTAGCAATAATACCTGTGAAATTCCTTACTATTGTGTGTATTAATTTGCCTTTTCCAGAAAATTCTAATGATGTTCTCAGACTGTGTACTAGTTGTACATTATTGCAGTTGTCATTGTTGTTTAAAATTAAGGACAGGAATCTCTACAGACGTCAACCAAATACTTGATGCATTTTTCAGAAATCATTGAGGGGAGGTAGATTCATATGCAGAGGTGAAGGAGAAAAACCCTTCTCTTCCCCCTAGCCGAGCTCAAAGCTACACAACTTTCTCGCTGCTCCCTTCCTCTGGGTCTGCCAGCTCCCGTCTCTTGCCAGGTCCTTGATGTTTTACCTCCTCGTGACAACTCTTCCTGGCACCTCAGCCTTTCTACGAAAACTCACTAAGTGGCACATGCAGAATCTTAACAACCCCCCCCCCCCAAAAAAAATAACAACACAAATACAAATACTGTGTGTGTGGACAGCCTGGGCCCAAACCAGTGTTTTGCATGGAGTGGTATCACAGTGTATAAGTATCAGTGTCATGGAGTGGGTTCCATGGTTAGGAGTTATGTTCTCTGAACCAAAAAGTTTAAGCCAAAACTAAATGGAGAATTATAAGGTCAGAAGGATTGTTACGTTTTGTTGGTTTGGGTTTGTGAGAGTCAACTCCAAGTTTTGATCAGATCATGCCCCTAATTTGTTTTCACCACACTATGCCTTCAAGATGCTAAAATGCCAGAATTAAAAGTGAGAAATTCTGTTGGTTGTGTAGATGCCTTAAATACTAATCATGTGAATTAACTAATGGAAGGTGGAGTAGATAACTTAATCATTAAATAAACTAAAATTCACTTATATTTGTTTCTGGAGTATGTTATGTGATCTTTTCCTGGGAAGAGTCACATTCTTAATTACATTTGGTTTACAATAATATTAAAATAACCACATTTCCTGAGTACAATTCAATTGTGACATTAAGGGATGGGTGTTCTTTCATCATTCCCGGCCGGGTGGAATCCACTGGGAATAAAAATTGGCCATGAATAATCCACAAAAATAAAATAGATTTGACTATAGTTAGAAACATCTAGAACAACAGAATTTGCATTCACCCTGTGCGCTAGTGTTGCTTAGACATCTTAGAATCATCGCCTTGGGAAGAAGGGTATCAGGCGTTCTCACTGCTGTAGCACAGGTTAGCGGAGGGTCTACATTATACCGTGTACTGTGTTAGCCCAATGGGAAAGGAAAATGGAAGGTGGAGAGGCCACACCCTCAAGGAGTTCCCTGCCTGGTGGTGTTCCTTCCATCTAGCTCTCTGGAGCCTTTGTTCATTTATGCACCCTCCAGGACTACCAAACGGCTCGCAGTCTCGGAGAGGACGCAAAGACAAGGAGCTGGAAAGTGAGCGTACATCCCACAGAATCCTTCCCAAACTTTCTAACTCTGCAAAGTCGCCTCACGTTTTCTGAGGCTCTTTCAGAAACACTTTTACTATACTTAGGGATGAATAAAATACTGAACTGTAAGGCTTACCACGTTTGAGTCCCCATAGATAGGACTCATGGGAGAGGTGAGCACAAATCAAGTGCTTGAGGTTGTGGGAAAACATACGGTCCTCTGAGTGCTCTGCCTCCTGTTTCGCTTCCCAGAGCACCCTGGGTGAGACGTGGAGGGCACTTAGAGGGCATTCACCTCACTGAGCTTGACTTTTCTGCTCCTTTTCTGAGGCTGTAAACGAATGTAGGTAAGGAAGATGACTTACGCCTACACACATCAGCTTTGTGAGCATGGAGGTGCTGCTCACGCAGTAAGAGATCAAGAGACGCCTAACAGAGTAATGTGTGTCACTGCATGAGGGAAGACATGCGGAAGAGTTTTAAAACACTATCACAGAATTTTGTTTTAAAAAAGAAGGGAGGGAGGGAGGAAAGGTTTCCTGGTTAGTAAACGCAGGAGGAGGATCCCAGCTTAAGGAGCAGCCTAGTCCCTGGAACTTTTGTCTTCTCGCTGTCAGACGGGAAAGGCGAGGCATTTGCCCAGCAGCCTGCTCTGCAGGCCTGTCCTAGTTATCCTGAGCGGACTCAGAAGCTTCCTCCCCAGGTTCCCAGCCTTCCGTCTGTAGCTCTGGACTTCAGCCATTGCCTTCTTTGCCTGCTGCACTTCTCCATGTTTCCATCTCTCGCCATGTGGCCACAAATTCTCATCTTTTATTGTACATACTCAATAGAAGAAGCTTTCACTAGAAAATTATAGCCCAGCAGGGCCCTAACCCTCTGGGGCGAAAATGCTTGATCATCCTGAATAAAGCTTTCTTTGCTGTCCAGACAAGCACGAGGGAACAGGCAGGCTGTTGGTGTGTGTGCTGTCTGGAGTTAGCTGTCTTGAGCCTGCTGCTGGAAGTTGGTGGGGAACAGACCGCTCCCACTGCCTTCTCAGGTATCTGTTCACTGACCTGACAGCAACCTTACCCTTTTCAGTGGCTTTCTTCTTTAAGCAAACCTCTGTACCTGCAACAATATCCTTCGCCTTAGCCTTGATTCTAAGAAGTCTGGAGAGACAGATGGATAACTTGAAAGATGGTAGGTGATATAACATCTTGTGTTCTTAACGTGGATAGACAGCTTCGTGGCCTTTAGCTGGGATGCAACAGGTTAATAGTAGCCCATGACCTTCCATGAGCAGGAAGACTGGGATAGGGATGGGTACCACGAATGGCAGGGTTAGGCCTCAGTACCTAGTACTATGCTTCTCTCCTTCGTGTTCAGATCTCAGTGCGGGAGGAGACATTTGACACCAGAAGGAGCAGAGCCCTCCCACACCTGGGAGATTTGAGGGACAGTGCATTAGGAAACACATTAATGTGTATGAGTGGGAAGGGTGCAAAAAGGAAAAATAAAGCTCAGATAACAGGGTTCCCCGTTGTGACTTTTTCTATCCCTTCCACGTTTTCTCTCTTGCTTTCTGTCATATTTACACCATGTTTGTTTGTTTTCCAAGAGCAATTGACAACAGTCATGTAAACACACATAGTTTAACGACCATGTAGGAAGGTAGATGACGATTCTGGTCTGTTCTGTTGAGCTGGCCCTGCAGGGACGGGCAAGACACAAGCATTTTCCACGTGCCATTTCCGTATAGAGATCCTACAGCTGTAAAAGTCTTGCTTACATCCAACTTATCATTTGAACCAGTTGAAATGAAAAACCCCAGAGCTCCATAACTAGTTTGTTTCTTCTGAGCCGACCTCTTGACAGCTAGAAATCTGAAGCTTACCGTTAAAATGTTCAGAAAATGAACAGATTTTCAGACATGCTGTAATATAGGCTACCCTCTTCTCTCGTTCGTTTTCCATGAACTCTTCCACTTCTTTTGAAAAAAAGAAAAACCCAGAACCATAAGAATAATGAGCTCTTTACACACTGCAGAACTGAATAGGGTTTGAATGAGAATCGGAGACCTGTATTCTATTTTACATGTGCACGCATCCAGCTCATACTTATCTTTGGTCAAATATGAAATGGAAACTGGCACCGACACTAACTAGCTATGATCCTGAGGAAGTTACTTCACTTCTCTGAGCCTTATTTGCCTCAGCTGTAGATAAGGAACTTGAATTAAGAGCATCCAGAAGATAATAAGGAAGTTTAGAAGCTTTAGCCCAAGTGGGTGTGCAAAGAAAATTTTGAACACCTTTGAGATCGCAGGTAATTTATTGATAGCCAACATTAAATTAGCAAAAGTTGTTTGAGTAACCCAGTAGCTAGTTATCTACTTCGAAGACGGTGTCTTGGGTCTCAAGTATTGCCAGGACCGTTTGAACAGTGGCTGTGCAATTGCTCAGGCAATAAATTAACATTTAATGCAGTAAACACGAACCGAGGGATTTCTGAGTGCAAGGATTTAATGTCAGGTGCTGCAGCATGACATCTTTCATCTGTGTAGCACTTGATAGTTTATAAAACACTTTCATATGGATTATTTCATTTGATTTTTCATGCCAACACTGTGGAGTAGAGAGGGCAGATATTATCACCATTTTACAAATGAGGAAATTGAGGCTCAGTAATGTACATGGGACACTAATTTCAGTCTGTTATTTCTGGGTTCCAAGGAGACAAAGAATGGGGAAAACGTAAAAGGAAAATTTTTTGTGAAAATTAAATATCCTATAATGATAATGATGATGGCAGCTAATTTTTAATGAGCTATCACTGTCTGCCAGATGTTCTAAATGTTTCATGTTATTATCCAATGTAATTCTCACAACAATCCTATGAGGATTGAAATTATTCTTAGTAGTGATGAATGCACTGGAAGCTCCACTAGAACAGGACCATTTATCTGTTTTGTTAACTGCTTTATCCTCAGCAGTTAGAATACTACCTAACACAAGATGGGAACTCCATAATTTTTTTTTTTTTAAGAATCTGTTTTTCAAATAGAGAAACTGAGGCACAGGAAAATTAAGTTACTGTCTTAATCAAGATCACTCAGCTAATACAAGGTGGATGTAAGATCTGAGCTTAGCTTCATCCAGAATTCTTTAAGACCAGAAGCTATCCTTGTATTAAAACAAAACAAGCCACCAACCAAACTAAGTATGTGGTTTTAGGGAAAGTTTTAAACTACTTTGGAAAAATCATAACTTTTTTTAATTTTAGGTTTAGTTTCTTGCAAAGAAGCATTTAATTGATGTAAAATTCCAGAGTTGATACATAATCCTTAAATAGTGATCAGGCTTGGAAAACAATTGTTTAACTGAGTATTCGCGTACTTCTGTTTAAGAATGTATTTTCTAATTAAATATGTGATGTTTATGCTTGTGTTGGCTAAGGTGCTCATTACAAAGTAGGAAAGTCTAGCTCTAATTTATCCATTATAGAAATATAAATGTCTGAGAGATGGTTTGACTAGGCATAGAAGCTTGAGGTGGGAGTGACGGGGAAATAATGCAAATTCAGATGAGTCAAAATAAAATACTTAAGAAAAACTGAGTCATCTGAAAGTTGCTAGCTTGCAAAGATGAACCAGTGAAAATCTAGAAAGGAAAATGACACAAGAAAAGAAGTGATGGGTTGCCTTTGAAAAGTACAAGTCTGAAACACAATCCTGAAATGAGATTTTGGTTTCAACGTGAAAGAATTGCAGTGTGAAATGTAACACCTAACTTCAGCCAGTAGTTAATATGACATGACAGCTCACCTGGAAATTAATTGTGAAGAAATGCTTAATTTAAAAATGATATCGTATGCTCTCGACAATTGAGACATTAAAAGCTTCTCAGTAAAGCAAAAGTAAATGTTTCGGTAAAAGAGCATTGACAGTGTGTGACAGTAGACTGTATGGCTGCACTAATTTACATTATTGTTTGTATACCTAATGCAATTTTTACCTCTGTCTTGTGTATTTATACTTATTTCTTTGTTTACATTGACAAACTAGAAAGGGAAGCCAAAGATGTATTGATTCCTCTTTATTTTGCAATTTCTTTTCTAGTTATAAAACTAACAAAGACATGCTCATTAGAAAAAAATTGGAAAATGTAAAAAGTTTTAAATCTCAGAGTTTAGAAATTTTCTTTAGAGAGGTGGTATATATGTTTTTGTTAAGTCCTTTAAGGAATTCAACAAAATTGACTGGTAGTTTTTAATTATACACCCATGTGAATTAAAGAGGAGGGAGATAATGGTGCCCATTTTTACGTTTGAGAAAATGAGGTGCTGGCTAAAGAAAGAAAAAAAAGAAATGAATTTTTTTAAATGTATGCTCATTAGATTCTACATGTATCTAAGGTCTTCATTTCTGTACTTATATCTGTACTTATGTCATGTGTTGACAGATACCATCTTAGTTCATATTTGTGCAAAAAAAATGGGTATGTCAGGTTGCATAATCCATACTATACCCAAGTCTCACTAGTCTCCTAGTCCCTTTGCCATCTTGACCCCAATGTAATTAATAACCTTCAAAAAAAAAAAGGAAAAGAAAAGCATCAGACCCAGTCGGTTTCATTGGTAAATTCTCCCCAACATTTAAGGAAGAAATGACACCAATTCTCCATAATCTCTTCCAGAAACTCATTCCTAACTTCCTAACTCATTCTATGAGGCCAGTATTACCCTAATACCAGAACCAGATAAAGACACTACAAGAAAGGAAAACTAAAGGCCAATATCTCTCCTGAACATAGATTTAAAAATCCTCATCAAAATATTAGCAAATTGAATTCAACAATGTAAAAAATGAATTATACAGCCTGACCAAGTGATATTTATTTCAGATATGCAAGGCTGATTCAGTATTCGAAAGTCACTCAGTGCAATCCACCACATGAACAGGCTAAAGAAGGAAAATCACATGATCCTATCAATAGATACAAGACAGTATTTGACAAAATCCAAAACTAATTCATGATAAAAAAAAATTCTAAGCAAATTAGGAATGGAGAAGAACTTCCTCAATTTAACGTAGGACATCTACAGAATACCTACAGCTAATCCATACTTAATGGCAACAAACTAGATTTTTTCCCCTACATTCGTGAGCAAGGCAAAGATGTTCTCTCTCACTACTGCTGTTCAACTCTGTACTGAAATTCCTAGCTAATGCAATAAGACAAGAAAAGGAAATAGAAGACATACAGATTGGGAAGGAAAAAATAAAACTTGTCATTTGTTCGTAGATGGCATGATTATCAACATAGGAAAACCCCAAAGAGTTGACAAAACACAAACAAAAAACTTCTGGAACCTATAAGGAAGTATAGCAAACTCAGGGCACAGTGTTAATACACAAAAGTCATTGCTTGCCTATATACCAGCAATGAAAACTTTGAATTTGAAATTAAAAAACAATACCATTTACAATAACACAAAGAAAGAAAATGAAGAAAGGAAGGAAAGAAGGAAGACCAACCTAGGTATAAATCTAAAAAAATATGTGCATGATCTATATGTAGATAACTACAAAAATCTGTTGAAAGAAATCAAAAAAGACCTGAATGAGAGATTCTATGATCATGTATTGGGAAGTCTCAATATTTTTTAAATGTTAGTTATTCTCTATTTGAGCTACATATTTGATGCGTCCCCAACAAAATCCCAGCAAGCTACTTTGTAGATATGAACAAACTGATTCTAAGGAATATATGGAAAGGAAAGAAGCCTAGAATAGCCAGCACAATACAGAATCAGAACAAAGTAGGAGGACTCACAACACCTGATTTCAAGGCTTTCTACAAAGCTGCAGTAATCAGCACAATGTGGTATTGGTGAAAGAATAGACATATCGATCAATGGAACTGACCTGGTAGCCCAGAAATAGACCCAGACAAACATAGGTTAACACATGCAAATATATTTCTTGCTTTATCAGCTGAAAGGGCCTAGAAGCAACGACACCTCAGCAGCAATGATCAGACCTAGCACCCAGATCTTGGCTTCTAATACCATGCTCCAATGAAAGGAACCAGGACTCAGAGAACTAGCTGATTCTAGGACTAGATCAGGAAATATACAAGATTAGCCTAGAGCATTTTGTAGTGCCAGAAAATACTTTAACACGCACACACCCCCAGTGATGGAGTATGTGAAAGAGCCACAGGAGCCAACTGAGCTCCCAATGACTAAAGATGGAACAACATGAGCAAGAAAGTAAGTAAAGTTCTATTGGATTATAACCCAAAGTATAAAATAAATATACTTGAGTCCATACTGCTATAAATAAATGACTGAATAAATAAATGCATGTGGGAGAAAAATCTCCCATGCAGAATTCCGAATAATTTATATCGATACTCCGCCCTCAAAGAGACAGCAAAACTCCCCACACCTTAAGTGTGATCTGCACATAGTGACTTCCCCCAAAGTACAGTCTAGAAAAGAGGAAAAAAATAACTTTACTGGGGAGACAACTGACAAACACTATCTCAACCAGGTGATCAAGGTCAACATCAACAGTGATAAGTCATGTTGTCAGTACATGCTCTTAATAAAATGTGATAAAAATGGTACTTTATTTCTGTGGTCTTTCTCCCCAAAAACCATAAACTCAGTCTAATCATGAGAGAAACATCAGGCAAATTCAAATTGAGGGACATTTTGCAAAATACCTCATCAGCAGTCCTCAAAACTGTCAGTCATCAAAAACAAGGAAAGTCTGAAAAATTGTCACAGCCAAGAGGGGCCTAGGGAGACATGACGACTAAATGCTGTGTGGTATCCTGGAGGGGGATCCTGAAACAGAAAAAGGACCTTAGGTTAAAACTAAGGCAATCTGCATAAAGTATGGACTTCAGTTAAAAAAACTGTATCAGTTCATTAACAAAGTACTGATGTATGGTAATAAATATACCATACTAATGTAAGATGTTAATTATAGGGAAAACTGATTACAGGGATATATGGGAACTGTCTATATTAGCTTCATAATTTGGGAACTGTCTGTATTAGCCTCATAATTTTTCTATAAATCTAAAACTGTCCTACAAAGTTTTTGTTTTTTTTTGAAGTGTTATCCAGATTTTCTTGCTGCTGCTGTCCTAAGGGTCGCTGCATTGCACAACTCCAGGACACACCATTCATATAAAATTCAGTGTGAATGGTCTCTCCTGGAGTTGGGCAAGGCTGCAATACTTCTCCAACTTTAGTGGCTTTTTCCTAAGAAAAATGATCACGTTTGCCAGGCATCAACTTATGTTTTCCCTGTGTAACTTTTCATCGATTGATTTAGATCTTATTTCACAGGTTTCCTCAGGAGGGGAAGGTTGGGCTGAATCTGTGACCAACGTTTTTCAGAAAGAGGTAGGAAAGACACTTGCTCCTGTTAAGCAGGCATCCATCCTGCTCCATAAGAGCAGAAGTGAAGACGGAGTCGAGTTAGGGAATCTGCCTGGCTTCTCCTGTCCTGGCCTGCGATCTGTACTCCACACCCTACCCACCACTGACCTCGGTTCTGGGGTAGGAACCACAGCATGGCACAAACGGCAACTCTGGTACTTCAACTTCCTGAACCAGGAACCAGCCCAAATGGGCCAGGAAAGCCCAGGGCACATGGAAATTATGTTGAAAGTGGCAGCAGCAACATTTCTGAACACTGAGAAGAGATTTTCCAATATCTAAAGAAATGCTACATTTTCCAGCCTGCTTCAATGAGAACCTGAAAGATAAAAACTTTTGTTGACTACTCTGAGAACTTGGGAATTTAACTGAAACATGTAATGAAATATTAAATCCCCATGAAATGTGAGACCTTCCCCTGGTAGTTGGTCCATAAATTGTGTTCCACTAAATTTGAGATCATGAAGTTCCCCTATTCCAGGCCAAACGAATGCTCTTTCACTTTTTGTTCCTATAAATTATAAACCCCAGATGTGTCAAATTATGTAATGAAAACCATATAAAAGGGAATTTGGTTTTTAAAGAACTTCATAAATTTTTTGTTTTACTGAGGTTTATTGGTCTTATTTTAATGGGACAGAAGAAAAATTGAAACTTTCATGTTTCTACTTTTTTTTCACATTGACGGACGATCCTGAATTGTTAGGACAAAAGGGGAAAAAGCTTTTCTTGGGCCAATTTTTTTTAACAGAGTAAGTCCAGTTGCTGAGATAAGCCTCTTGCTGAATCAAATGTATGTTTTTGTATTTGGTCTTGGATCTTATCTGCCTGCAGCAGCAGCAAGCTTAATAACAAATGAGGTTCAAAGAGATGAAACTGCTGTTTCAGCCTCTTACCCTAGTGTTTTCAAAGAGCTCTGCAGATGTGGTCTTATGCCCATCCTCATCAAACTCTTTGAAACCTTATCTCCTGCCTTTTCCTACAGTCTTTCCGCAAGGCAGCCATTATTTGTAATCGTTAGTAGAATGGTATGTGGTGTGTAAATATACTTAATAGATACATTTCTAAGACATTGTTTAAGACCATCTCTTAAAGAATCTCAGCTTGACATGAATTTTTTACTTTTGGTTTTCATATCAGAGTTTTTCTCAATTCTTTTGCACACATTGCAGTTGATTTCTGAAATTGGCTCTTCAATTCCTGAGCAATATGGCTTTTATAGTGCAAATAAGTTCAATAGATGCCCTTTGGGAGTATAGGTGACAGTAGAGATGGTTTTATTTTGTGTGGGGGGGATAATTCTGCCAGAAGATGCTACAGATTATAGGGAGAGTTACGTATGTAAAGGTCCATATAAAGCGGAACATTTTGAAGGCTTTTTAAGATTTCCCTAGAGTGCAATGGGATTCAGTCTAACCTTGCTTTTCTTCAAAGGACCCTGTTTGCTTAAATGCTCAGAAAATCTGATTGGACTTTTCAGTGGACTAAATGATGATGGTGGTCAGGAGCCCCACCCTGAGGAAGGGGCCTTTCGACATTTGGAGGCTCTGGGGGTGGTGATGACAGGAATGAGAAAGGCATGACGGGAGGGATAGGGACCAAAATTCCTAGAACACAAGCACATTGAACCCACTTGCCTCTCTCTGAATGGAGCTCTGGACCACAGGCCTGGCTTCGCTCTCCTCCCCTCCCACCTCATCCAGCACAGGACTTACCCAGCCCTGCCAGGAGGCAGCTGTGCTTGGCCGGAGCCGGCTCCTGGCTGCACGCTGTGCTCCACTCAGCTTTCCAGCCCCGCCAGCTTGGCTAGGAGGCCTCCACGTTCATCTCCAAGTACTACCAGAGTCCCTTCACTAAAACCAGGTTTTTTTCATCTGGTGATTGCAGCATTTCTCAGCTCGTGGGATTCATCCATAAAAATAGTCTTCTAGAAAATAAAATATAATCCAGTGTTATCTTGCGTAGTGTCACATATAAGAATACGACCCAGTAAAAGCTACTGAGAAAAACCTTGGATAAACACGCCAGTTCCGTTGTCTGAGCCCTTCCAGATCTGATCACACCATTTTAAAATTTTTCTTTTGTAGATATTAGATACCTATTTTTAAAATAAATATTTGGGAATGTGTTACAAACTTCATGAGCGTTTCCCTGCAGATAATCAACCTAATCAGGTACTATTTGTAGAAGGAAACAAAAATCACAGTCACACACAGACTATATATAACATGAGTGACTTTCTTAAAGTAAAAAACTTCAAAAAAGATTGTTTCTTCACATCTTGAACTAAAGATTATGCAAATATGTTCTTATATAAGCAAACTCAAAGGTATGAATACGAACATAGATAAGTTAGACAATCGTTTGTTTTTACTAAGGCTTTCATGATATAGTTTATGAATGTAGATAATTCCTTTGGTAGGATTCTTGTAGAATTTGATTTATTTAAAAATGCAGCTCACATATAATTTTTTTAATTGTTGAAAAATGCATTATGTAGTCAGAAAAGTATTATAAAACATAATTGAAGAGCTTAAAGAAAAACGATAAAATGGACACTTGTATATTTATCACACAGATTAAGAAATCAAAATTTAGAAGACCCCTGTATATCCCTTCTCAGTCACAATCTTCCCCACAGAAGTAACCACACATCTGAATTTTGTATTAACCTAGTCCCTTGGTTGTTTCTTTAGGATTTGATCACCTATGTATTATCTTCCAAAATACTAGTGTTTAGTTTTGTCTGTTTTTGACTTTACATAAGTAGAATCATACTTTATACTTTTTGTGTGGCTTCTTTTGCTTAGCATTATTGTGTATTATATTCCGGTGTATGAACATGTACCAGTTTTTCATCCATTCTACTGCTGATTTACATTTAAGCTGTTTCTAGCTTCTTGTATTGACATAAGAAATGTCCAAATGTGCAGAGAACTTAAATGAGTTTATTTGAGCCTAACTGACAATTGCTGGGAAGCAAAATCTCAATGGATTAAGAAAATGCTCCAGAGCAGGGCAGTTTTGCAGCTTATTTTATACCTTAGAATCAAAGGAGGAGACGTAAGGAGGGTTACATGAAATCTATTGGTGGTATATTAAGGGGGTGGGAGAAAGCAAAATGGGGACATCTCTGGGATTGGATAAAAAGTGAAATGGAAAGACATATTTCTTTTACATCGGTGGATACAGGATAGTTAACAATTAACATTTATAGCATATAGAGATGTAATTTGGGGAACAAGATAACATTGAGGGATTCTGTGATCTGGGGCTCTGGTGGGAGATTGTGCCTTAAGGGGTCCAGAAAAAAGGAATATTCTGACATTCCAAGGATGTTATCTTAGATGTAATAAGACAATAGGCAGGCTCAGTTAAGGTAAAGATTGACCTTTATTAAGGAAGCTACAGGCCAAGGATGTGACTACCCGCCATGACCCACTTTTAGTTAGGAATTTTTATGTTCAGACCATCGTATGTGGTTAATTTCAGTCTCTGAGTTTGGAGGGCCTGCCATGCTGGCCCCACTGAGCTGGTCTGGTTTACTATGTGGTCCTTGTTTTGTCCACACTTGCTATTATGAGCAATCCTATAATTAATCATCTTAAACATGTCTCCTAGGCCACATACACAAGAAATTCTCTCAAGTAGATAGATACCTAAGAGTAGATCTGGGTTATAAGGTCTGTATATATATATATATATATATATATATATATATATATTTTAGCTATACTAGGTAATGCCAAAATGTTTTCCGAAATGATTGTTCCTGTTTATGTTCCCACAAGCAAGGGATGAAAGTGCTCGTTGCATCACATCCCCTCCAACATTTGATATTATTTTTTTTCCAGTGTAGTGAATAGGAAATGGTATCCCATGGTGGGTTTCATTTTTATTTCCCTAATTACTAGTGAGGTTGGACACCGTTTCATACGTTTATGGGCCACTTAGTTTTCATTTATTCAACACATACTGTTTGAGTACCTCCCATGTTTCAGGCACTGTTTGGGTCTCTCTTCCACTTCTTTAAAAGATCTACCTACCGATTGCCCATTTTCCTGGTAGATTGTTTTCTTTTTTCAAAGGAGTTCTTTATATGTTCCTGAATCATCCTTGGTTAGTTATGTGTTTTGCAAATAACCTTTCCAAGTTTGTGGCTTGCCTTTTCATTCTATGGAAATTTTTGATGAACAAAAGCTCTTAATTTTAATGTGGTCAGATCCCTTTTCTTATATTGCTTTTTAAAAGCGTTAGAGTTTTGACTTTTAAATTTAAGACCTTGCTTCCATTTGAAATGTATTCTTACATAGTGTATGAGGAAGGAACTCAATTTTTCTTTTAATTTTATTCCCCCATACGGAGAACTAACTCTTCTGGCATCATGACTGAATGGTCTCACCTTTACCTGCTAATCTACAGTGCTCTCTGCCATGAATTACGTCCCCATGTTTATGTGTGGGTCTGTTCCCCTCTATTTCATTGTCTTATTTGTCTCTCTCTATGCCAGTTCCACGGTGCCACTGTATTAATTACTCATCATAAAAAGGATAATAATTATTTTGGAAGTTAAATGCACATGGCCTGACCTACATTAAGCAGTCAGTAGACGTCATGTCTTTTTATTTTAGTAGGGGACACATTTTAATATGTCGTTTTAAATAATATTTAAGTATTATGTAAATAGTTAAATTAGTCAACATTCAGTGGAAATAACCACTTCTTTTTGCATTTGATCTGCGTTACCTAGCTGTCCAGAGACTTAAAAAAATATATATGCATAGTAATTGGCCTTGCGATCCTTCTAAAGCATGTAGGGAAATGTAAAAGATGAACTCTCTAGCTTTGGCTTCTTTACTCATCCTCCCGCTGCAGTCTCTTAGAAAGGTTAAATGAAGGAAGCTTAACTTTGGTAGTTTTTTTCTTTTTCAGAATTGAGTTTTGGAAGTGAAAATTATATGAAAGACTCAAGAAGCATCTTTAGGAAAGATTTTCAGTGATAAATATCTAGAGCATCCAATTTTCTGCACCTTGCTTCCATTCCATATTTTACTTGTTATAAACCACCTCAGACTCTGTATAAAATAAACCCATTTATTTGATGAAGGAGAGGGAAGTGCCACAGTTTAACTATTACTGAAAGAAATGTTCTTTGCACTGTTGGTCTTGGACTTCCACAAAATACTCGATTCCAGATGTTAAATTGTTTTTTCAGAAGCCTTGTTAAAGTGCCAGAGCATTAGATTTTTGAAGGCATTTCCAAACCCCAGCTGATTATCACAACACACAGGAATCCAAACTTTCAAAGTTCAGCTTTGGCTCTGAAGTATATCAGCAGCTGCAAAAAATATGTGCGAAGACACAGGTTCACAAGACTGGAATCTAGTGTCCTTATATGGTAAAACTGTAATATAAGTACATTTTCTTTACTTCCTGGTTATCAGAGATTCAGCTTAGTTGTTCAAAGGGCACTGAATTTTCTTGATTCCATTAAAAGTAATTGTAGCTTGATAAAGCTACATGTAGCAAGGTGGTGATATGTCGGTTCTATTAAGTAATACTATAGATCTTTAAAATTTTCTTTAATTTTATTTCTTCTACCAATATATACACAGTGATGAACTTATTTTACATCTTACTCTAGCTGTATATTCCAGAATACATTAACAAAGTAACCTTTCCTTGAATTATTTTATATGTGTTTACTATTTGTATTTTTCTTGAGAGGCTTCAGTATTCTGTAGAGAACCAACTTTGTGCTTTCCCAAGAATGGAGAGCATGTCCTTTCCACCCATCTCATCTCCTTCCACCTGATGGCAAAGGGATCATCAACAGATGCTGTCAACATTATGAAGGCAGGGAGATGTGGGCTTAGGAGCGAACCAGAGGAGGACTTTTGAGCCGCATCTTAGCGATTGGTAGTGAAGAAGAAGGAAAGACTTTTGAGATGGGGGGAGTGACTAAGCAAATTCACAGAGGCAGTACTGACCAAGAGACTGTACTTCTAGGAAGGCAGTTGCCCTAAGTGGAGGGGACATCAGGCTTGTGAAGAGGGGAAACAATTGGTAGAAGATCCTAAAAGGTGAAATTCAGTGTATTCCAACATCAGACTATTATTGTGTTCATTTGTATCATTTAACAAATAACATTAGAGTATCTAGCATGGTATAGTAGAATTCATACTCAAATTCTTGTTGTCAGAGTTGAATTATAAACAGTTTATGGTAAAAGAGAGACTATCCCAGTTCTTCCACCAAAATGCTTTAAATTAATTTTTTTAAACAATTATTTCCTACCACTAATATTGTGCTTGGAATCTGGTACATGGAGGAATTAAAAATATCCGCCCAATGCCTCTTTTTCTCCTCAATTCTACAAGTACATTCTATGTCGGCAGGTAGTCTAGATGGCAGCCCCAAAGATGTCAGTGCAGAACATCCCTCCAGTCCTGGGGTAGAGGCTCTGCTTTCATTCCTCTCTGATTCCTTTTGCAGCTGTGGATTGGCCTCCACAGTGCTGAAGCTGACGAGTCAGCTGATCTTTTTCTGGTTTCTTAAGATTCTTCCCTTTCAGAGCAGAAGCCAGTATGATCAGAATACTTCTAAGGAATCCTCAGCAGCAGCCTCCGTGGGGAGCCTCAGAATGATAGTGAAACACAACATTTGCCCTCAAATGGCTCAGCAGTCATCCTCATGACAGCTAGTAGGAACTGCAGATGTCTTTTTCACAGTCTTCATATTTAGGGCCCAATAGAATTAATCGTCTGCTGTCCTGGCATCTGGATCTAGACAGATGTACTCTGAGCAGTCATTTTGCTAAGGGCTGGGATCCAAAAATGAAAGACAGACACAGTAAGAGCACAGTGTGATAATCAACGCAGCATCAGTACCCCCCAGCCTCAGTAGCCCCCAGGATCAGTACTCCCCAGCCTCAGTACTCCCCAGCCTCAGTACTCCCCAGCATCAGTAACCCCCAGCATCAGTAACCCCCAGCATCAGTAACCCTCAGCATCAGTACCCCCCAGCATCAGTACCTCCCACCATCAGTACCCCCCAGGATCAGTACTCCCCAGCCTCAGTACTCCCCAGCATCAGTATTCCCCAACATCAGTACCCCCCAGCATCAGTAACCCCCATCATCAGTACCCCCCACCATCAGTACCCCCAGCATCAGTACCTCCGAACACAGCCCAAACGTTTATTGTCAGGCAAAGAAGCATCCTACTTAAGGCAGGTCCCTTATCCTTCTAATTGTTTTTCCAGCTATATAAAGTCTTCTCTTTGTCCTACTTGACCTTAACACTTGTAGTTTGTTTTTTCTTTCATTTTACTTGAAGCTACTTATTACAATTGTTCCAGATATTTAATGTATAATTCTTTGTCCTAGCTCCTCTAACTATTTTGTGAAGGTAAATTATTTTCTAAAAACATACAAAAGCAACCCCCTCCCAAAAACAAAACAAAACAAAACAAAACAAAAAAGAACCCTCAAGCTTACTTTCTTTAGGCAATAATTCTATTCCAAAAATCTGTGTGAAAATTTAATTTGGGCAATTCATAACACTTTATTACAATCTCTTAGACTCCTACTTCTCTGTGGAACTGTTAGTGGTCTGTTTCATGGTGACGGTGGCTGGATATTTTCACATGCCCCACAGTGGTTTTTGTGATGCGGTGATTACTTGGGCTAGACGAAAACTGGCTTCTCTGGGTCCCTGCTGGGTCCACAAGCAGAGGACCTCTGAAGAATATAGTTGGATAGAGGGGGCTCTTAAGACATCATCCCATCTCCATGTGTGAACAATATACTGTCCACAGCAGCCCAGCCCCACTTTGATGGAGACTGTGCTTATATAGTGCTTCCCGCCCTCATCAGAGTGCCTTCTTCTTATTTGTCCACATTCTCCAAGGCTGTACGTCAGAAGCAAGGGGGTGTTGCTCACTGCTTTGGTGTTCCATCAGAGCAATAAAGACTCAATTTTTAATGAGATAAAGTTAAGTAATATTGATAATCTGAAATTTTCCTGGGACTAGGTCGTACCTACCCCTGCAAAATTATCTTTAAAAACGCATTGAAATTATACATTCTAAACTAAATCATATTCAGTACCTAAACCTAAAAATATTCAATATTAATCTCATTTTCCCTTTTCTCAAAAGGAGGTAAACATTCATTTTAAGGAATTTCTTTAGATCTACCTTTTCATAGTCTCGGCTGGTCTATACATAAGGAAAATTGTCGATTACAATAGGCATCGGATTTGCCTGGTTAACTTTATTGCAACAACTCAAGTAGGGACAAAGACTAGTGGAACAGTGAGTCATGACCAATAGCTTAAGTTTTGATAAAAACTTTAGCATAGGACCCTCAAAATTGATTTTAATTATAATAATAAGCAACATTTCCTAAACCCAGCATTGAAAGCTCATATATGCATTACAAATAATACTGAAACAGCCTGAAATGCAGAGAGGTGAATTCATGCTGCTTTGGGAGCACAGAATACATACCTGCTGTGGGAGTTAGGTAGCCCTTCACAAAGGAGGCAATGTTTGAGCTGGGTCTAGGAGGATGAGGAGGAGTTCCAGATGAAGAAAGGTGAATGCTATTTTAGGCAGTATGAGAAAAAGCATGGAGAATGTCTACAGAACAGTCGGAAGTTTGATGTGACTAGAACTTAAAGTAACGAGAGAGAAATTGGGAGGTTAGACTATGAATGCCACACTGAGATGGTATGCTTTGTCCTGAGTTGTACTTTAAGGAAAATAACTAAGGGGTTCATTAGGCCTGTGACATGATCAGAACTTGCTGTTTGGGGCTATCTCTGCTGTAGATTAGGAGGTCAAAACACTAGACTCACAGAGACCGTATAGGGGCTCCTGCGCTAGTTTACGCCGGAGTCGTAACTAGACGACTCGTAAACACAGAGTCTGGACCAATAGTGACTGGGAAGGGAGAAGAGATGAAGTGGGGGTGTATTTAGAGTGAGGCTATTGGCTCTGATGACAGGGACCGTGTGTGTTTTATTCACCTTTACTCTATGAAGCTCTCTATACCTGTTGTGAACCCCAAGTGGACATGCCCCTTTCTTGCAAGATTCCCATCCTTTTTACTTTACTACTCAGTTTGTACTGGTTGCTCTAAATTGTCCAATGGAACAAGTCCATTCACAGTTTCTAACTGCTGTCAGATACATAGAATTGTCATCAGTGAAGGAAGTAAAAAGTTAAATATCCTTCCTTGTCTGTACTTTTTCAGACGTTTCTGTTTCATTCTGTTTGTCCATCTAGCTTATGCTCAAAGTGCAGCTACGTTTTTAGTGGATGTATATAATTTGCCCCATTTCAGAAAGTAAGGTACGTATTATGAAATACTTTTTAGCATTTTTTTAAGTGAAGTAGATTTATACATACAAATATGGAAAGGTTTCCAAGAAGCATGTTTTGTTGTTGTGGTTGCTTTTTTAAGCAATTTGGAGAACAGTATTTAGCAACGTATTAAACAGAAAAAGAAATACAAATCAAAATAATATATTTACATGTCCTTATATAATTACATCAACCATCAACGTCCAGAAAACAGTGTAAAAGAGAATACTCCAAATTGGTAACAGTGGTTACTTCTGAGGGAAAGACCAGAGTGGAGGGAAGATCTTTCAGTTCATTTTTTTTGTTTGAATATTTTACCCCCAAAGAATGCAAGGCAAAGACAGAGGAAGAAAGAGAGGAGGAGGAAAAAGAAGGGGAAGAAGGAGGAGGATGAATGTAAAGAGCAAAAGAAAATATGTCTTTGTCCAACACTGGGAAAAAAGGATTTGGTTTTGTGAATTATTTTTATTATTGCTGCTGAAGTTGTGATTGGTGCAGTAGTGCAATCTAATTTCCAGTTTTAAATACTAGAAAATCTGTATTATAATCTTGAACCTGCCTTTGAATAGCTATGGGCTCAAGCAAACAATTAAAATTCCACGTGCATCATCTTCCAGCTCTAAAGCAGTAGAAATAATACTTACCCCTAAAAAGAATGTTGAAGACAAATTATAGATGTAAGCAAAAGAACTGACCTCTTTTGCATTTTATGTGACCATAAAATAGGGTATTCTGGTATAATCCCTACATATATTCATAAACTGACAGACACCAGGTATCTATTGCATAATATTAACCAATTTTAAATGTGCAAATTATAATTCAGGATATTCTTGCATAATTCTTGAGTCAACGTTGGAAAAAACAATCAGTTCTTTCAGTTTCAGATTTCAGAAAGCCTCCTTTCAGATTTCAATTGAATGGGCGACCATTATTTTTAGTGCTTAAAAACACAGTGGCATCATCCCCCCTGGGAAATCTCTAATTAGTAGCATCTATTGTCTAATTAGGTGAAAAACTATAATCTAAGAAAGTGTATAGATTGTTGCAAAAGCAAAATATTATAATCCAAGCGTATTTCCAGATGCCAGTGAATTGCTGGAAAGCTGCAAGTTTGACTTTCCACTCTGATAGAGTTTTAAAAGAGGTCAGGGTACGTTTTACTATAGTGTCTAGCTATGTGAGTTTATTCAGACCTTTTGGCAGACATTCCTGCACACTCAAGCTACATCAATGAATCATCCATTGTTGGCTAGTTCCACTCTCAGTTGCTAAGAGATTTTTCAAGCGTACTGAGGCTTCATTCTACATGGTCTAAAAATGGGGGGGGGGGGCGATTACATTTTAAAATGTCTCATCTTTCCTAAATTAGTAATTAAAACTTTGCCCAGAACTTTAATACTGGGGCAATGGGAAAGTCAATGTGTAGCTGGAAGACGTTCTTCTTGGGAAAATACAGGAGAAAACTTCCTGTTCATAACTCTTCAGAAATGTGTGTGTGGAGGAAATGGAAACATTTAAAAAGTGGTCACAGACATCAAAAACAAAAACTCAACTAGGAAGGTCTAAACTCTTAAAGAATATAATATGTGTTTGTTCTCATCTATTTCAAGTGAAAATTTTCTTTTATTAAATATACTCTAATTTTCATCATTTCTCTTTGAGTCATAAAGACTTTCTTTGTAACTTAGCCTGTTATTTGAAAGTTTTGATATAGTTTTTTAAATGTAAAAACAAAATACCATAAAAGAATGAAATGTGATTTTTTTTCAGCTTGTCATTTATGAATGTGTAAAGTGTATTATGTTCTATAATGTATATCCATCCTGAATATTTCAAGTTTAAAGATATAGAATAGTTGTTTTATTTATGTTCTTTTTGGACTGGGTGATGATTTCACATTAATGAGAATCCCATAATTTATTGTAGATGTTAATCTTTCATTTTGATGAGAAGAAAGGGATAATTTGGACTACAAATTTAAAAAGAAAGAAATGGAGCATAACGTACCTTAACTGAAAAACAATTTTTTTTTAAGTTATTGGATTTGAGGCCATTCCTTGGTTTCCCAGGATAAAATACTATTCCATAAATCTCTCATGAAGAATGAAGCTTTTGAGATAGAACATGGGCTTTAAAGTTGGACAGGCCTGAGTTAAGATCCTGGCTGCTCCTTGTTCTGGATGGTGTAACTTTGAGCAAGTTACTCACCTTCTTTGGGACCCAGCTTCCACATCTGCAACATAATGCACACCCCACCAGGTTGCTATGGGATCCATCTGAGTAAACATCACAGCCCTGGCAGATGGTGGGTTCTGGATCAATGTCAGTTCTCAGCTTTTCTGAACTGTTGGAGGCTAATCTCAATATGCTCTTACATGCTTATAACCAAACCCTGTTTAAGTTGGCAACACTAGTGTTTGCTTTACTTCTAATTTCAACAGAGATGTATTTGGGTGAGTGGGGGAGATCATTCATCTCATATGGCGGAACTTGGGATAAGAGCACGTGGCAGAGTCTTGTTCCTTGGCCTTCCTTCTGGAAACGAAACAAAACATTTGTGGTTATTGACTTCTTGCCTCCTTGTTCTCGATGAGGTCTTCTCTTTCTCATGGGACCTCATCTGCTTTCAAGACCTCTACTCTAATATGCCATGTCCAGTTTACCATTTAAGGCTATAAAGCAGAACTTCATTGAAGGCCTGTTAATTTCAGCCAAAGATCAAGTATTTCCCCCGCCAAATGTGGAGCAGGGGACAAACCACGCCTTAGTATCAGCACTGTTCTGTTGATCCAGAACATTACTTTGGAAGACTTTAAAGCAAACTTACAGAAAAATAAGGAGTGACACTGTTTGTATGCTTAAGCTTCCTGACACCTGTGCTTGTTTAGAGGAAATATCTCCATGTCTGAACTAACACTTTGATGATGGACACCTGTTATGGAACCCAGTACATTATTTTCACAGTAAGATTTTTAATGTCAGGCAAAAACAAGATCTTTTCCTCAGGTGTTTCACGATTTCCTTCTGTAATCTTAGATATAGTTTAAACCCTATTTCTTTTAGATAATCTTTGTTATGCTAGATTGCAGACTAAATGGAATCATGCCCAGTTGGCCTATCTATGGAATTAAACTGGAGAGAATTGCTGGACTCTCTGTTCTCAGAAAGATGTGAAGTGGCAGCTGAATAGAACTGGTAGAGAATCTTGTAGCCCCTGCCTAGAAAAAGTAGGACTCATGTAACTTAACAGTGGTATCGGCAAAAAGAACATGTCTGCCCTTGCCAAAAGGAGATAAACGGGTAGAGTGCGGATGTGCTATTAGGTTCTCCAAGGGCAGACTGTAGAGTCGGTCATTCCCCGGCAAAAATGAAGCAAAACAGAACCCAAGGGAAAGGAATAGGCACTTAATGCCTAAAGAAATGCTGTTCCCCCAAAATAAAGAAAATCATCATAAACTGACTTAAGTTGCAGTGGTGACATTCAATGAGAGTACTAGATGGAACAAGTTCTGTTAGAGTTTCATGTCGCAATTATAATTTTTGTATAATTCAACTTGAGAGAGAGGGAGGGAGAAAGAGAACTTCCCTCACTTTCTAAATCATGGCTCAGTAGTGTGTTATAAAACACCAAGAACGGAAAAGCCATTACGTGGAATATAAAGAAATACTTGAATCTACAATATCATTGAACTCTTGGATTCAGTTTCAGCAGACATGCTCTGTATTCCCACAAGAGTCTGGAAAATTAACTTCTATTTTTTTCTGTCTGGAGTTACAGTTAGTGTTATTATTTGCTCCATGGCTCAATCCGGGTCAGACTGTTCTGCAGTAACACAGGTGGATGTGAAAACAGGGAATCTGTTGAAAAGATTGCGGAGGAACTGCTTCCCGAAAGCAATTTTGGATGGCAGTCAGCTATGGTAAGGACAAATGAAGCTTAGCAGTACCTTCTAGGATGTGGTCTTACAGGTTTTGTCACCTACAGTCCTATAGGTAGAGGTTTCATGTGTAATGGGTCATTATGACCCAGTGGCATCTTCTGAGAAGGGGATCCTAGAAATGGGCGTCATTGAATTCTGAAAGCTTGTGAATTGTAACATTGCTCTGCATTTTTCTGATTCGCTTTATTTGTGAAATATAATATGCAGTTCTTAAAGGGAATTTTCATAAACTTTTTTTTCCTTTCATGTGGGCTTTAATATATTCTAGAAATTTATTGCGAAAACTAGTTATAGAAAGAGTTTTTTATCCTATTAAAAGTATCAGGAGGGATAGCGTTATGATTTAAAATATAGAAATTGTTTTGTATTAACTAAAGTGTTTTATTGTCAGCACTTACATTGTTAAAAGGTAACATGTGAATTTTGCCAAGAGTACACCCCATATTCATTTGTAAGCAATCACACAAAGGGAGCTATACTTTATGATTCTTCCCATTGAATTATTTTTCTAGCAAACAACTTGACATAAAGTAGACCGAAACATCCATTCTTTTAACAACTATGTTAAATTACAGATAAATGGTCCAAAATAAAATTTGAACTGATGTAATACATAATTCAACAATAGAGGGGAAATGGATCTCTTTTCCAACTGAGGGTGGACATAACTTTTTTCTTTTGTGAGTAACTTACTTTCCCTTTAGTAAGTTTAGGACTTGCCTGAACCACAGCCAGCCTTAAGAATCCCTTTGTTCAGAAACGTTCAATGTTATGTTGACTAAGGAGCAACTTGGGGGTTGAAAAATAGATCAGTATTTCAGTTTCTGACTGTAGGCTATTTTTAAAGTAAAGTGCTGAGAGTTCCAAATGAAAATTTGCAAATGCTCCAGGACACTGTGCCTGGAAATAAGATTCCTGAATAGTAGAGCTTGGGGATATGTAGACTGCCCTTACAGAAATGAGCCTTCAAGTACATTTTAAGTACAGTGTGTCTTGCACGTTTTGAATGGTTCTTCTCAGATTTTTCTCGGATGTAACTATTCTATCTTGTTTTGCTTCTTTTCTGTCATTCTGTTTGGTAAACCCGGGAGTTGACATGTCCCAGGGGAAAACTCCCTCAAACTTGCTATCATTATTCTCCAGATCAAATATTAGAAGGCCGTCAGGGTGGGTCCCTGTCCACTGCCAACACACACACATCCCTTCTTATCACTTGTAACAGACACTCCTCCCTGGGAACATACTCAACTCTCTTAAGAGAGCAGGTATTTGTTGAGGTTAAACTAATATTTTTGGAACAAAAACAAGAATTCTGAGAAGATTTTTATGAGTTAATTGTGTTTTCTAGAAATGAAACTTTAGGTCAACTGTATTTACCAGAAAATCCACAAAGCACTTAGTGTTTGTAACTGAAATGACAGATTTCAGAAGACATTTTCAAATTAATCTGAGTCTAAAAGAGTATGGGATATTCGTATATACTGCCTTTTAAAAATATTTTGTCTATAAAAATTTTTGGAAAGTAGTCTAATTTGCTACTAGGTGAAAGACTGATTGAAGAAAAAATTTCTCAGACTCTGGAAGAGAGAAATGAGGTGAACTTTTAAAAGACTAGACTTTCAGGACACATTAAAAAAAGCTAGGTGCAGAACAGTTTATGAAAAAGTTCTCTTTCAAATAAGATAGTAATAGTGTGTCTTTGTTAAAACATACATATAACAATATCTGATTTTACAGTTGAATGGTAGAAATTTAAAAATAGTTCAAAATCTGCTTCTGTTAACATTCAAAGTAAACTTATACTTCAGCCTCATCACAACCGTTTTTCCTTAAGAAAAATGTTAATTGTGCTATTCTGTATATGCTGTCAGAACTATCTTGAGTATTTCTGATTTATTGAGTCATTCTCTTGTGCTCCCAGAAAGTGAATAAATCCAGGTAAAAAGGTATCAATAATGGATGATTTCACTTTTAATAAATTTCAAGTTTTCATAGTAGTGTCCCTCTGTCTTTGGAGCTCTAGGCTCTTGGCAAAAGGAAGCATTCCTGTCATTTGACTGTTAGGCTGTGTCAACGCAGTATATTATAGCTACTTTTAAATACTAAAAGGCAGTGTCTACATAGCACCAAAATTTACTGATGAAAGAGTGTCAGTCTCGTGTCCTCAGAAGTGTTCTCTGTGCAGCCTACTGGTCTGTCATTGTATAAGGACATTCATTTCTGCATCCTCATGCTACTACACAAGGGGTGTGGACCAGTTTAGAGGGATATGTCAAATATAAGAGAGAATCAATTAAAATGTGGATAACGGAGAAAATAAGAGTAATTAACATCACGTAATGCCAGGAATGCAATTAATGATATGCACAAACTACACACTGTTACAGATGGGTCACGAATTCCACTGTAAGCTTTCTAACTGCTAGCATTAAGAGGTGAACCTGGTAGGTGTTTCAGCCTGCGAGGACCCAGAGATATAGAAACATCAGTTGCTGAGGAGAAGTGGAAGTGTTCTTACTACTAAGCTCAGAGAGGAATTTCCTCTTGGGGACCCCGTGTGGACAGTGTGTGATGATATAAATAGCATCATTTATCACATTCCTGTAGAAGGTGCAACTCATTGAATTAGTTCAAATACACTTTTTAGGATTTCTGGAAGCGAAGACTGTGTGTTCTTCAGGCAATTCTCCCTGATTATTTTAGATAAATAGTGCCAGTGAGCCCAAGATTTGATTATGAAAAAGTGGCTGGGATACGGCAAAACAAGGCCAGATGGGGAAAACAATCTTTGGGTCTGCTCAGGCAGATAACAGTACAAGTAGACCAAAAAAAGGGGGGGGGGGCTTTCACAACCCCACAGTTCTGTTCCTTTAACAGGGCTGACATAGATGCTATTTCAAAAAAATTTTAAGGTCCTCTACTTGGACTCCTCGTGATCAAAATAAAATCTCAAGAAGACATGTGTTGAACATGGGCAATGTTGTTTCCTTGTGTTTTCTCCCAGACGAGCTATTTGAGAACTGCACACCCAGGGAACTAAATGATATAATTTCCCCCAGATTATTACTTATAAGATGAATAAACAATAAAATAACCTTGGTATTAAGATACTTGAATTGTAGTTCATTGTTTTGGTCATTACTGTGTTATTATAAGTTTGTCTTATCAGGCCATTCCTAGTTAGGGACAATAAATCAAATCAAAATGCTTCTGCTACTTATAGCAGAAGAACAAACATCTGTTTCATCCCCAAACAGTACAAGGTAGTCTCTCTTCTAAATACAAAGGTGCACATAGAGCATGAGAAGTAGGGACCTTTATTTCTTTTCCTCATGTTTCCTTAAAGGGAACCATTGCAGTGAACCATTCTGGTCATCTGGTCTATGCCAGGAAGTAGCTAATCTCCTTGGTCAGCCACATTTTTGAGTGGATTGGCAGGTCACTGCCTCAAAAGTAGGAAACAGGTTCCACCTTTTTCTCTGCTCAGCAGAGCATGCCTTGTGCCTGTTTCCTGTTTCCTTGTGGAATGTCTTGGGACAGGTGGGTGGAGTGGAGGATGGTGCCTTTGGGTTTTTACATCAGATTCACCCTGCTTGCAGATCAGGCTGTGTTCAGTTCCATCTGGAAAGTAGGAGACCTTGCCATTTCTCCACTGTTGTTATTACCGGGAGACCCTGAAAAAAGCCAATATCTGATCTTTTTTTGTCCTGTGTCTCTTCCTAATTAGTCATAGGGTAGAGGAGAGGAGGGAGGAGTGATTGGCATCCCGACCCAAAGGCAAATAGGGACACTGGAGCAGGATTGGGCTTGACCTAACATAGAAGACTAACATAGAAGACTATGTGCCAGTATATTCCTATTCCTTTCTACCCTTTGACTTCAGATACGAAATTGACTGGTTTCTTTTTTCTATGATAAGTAATAAAGATATTTCTGGGGGTGTTTTTTGTTAGAAGTTAAGAAGTCTTCTAGAAATGTCCAATTCAATCACACATTATTTTGCCATTATGGCTAAACTGTATTAGCATAAGTGTAATAGAAAATATTGGCATTTTACTCAAGGTGAGGAAATTCCCACTGTCTGAAATTTCCTCCCTAATCCTCTGGCTTCCATTCCCCTTTGGGAGTCTAATTCCAACTCCAGCTGGAACATGAGTTCCCTGAGGTCAAGGAGTTCATCTTTATCATCTTTGAATCTTACCTTCCATTCATCCCTACTCATGTATCCGTCCCCTCCAAAAAAAAATCCAGCATCTTGTTAGCATCTGTCATCTTGGTAAGGCATGCCAGGCCCATAGTGACGTCGCTGTCGGCAGGAGAGCAGAAATGCTGCCTCCCAGGCCTCACGGTCTCTGGGGAAGACCCTCCTGACAAGACGAACTCAACGAAGTAACCAAAGCACTGAGCAGGGGCCTGACACAGCATCAGTCACTCCTCCATCCAGTCTGTTCAGTGGATGAATAAATTAGTGATGGAAGCGGTACACAGTCCAGGTTCTGAGTTTTTCGTGTGGATTGTCTGGATTCCCAGACTAAAATTTAATAGATTGTAAGTAAACAATATTTAGTGAACATTTGCTGTGGGTAGGGCACCATGCTAAGTGCTTTGTATACACCATTTTTTCATCACAACAACCTGGACATTAAAAACAACTTTTAATGTCCATTTTACAGATGAGGAAACTGAGGCTCAGAGTATAAGTAGCTTGTCTGATCACCTAGCAACTATCAGAACAAGGATTTGAACCAAGTTTTTCGATTCCAAAGCTTGTGAATTTAAGCACTTCTGTCTGTAACTTCGGGCAGTTCTCTATTTGAATTCCTTTTAGTGACTCCTGGGCCAGTAGGATCTTAACAAAGAAACCGTCTATTAGTCAGGAAGCCAAATATTCTACATTGAAAGTAGATAAACATGTCTTCATCAGGAGCACAGTGAAGGTGACACTTTCTTTTTCATTTTCCTTTTTTTTTTTTTCATTTTCAGAGAGCCACTGATGTCCTAGAATGGTAGTATCTACTAGACTTTTCCTGGGTGCTATATCCAGATAAGTTAAAGAAGATGCCTATGGATTCTTATAATGAAACTGTCATAAGTTTCTTAATATAAAGTGTAATATTATAGTTTACTAAGGGACCTAATGATTCTGGGCAACACATTTAGAAATGGAACCAGTGGGGGAGGGAGGCTTGGGGATCTAAAACAAATGAAATGTGTTGTTTTTCTCCATGCTTCCAGTTTCATTTCTAAAGGAAAACAACATGATTAAAATTATTTTTACATAATGACTTTTCATTCAACCACACAGGTTGTTTCTACAATCTCATAGTTTATAACATTTACTGTCTGTTTATATAACTTGTATTTACAAAGCTGGTGTTCAGGAGGCAGTCTTTCTTTTTTTTTTTCCGTAACAATAGTAGTTGTTAAGGAAATAATAGTAACAGTAGCAATAGTAACAGTAGCAAAAATTGAGTTTTCTATGTGCCAGGCATTGCACTAAGGCTTATTTTTACATACATTATTTCATTTAAGCATCACAGCAACCCTATAAGACAGTCACTTTAAAAACGAGAACCCCAAAATTGGAGAAGTTGAGTCATAGCTTCAGGTAAAGGAATCAAAAGTTGGAGAGGTTGACTAATATCTCAAGGTACACAAGTAATATACATAAGTAATAAGTGGTTGATCTTACACTCAAAAGGCGGTCTGGCTGATTCCAATATCCATGAACTCAGTTACTCTCCTGGGCCACCTCCTTGCGAGGTTGGTCTAACTGCCAACTAAACGGTCATAAAGTAAGGCCTTGTGGTCCAAACATATGGGTTTCCCAGTGGCAAATGGTTTGAAGAAGAGACCTGTACATTTTCCAACTTGATAATATTCTTTTAAAATGTTTTTTGAAATGAGATATTTCTCCTAAAAGCAAATTATTGACGTACACAGTCATTAAGATAACATTAAGTACCTATTTTACTAATCCTCTATTTTTTTCTAAGATGTTCCTGGTTTCCTTCACCAGGACTAAATGAAATGTTTTCTTTTCCTGAGCTATTCTGAATTTGTTTTTGCTTCAAGTCAGAAAAGCTCCCTAGGTGTAGCTATGGTTCCATATTTCCAGCTGCTCTGCTCCCTGCCGTGTCTTTGACTCTTTCAGCAAAGGTGCGCTGGCATGCCAAGGCTGCCTTATTCAGCAGCTTAAATAGATATTGCCGAAGAGAAGAGGGAAAGAATCAGCAGCAGTTATTAACTGTGCTTCTGAGTCGCTGTTTATTTTAATACAATAGTTAAGTTTGCTTATTAATCACTTTGCGACAAGCCCATCTCCCAAACATAGTCCAGAGACAGACTGCTATATAGGTACAAACGGCCCCCTTAGTTAGCTTCCATGCTGTTAGAGCTAACAGTTATATTAGAGCATAGCATTTTAAGTAATATTAAAATAAATCCTACAAGAGTTTTATCACACTCACTGTCTACTCCCTCTCATGCTAACGTCACCCATATCATCAAGAATCACTATACTTGTTCTTACAAAAGAACAAGTAATTTCTAGGTCATCCATTTTATTTGTTAAAGGGGAAAATGTTGGTCCTCATTGTTTTAATGAGAAAAAAGTCATTTGAGTTGTAAGAAATTATGTAATGTTGGCACAGAGGTTGGCAGAGAAGCACAGTAACAACGTTTAAGTGTACAGGTTTAAACCTTCCACTGCCATCCCCTGACACCTATAGAAATTGCCCTTTTGCTGTAAACAGTTAGAAAACTTGACCAATTATATGAAATTTTTCAGACAGTGCACAACAGGAAGTATAGGACTGTGATCTCTGAGGGAAGAGAAACAAATGAAATGGGGCCTACAGTTACCCTAGCTTATTGTCCTGAGGCAGTTTCCAAGCCACAGAAGGGCAGGTGGGAGACAGAACAGAGCTTGGTGGTCTTGCTGAGTTGCGAGGACAAAGATCAGAATTTGAGAGACCAAGATGGTTGAATTTTCAGGACAGAGTACCAGAGACGAGGGAGCTTCATAGAGAGGGCATTCTAGAGAGGTGGAGAATTGTTCCTTCAGTCTTTGGCTGAGAATTTGTGCATGCATAAGAGGAACTACCAAGCTTGGAGAAAGAACCACCAGAAAATAGGCCAAATAATTATCAGAACCCACACATAGATGGGAGTAGTTGATATTCCCACCAGCCAGAATGGAGAGATCTCAAAATCCACAGGGCATTGCACAGAGCCTCAAAAGAGCAATGCCTTTGTAGTGAAGGGAAATCAATACCAGAATAAAGATTGCTCTGGAGTCACCATAACAAAACCTAAAAGTAATCCTCAAAAGGATAAAACTGATCTGAAAATTATTTTAGTACAGGTCGAAAAAAATGCCAACACACTTTAAAGAAATACAGTGAAATCTAGTACCCAAATAATAGCCAGAATCTAATTAAAAAAAAAAATTATCCAAAAAAAGCAGGAAAATATGACCGATAGTCAGGAGAAAAAACAATTCATTAGAAAGAGACCTGTAAACGATAGAGATGGTGGAAGAAGTAGACAAGAACCTTAAAAGAGCTATCATGAAACCTCATAAATATGCCTAAAGATATAAAGGAAAGTTCAGCAAGATATGAAAGATATATTTTAAAAGACAAATGAAATTTCTAGCAATTAATAAAAGAATCTTAAATGGAAAACACAGTGGATGGGCTTAACAACAGATCAGACACTGTAGAAGAAAGAGATCAGTGAACTTTAAGAGATTGAAATGGAAATTTTCCAAAATGAAACACAGAGAGAAAAAAAGACGAAAGAAAAAAATGAACAGTCAGAGGCGGAGAGAGGACAGTAAAAAGACAGAAGAAATAATGTTGAACATTTTTCAAAGTCAATGAATACTATAAGCCCACAGACAAAATGCTGAATCAATCCCAAGCAGAAGAAACATAAAGAAAGCCAAACCAAGACACATAATCAAATTACTGAAAACCAGTGATGAAGAGAAAATCTTCAAAGCAGTCAGAGGAAAAGAACACATTGAATATAGAGGAGCAAAGATAAGAATGACAGCAAAATCTTCGTTAGATACAGTGCAGGCCACAAGATAATGTAATGACAACCTTTAAAGTACTAAAAACGAAAAAATGCCAACCTAGACTAGAAGTCTATATCCAGAGAAAATATCTTTCAGGTCCACAATTACTTTACTGAAACCCCTGAAGCCAGAATATAGATGACATAAGTTTTGCCCAAGTGGAGGCTGAGATCAAGTAAACAGTGGAGTCGCTCCCAAGCAGGAAGAACCTCTGCCCACTCTTTGAGGTGACTGAGGAAACCAAGAGGAGGAATCCTCTAGGCTCCTTCTATCAAAGACACCATCCACTGCCATCATGTAACCCAAGGGCTCCATTTGGCAAATCCCAGAGACACTTTAAACCTCATGGAACCCAGAGGTTGACAGGGGAAGTCTTTAGTAGAGTAACAATAACTAACACCCTATCCTGGTCTCTGTGTTGCAACAGTGTGACACATGGATTCCTGTGGCCTTGATGTTCACATAACCTTCTGTAGTCTACTGTCTCTCCACCATGAGTAAGTAGAGAAGAATGTGTGTGTGTGTATGTGTGTGTGCCTGCGCACATCCACGCATGCCCATGTGTGCATGTGTGTGCATGTGTGCAAGAAAAGAGCCAACAGTGCAAAGGGATCTTACGGTAGGAATTGGAATAGACGGCTAGTAAAGGCAGCATGGATGGTGTAAGAGGGACCAATGGGAGTCTGACAATTTCCCCTATGACAGTGCCAGTGACCAAAAACCTGGGACTGTCGTGGGATGATTGTACATCCTGCTCGGTGCCAGCACAGGAGTCTGTAAATGCTCAGTGTTAATGTCACCTAGGAAGGAAGAGGTGGAGAAGAAGGGGAAGGACGTGAATTTAACTGAGTTTAAATTTTAAACGATTGAGAAATTACTGGACTTGACCACTTTTACTTGGATTGTTTTCTGTCTCTGGAAAATATATGCAGTTATAAGAAAATAAAATTACATTTTTACATAACCAAATTGTGGTTTTTAAAATGATCTAATACCTATACACACTCGTAATTCTCGATGTCATGGGGCCTGGCTTATCACCTTTGAAATCAGGAAAATAATACCGATTTCATGTAGTCGTGTAAGATTGCAAGGAGTAATTTGTGGAAGAAAAAATGTTATACATTTAAAAGAAAGTTTCAAATGTGAATATTAGGTAAACTTAGGTTTGAAACCGATAGGATTCCTGTTGTTTTAGGAAATTACGAATAATTTCATTATTCCTCTGTCTACAGTATGTGTGATGGATTGGAGAAGGGAAGGCCATCAGGAGGAGATCAGTTAGGAGGCTTTGCAGTTGTTCAAGGCAATGGGGAGTGAGGTCATATGTAGGAAACTGCAGTGCAGGTGGGTTCAAGAGCCTTTCCAGTGGTAGAAATGTGGAGAAGGGTGAGGAATTAAGGAGTCAAAGGTGACTCTAAGGTTCCAAGTTTGGTGACTAAGAGAGCAGTGGTGACATTAACTGAATTGGAAAGTAAGGACGTCCGCAGGTTTGGGGGAAAGGTGAGTTCAGTTTAGAGCACATTGAATGTAGGGTGCAAAGAGAAGTGAAAAGTCAGCGGTAGTATAATGCTCAGCATGAGAGCGTGGTGTTGCTCTGGAGGCAGACGCTTGCAAACGTTACTTACGCTCTCATTGCTGTTTCCTTTCTGCAGAATTGTGGTGAACATAGCACCTACTAATGGATTTTTTTATGAAGCTTGAGTACAAAGTCATCCAGATGGAGCACATAGAAGGGCACCATCAGGGCATGTAGCTATTTGGCCATTGTTATGGATGAGAGGACGGTGCTAAGGGCCTGGCGCAAAGAGCACTGCTCACTGCTCTGGGGAACAGAAGACACAGCTCTGAACGGCCATAGCTGGTGACTGGGAGCGAGAGATTCTGCTGGACCTCAGTTTGTTCATCTGTGAACACAAGGGATTGGATCATTCTCTATGAGGCCGTGTAGAGCTCTTAACCCTGTTGTATGCTGGTGTTGACGCTAAAAGCAAACTTTGCTACAGATAAACCATAATGGAAATAATTTATTCACAGATAATAGAGCAATTGATGATGTTCGACACGTTTTTAGTACCTGTGTGTCCAGCCTAAGACCTAGTTTTGCATTTAAAGCACAGTAGGAAATTTAGACATGGTAAAGGTAAAAAGATTTTTGAAATTTGTATCTGGAGATTTTTTTTTTTTTTAATTTAAAACTTCAACTGTGCATTATTCTGCTGGCTTTTTCTGTTTACCCGTCACTATAAATTTTCTTCATGGTTTCAGATAAATGTAGGGAGACTTCTTTTGTTATGCTTGGCTTAATTGATGTCACAAAACATCTGTCTGGATGTTTACTTCATTTGCAGTAATAGAATATTTCATTTGCTGGAATTTTCACGTGTTGAAAAGAATCCCAGGTTCCAAAGACGGGGTGCTAATTTAGTAGTTTTTGATAAACATCTTAGGGCAGAGTGCAATCCTTTTCCATTAGGTTTCTAGAAATTTTTATTAATAGGAACATGCTAAGCACATAAACAAAGCTAATTTGCATTTTGTATATTTGGGGCGAAGCTTATGAGGCAGCAACCTTTATGGAGAAGCAACGATACAAAAGGACTCCCTCTTAATAGCTTACACCTGCTCTATCGCTTTGCCTGTTCCAATAGGGGCTGTTTCGTTCACTTGCATGAACTTCTTTGATCCCTTTCTGGTTTTCAAAACTTGACACCCACCCACATGTATTAAACAAAAGTATTTTTCACTTACGTCCATTGTAAATTGCAATATGCAGAATACGGTTGAAATAACATGATAGAGTCCAATAAGCCACCTAAAAAAAATCAGTTTAATTGTTTTATTGCCTCATATTCACGCTGAAAACTTTCTTCCTATGACACATTTTGTATTCACTTTAGATACAGTTTCAAAATATGCGTCTATCAGAAATTAGAAACCAAATACAAAAATTGTGTCACAGTTTACACTATATATTTTCCAATTTTTCATGTGGGCAGGCTTCAGATATTAAAGAAAGGTTGTCAAGTTACTTGAGAAGCCAAATCTTAAATCCTCAGATTACTCAAAAGTATTACCAGATATGTATGTGTATGTATTGTGTGTGTGTGTGTGTGAGAGAGAGAGAGAGAGAGAGAGAGAGAGAGAGAGAGAGAGAGAGAGAGAGAGAGAGAAGAGAGGAGGGGAGGGGAGGGGAGAGAAGAGAAATGGAGGGGAGGAGAAGGGAGGAAAGAAGGGGAAGTTTTACTTCATGAAAGAACTTTTTAAGGAAAATCTGCCAGACATTGTGAATAGCTGATTTAAAAAAATTTTTTGTCAGTCAAAAAACACCTGTACCATTAACTCTGCATTGTATGGACACCTCTAAAAGTGTCACATAGGGGGATGATTCTCATTCTTATCTTCCAATGCCAGGCCACATTTATCCTGTGGTCTTTGGTTTTGTCAGATGGCAAATGCTTACTCATTTGATGCCATGAAAAGTGAAATCCCAAACAATATGAAAACTTTAAGTGAACTCTGGTAATTTGTACTTCAGTATAAGAAGACAATTTAAATTTATGTGTACATATAATTCATAATATATTAATGATTCTCAAACTTTTTAAATAGAAACAACTATTTATTAGTAGTCTTCACCTTGACTTTTAGTCTCAAAAACCTTTCTACTGAGCCAGGAATCTTTGTTACATGTTAAATAAGGGGATTTAGTCCTAGTCCTGCGTCTGCCCCCCCGTGACTGGGGAAAGTTATTTAAACGTAATGGGACTTGGTCTCTTGATCTGTAAGCCTGCTAAGATCTCTTCTGATTTTAATATTCCATGATTCTGTGAGTTATATACCCTGTGCTAGTTTGTTTTCATTTAACTCTCCGGACCAGAAATTTGCCACACATATATCTCCATCTACCTTTGACATGTATTAGGTGATCAATAAATATTTGTTAAAGTAATGGTGTGTTTTGCTGTTTCTGATGGATTGTGAAATTACTGTAATTTCCCAGCATTTTATATTGGGCTATTACATTTTTATTTTTGTTGAATCATATTATTGTTGCTTTAACATTTACTTTCTCTTTACTACGGCTTTGTGCATGATTTAGAGTTAGTTTTTAGGCGTTCTCGCTAAGGTGTCTCAGAGAGGAAAAATTCTTTCACTACACCTAGTCTTGGTCACTCTAAAAAGATAGACACAAATATTTTCATAATCATAAAATAATCCAGAAAATGAATTTTACTTTTATTACACTTGACTTTGCTGGTGAAAAGAAAAACACAACAGCCTGAGTGCAGGTTGTTCCAAACCAGTTGCCCTATGGAAAGAAATGCTACCCCAAATCTACCCATTGGAAAACTGTCTGGAAAGAGATGAATATTTGGTACCCTGAGCTTGTGGAGACCTATCCTTTCTTTTAAGGTTCTTATAAGTAGGTGGATATACCAAATAGAAAAAAATTGCAGGAAAATAATTGCTTTCTGTTTGATGAAAGAATTTTAAAATTAAAACATTTGTTCCCTTAACTTTCATGTATGAGTTCCCTCATACATTTTCAATTAATCTTTTAATGGGGAATAAACTAAATTAGTCACCGGGTAGACTGTGTATGTAATGTATTAGTTCTTTAAAATGCCCAGTTCTATAAGATATAGATTCAGCTTTATATATTTTCAGAATTTAACACTTTAATACAACAGTGGCTTAATATACCATTTATAATAGACAGTTACGCTAGTAAAAAGCAATCTTAAAAGCATTTAATTCGTTGTATATTATTATTTGTTCTGAGAGACTAACTCAAGATTTATAAGGTTCCATTTTGAACCCCAGAATAAATGAAGGGAAAGGAAGCCAAAGCTTCCCTGGTGTTGAGGAAAAACTCTTGCTTTCTAACTTCCTATGAATGGTAGTATTGTTCACCACCGTTAGTACACGGGAACCAGGACCTGGCCATTCCATACTTAGGCTTGTTTTTATTTTTAAGGAATGTCGGAAAATTGTGGAAATGAATGTTTTTTCTTTTTCTCCCCCCCCCCGCTTAATACCTCATGGATTCTGACCTTTTCCTTGAAACTGGTTTAATATGTGTTTCCTTTAAAATTGGTCGTTGACCCAAAAATAAGTTTGGTTTTCTTTTTCCATGATCTTCTCTAAAGAATTCTGTTAATAGCATACTAAACTGGATTACAAACTTACTGAATAAGTGCTTTGAATTCTGGGCAACTTTGGAATAAAGGGCACAGAAAGAGTAACACTGCTTAGAATGAAATTGGGCAAGTTGGTATAAAGGAAAGGAATGCGACTGTATGGCTGATGTGATCGACATCTTCTAGTAGGTTATTAGCAATTTAATGGAATATGGTTATTCAAGCACAATAATAGCTTCAGTTGAAATGTCTGCTCTGCTCTTTCTCCCATACACTTTGGAATGAGTCGAATGTGACAATTGAGCTTTCAACAGGCTTCTTGAATTCTAAATCCTTTTTAGTCATAAAATGGGGTACCCGGCATGTAGTCAGTGTGGACAAGGAGCTGGCAGCCTCGTCGGGTGTAATGGGATATCCGGTGTCTTCAAAATAATGAGGACCTGGATTCACCAAGTGCATTCTGGGGCTGCTGTGCATATTCACAAAGAACAGAGGCCCTCCCTCCATCCAACATTTAATAATTAATCCTTTTGCAGTTGTGAGGTTACTTTGCCAGCATTTGGTCCAAGATTTGAACTTCATATCATCACAGAAGAAAACCTCTATTGATGTCTCAGAAAAAAAATATTTTTTGATAGCTAAATGTTTCTATTTTTTTCTTTCTCTTTTCTGATTCATGCATATTCAGAGAAGTCATGAATTGTGACATAGCTTTGTATCCTCAAATTTTAATATACATCCCAATTAATACTGAAGTATTTCTTTAACTATTTAAATGGGTTTTTTTTTTAAGTTATTCCCAAATTCTCTTACCACCATAAAAATTTGAATCTTTATTTAGGGTTAAGTCTTGAAGTATTCTGAAATTCAATACAAGGAGCTTTACTTACTGTGTTTGGAATTACCTAACAACAAAAGGCTTTCAGAAGATAATTTTTCAGAAAGTCCACTTTAAAGCAATCTCAATTTAAAGTGTGAATTTATTTTTAAATTACCTTGTAACAATTCCCCATGTTTTATTTAAATATGGAATATGTATGCTTAGGATATATTTTATAGTAATATGAGCAAAACATGTTTTCATGAACATACTTAATAAAAAATTCTGAAAGTTTATGTGACAGATTATTAACAGTGGGATCTCTGCATGGTGTTGGGATTACAAATGTTTTTAATGGTTTGATTTTACTTATCAGTACTTTCTAATTTTTCTGTATTATATGTGTGGATGGATGTCTAAAGAGAGTGGTCTTTAAAGCAACTCCTCAGAGAGTTGATATAAATTTCCTGCAACTGGAAAACACCATGAGCGACACTGTAGGAGGGTGAGAAACTGGCCACTAACTATATGGATGGGGAGTCAAAAAAGCACTACATGTCGGCCATCGCTGCACTGCCAGAGTTTGTGGAAGTGTGTGCATGGACTAGCAATGGGTCCTGCAAGAGCAAAAGCTGAGCGGTGTCTGTTTCAAGTCCAGTCCAAGGGGCTAGCCCAGAGAAGCAAGAGAACCCCAATAGTGAGAGCCTCGATGGAGTGAAATTTGGATGAACCAGGGGCAGATAGCCCAAGCGAAAAAGACTTCTTTAGTACAGCTACAAGTGGTCCACTCTTCCTTACCCAGAGTCATATTAGTATTTGGATGTTTAGAATAATAGAATGTATGCATTGACAAGCCATGTCCTCTATGCATACGAGTTGATCTGCCTTGGGAGCCAGAATGAACAGTGTTACTGGCCTTGTAGATAGTAGACGAAGTTTTAAATGTTCGGGTATTTCTAAAGTTCTACTACCAGCAACACAACTGTTATCCACCAATGAACCACAGCTCTGTTCATTTTTGCACATTTCCTTTTAGTCTTTATTAACAGTCATACTTTTTCAAAATTGTCGTAAGCTAGTTTTTTGCATAGTCTTTTTACTGCTTAATTTAGACACATCCTTCTTGTTCTTAGAGGTAGTTCTTATGTTTTCCATGGGTATTTATAAGGATACTCTTCAGTTCATTGCACAAACTCTACATGACGTTAATCACTAAAGAGACTGTTAAATTGTGCTCTGAAGACCTGAAAGAGTTAGTCTACTTTTCAAAATTCCTTAGTTACCATCTGAAATGGAAGCAACAAGAAAATCTGGCTAACTATATAGTATATCGTCAATAAAAAATACTTAGGAAGTATATCTGCATGATAACAAAATACATTTAGTTTTGACAGCGTAAGCATTATGTGTTGACTAGGGATTTATTTCAAGATCTGAGTGTCAACTTATGTGATGTTAAATTTAGTTCAGATACATCTGAAAACTTTCAAACTATACCCACTATTAAACAAAGTGGTGTTTTGTCAACACATTGTGTGCTTTGTTAGGCCATGAGCTTTGTACATTTTATAATAAGCACATTCCTGTTGTGAAATGGAATGCATCTGATCCATAATAAATCTGGTTGAGAGACAGTGGACCCCAGCCAGCTCAGCCCTGGTTCAAGGAAAAAGACAATAAATAGGGGCAATGACACGTGTGAGAATCTAATTTCATCATGCTCTGCCTCATAAGAAGGGAATCCAGATGGCATAAAAGTTATTATTTTACTTTGAAAATTACTCAAAACCAGATATGAAGTCCCTTCTGTGTTATATCCCTTGTAGCTATTCCTCAAATGAAAGTTTTGTTCAAAAAAATAGTTAAATATTTAGCGATAATTGGAAGCAGAAATAGACTTTTCTTTTTTAAAGGAGGAAAAACTATAAGGGCAAGGTTACCATATTTTTCTAAAGTAATTTGGGAAAGGCAAAACTCATTAGTTAGACGATAATTAGTTTTCCTTGGTAAGACGTTGACTGGAATGTTTCTATTAGGAAAATATTATCAAATTGTTCCAGTCTCAATCCGGCTGAGCATGCCCAAATTCGATAACAGAGAGGAGAAATTACTATTTTTGTTACTACCATGTTAGAATATGGACAACCGTCAAAAACAAGGACAATTTCTTGACACTAGTCACTTTGTACAACTGTGGTTGGATATAAGCTTTTCCTTAATATCCTTTATCATACAAATATTCAGTTGGTGTTTTTTATTAGCATTTTAAAAATAAGCTCCAAGAGAATCAAATGTTTGAACATATGACCAAGTGTGAATATTTACAAGTCACTAGCCACGCTACAGCCTGGCATCAGAAAGCACTTTCTCAGAATGAATTACTATGTACTCTGCTAACCTTGACTGGAGCCTGTCACAACCATCTCTAATGAAGTCTTCAATCACAACATACTCAAAAACCCAGGACTAGGAAGGAAAAAAAAAAGAAAAACAGCATTCCAAAAAAATATTCCCAACATTCTAAAAACCATCCTAAATATTGTATGCAAACGCTGGGCAATGGTACACTCAAAACACCAATTTATACCAGTTACTAAGAAAGCGTATTTCAATTGGTGAAAACCGGGGGCAGTCATTGAGGATAAACTAATGAAGGGTCTCTGAGCCAAGATCTTTAGGGGACCTACTTGAATAAGGAAATAAGAATGTTTTAATTAGCACAGCAAGCATTCATTCAGTCCTGTGCTGCTGTAGGGCGAATGTATCTTGCACTGACTGATCTAAAACATGTCTCAAAGTTGTTCTTCCTGTAGCCATGCTTACTTTATTTGCTTAATGAACTTCACCTTGTCTCCTGTTCAAGTGATCACAATTTTAAAATTGATGGTTTCTGAAAGAATAAAATCTTATAATACGGTTCTGTTTTATAACGTCCACAAAACTGACTTTAACAAGAAAATGTACAGGCAATTGGCAAGAAATAGCACTTGAAGCCTTCACATACCTATTATATTCGGAAAGTTCATTAAAATCCATTTATGCGTTTCCAGATGTTTATCTGTGCAATCATAATGAATGTTCATTAGCAGTCCTTTCCTGCCAAAGGGAGATTTTTCCATCCATTGCTGCAACCAGCCACCATACCTTGCAATAGCAATGGACGAAAAAATCCAGGAGTCTCCGTCTTGGAATATTGTTAACAGGAATTGTCAAGGCTGGGTTTCTCACGTCACTTACTGCAGGCCACAGTTTGAGGTAGTGCTAATGTCCCTAGGTTTTATATACTGTTTTTATGTCATTGACTCCCAAATCTTACTTCCAGTCTGACTACTCCCCAGAAGTGTAGATTAATATGTTCAAATATGTTGACCTCCGTTTGAATCTCTAGAAGGCATTTCAAATTCAACATGGCCAAAACAGAACTCTTGAATTTTGTTCCCAGACTTGGTCCTTTCTTCTGCCTTTTCTGTATCAGAAAGTGGTCTCCCATTCACCCAATTACTCAAGACAAAAATCTAAGTGTTGTTCTTGATCCCTATCTTTCCTTAATGCCCATATCCAATCTACCAGCAAGTCCTATCAACTCTCCTTCAAAACACATCCCAAATTCAGCCACTATTCTTTGTCTCCGCTCTTACCCCTTTGCCCAAGCCATCATTACCTTTCATCTGGACTACTGCAACTACCTCTGAACTCATTTCCCTGCTTCCATTCTTGCCTTCTAGTCCGTTTTCACAATGCATCTAGCCAGAATTATCTTTGTAAATTAGATTGTGGCCCTCCCCTCCTTGAGACTTCCAGAGGCTTCTGACCATGCCTAGAAGTCCAGCCCTTTATGCTGGTTTACTAAGTTCTGTGTCCTCTTCTGGAATCCCCAGCTTTATCTGGTACCTGGCTGTGTTCGTTTTCTGGAGCTGCCAAAACAAAGCACCACAGGCTGGGTGGTTTAAACAATAGAAATGTATTTTTTCATAATTCTGGAGGCTAGAATTCTGAAATCAAGGTGTTGGCAGGGTTGGTTTCTGCTGAGGCCTCTCTCTTTGGCTTATAGATGTCTGCCTTCTCCCTGTGTCTTCACATAGTTTTCCTGTGTAGCTCTCCATGTCCTAATCTCCTCTTCTTACGACCCCAGTCATATTGGATTAGAGCCCATCCTAGTGACCTCATTTTAACCTAATTACTTAGTTAAAGGCCCTATCTCTAAATACAGTCACATTCTAAGGTAGTTGGGGTTAAGACTTCAACATATGAATTTGGGGGGCGGGGGGGACACAATTCAGTCCATAACAGTTGCCCTATTCACTTAAGCCCCATACTGACTGTTTTTCTGTGCCTTGAACATGTTACACTTATTCCCACTTTAAGGCCTTTGCACTGGCTCTTCTTGTTGAAACATTCTTCTCCCCGATGGCACCAGGAATGGTCCTTTCAGTCATTCAGTTCTCAGTGCAAATGTCACATTTTCAGAAAGGTTGTTCCTGACCTCCCACTCTACAGTAATCACTGACTCACTTCTTTTACATTGCATCCCCCGAATTCAATCTCTGCATGACACCTACCACGGTCTAATATATGTATTAGGTTGGTGCAAAAGTAATTGTGGTTTAAAAGATTACAAATCATTGCAAAAACTGCAATTACATTTGCACCAACCTAATAATAATTCTTCTGTTTATTATTTTTTGTCTATCTCTCCATATCCCCACCAGAATCTACACAGGGATCTTCTCTCTTCAGTGATGTAGCCCCAGGGCCTGGAAGAGTGCCAAGTATATTTAAATGCTGAACAGATGTTGATTGAATGACTAGGTAAATGAATGGTGTTATTGGAGAGGGGACAGAAAAGAGTGGCGGTTAGTGATTGTTATGACGAATAGACCCAGGGTAGTTTTCTCACTTGGAGGTGTTTAGAAATAATTATGAGTCTGCTCACCCTTGAAATGCTGTAGGAGTTGTCTAGGGCAGCGCACCCGACGTTGCTGCTATGCTTTGGCCAAACAAAGTGTGGATAGTTTTGCCTCATGCATACGTTTATGACATTTCTTGAAATTATGTCTAACTTGCAGAGTTGTTCAGCTGTTAGTTCAGTTCATTCACATAGAGAGTCTACTGTGGCCAGGTCTTTAGTTAGTAGAATACCCTGGGGACCCGGGAGCGCACAGGAGGCGTATCTGACCCAGCCAGGGCCTGCAGTTGTAGAGGGAACAGGGCTGTGTGGAAGGCTTCTAAGGTAGCTTAATGCCTACAATGCATGAGTTGTGTACTGACCATACAAAGTAGTTCTCATACTGTAAGGCTGTTTGCCTTTATAAATGGTAACATGCAACTTCTCTGAATTCACAGAAAATTATGGGCGCTTTTGAAGCTATCTGGTGCTTGTTTTGGATGACATGCACAGCACATTTTTATGCTTCTCAACTTTCAGGAAAATTAGTTTAAAATTTCAGAAACTTATCAGTGCCCTACTGCTCAACATACTAAATTTTGCAGGCATTTTAGCAGCTGACACTTACTTTCATTTGGTATTTGGTGATAAATCATATTTTCATTTGTTCTCTACAGATAGCATGTCAGTTGCTCCTAGACACTGAATCCATGTGTTGTGTCATTATCATTAACAAGACACTGGACCCCTTGAATTAGTACCTTGTATGGCAGGAGAGTGACAAGATCCGCAGCGCGCCTGTCTTGTTTTTAATTTAAAAAGCTAAATATCGCTTCCAGCCTTTTCCAGGAAGCTGTCTTGCTGTGACACCATTATGGAGTTTGTTGTTGTGTCAACTCCAGATAACGAGAGGGACCTTTCCCAGTTTTCTTCAGAGCTGTCTTTATTTCTCCTCTGTACTCTGGACCCATTCGTTTCCCTTCTGCATTTCAGTCTAACCTTCCTATTCGCACGTCCTCCAGACCTGAGCACCGGAGTGTTGGAGCATTAACTTCCAAGTCTGACATATGCAACTGTAACAGTGGTGCTTTATCTACAGAACTGAGGAGTACAATACTTCCTGGAGTGCTCTTGGCTTTGCAAATTATTAGTTATAACCTGCTGTTTTCTGTAAGCAGGATGGTCTTAGTGTTATAAATGGCATTTGATCAACATTTGTATCAGCCAAGATGCAGGCATTATCAGTCAAAATCACACCTCACATATTGTGCAATTAGTGAAATTGCAAGTCATGGTGTATTCCTAAAGAAAGAAAAATCCTCCGTTAATAATTGCTTCTACGTCAAAATTTAATGAGTTTTAGTAACATGGTCTACAGTTAAGTACTGCCTAGATTTGGTACTGCTTGTCAATTTTGTTTTCCAAGTAAATGAGTTGCTTTAGCCACACAGAAAATTTTTGGAAAACTGAATTAAAAATGGGTAAGGAAATTTTTAAATGTTCATATATTCAGAGCCAGGGCTCCAGCGTTGGTCGATTCATCAGGTCAACAATGTCATTAAGGACCCAGGTTCTTTCCATCTCTCTGCCCTGCCGTCCTTGATGATGACTCTGTTCTCAGACCAGCACCAGTTCTAGGTACCATATCCAGACAATGGACAGAGGAAGAAGAGAGATTATGTTTCTTTTTATGCCAAAGAAACTCACAATAGACTTCCCCTCGGTGGCCAAAATTATGTCATTTGCACCAGTCCTGAGCAAGAGCAATGGAATGGCCATGACTGATTTAGACTAGGAGGTACCTGAAGGGATCTGGTCATAATTACATGAGATAATCCATGTAAAATCACTTAGCACAATGCTTGACAGTTAGAAAAAGCTTAGTACATCCTGCTTACTATGGGTGATGGTTAGTCTGTGGCATTCAAATTGTAAAAGAGGGCCAAAGTTATGAGTTGTTACAAGGTGGATTCTTAGATCATGGTGGTGTTGATTGTATGTTGAGGAGATGGAGAGAGATGACAGGGTCACTTGCCCTAGCAGGCACCTGGAGAGTCATCGCACTGCAGGGTTGTCGGACCTATGTGCAGATCCTGAGGGAGAGCACGGAGAAGGACCCCACTCACAGGAAGAGCCAGGGATAAGTGATAGGACAGCAATCCAAGGAAAAGAACCATAGCAGTGCCCAGGTATGTGGCCTAAGGTGGGACAAAGAATAAAGAACGACTTAATGACTTAATGGTAAATCCCAGAACACCAGCCTGGACCTTGTTAGAGCCTCTTTTCTCAGGTCACAGTTGGTCCTAGGAACTGGGGAAGGATTAACCAACCTAGTGGGGCAGATACTATACCTTATGAATATATAATAACCATAAAATGAAAAATGTGTTGTGATGCTCACAGTAACTGCAAAAGGTAGGAAGGGTAGGCATCAGTATACCCATTTTGTGCATGGGTAAACTGAGGCGAAGGGAGGATGAATGACTTGCTGACTCAAACCTCCTGAGCCCATGTTCATGTTCACTGCACTCTGTCTGTGTGATTATGATTCTCCTGAGGTCTCATCACAGAGCACAGTCTCATCAGCATTGGAGGTGCTCACGCCTTCTGTTTTCCAACTCTGGACATTGAAGTCCGCTGGGTGTTCATTACAAGATCCTGTGCAAAGGCGACTTTGGGTTCCATGGTCTCTTCATATCAGTGGTGGATGACATTTCTCTATATGAGGGTCTTAGGATACTAAGGTGCGATGTGATTAAAATGCTTAGTAATATGACTAGAATGTACAAATCACATTAGGAATGTTCACAAAGGATGGCGTATATATTAATTACCACCACCCAACTGTGGGATGCCTTAGGTTCATGTTCAAGGAATGTTCAGTAATTCATTCCTAAACTTTCCCACATGTGACGATTGAATTACTAAAACTAACCAAAGCCACCAAAAAAAAAAAAAAATCGAAAAGAGGCTTAATGCTAAATGACTCAGTCTTGAAAATTCCTAAATAAAATACTGGAATCCTTTTCTAAACTCTAATTTTAGGACAAAGCTCTTAGGAGGAATTTAGTTAGCAATATAATAGCAGACATTAATGTACTCTTCCTATGAGACCGACACTCTACTAAGAATTTGTATTTAACTTACTAAGCTTTATAATCCGATCAAAGAAGTACAAGCATTATTTCTGGTCTATACATGAGAACACTGAGGCAGGGTAGTTGACTCGCCCAAGCTCTTACAGCAGCAGGGCTGAGATATGAACAGGGCTGAGATATGGCTTTGCTCTGAAGCCTGTGTTCTTTTCTATAAAGTTGGTCACTATTAAAAAGATATTTCAGTATCTACTATGCAAATGAAAATAAATGTTAGAGTGACTGTTAGGATCTATAGCACCTCTTCAAAACAGATTATGTTCACTTTATTTGTTTGAACAACAATGTGGATTCAGACGTTCTGGGGGACTGAAGGGACAGAGGCTACAAATTACAGCATCTGAACTTGGGTTTGGTTTCTAATTGTTTCCCCCAAGCATACACCAACTAAGGTTAATTAATTTGAGGAGTCACTACTTCATCTTTGCCATATCTAGGTCAGATTATTAGAAGGAGTGATTTGTGGGGAAATCTTTAAACAGTTGCATTTTAGTTACAGTGAGATTACAAAAGCATATGGACATGTAGACATACTCCAAACCAAGACACTATATACACCCTCCAAACCAATCCAATTAATCTGGAAAGATGAGAAGGGCTTCTACCACACTGGAAAGGATGGTGGGCAGAATTCTAAGACGGCGCCCAAGGCTGCCACCCCCTGGTGCACAGGCTATATGTGTGTAGGTCTCTCCCTTTGAGTGTGAGAAGAACCTGTAAATATGATGAGATATCACTCTCATGAATAGGCTGTGCTTCATGGTGTAGGTAAGATATTTTGCTGATGCAATTAAGGTTTCTAATCAGTTGACTTGAGTCAATCAAAAGAGGTTGTTATGGGTGGGCCTGACCTAATCAGGCGAGCCTTTCAAAGAGGGTTGAAAGATCAGAAGTAGAGGAAATCAGAGAAATGGTCTCCTACTGGTATAGAAGAAAGAATCATTTTTTGGAGCTGTCCTGGAGAGGTCTTACAGGGCAGCCTCTAGGAAGTGAGAGTAACTCCCAGTTGAGGCCAGCAAAAAAAGTAGGGGCCTTTGTGCCACAACCACAAGAAACTGAATTTTGCCCACAACCTAAATGAACTTGGGAGAAGACCTAAATTTCAGATGGGCACACAGCCAGGTACTCTGTGCCCAGGGCTTCTGACCTACAAAAACTAAGATAATAAATGGTGTTCTTTTAAGTTGCTATGTTTATAGTAAGTTGTTACATTGCAACAGAAAGTCCAACTTTAAACAGAAAAGGCCTTTTGTCAGAAGTAAAAAAGTTGAACCAAATGTTCATTTCCAAGTTGTCTGTTCAAAACACAGCTCACCAAAATTTAGGATCTTCCTAAGAAGTTACCAAGAAAACAATGTTTTAAATGAGTTTAGGGTCCCAGGCCTACCAACTTTCTTAATCTGTTATTTACTGAAAGGTTGTACAGTTCTATTGTAAAATGCTGAAAACAAGTCGCAGTACTGTTTTATTTAGCTATAAATTTAATACCTGCTCACAGAAATTAAAATGACAAACGTATAAAGTAAAGAGTAATACAAAGCAAAAATGTGCCTTGAGCCATCCCAATCTTATTCTCATTTTTATTCATTCAGTAAATATTGAGTGCCTTTTGTGAGCCAGATACCATACTAAATAATGGTCAGTGACCATAAAAAAAAAATAGACGTGGCTTCTGCCGTATAATTTCCTTAGGGTGACACACAGTAAAGATTCACACTAGCCAACACACAGTTATACATGATATGATAAGTGTTTTGAAGGAAAACAATAGTGTGCTTTGAGAAATAAGAGGGGTGTCAGGTGTCAAAGAAGGTCACTTTGAGGAAGTAACATTTAAGCCAAGAAATCAAAATGTTAATAGTAGTTATCTATTCCTGTTGCTGGGCCCCCTACAATTCTTCCTTAGAGCCAAAAGGGATTTCTGGATGATCTTCAGATCATAAATGGCTCACCTTAGTCTATTAGAAAATTTAGCGAAGAACTTACTATATTAGAAAAATGGTCAACAGAACTGGAAGTTATTTAATACATGAAAATCTGCAAAAGTTATCAGAGTTAAGTAGATGTCATTAATGCTGTAATCATTCTGGGAGCTGATGATATTTATAGGCTAGTTAACGTGTATAAATGTTTTATAACCACCTAGTTCATTTTCTTCTTGTTTATCTTTCATAATAGTAAATGTTACATGAATAAGAGCTCTTGAAACATTTCCCACAGACTATTAAATATCCATTGCATTATTTCCCCATTGATTACTTGGATTTTTAAACTTACTGGTTTATTTATAGTGACATGTTCTAAAAATTAACTAGGATATTTAGCAAATATGGTTTCCATATTTGTACGATGAGGGGGCACAGCTTAAAAATGAGGTCATTTCCAGCTTGAGATTTCTGAGAGTTGTACTCTCAAAACAATTTTTGGCATTCATAAATATGACTCTTAACTGTAATTCTATTTCCCTACAATAGTTTACTGAAAACATCCTAGGTGATTATTCATGAGTAAAGTATTTTGGTATTTAACCAAATTCAATCATAAGTAAGAGGTTTGGTATATGAATGGGGGAAGGTAGGGCAAATCGAAAAATGGATTAAAAAATCCGAGAAGCATGGGAACCCTCAGAGGTGAACAGAAGGATTCTACTGTAGTCGGGAAAAACTTTATCTAGAAAACAAGCTGTGTGTCAACTTAACACTAACATATGACACTTATGTTTTATTGTATTTTTTTGAGTAATCCAAGGTGCTGCTAATCACGTGCCAACAGTGAGAATAATTATGCTATCCAGAGCATCCATATACTATCCTATGAGAAGACAGATGTCAGGTCCTGCTTAGCTGCTAACTTCCACGTACTTTCTCCTACCCACCCATAACAACCTCTCTTTTGGTTAACTCAAGTCAACTGATTAGAAACCTTAATTGCATCAGCAAAATATCTTACCTACACCATGAAGCACAGCCTATTCATGAGAGTGATATCTCATCATATTTACAGGTTCTTCTCACACTCAAAGGGAGAGACCTACACACATATAGCCTGTGCACCAGGGGATGGCAGCCTTGGGCGCCGTCTTAGAATTCTGCCCACCATCCTTTCCAGTGTGGTAGAAGCCCTTCTCATCTTTCCAGATTAATTGGATTGGTTTGGAGGGTGTATATAGTGTCTTGGTTTGGAGTATGTCTACATGTCCATATGCTTTTGTAATCTCACTGTAACTAAAATGCAACTGTTTAAAGATTTCCCCACAAATCACTCCTTCTAATAATCTGACCTAGATATGGCAAAGATGAAGTAGTGACTCCTCAAATTAATTAACCTTAGTTGGTGTATGCTTGGGGGAAACAATTAGAAACCAAACCCAAGTTCAGATGCTGTAATTTGTAGCCTCTGTCCCTTCAGTCCCCCAGAACGTCTGAATCCACATTGTTGTTCAAACAAATAAAGTGAACATAATCTGTTTTGAAGAGGTGCTATAGATCCTAACAGTCACTCTAACATTTATTTTCATTTGCATAGTAGATACTGAAATATCTTTTTAATAGTGACCAACTTTATAGAAAAGAACACAGGCTTCAGAGCAAAGCCATATCTCAGCCCTGTTCATATCTCAGCCCTGCTGCTGTAAGAGCTTGGGCGAGTCAACTACCCTGCCTCAGTGTTCTCATGTATAGACCAGAAATAATGCTTGTACTTCTTTGATCGGATTATAAAGCTTAGTAAGTTAAATACAAATTCTTAGTAGAGTGTCGGTCACATAGGAAGAGTATATTAATGTCTGCTATTATATTGCTAACTAAATTCCTCCTAAGAGCTTTGTCCTAAAATTAGAGTTTAGAAAAGGATTCCAGTATTTTATTTAGGAATTTTCAAGACTGAGTCATTTAGCATTAAGCCTCTTTTCGATTTTTTTTTTTTGGTGGCTTTGGTTAGTTTTAGTAATTCAATCGGCACATGTGGGAAAGTTTAGGAATGAATTACTGAACATTCCTTGAACATGAACCTAAGGCATCCCACAGTTGGGTGGTGGTAATTAGTATATACGCCATCCTTTGTGAACATTCCTAATGTGATTTGTACATTCTATTCATATTACTAAGCATTTTAATCACATCGCACCTTAGTATCCTAAGACCCTCATATAGAGAAATGTCATCCACCACTGATAGGAAGAGACGATGGAACCCAAAGTCGCCTTTGCACAGGATCTTGTAATGAACACCCAGCGGACTTCAATGTCCAGAGTTGGAAAACAGAAGGCGTGAGCACCTCCAATGCTGATGAGACTGTGCTCTGTGATGAGACCTCAGGAGAATCATAATCACACAGACAGAGTGCAGTGAACATGAACATGGGCTCAGGAGGTTTGAGTCAGCAAGTCATTCATCCTCCCTTCGCCTCAGTTTACCCATGCACAAAATGGGTATACTGATGCCTACCCTTCCTACCTTTTGCAGTTACTGTGAGCATCACAACACATTTTTCATTTTATGGTTATTATATATTCATAAGGTATAGTATCTGCCCCACTAGACTGTTATCTTCTTAGCGATAGGAACTGTAATTTTGTGTGTGTGTTGGGGGTGGGGGTATTGTTGTTGTTGTTTTTAAATATATGTAGCCTGGTTTTTTTAAAAACAAAAAAAAGTTGGCATCCACTTAATAGTTGTCTAACTGAAATGTTGGTCAAATGAGAAAATGTATGCGAAAGCATGATACGGACATTAAGTATTGTTATAAAACCATCCATGTGTGCTAGTCTCAGGGGCCACAGAACCAACGATGTGTTGATCAACAAAGAGCATTAATGTGACCCAAACAACACAGTGTAACTGAGATGTACCATCAAGTCCCAAGTCAGCCGCCCTTTCACGTGCTAGACACGCCACTCCAGCTCCTTGAGTGGCTGCCTCGGCATTATCGACATGTCACACTTCGCATTAAAAGGCAAAACAGAATCAGCAACAGGTGGAGAAAATGAAAGCATCTGACGACCAACAAGGCGGTGTTGCTGCAATTCGTCCCTTTAGAGAGCTAGATGAGTACAAGTAGGATGACAGTGTGATTTTTAAGCTCTTACGGTATAATGAGTAACAAGGGACTCAGAGCATTTAAATGGACATTGAAAACCTAGTGGTGACAATGACAGCACAGCCTCCAGCGCAGGGCAGCACGGTGGGTGACTGAGACGTATCAGCTGCAGACAGGCCGGCGCTGAGGGCCTCATCTGTAGTCTTCGCATCTGGCAGCTCATGGAGCAGAAGCAGCTCAAGGAAAGCAGCTCTGTAAACAGAGCTTGGTTTCTAATGGAGCCGCCGCGCAGAGCCTCAGGAGAACACTCACAATATCCAAAGTGAAGATACGAAACATTCAACGTGAACATTGTTTAACGTGTGCAACGACGTCAACTTTGGGCAGGGCCAACTGGTCAGAGTATTAACTGATTACGGTGCTACGGCAAGCCATGGCTTCCCACTGAAAATGTGTACGATTTTATATTTGTTTTGGTATTTTGTGTTTGGAGGAAATTTTGCAAGAAGAACAGGAGAGTTGGAATGAAAAGAGTTGTATTTAATGCTGAAAGTGGTATGTTTTTATCTCTTACTTGTTTTTGAAAGGTAGCTGCATCCAAACCAAGCACTGAGTTAATTTAGGGCAAAAAAATAATGATCTCATCAGCTACTAGTTTTGAGCACAATGTGCCAGGCACCGAACTAGGTGCTTTTTGTGTATGAGCTTGTTTGTTACTCACATACTCCCCGTTAAAGAGAAAACATTATCTCATTTTCACATTAGGAAACTGAGGCTCAGAGAGGTTAACTCATCCCAAGTCACATAGCTAATAAATAATAGAGCCTGTATTCACATCCCCAGTTCTTTCTATTCATCTTGAGAACCCAAAAGGAGTGAAATGAGAAGACAGGATGATGATGTAAACATGATAGGACAAATGATGGAACAGAAATGAGAGCCATAAAAGAAGGTGAAAAGAGAGTGGAATAGAAAGGGTAAGAAAAGAAGACCACACATTGAGAAAGAGAGGGAATTCTTTAGACTGAGACCTTCTGAGTGGTAATATCTTTAGTAACTGGGATCATTCGGGAATCATTCTATATCCAATTGGCTGACACTCTTTTGCGTCCTGTGGGACATCTTACCAGCCAGGCTCACTTCCCACCTTACATAGTACTTCTGGGAGCTGTTTCAAAGCAGAGGTTATGCAAGAAATCTACCACGTAGCCTGACACCTTCCAGGGTCTAGAAGGCATCAAACTGGATTGATTTAAATTTAAACGTGTCCTCAGTGTTTGTGCTCTAACTTTACATTGGCTTTGTAGGAAAGACTGTAATTTTAATTCGCTGGGAAGCAGATGGGATCTGTCAAGGGATGGTAAAACACAAGAAATTTGTCCAAATGTAAAAAAGAAAAAAGAGCGAGTGAGAGAAACAGCTTTTTCTCGTGGGTCAGTCTCATAGTACAACTATTTGTCACTGGGTGCACACACGCTGGGATTCATCAAAATAATAAAAGTCATGTCTAATGTTTATTGAGCGATTACTCTGTGTTAAGTGCTTTACATGTATTTGTTGGTCAGGAGGTTCCTAGGAAGTTGGTACTGTTATGACTAACCACCCATTTTAATGATGCTCAGAAAGTTAAACAACCTTAGGTCCCTTGGCTAATAAGTTAGAGCGGGGATTTGAATCCCAAGCCCTTGATCATAATACTACACTACACAGACATTCCCAGTGGAGTGACCATGAATGTGTAACCCCAATAACTCTACATTTTTTGAGATTATAGTACTCCAGAAAAAAAAAAAAAGAGTGAGGGAGGGAAGAAGAAAAGGAAAAGATAATTACCTCAAAACTAGACCAGCTCTTGAAAAGAAAGACATGCGGGTTGGGTGATTGGAGGTAGCAGAGGTGGTCTGAACTTGCTGTGGCAAAGGGTCGAAGGAGAAGAGAGGCAAAAAGAAGTACGAGTATAAAGTCAGAAGATGAAATAAGACATGTAGAGTGAAAAAGGAAGGAAGCGTATGAAAATTATGTAGCTAATTAAGGTGGTTTCTCTAAGTTACCCTTTTTATTTCTAATTCCATGGGCTAAACTGACCCATTCAACTCGGCCTTTGGAATTAATACTGTTTGTTCTGACAGTGTCTCACTGAAAGGTGGGTGTGTTGTTTGGTCATTTTTTTTTCCCTCTTGAAAGTTAATTAAGTCAATATTAACCATGGGTATGTAACCACAGAACAGGCAGTTTCTTGAAGGCTCATGGTTTGGATCTTTTCCTGCAAAAATTCCCTCTTCTATAGCTATATTTAGTGTTTTAACTGTCAGAGTCGTTGGCTTGCTATGGGTCCGTGTGTCAGGGCAACGCTGGACCTTGTTTGCAGCCGAGTTTTTCAGCTTCACCCCTGTGCCAAGAGTATGTGGTTCTCAATGGGCAACCTCCGGTCGAGCCTCTCTTGTTTCTTCTCCAGAAATTTCGCGGGGGTTAGCATTGCCAGTGGATACCCTATAGTGTTGCAAGTCTCAAAACTGTTTACTTGAGGCTTAAAAAAAGTTTTTCATTTGTCCATACCCTTGACTCTGAAAGTAACAGTAGCATCAGTGTTCACGGAATGGACCGACCCATCCTGATGACTTTGTTTATATAGATGTAACTGAATATTTAAAAAAAAAAAAAGGACTGCCTTTGCGCAAAAGCCAGTTTTTTTCATGTCAGTGCAGCTGTTTTAACTTTTAAGAAACCACAAGTATTTTATCCTCTAAAACTTTAATTTGAAAGACATAGGACTTTTAAAGAAAGACAACGTTTCCGAAACTGGCACAAGTTAGCCTCTCCACTTTTGTTCTCTTTTTAAACTCTTAAGAGTTGACTAAAGTTCCTGAGTTAAGATATTACATATATACTTTTCACACTAAGCTACATGTTATTGCTGAATTCCTAGTAATCTGTGAAATGTTCAGGTACAATAGAAACAGTAGCACTCATAATAGAAACAAAAGGTAACAGTAGCTCAGTTCTCATGATCTCTCTCTAAAGGAGTGAATTTTCCGTGGACACAGAGGCAAATGCCAAAAGGAAACAGTTGTGTGTTTTCCTAGGTTCACTGCAACCCAGCCCGTCATGGCAAATGTTGTTTTGCTTCTTTTTTATGCTATAGCAGTGAATTCCACTTCCTGTTACATAGGAAAACCTATTCTGCTGTTAAAAGAAGTCACTAGGTGTATTTACTACAGCATTAAGACCATCTATCCTTGGAAATAATTTTTTTATTGTTCTGAGTCACTCTGGTTTGTGGAGTTTTTACAGGAGTTCCAGGACAAGGATGAGATGATGTATTTATTTTATTTTGTATCCTCTTTCATTTTTTACTGACTGCATGAAGGTCAGGCTTGTTGTCAAAGTAGTTCCATATTTTTATTACTTTAGAGGTTACTCTGCTTTATTTATGTGTCCTAAACTCTTCATTGACAATTTACTCTGTGACCTGGGCATGTATTTTGGCAGCACTACCTGCGTTTCCCAATGTCATGTAATTCTTGTTTTTCCCTTAGCCCCTATTCATGCCTGCTCCATGTATGTCTTTACCGTGTTCGAGTTTATACAGAACTTTAGAAATATTGAAGTTATTTTCTTAAGCTGCCGAAGGACTTGAGTTCAATTTTGAACTTCAAAGGGCATTTGTTACGCCTCAGTTTTTTTTCTTCTAGTGAAGTAAACCTCACTGAAGTATTCCCTAGATCAGCACTGCATATCTCTGTACTCGAGACTACAGCCTGGAATCATTGAAAGTCCCTGAAATTCATTTTCAAATATTCTCTGGTTTGATTGCAATTACTGTATTTGTTAACCACCTCTGTGGACCCAGGTTAAATTTAAGTAACAGTTCAGATTTACAGAGAAGCCTTAGATGTTCTGATCTTTTAGAAAATATTTAAATAGAAACCAGGAACTGTCCTATGGACTGAAATTTCAAGGCACTGGTTATTGTCACTGATATTCCCTCCACATATTACTCTGTGTGTGTGCAATTCTAACTGACTGACTTAATGTTTAAAATTAAACCTTGTACTTCCTGGCAAGGGTAGGAGGTTTGAATGTTCTCCCTCCCACCTTGTTTGACTCGTGTGCCCTAACTAGTCACTCTTCCAACAGTGTCCTAACTAGTCATCCTACCAACAGGAAAAGGGCACATATAATATTATGTAATAATGACTTGAGCTTAGACTAGAAGGGCACAAAATGGGCACTTTCTAATGGATAATTTCTTCTCTTGCAAATGATCGTAACTGGTCCAAACCATACTACATATATTGCTATATACACAAGGGTATGTGTAGTGTATGCACACGCGTCTGCATGTTTGCACCTGGGAGCACGATCCAGTATTCAAAACTTTTAGATGATTGCTTTTCTTGTTAAAAAAGTGGCAGGATATTAATCTGAATTTTTTTCAACAGGTTGACATGGTGAAAGAAGCATTAGAAAAACTTCAGCTCAATATAGTGGAGATGAAAGATGAAAAGGCAACCTTAGATGGTGGGGACGTCTTATTCACAGGTATAGTTACATTTACTTTTCCCTGTCCAGAAATAGTCCTAATACCTGGCTTACTTTCGCTTGTCTAATTATAGTTTTTTTTCATTTACCAAAGTCAAAATGCTAAATGCAGAGAGTTTGGAAAATACAGAAAAGTACAAAAGAGAAAAAAACAAAAATGAACTTTCATTGAAAGATAAACATTTCGATATTTGGGTGTATGTACTTTTCGTACTTTTGTATACATGTATTTGCATATTTTTTTACAAGAATGTTATCAGTATGTACATATCATTTTGTAGGTTTCGTCTACTCTGTTCTTCTACAATGTGAGTTTATAGGTTACATAATTTCACGTTGTATAACAGTATGCCTGGTTTGTATTTAAAAGATTCTTAAGATGTGTTATTTACAAATAATAATTTTCCTCCCAGTCGGCAAGATGAATTTAAATAATTATCAAAGCAAATTCTCTTGGCTTAATGCCAGATGAAGAACAGCAGAACTCAACAAAATATAAACAACCAATATTATTGATCTAACTGGAATCAGTTTTGCAGTAGGTTGAATATAGCTGCTAAAGAAATAGTAATTTTAGCATTTAACCTTTCCAATTCTTTATGGTTATATTATGGTTTTGTAATGTCATATGCTAAAATCTGCATCCCCAGAATCGTTCTAGTTGTACTGATAAGCAAGACAATCAATAGTAATTTTTAATTTATAATGAGACTTTATTATCCTCTATATGTCAGAGAACGAATACCTGTTTCACAGAGGTAGCCTTAACAGCAGAGGCTGATCCCCAAGGAGCTGAGAATATAGCCCCACGTAGCCCACTGAAAACATGAAGCTTCTTACAAGTCTAATGTTTTAGCGGATGTGAATTTTATATGGAGTCCCATGCATATAGACAAAACATAGCCGTCTTCATTTTAATATAAAAATCTTTCATATTACTTACATTTTGATGTAAATTAATAATGTCCCTGGAGGAGGAAGAGGAGGATTTATCCGGTGACATTGGGCAGTTAACTGGCTCCGTGTCACATACCTATGGGTGGGACCACTGTGATGCCAAGCTCCAGGGGGCGCCATTCTTATCATAGGTTTGTGACCAGTATCTCTGGAGTGGTGCCCGGCACACCCTGTGCTCCCTCTGTCATGGCCATGGGCCTGCTGCCGGGGATCGGTTTGCATACCCACTAAGAACACAGAACAAGGATTCAAGGAGGCCTACGCTCCTTCTCAGCTCAACATGTGTCCCCGCAGACTCAGGCATTCTTTGGATCTGCCTAGTAAGTTCCCCTGAGAATGTGCTTTCTGTCTCCCATTGATGGCACTTTCATTCTTATTGGCAGCACCGACAACTGCCTGTTTCCTTAGGAAATGGGCTTTTGTGAAAAAGTAGTGTGTAAATCATACTTTCTTTACAATGAAACTCCTTTTTACCAGAATATAGCCATCCACTAAATAACTTATAAGCAGGTATTGATAATATTTGAAGTATGATTTAAAACAAGTTGTATTCATAGCCATTTCGTTATCTTAACATCTGAGCTGAACAGATTCCCTAAAATCTTATCAGTGTTAATGGCAGTTTATACCAGGAAGCTCTTCCATTGTCAAAGGTCTTTCCACAGCATCTCAAGCCTAATGTTTTTGCACCAACTTCTAATTAGGTAATAAGCATTCAGGCTTCTCTTTGACACTATCTGCGTAAACTTTATATATAGAATCAATACTTGTTAATATCCTAAAAGTTATTTTTATTCAAACTGAGATTTGTTGGGATATTAAGAACTTTTATCTGTTTGGCACCTAATGCCTGGTCCTGCCTTCTGTTTCCTACATCTCAATTTTTTTCCCTTTGTAAAATTGTGGAAAAATATATTTAACATAAAATTTGCCATTTTCACCATTTTTAAGTGTACAATTCAAGTGACATTAATTACATAGACAATATTGTACAACCATCACCACTCAAGTTTTGGATTAGACAGCGTTGGGTAAGGAACACAGTCTGTCGTACTTTCATGTGCTTTGTGCCCTCTTCCTTCGTAACTCAGAGCTTCATTAATAACTGATCAGGAAATGGACAGCTTTCCAACTCCACTTCCACTGGGAAATCTGTCAGGCAGGTGAACAGCTCTGGCAGAAATTGTTTCAATCCTATTTCTCTTCAATAGACACTACTTTTATTTATTTCTTTTTATAAAATATGGAACCTATAAAAAAGAGTTTTAAAATGTTTATGTGCAGTTTAAAGACCAATGCTAAAACAAACAGCTCGGTACCCACCACCTGGCTTTGGAAATGCAGCATTTCCAGCACCACGGGGCCCCATTCCCAACCTCTCTCAGCTCCCAGCCTGAGGTAACCAGTGCCCTGCATTTTGTATTAATCAGTGTCTTGTTTTTCTTTGAGTCTCAGCTCAATATATTTGTTCCTAAATCATGTGTTCTTTAGTTTTGCCTGTCTCTAGCTTTATATGATTAGAGTCATACTTGCGTGATTTTTCTACTTTTGATCTAAGTCGATGAATGTTGCTATAATTCATTCATTTTCACTGCTATGTGGTATTTCGTGGTAAAAATAGGCCATGATGTATTTACTCATTTTCCTGCCGAAGTATATTTGTTTTCCAGTTTTTGTCTGTTATCTTCAATGTACATTCTTGTGTTTCTCTCCTGGAGACATGTATAAGAGTGTCTCTAAAGTAAAGAGTTAGAAATAGAATTTCAAATGAAAAACTCTTTTTTTTTCTTCCCTGAGATGACTATATGATTTTCTCCTGTAGTCTATGGATTTGGTTAATTACATTAATTGATTTTCTGATATTTGACCAGTCTTGCATCCCTGCGATGAAACCAAACTTGATCATGATATATTCCCTTTTTACTACAGTGTTGGATTTTGTTTGCTAATATTTGGCTTAAGAGTTTCAGTGGCCTATAATTTTTCTTTCTTGTTGTCCTTGTCTGGCTTTGGTAAAAGAGTTATGCTAACCTCATAAAATAAATTAGGGAATATTTCCTATGTTCATGTTCTCTAGAGTCAGTAGTATTTGAATTGTACATTCCTTGAATTTTGATAGAACTTACCTATAAACAGGTCCTGTGGTCTGGTCCTTTCTTTGTGGGGAGATTTTAAACACATTTTGTTTCAATGATTATATGATTATTGAGGTTTTTCTGAGTAAGTTTTGGTGAGTTGTGTTTTCCAATATTTTATCTATTTTATCTAAGTTTTCAAATGTTGGGTATAAAGTTATTCATATCTTCTAAATATCTGTTTTAAGCTTTGCAGCAATTATAACTATGTTCCCTTTTTCATTCATAAAGTTTATTTGTGCCTTCTCTTTTTTCTTGCCAATGACCTGTCAATTTTCTAAATCTTTTCAAAGATCCAACTTTTGACTTTGTTGAACCTCTTTTATACGTTTCTTCTCCTCTTCCTACCTTTATTTTCTTCCTTCAAATTTCTTTGTTTTTATTCTATTCTTTTTTCACGTTTCAAATTTGAATTTTGTTTCTTTAATTTTGAAACTTTCCCTATCTTATTGTAAGCATTTAAAGTTATATAACTTTTCCTCCAAGTGCTACTTTAGCTGAATCTTTCATATTCTGAGATAAATATTTTTATCGTTACTTCTAAATGTTTTCTGGATTCCATTATGATTTATTATTTGACTCATCAGTGTATAATAATATTTTAAAAAAACACATAGTGGTCATTATTGTAAGTTGCTGGGACAAAGACTCGAGCATGGAGCCTATCTTTTCTTTATGAATTCTATTTGCAGTAGACCAAATACTTGATTGAGGTTTTCTTTTTAGAATTCTAGCTGGTAAATGTAGATCCCTAATAAAATAATGGATCTGTGCAATGATCATCAAAGGATGTTAAAGCCTTTTTGTGAAAGCCTGATGAGGAACTTAATAATGGAGCAGTCAGACTGATGCCCCCCAGCACACTGATCTTTCTAGTATCACTGAAAATGTGGCAGTCAGTCATGTGCTTCACAATGTGATACAATAGAAGTAGTCCTATCAAAAAGAAGGAAAAAGTTGAACAAGAATGTAATTAAGCTTCTACCTGAAAATATCAGTTTATCAAAAATATAAGAATAAAGAAGCAATGTAATGTTAGGTGATAACACAAGGAAGCAAGCAGTCAGCCAAATCTAGAATGTATGGTGGTCAATAGGACAAATGTCCTGGTTTCTCCTCTAAAAAAGTAAGATGAGGTAGGAAAAGAAAAAGAGGGCGAGTTAGTATAGAAGAATATGATTTCAAAGACACACATGTAACAACAAAACAATTTTCGTAGTGTTTCAATTCCAGCACTTCAGTTGTTTTTATCAGGGAGAACTTTTAGGGGATTTAATCCCCCATACTGCCTGAAATAGAAGTCCATAGAAGTCCAACTTACTTTTTAAAGAGATAAGCAGTTTATTTTTCTTTGTACTTTCCTATCTCACCTTAGCCTTTGAAAATGAAAATAGTGTGCAAGCCCCATTATAAATTTGTTTAAATTTGCATAACACATTAAATGTTTTTCTTAAGAATTATGTATGTATAAGTCTAACTTATAAATCTGGTTTTATCTTAATTAAGGATATTTAATTTTTTTAATTGCAGCTAACTTTTTTTAATAAAGTAAGTCAACTTTTGTCCAGTGAAAGACTTTCTATAATTTAAGTTTTGGTTTGTATGTATTGAGTTTTCTTAAGGGACAACATGATCATACCATTACCAAAAAATGTCAGTCTGCCACCAGAGTCCTGTTGTCTGCCAACAGCATAAGCCATTGGAACTTATTATAACATCATGACCTATATCATTTAACATTTGACCTGTATCATTTACCCCTTTTATAAGGACATTATAAGAACATAATAATATTTAACATATATTATAACATTTGACCTATATCATTTACCCCTTTTATAAGGACATCATGAAGATTAAAGTTGTAACATTTGTAAAATCTATCAAGCAGTCTTTTCTACATGGCTGCTCCTCTTATACTTTACCCTACTGTTCTAGGGCAAAAATATACTGATTTCTCTTTGAATGTTTTTTCCTCCTTTCATGTAGAATTCTTTTCCAAAGAATTAAAGCAGGATAGGAATCCCCACATTTTTTGTACTGCCTAATTCTATCCACTGTAATTGTTAGTTTGCCTATAACTAAGAGACAATTTTTATTTATTGTTTTGCCTTCTGAGAAGAAAAAAATGTAGAATTCCAGAAAAGCCAAATGAGAAGAAAGTTCTATCCTCCTAAACTTTAGTATATGTAGATAGGCATCTTTGATGTTTTGGGTTGAAATAAATGGATATATAGTTTTAAAGACAGCTCTCAGAGTCAGACCTGCAGACCAGTTAGCACTAAACTCACCTTACCCAGATGGTTTGTTTCTTCAGCCCTTATATCATCATTATAAGAAAAGGAATCCAACTTCATCAAGAATGTCTAGTACTGTTCTTTTAGGGGGAAAAAAAGGGAAGCACTGCTAACTTATGATTGCTATTACTTAATTTCTGATGATAGATTATTAATGCATTTAATTCTATTATTTCCTAAATAAAAACGTCATTCTCTTAGTGTGGTAAAATATACATAACATACAATTTACCATTTAACCATTTTTATGTTCAGAGGCATTAATTCACATTGTTGTGCCACCATCACCACCATCCGTCTCCAGCACTTTTTCACCTTCCCAAACTGAAACTTCATACCGATTTAGCAGTGACTCCCCTCCCCATCAGGCCTTGGCAACCACCATTCTACTTTCCGCCTCTATGTATTTGAAAAAGTTTATTTCTAAGGTTTCAATAGTTTGAAATCAGATTTGTTTAAAGAAAGCAAGGGTCAGACTATAAATACAGTTTCCCTCTGTGGTAGGAAAGAACTGTGTGATGCTTTAAGGGCATTATTTATAGATAAAGAAATAGTGTGCCATCACTGGTATCACCCACTCACTATATTCCATGATTATTATAGGCAGAGAATTTTTTGTGGGCCTTTCCAAAAGGACAAATCAACGAGGTGCTGAAATCTTGGCTGATACTTTTAAGGTAGGTATAAGATAATTTATGCCTCGCACAGAATAATTACTTAATGAATATTCATAGACCCATTGAATCCATAGGTCATGAAGAATGTTACCGGCTTTGCAAAATAATTCCTAATTATTTATATGTTTGCCAGAATTTTCAGAAGCTATCAAATTCAAATGTCTCAATAAATAGGCTACCACAACAGCAACAAAGTTATCGTAGACCTCTGTTTTCTCCCAGTGTTTAATCATACCAACACAGATGTTTATGGCACAATGACTTAAAAAAAATGTGGAGACCCAATTGGATTTTTCAGATCAGAATCCAGGATTACCTACCAGGATTACCAGAGTGCCTGCTGTGTGCTGGACACTCTTCTAGGTGGTGCACATATAGCCTCTCAAGTTCCCATTACTCTAGTTACCATCAATAGGTTGGCTCAGCAAACTGCTTAGGAAGGGATAGAACCCCCATGAAGCTCTGTTCCCCATGAAGACATGAGGCTCTAGTTTGCACAGGATATTCAGACGCATCCTTCTAGAGCCGCCCACTCCATAGATCAACTAGCAAAGCTGTTGACGCAGTCACACATCTGGAAGAAGGCGCGGCACTTTCTTCTTAAAAGCAGTCTTCACTTAACAGGCAGGACCAAAACCTGTGGGTTCCAGTTTTTCTTCCAGATATTCAGGCCCCTGGCATGTGCCAGAGGAGCAAGCATGTTTCAGGCAGATTTACATCCCTTCTAGAATTCTTCTGTAAGGCCGAACTCCTTGTTTCTGTTATATGCATAGGACTATGCAGTCTCCACAGTCCCCGTGACCGATGCTTTGCATTTGAAGAGTTTCTGCAGCATGGCTGGGCCTAACCTGATCGCAATTGGATCCAGTGAATCTGCACAGAAGGCTCTCAAGGTAAAAAAAAAATATATATATATATATATATATATATCAGGCACCTCCTAAGTGCTACAAGCCATGCCTGCCACTTGGTTTTTCTAATTTTGTCTGCTAGGTGGCAGGCAGCAAGCAGGAGTGGCAGGGAGAAACCAGGCTGGTACTTGAGCTTTCTCTGACATGCACTGTCATGACTTCTCATTCATCAGGAACCAGGAACAGCTAAGTGCAGGATGAATTCTTCCCCGAAGAACCAGTCTTACTCACACACCAAATTTCCTAGAAGGGCTGTGATTCAGAATAATAAACACCAAACTTATCACAGTTATGTTTGATGAGGGGGCCTCCAGTAGAGCTCCTTGTAATGTTTCTCTCTTCAAGTCAGATGATTGGGACCCAAGGAGTCATTAGGATATACAAAAGTCTTATCCTTTTGTGTATCGGAAACATTTCATAACCGTCTTGTAGAACGCCATGATTCAGAAGTACAGGACTTTTAATGATTGTTGCAGAACATTCTGACTCACAGTCTGAATTTGGTGGCCTTTTCCGTATTTCCTTTAGAGAATGTGTTATTCTGCTTCATCTGGAAGGCTTTGTCCACTATCAGCAAACAAAAAAGATGGTGTCTTGAAAGAGAGAATTTGATGCATGGTGTCACTTAGAGGATCTAGGAAGATTACTTTTCTCCGTAGTGTGGTGTCCATCTATGGCAACTGGTTGGTCTGCACATGTCTAAAGTTGATAACAAGAGAAGGAGAGAGCTAAAGCTGGCTTATACAGTGCCTTTGTGTGAATTCGCAGAAAAAACACCTCCTCCGGGTAGACAAATTAGAAAAAGTAGCCCCATCTGCCATTCTGGGTAGACTGAGTCCCTAACTCAAATAGCCTGGTCCCTTACTCAACAGATCCCTAACTCAGTGAGTCCCTCACTCAAATAGTCTGGAGAAACTAACACATAACAAATTAAGAGATAATACAGTATGGTTAACCAGCACTACGTTATATGAAATAACCCTAACTGCTATTCAGAAGGAGAGAAAGAAGCTCCTTGAGAGCTAAATATTGAGAGAAAGCTTCATGGAGAAAACTGGGGCTAGATGTGAGTCTTAAAGAATTTGGCAGGGTGGGATTCAGTGAGAGAATGTTCCAGGTGGAGCCATGGTATAAGCAAAGACTGAGCAAAGTATGTACGTGAGATGTGAGCAAACTAGTCCAACTAATAAAGAGTTTTCTTATGAGCGCCTGGAGATGCAGCTGGGTCAGTCAGGTAAAGTCGGAAAAGGTAGGGACTTGAAAGTGTGGAAGAGGATGAGTTGATCTCCATGAAGCAAGAGCCTGGATACCCATGAGGCTCTGAGCAGAAGGGTCTGTATTGCTTCAGAGACGTTGGACCATCATTCCTTTTGTCCAAAAGAAAGGGGGGGATGGGAAAGGGGGAACCCTGTAGTCACAAAGGAGGACCACTGATGACCGAAAAACAGAAAGCTAAGCCTTTTGAGTCCTCCTTCCTGTAGATTCATTCAAGTTAGTGTTCATAGTGATGTTTGCTCTATACTTGAAACCTTCCGTGTCAGAAGCCATAAATAATCCTCACTGACTAGAAAGAAAGGCATTCTTTGCAGATCGTACTTTCCATCAGCAAATGTGCTTCCTAAACCGTAGGCCTGTGGAGTTGGCAGACGCCCACCCACCATGTTCCTAGCATCAAAAAGGTCACCGTACCTCGCAGTGGAAACAGGAGGACAAACTGAACTGAAGAATAATGAGATCTCTGTGAGGGCGTGCCCGGTCTCAGGTCAGAACTATGGGGCTTGGTGAAATTCAGATTTAGTGAACCAAAATGCTTACTTACTTGAGAACAGTTTGGGATCCTCTATTAGGACAATCAATTAAATTGATAGTGGGATAAATCCTTCTACTCATTTGGAGATATAAATGCTGACAGAGGTAGGCAAGAAGACAAATGGATAGAGACAAATAAATCATTTGCAAGTAATGAGAGCTCATCAGTTTTTTTTCTGTTTCACAGATGAAAATATGAGATCTGAGGAAATAAAGTATTTTGAATAGGATCTTACGGTTTCCAAAACAAATTTCTTAGGTCCTGGTTCTCTTCTGCACAGTTGCCCACCCACACCACCCCACCCTCATTCTTTTTCTGTTGGGAAACGCTTCCTATGATTTTGTCATGAATTGATTCTAGCTGAATATCCCCTTTCTCCTCCCTTCTCTCCAACTATTTCCCTCTTCCCATTTTTGTGCTGGTGTCCGGGATCTGACCTGTCTCAGGAAAGATGTGAGTTTGGTCCTAGACGTCTGCTTTTCCCTTGCAGATCTTGATGTCTAGTCTAGTCTCTGTAAAGAAACCTCTGGCCACTTTGGCAGCTCTTTGAAGGGCATAGCATCTAAACAGAGGTGAATTGCGCCTTTCTGTGCCATGCACGAAAGCTTGATTACTTCCCACATTTGCCACTGCTTTCAGAGTACTTGCTTCCTTCAGAGTCTGAAAACCACTTCTTACCTATTTATGAAAAGTGGAGAGCCCAAGGGTTTCTTATTGCATTTAAAATACTTTGTAATGGCTTGCCATCTATTCTTGGCTAATGAAGTGGGTTCTTATGGAGATAGTCATCATACCTGTCTAGGCTGTAGTAGATTTAATAGTGTGTGCATTGTATATTTCAGTGAAATCAGCCATCTAGGGAGACTTCAGCAACTCTCTGCTAAAAAGCTCGGAACACATTTTTTTCAGAACACATTTAATACAGAGTACATTTAATACACATTTAACACAGTATGTTTACTACAGGGAACGAAAAAAGAAAGATACATTATTACTGCCTTTTACTGTTGATATGGCCAAGATACTGGAGGTTAGGTTGCCTGAAAAAAATTCCTAAAGATATTTAACAAGTCATCTTAGAAATACTATTGTCTAAGCAAAATTAGTCTTTAGAGCAACCAGCCCTTTCTGCAGTTTTTCTCCCACACTTTTCCATTATTCCTTTGATGCCCGTGGGCAACGTCCACCTTCCTCCTGCCCCTCTCGCTATAAAAGAAAATCCTGTAAGATTAATTAATTCGTGCACAGGCGATAGACCTGCTAGGATCTTCCGGAAGGAATCCTTGCCTTCCCAAAGACATGCGCACTCCAGGTGCTGCACAGCGGGAACTGTTGCTCACAAGCATAATTTGAGCAAAAGTCAATCTCTAAAAAACATATTCTGTTATTTGATTCATTTAGAGTTAAACAAGAGACGAAACTATTCTGTGTTGTTAGCAGTCAGAATAGGGGTTACTTTGAGGAGGTGGGGAGTCGTGGTCCACAGGGCCACTTTGTATGTTCTACTTTAATGTTTTTAAAGTTTAGAAAAATGTGCATATACTGTATTGTTGGAAGTGGGCTATGATTAACTTACAGAAGTAATTCTCCAATAGTAAGGTGTAACTCTCAAATCCCTGCTTTACCTTCTGTGTGATGCCTGTCTTTTCCACAGCCTAACCTTTTTTTTTTAACTAAGAAAAAAAAACAAGACTGAGACTTTATACGCCTTTACCAACAACTCCCCATTTCCCTCCCCCAGCCCTTGTATACCTTAAATATATATAATTTTTAATTGTTAATTACACCTCAACAAAGTCGGGGAGGAAAAAAATAACATGGTAAAGAGTGGATCTGCATCACATCTCACCCGTTCCTTTTCTAGATCCATTCCAAAATCGACTTCCTTTGTAGGAACCTGGATTAATTACATGCTCTCTGTCACAGGAGGACCGATTGTAATTCCTGCCCTTGAGAGGCACTCACAGTAATGATTTTAACACAATCTCCTTCGTAGCATTCAGTCCTCCAGTGGATGGATGGGGAGGAGGGAAGCGGGGAGCAAGGAAGGACAAAGGAGGGAGTCAGGGAAATATGGGGGGAGGGGAGTGACACCTAGCTAAAACTTTCCTGAAACTAATCAGGAGAGGAAGCTACTGACCTACCAGAGCTCGGACTTGGAGGGGCTGCAGTACTGACAAGTTGGGGGCTGTGCCGTTTGCTGGCTGGGTGGCAAGAGGACCATTCTCACCTTCCTAATAACCCCATGCAGGAGACCTGTTATTTTCTCCTTTTGTTTAGTGGCCTTTCTTTTATTAATAATTCTATTCTTCTGTATCACAAGGAATTATTATTTAAAATACTTTTAACAGAAGTACTAAAAAGATGTGGTAAGAAAAGAATCATGAGATCACCACTCCATTTTTTATGTCTTATAAATGGAGCTGAAATATAGTTAAGTGTAATTCCAGTAGACTTGTAATTTTAAATTAAAATATTCATAATGCATTTTTATGGAACTGTCTTTTAAGTTTCTTATCTACTTCCAGAAATAACTAACTGCATTTGTAAGATTCCTTGAATGGGGACGTGGGCTGCTTTGCAGCTAATTTAAATTGCACAGCACACAGCATGTTTTTTCGTTTGAATGACTGTATAACAGAGGTCACTCAGTATTTCCTCTCGTTTTTTTGACTCAGCTTCAGCATTGGTTTTTATGTCCAAAAATGTCCATGTTATTTTATACATGGTCATATAAAAAATGAAAATAGAAAAACCCTTAATGTGTTTTGATTTTGTATGTTTTTTTATTGCCTGGAATTTCCTTTAATGACAACTGGAACAGCAATAGCAAAAACCAAAAAGATGGAATGAGAGCTAACTAATAACAGGGTGAATGAAATAGAAAAATAAAGACTTAATTTTTAGTTGTTATTGTCACAGAGAATCAAAGTGTATAGCCACAAGATTTCCCACGTTGGGTCTCTACTGTGAAAGGCATACTGACAATCCCATTGTAGGTTTAATTCAGTCTTATTACTGTTTGTCTGTTCCGGTTGTATTTATCAGATCCACAAAACAGTAAAAATAAAAAAATAAAAATTACCATGTCTGAATTAAAATATTAACATAAAATCAAATAGTCTTTGAGTTTGTAACAACTGTTTATGCTCCTTTTCCTGGCTGCAGTTGCCTTATCTGACACTATTCCCAGCACTGTATGCCAACAAGGCTGGGGTGGCCAAAATAAAATGCTTTGGCATAATAGGGCAATAAATAATCTGAAGCTGTGAGACCAAAACAGTCATGATGAATTTCAGCACTAGTCCCAAGGCAGGAAGAAGGCAAAATTGGCCAAGTAGGAGAAAGGGAATAATGTTATTTTTTTCTTTTGAGCTTACAAGAAAATGTCAGAGAAAAAAAACAAGGAAGAAATTATATTCAAAGTGCTGTTCATTTTGTCCATTAAATGATGGGATGTCAAAAAGTATTCAATATACTCTAGGGGCAATTTAAGTATCTGTTGGGTGGCCTGAGCAAATGGTTTTTTCAGGGGCCTTTTAATCCAAGGCCCTTGCTTACCAAAGAGAAAGTGTCTAGTGATCTGTAAGTAGCCATTCCTAGTGAGAGGTGTGGTTTAACATCACCTGAGGAACTACCTGTAAACACACTGCCCTGAGCCTATTGCAGAAGATTCTGCTGTGCTGGGTCTGGAACTGAGGTCAGGCCTGCTCATTTTGTTAAAGCGCCACAGGTGACTTGGGTGCACAGACTAAGTAGAGAGCCTCTGCCTTCAAGTATTCCTGCAACTTCCAATAGCACCTGGCTTGGCCTCCTGAATAATGTGCACAGGGAAGAAGCCAACCACTATGTAATATAGGTAGGTACAAAATAACGTATTCCAAATAGCAGGAAATGTAGAGAAAGCTTCCCCATTCAAGCCATAAAAAGCTAGAAACTCTTGACCTTTTTGCTGCCTAGAGTTCAACATTGTATAAACTGAAAATTTATAAACTTTACCCTAAGTCGGTAAAAGTTTGAATGCCATCATTCAATCCACTTGGCATGCTAAAACTCCTTATTAAAATAGTCCGGGTTACCAAAAATCATTAATGTTATCATTTTCTGAGAACAGGAAATTTCCATTGACTCATGTTTCCATATCCCTTCCCCCAACACACACACACACACACACAGAAAACTCTAACAAGACCTGATCTTGATGTGTAAAGATCTGTGCCAAAGGAAAAAAAAAGGTTAAACTTCATTCCGTTATTGATATTAAAGAACTTACTTTTAAAAATAATCACATGTTGATTCTACTAAAGAAGCATAATTGTTTAGAGGACCAAAATGGCCAGGAGGACAAAGCAGAGAACCTCAAATCCAGATTCGCAGGTTGTCTTTCTGGCTCTACCTGCAGCTCCCCTGTGTGGCCCTGGTCTCCTATACTCAGTCTCATCCTGAGAAAAACAAACTTGAATCAGCCTTACTAGGGAATGAGAGCTTCCTTCCTTCTCACCGGAAATTCCATGACATACAGTCAGAAGTGAAAGACTGTGTTTTGGACCTGGGAGTGAACTTGGCAAAAAGTAGCCATCATTTCATTATAAGGCACCAGGGATTGGTCCAGAGTAGATTCACTGTGGACACTTGACCACCGTAATATCCTCCTCTCAGTGGTTGTAAGTGATGGAAGACTGGTGCTTACCTGAGCACCTTTATGCCCATTGGAGGATAGAAAACCACCAGTGCTCCAACCATTTTTCTTCGAGGAGACTTCAGTGGCATATATAACTATTAAAATGGATAGCTACCAAATGGCATCATTTTCTAATTCATACATAAAACTCTGGTAGGAAAAAAAGGTATGGTTTCCAAAAACCATTTATTACTGTCTCTTCTGCAAAAAGGACTTTTACAAAGGCAGTTGAAAAGAGATCACAGTAGAGCTGGACGGCTGGGATTCTTGAGCAACATATAGCAATTCTTACTGAGCAGCAATTATGTGAAAGATACTGTCCCAAGCACAGCAGACACGGAGATGGACACTGAGATGGACTCAAGTCTCCTCCAGCTTAACTGAAGAAACGGGATTGGACAATAAATACTGTCACAGTGTAACACCAGGGAAATACCTAAAAAACGGTACAGGGTCCTAGTAGACGTGAGAGAGGAGTTCTGAGGTCGGAGTGATCACAAGAGGCTGGAGTCAAAGTCTGAATGAACAGAAAGCCACAGACTGGCACAGAGAAGTGGTCATGACAAATAGGACAACCGGGAGAATAGCTGTTCTATGATCAAGGCAATGGCAGGAACAAGGGGTATGTGCCAGGAAAGAAAGAGAATTAGGGCTAAGATATAAGTTTGGTTGGGTCCAAAGGCCAAAGAATTGGTGTTTGCTTTCCTTTTTTTTTAATTAAAGTTTATTGAGGTGACAATTGTTAATCAAGTTACATAGATTTCAGGTGTACAATTCTGTATTACAACATCTATAAATCCCATTGTGTGTTCACCACCCAGAGTCAGTTCTCTTTCCATCACCATATATTTGATCCCTTTTACCTCATCTACCAGCCGCCTCCGCCCTTACCATCTGGTAACCACTAAACTATTGTCAGTGTCTATGAGTTTTTGTTTCTTCATTTGTTTGTCTTGTTCTTTTGTTGTTTTCGTTTTATGTACCACATATCAGTGAAATCATATGGTTCTCTGCTTTTTCTGTCTGACTTATTTCGTTTAGCATTATACTCTCAAGATCCATCCACATTGTCACAAGTGGTACTATTTCATCTTTTCTTACCACCGAATAGTATCCCATTGTGTATATAAACCACATCTTCTTTATCCATTCATCTATCAAAGGACATTTTGGTTGTTTCCATGTCTTGGCCACTGTAAATAAAGCTGCAATGAACATTGGAGCACACGTGTCTTTATGGATGTTTTCAGATTTTTTGGGTGGATACCCAGGAGAGGGATTGCTGGGTCATATGGTAAGTCTATTCGTAATTTTTTGAGGAACCTCCACACTGCCTTCCATAGCGGCTGCACCAGTCTGCATTCCCACCAACAGTGGATGAGGGTTCCTTTTTCTCAACAGCCTCTCCAACACTTGTTACTATTTGTCTTGTTGATGATAGCCATTCTGACTGGGGTGAGGTGATATCTCATTGTAATTTTTATTTGCATTTCTCTGATGATTAGTGATGTTGACCAGTTTTTCATATGTCTATTGGCCATTTGTATGTTCTCTTTGGAGAAATGTCTCTTCAGGTCCTCTGCCCATTTTTTAATTGGATTGTTTGGTTTTGTTGTTGTTGTTGACTTGTATGAGTCCCTTATATATTTCGGATATTAGCTTCTTATCAGAGGCGTTGTTTGCAAAAATCTTCTCCCATTCAGTTGGTTGCCTCTTTATTTTGTCGATGGTTTCTTTTGCTGTGCAGAAGCTTTTAAGTTTGTTATAGTCCCATTCATTTATTTTAGCTTTTACTTTCCTTGCCTTTGGAGTCAAATTCATAAAAGTGCTCTTTGAACACAAGGTCCATAAGTTAGTACTTATGTTTTTTTCTATGCATTTTATTCTTTCAGTTCTTAGATCCATTTTGAGTTAATTTTGGTACACAGTGACAGATAGCAGTCTAGTTTCATTCTTTTACACGTGGATTCCCAATTCTCCCAGCACCATTTGTCTTTTCTCCATTGTATGTTTTTGGCTTTTTTGTTGAAAATTATCTGTCCATATTTATGTGGGTTTATTTCTGGGTTCTCATGAATTTGGGTTTTCTTATGTGCAAACGATGGGCAGCCGCTCGGAGATTTTTTAGCGGAAGTATAGAAGCTGAAGATGGTATTTTAGAGAGATCTCTCTGGTAGTATACCCGTAATGATTTAATAGGAAGAAAAATTAGGAGTAATAAAAATAGTTAGATACAATCATACAGTTCATAAATAATGGCAAGGAGGGTCTGGACTAAGAAAGTAGCCATGAAAATAGAAAAGGCCATGCAGAAAGTGAGGTCTATTTAGAAACGTAACAGAACATTGTGACTGGTGGACCTGAAGGGGCAAGGGAGAAAAAGAGAAGCAGATCAACACTTCGACAGATATTTATAGCACTCTTGTTCTGCAGCAGGCACTGTGCTTGGCCCTGGGGAACAATGATGAACAAAATAACTTCAGAAATGACTTCCAGATAGGGTGCCTTTGGTGGAATTTTTGGAAAAGACTTCAAACTGTCCCCTGTCACCATGAACTTAGTTCTTCTCATCTATACAGGAACAAACTATAGAAAATTGGTCCGAAAAGCTACATTGCTGGATTTCACTGACCTAGATTCACATTTTGGGAACTGAGCTGTACTCAGACACATCCAGCTGACAGCAGCTCTGGTAGACATCCGATGTCTAAGACTGTAAGACCCTAATGAGCTTGGCTCCCATTTCAGTTTCCATTGGCAGCAGTCACTGGCTCATCTGAATTTGGAGTCTCTGTCCTTTACCCTTTTCCATTTATTTTTTATTGTCTTTATCTAGTCACTCTCAATGCACACCAAAAAAAAAAAAAAATCACTTTAACATTTGTATGCCCTTCATCTCCGGCAGTGTCCCATTGTTTCTTGGCTCAACTGAGTTGGTGAAAGACTGCAAAAAAAGCCAAGATGATTTCTGCCTCATGGGCTGAAATTGTACATCACCGCATGACCAATGCGACACTCTGGGCCATGCCAACACCAACACCCATGATGTTGAAAGGATTAGGAAATGTGTCAGTTAAGCTGGAGGGAGGATGGTTGAGTTTTGGGTTACTGTTTCTCCATGGAAATCACATTTATTAAATGCCTTCGGTGTTGATGAGTATCCTATTGCTGGCCTGAAGGCTAATAATGCATATGGTAAAACGAAGATACTAAATTAGAAGTGACATTTTCACTGTGAATTATTCTCCAGTCACTAGGGAAAACATCCACACTATCTGATATGATATGAGGCTTGGACCATCCTTAGAAATAATGGCATGTAAGAGAAACAAATTAAAAATAAATTTGCCACCACTTTCCTGCAAATCCATTCTGCTAGTATTACCCCGCTCTTAATAACCGCTTATTACTTCTCCTTGTTTTCATCTTTCAAAATGTCACAGGGGTCCAGCAATCTGTAAGAATATTTCTAAATCTATTTTTCTTTTATGGTCACTGGATACTGTGGTTAGGGCCCATGTTACTCAAACACTATCTGTCTACAAATGTAAAAGTCAGCTTTGGAGATAGGTCACAACAGCCGTTCCCTTTTATCTCTCTCTGAAGTGGGACCAAGTTCTAAGCTGTGACCACATATCCAGAGGTGACTCATGGTACAGAGTTTTTTAAAAAAACATTTAGAAGTTAGATGAAAGATGTTGATTCTATTACATTTTGTGCATTTTCTAGTCATTCATTTCTTTTTTCCATACACACCTATTTCTTTTTCCATACACACCTTGGCAAGTGATAAGAGCTCAATATATATAGGTTAGCCACCAGTAGTTGTAATGTCAATAGCAGTAATTAACACCTTTAAGATCATGTTAATTTAATTTGAAAAGTCTTAAGTGGTTTTCAAACTTTACTGCACCCAGCAATCACAGTAGAGTGCACATTTGAAATGCACATGACATTCCTGGGGTTCCCCATGAGAAATTCTGATTCAGCAAGACTGGGAGTGAACCCAGGAGCCCCTGCATGATTCAGAGGCAGGTGATCCACAACCCACACTGTGAGAAACACAGGCTCTGTCTGGAATTCACCAGACATCAGTTCCTACACTAGCATTTGAGGGCAGGGGAGAAGATTCATTCCCAAAGTAAGTTGTTATATCCTTGAATAGAAAATGCCACTTACTATCATTCAGAATAATATCATATTGAGTAAAATAACTGGCACTTCAGAGAAAGAGCTCTGACGTGAAAGAAAACTATGCAAAATTCCACAAGATTGTTGAAATACAAATGCTTATGCAAAGCTAATTTTTCTCTCAAATGTTGTGTCTTTTTAGGGAAATGCTTACAGGATAAAAGATATTGGTCATACATGTAGTGCCTTTGTCACTGTTGCTAGCATTTGTGTAGTAAAATACAGGGTACCTGCAGTGAGCGCTCATTGCTCTCATTCCCATTAGGTGCATAGGCCCTCGGACTTGAATAGAAAAGTCTGCGCTCCTTCCCAGCTTGAAAACAAACATGATACTAAATTCTTCAAGTAGGAACAGTGGAAGGAGGAGGGAAGCCTCAGTCTCCATGTGGATAAGATGTTTGTCTGTTCCCATCCCTGACCTTGTTACAGAACATTTGAGAAGGGCCTCCGGAGAGCAACCGAAGCTGATTAAAGTTGGAGATTGAGGGGCCAGTATTGATTGCACAGAAGGATGTGGCACAAGCGTGGATTGACAGCTCTTTGCTCTTCTCTGAAGGTTAAGCTCCGAGTGAGTGTGTCTTATAGGTGATTGCTTCAGATTTTAGGAGGATTTTAAGAGTTATTGAAACGGAATGCTGAAAAAATCCTTCCTACATTCAGCACTGAACAAAAAATGTATCGATAGCCTACCACATGGCACGCTTTGCTGCAAGGTGCCAAACCAAGGGCCAGTGCTGTTACTGTGCCTCGCCGGAAGCTTTTCAATAATCATCTTCTGGGGTGACTTGGATACTTGGACTCGATTGAATTCAAACAGTATGTCAATTGCCTACATGGCAGAGGTCAAAAGACGTACAGTGGGAATATAAAAAAAATGTTACTCTCTAGACCAGTTGATGACAGTCAGCCAGTTGCCTTCTCCTCCAACTTCCATTTCAACTTCTCTTCTTTATGGATTGAACCTTGAGTTTTAAATCAGCAACAGTGCCCCTTGGAATAACGTCCACATTTCTCAGCTTCCTTTGTACTAGGTATAACAATAAGACTAATTATTGCCCAATGAGATGAAAGTAGAAATGCTGGGTATGAAATCCAGGCATCCTGGATTGGAAAGGGAGGAATTGTGCCCTTCTCCCCTTCCTGAATCTTGCTGCTTGAAAAAAAAAAAAAAGATGTAATGGTTGGAGCACCAACAGTTGTTTTATATCGTGAGGACAAATGGCTGTATTCCAGGTAGAGTGGAGCAAAATCTAGAGTGAGTCTGGATCCCCGATGACAGTCAAGTCTCTATACTCCACTATGACCTCAAAACTCTTTTCACCTGAGAAACAAAATTTTTCAGGTCACTTTGAGGGGCCCTAGAGACACCACGAATATCTTACTGAAACACTAAGGATCCTGTGAATCACGAAAGGAACCTCTGGCCGCGAGCCTCAGCCCTGGAGTCAGAGGTAGAATTAGCTTCTCTCCATCTATGTGGGCTGCACAGGGAGGTGTGGGGATACAAATGAAAATCGGGGTAGTTACTGAGAAAGCGGGGAATTGATGTGGGGAGGCAGACAATTCATTTTAGGGGAGCTAACCCTCAATTCATTTTAGGGGAAAAACTGTCTTTGTTTAGGAAAATACAAGTCTTTTATCATGAAAACTGACACACTTGGAGGCTTGGGGACAATACAGCAGGAGACAGTACAGCCAAAGAGAAAGCAAAAGTGTCCTTTGTTAGAAGCAATAGGAATGGAGAGAACAGAGAAAGATGAGAGAAAAGGGAGTGAGGAGAGGGCTGAACCACAAAGCAGAGTTGTCAAGTCTTTGAAGAACACCAGCATTTAGTATTTTATTTTAAGTGTTTATATTACTGCACTACTCCAACCTGCCAAACTTAAGAAAAATCTATTACCCTACGAGAATAGGGGTTTTTTTGAGGTAGAGAAAGACTGATGTTGACAGGGTTTCAGAGGAATAGCACCTATGAAACAATTGTGTCTCTAAATGGATCTAATTCAGTGGAAGTGGGGCCAGAGATAACAGGAAAATACAAGCTACCACTTTTCCCCCTCCCACCTTCTACCGCCAAAATTGGTAGAAATTATGGAGAGGGCACAGACGGTGGTCCTCAATCCCGCCTACATATTAGAGTCACCTAGGGGGCATTTAAAAAAGAAATACTGATGTTTTTTGCCCCCACTCCAGATCAAGTAAATAAAAAAATCTCTATGGTTGGGGCCTAGAAATCTGTGTGTTTTTTTTAAAAGCTCCCCAGATGCTTCTAACATGTAGCCAAGGTTCAGAACTGCTGGCCTAGGACATTCCACATATCAAAGAAGATCTTTAGATCTTGAGAAGAAGAGAGATCCCTTGACTTGGTAGAGAAGGAGGGCGCTGAGGAGCAGCTGGCATTGTTCCTCTTGGTCCCTCTCAATTCTCTCCACCAAACCAAGACCTCTAGAAGATGCCCGGGGTGAGTCACGAGACCGGGGTTAGTCCTCACGTTGCAGTTCACTACCTTTGTGTGATTCTAGGTAAAGGGCTTCATTTTTCATCTCTCTGAGCTTCCATAAAAGAGAAGTGGGCTTGATAGTTTCCAAATCCCTGTCTAGTTCTCAAAACTCCTTAATTTTCTATAAAATGACATCACTTTCCCTGTGGCTCAGAGTACCTTATCAACAGTCACTGTCTGCCAGTAACAAAGACCGTGTCCAGACAGAAACCAAGGTTTCTCCTCCCCATTCCAGAAATGTGAAACTTGAAACACAGAGAACCCAGTTAACTTCCCACACAAGAGGAGGCAAAGTGGGGATGGCTGCTTTCTCCATTAGCTATGGTTTAGTTGTGGTCATTTCTGGGGATTTTGGTGTCTTGTAAAAGGGAACAACAGCTGTTTTCTTAATTAAACACTAATGCATTTCTTTTTAAGGATCTTATTAATTCAGAGGAAGAATACAAGAGTAAACAGTATACTTCTTTGGAAGTTTTACTTCTTTATCTTTCTTTTCTTGTTTTTCCTATTTACCGTGAGTGCCTGCTCTTCTTCTAAAATATGAATAGATTTTTATGGCTTTCTCCTAAAGACAGTGGTTCTCAACCGTAAGCAACTCTGGGGCATTTTGCGATGTCCAGAGATATTTTTGTCACAATGTGGGGGGTGGGGGATTGGATGCTACTGGCAGGTAGTGGGTAGAGACCAGGGATGCTGTTAAACATCCTACAATGCACAGGACAGCCCCACAACAAAGAATCACTCGGCCCAAAATGTCAATAGTGCTGAGGTTAAGAAACGCCATCCTAAAATATGAAGATCTGTCAACCGAGCTTCACAGAAATTTCAGTTTCTGAGCTTATTCAGTTTCTGGTGCTTCTCTCCCTGACACATTTAGGGACAGCAGTGACTCCTGAACATCAAGTAGTGCATGCCAGCAAGACTGTTTTTCAGTAGCAGGGCATTAAGTAGCTCTATACAGTCCCAATATTTGTTTGGTTTTGTGTAACCTTATTTTCAGACATTAGAACTACCGTGTTTCCCCGAAAATAAGATCTAGCCGGACCATCAGCTCTAATGCATCTTTTGGAGCAAGAATTAATATAAGACCTGGTATTATATTATATTAGACCTGGTCTTATGGTAAAATAAGACCCGGTCTTACGTTAATTTTTGCTCCAAAAGACGCATTAGAGCTCATGCTCCGGCTAGGTCTTATTTTCAGGGAAACAGGGTACTTAGTCTACATGGGCAAAAATGTCATAAATGTGAGACAATCACAGAAATTGAGTAACAAGACCACATGTAACTGCTTTAATGACTGCAAAGTCTACCAGACTTTGAGAGAAACGGAGTTTGGGCCCTCTGAACTGGGGTGTTCAGACTCCTTCACTAACAAATTCAGTGTGGCGGGGAGGGGTGAAGTTTTTGTTTTGAGCATATACAGGTATTAAAAAAAGACCTGAAGGACCCATATTGACTTTTAATAGTGGTTACCCATAGGGAAAAGGAGAAGAGATAAGAGAAAGATTGAACAGAAAGGTCAAACAATAAAATTCACAAATTTTAAATGTACAATTCAGTGAGTTTTGACAAATATATTCAGTTGCATTAAGTCTAACAGAACTTTTTTTCATACTTGCATCTTTTACATGAAGCTTGTAATTTTGTTTATAATTTATATTATTGTTTATAATTAAAACACATGCTTTTAGAAGAACTGGTTGAAATTATATAATCATACCTCACTTCATTTTGTAACAGCAGCTTACCAAGCAAGATACATAAATTATAGCAAAATACCATAACCAGAAATAAAAGGGAAAGATGATGTAAACGGGGAAACAATGATTTGAATGGGAGCCAAGTGTAAGAATGCAGACCATGGATTCTCATTTCCTTGTTTACCCAGAGGACAATCGGACTTGAAGCTTCCAGTCAGTCAATGTGAAAAGGGAAACCCAGTCATCTTCTCTTCTGTGTTTGAGAACTTTAATGAATTGAGGCTCCTATTTAGCAAATCCAATGTACCGCCATTCCTCCCAAGAGGTCATGATACCATCAGTGTATTTCATAAACTTACTGAAGGTTAATCCCTAAATATTGTCTGCCCATGAGGAAGCAAAAGATATGAGAGCCAAATTTTAAAGCTAAAGTGATCCATGACATTAACAGAGGGTGGAGGGCAACTTAAAGTAACTTCTTAGGTACGGCCAATAGATGCTGATATCCAGGAACCAAGTATTATAAAGCCATGAAGTCTGTGGAGGGCAGTGGTTTGCTGGAGCCAGCTCCCACCAGCTGATGAGGGCCAATTGTTAAATTTTCAGGAATTTTGCCAGCTGATTGTTAAACACAGCCATTATTAAACATTCAATTATATAAATTTACAGTTAAATAAATTATGCAAAAAACAAAGGTGATAAATATTTAAAACTCATTGCTTCCTAATTATGTTACATTTTACCATTAGCTGTGCTCTTCAGGTTATTTACATCTGTTGTATTTTGTAAGCTAGTAATATTACATAATGGTAAGCCATTGCACATCTCTTCCCAACTCCATATTCAGAATGTCACATTGGTAACTTGAAATTGGGCACAATGGGAGTGTTTACATTATAGAATCAGCAAATGTTACAAAACAGGACTTGGTTTATCATTTTATTGATCGACTAGGCATAAGAAACAGATGGAGAAAATTTTAATCCTGCAGATTCAATTTAAGTCATGTGTGGATCCATTACACTGAGGAGAAAAATGAGGAAATAGTCTTCCAGTATTCAAAAACTATTATGCTGAAAAGAATTCACTCACATTGTTGCCAAACAAGTGAAGTTGCAATGTATATCTTCATTGTTTCCTTTGTCTCATTAGTGTAAATAAAAATATCAACCAGCAGCCATGTTGGAGCTACACTGATTGTCAACTGCAACTACAGGTTGGCCTCAGATACATGAGCTTTAAGAAAACAAACAGAAGCATTCTGTGAGAATCAATCAGCAATATGAAATTTACAGTCAAGAGTACTGAACACTTTACTATTATTTATAAATTGTATGCTATCCATCCTTTATATCAGTAAGTTTTATAATAAACTTAGGTGGGTATATACACATATAATTTCCTCCACATTTACCAGTACACTCCTGCCTGAAATGGAAGTTCTCAGGGCACTGAGCCTGTGCTGAAAACTTTCTTAGCCACCTAGGCTGAGTACAGTTAAATAGAATGCTATAATTGGAGGTCCCAGTGACATTTGTCTCCATCCTGTTTCAGAAAAAAAAGAATGCTCTTGTGTGAGTATAGACTCTTCCCTAACCCTTTCACAGTCAACCCTTCCACAAACGGACAAGTAGGCTGGATGGAGGATTTTGAATGACTCAATGCAAAGCAATCACAATTATTTCAAAAAAAAAAATTTTTTAGTGCATGCCGTACTGAAGAGGTAACCAAGAAATCATTTGTTCATATGGAGAATAAGCATTAATCCACCAGTGATTGGGTCAGAGTGACTAGGGCTGGCCCTGGGCATCATTGTAAAGTGTGTGTGTTTGGCCATTTCTGGCCTCTCACCTTGGAGCCTGCCCCTCTGCTGCTCAAGAAACAAGAATGCCTTGTCACCCTCTGTCTTTTTCTATTCTCAAAGACTCTGCTCCTCTTTTATCTACTTAAAGAATATAATAGCTAACTTTGAGGAAACCAACCCATGCAGTCCAGCAGCAAACTCACATGGCTTCAGGGGCCAGACCTTCTCTGTCTAAAATGCATTCAAAGTCAAACTTTTTAAAATATATGGTCAAATAAATTATATCTACAGGAAAAATTTGCCCATAGGCTGCCAGTTCATGAGCTCAGAGTCTAGTTTTGCAAGGGACATTGGCAACGTGGTAGTTTGATATGACAGAAAAAGGTAAACATTTGGAGTCTGATGTAGCTGAACCCGAATTCTGGATTGACTGCCTTAACATGTGATCGTGAACAAATTACTGAATTTCTCTGAACATGGGTTTTCTCATCTGTAAAAAACGAATGAATGAGGCATGAATGAATAGATGAACCATAAATAAATAGAAACTAGCTCAATGAATGTTCCAGCTGTTTCGTGCTCTCAAATGACCCAAGAGAACCTGAAAGATCAAGCCTCCAATACCCAGAATTAATATTTGACAGTGATTTTTAGGGTGCTAAATTCAGGGTACAGATATCTGAGGAAGCATAACTGGGGCATGACTTCAATAGCCAAATAGGCAGCTGTCTACTGTTTAACATACCAAACGTGAGAATAAGGCTGTGGGAGATTTGTTTCTGCCACAGAGCTTGTCTTAGAGAATGCATAGGCTGGACTAAGAAGGAAGGGTAGGATCCCAGATTTTGCATTTTGGAAGGGGTGGTTTTGTCTGTCTCTCATCTCCATCCCTAAAATCAGAAATTTAGGGCTGTGACTCACCCAGAAAATCTCCCTTGTTCCTTCTACCCATGCCCTGCTCCCCAGCCCTCCACAGAGCTCAGGATGGTCCTCCAAGAGTATGGAAGATTCTCCCAGCCTTTCACAGAAACCATGGTTTTTGAGGGTCCCTTCCAGAAATGGTTTGTGTGATTTATGGGTGTTGTTGGAGTAGCAGAAATCTTCCTCCACATATTCTTGTAAGTGAATAAAAGCACTTACATGAAAAGGCTGAGCAAATGCAGCCGCTCCAAATATGAGAGAGAATTTGTGGAGGAGATGGCAGCTAGCTTTGAAGGGAATATTTGACATTGAAAGTATGTCCAGACTAAACTAAAAAGAATCATGTAACCTCATTCTTAGAATCTGACAGCCCATTAATTCAGACAGGGTGTTTAAAAGACAACCTTTCTCCAGTTCTGTTCATTTTGACCTGATCCACAGAAAGACTATGAAAAATGAAAACATGATATCAATTCTAGAATTTTCCATAGCTATATTGATTCAGCCTTAAAAGGTCTGCCCAGGCCTGATGCCTCCTCTGTTGCCAGGCTCTCAATAAACTCTTGATGGATCAATAAATAAATGAATGGATAATATTAGATATCCATTAGCAATGAAATAGTGCTTGATCATATATTGTATGTCTCAATCGAATCTATAATCTGTTGCATTTAATATCATCTCAGTTTTGATACGTTGAGAGGATACATACGTATTATTTCGTAACGATCAATTATGAGCAAGCCAAAAAATGTGCTCTGAATATTTTCTAAATATTCTAAGTATCTTCTATGCACCTTTGCCTCTGTGTTTGACCAATAAGTCTTAAATTGTTCTGTGAAAGAACATAGCCTAGGAATTTTTCTTTTTTTTTAACAATTAATGTAACACAAAGAAACCGTGAGTAACAAGTGAGAGAATGGAGCTTTCCAGTCCTTTGGATGAGAAAATTCCCAGAAATGTTGGGAACTGCCGGAAATGCCTGGTTGTTAATGCAACTAGCCATGTAAATCCTCTTGGGCTGAAAGCCAGACATTTCCCACTCTGCTTTGTGACAGCTCCACTCTGGGAAGCAAGGCCAGTTTCTCCAAACCAGCAGCTGTGTAACAGACCATGAAAGGGCCAAGATGATGCTACTCCGAGCCATTTCCTCTCTACTGCATGCTCCCCATTAAGGAGCTGCCTATGATAGAAGTGAGGTCGGCTTTCTTTTTCCTGCTAACATATGTACCTTCACATGCTTGTCCTGCCTGAACCCTTTTGCCGTGAGGATTGGATATCTCCGAATGAATATTTCCATAGATTTTTATACGTAAAAATAATGTCATTTATAGATAAAGCAGCTCAGAATATTATTATTAAATGCATAAAATAGTCAAAATGTCAACTTTTTGGTTTTTGTAGATTTCTGACACATTTTGGGAAAAATATTTTGAAATCAATTAATGCAGCGAGAGTTAAATTGTAGATTATCATCTCCTGAAGGCAGAGCCTGTAACTAAATTACCTTTGCATCTCTTTCCTTTTTCCCACCTTTCACGGCCATGGTGCGTAGCCCAAAGGGGAACCTCCCTAAAGGACTGTTGAATTGAACCAAACACCAATTACGTACATCCAATTCCAGTAATGATTATTACACAAAATGGAATGATTCCTTTGGGCAATGACAAAAGTCAGAAAAGGCATTTAGAGGAGCATCTTGATTTCTCAGTTCTTCCCCCAAAGCCCTATAGAATTCCTGTATATTATCCAGAGTCTGGGGTCTCTGGGGAATTTGTGGTGCCTGAGGAAGGTTCAGGGCTTTCTCCTTTCAGTTCTGGCTTGCGCACAGTGAGAAGACAGAAGTACAATCCCTGTGGTTTAAAGAACCACTAAATTAGAACACTAATTTACACAGAGCTCTGGAGCAATACACCGCCTACATCCTTTTTTAGGAAGAAATGTTGGAACCTGGAACTAAAGGGCCCAATAGCCACATTCTCAGGATATTTGAAATGATGCTCATCTTGTAACAAAGGCTTCTGGATATCCACAAAGCGGAAACAAAGCCTGTTCCTCCATTTCGCCGCGGCTCCTTCCTTGGGAGCCCGAGCTCTCTGAGGTGATGTCCTGCCAAGTGAGCAGTGGGCGTTCCAACAGAGGAAAGATGTTAGAGAACCATGCTGAATCTTCTTCTGTGTGTTCCTCCCTGAGTAGCGAGCACCCGGCATTGTATATACACATTATCTCCTGAACCAAGGTATGAATAAATGGCAAGCTGTCTTTTTCAGACAATAACAACATATACTTGAGAAGAAAACAAACTCTCTGACAGGAAAAAGAGAAACCTGTTCTTTGTCCCAAAAGACAGAAACTGTGTTTAGAATAAGCACCTTTAGCTTTTTGATGGGAAAAAAAATCTTTTTTGTTTATTATCTAGTTACCACTTCCTAAAACCCTTTTTTTTTTTTTTTTTCAGAAAGGCTATGCCTGACATACCTTTTGTATTTTTTTTCTTTTCAGTTAAGCAGAACCAGTCCCTGTTCCAAATGGGGCCTGTTCTATTATTAAAAGTCATTTCTTTGGGCACATTTTCTAACCTGTCTTAAAATGATAACCCTGTGGCCTTGATAAATTAATTGAAAATTTTCTCCACACGTGGCTTTGGTGGTTTTGTTAAGGCATTTATGTTACGAATAACTCTCAGTAGAATTTATCAGTGAATTACTTTATGTATTCCCAGCATTTAATTATTTCCCCAGTAAGGATATTATAATTCCTTTCCTCACAGGAATGAAAAAAATGAAACTATTCTCAAAAAAATGCTAGGTTGGGAGTGTGTGTGTTACGGCTGTTGAGTCGGCTCCAACTCCTGGCGACCCTATGAATGAGAGATGTCCACCATGTGCTGTCCTCACAGCCCTGCTCAGACTCACGCCTATGGCTTCCGTTATGGAATCAATCCATTTCATGTCTGGTCTTCCTCTTTTCTTGCTGCCTTCTGTTTCTCTCAGCATGATTGTCTTTTCCAAAGAACCCTGCCTTCTCATGATGTGCTTGAAGGACAGCTTTAGTTTTGTCATTTTTGACTTCAGCGACTGTTGCAGGTTTCCTTTGCTCCGGGACCCACCTATTTGTCTTCTTGGTGGCCCAGGGTATCCGTAGAGCTCTCTTCTAGCCCCGTGTGATTACTGGCCCAATGTCAGTAGTTTAGGAATGCTTCCAGCAGAAGCTTTCAATTGTAAATATAAAGCCCAGTAAAGAGAGAAACACTAAAGAGTGAGGAAAAGCAGTCATTAGAATTTCAAATAAATGCCCGTAACTGAAGAACAAAGCAAACACATAGGAACTGGAGTGGGGGCGGCTGGGGAGGAAGGGGATTGTTCACTCAAGGAGGTGAGGGTGGAGGAGGGAGCGTGGAGAGAGCTGGAGCCCAAGTAAATAAAGCACACCGGGGAAAGGAAACATAGTCTCCATTATTCCAAAGAAACTGGGTACTTTCTGAGGTAGATACAGCCTTGGAATTTTAGTTTGTTCCCTCACCGATAAACAAGAAGTCAGCACCGACAATGATCCTTGGTAACACTTCCTCTGGAATGTACAACATTCCATGTTTCTGGTTCATAGTCACCACCGGACATGCATGAGTCAGACTGAGAGGTGGGAAATATGCCCAGGCTGCTTATGGGACCACTGAAGGTATAGTCAGCCTATGAGGTGTGGCCTTGCCATGCTTCTTTCTCTTTCAACTCATCTTGTACAGAGAGCCGTAGGTGATTTTTTTTATATAAACCAACTAGTGCTTTATAAATGGAGCCTGAATGTGATAGACCAAAATGTGCTGCCCACAGTTCTCCCAGTAGCTTCGAAAATTAAGTCAGTGGAAATATGAGATTTTCTGGGTTTGGTTTTGTTTGTGTCTAGGCTTGACCAGGTAATGGCTGTACATACCATGTTTTAAGGATCTTTGTGAGGCCCTTGAATCACTGGGGAATCAGTAGACCTCTGGCCCAGGGCACTGTCTCCTTACTGGTCCAGAAGAAATCCTGAACTTCTGGGGTAAATCAGGTCCGATCCCTGTGAAGGCTGACAGTCCAGTTCTGACTGCAGACATGAGAAGACTGACTATCTTGGCCCACCTTCAACAGGACACAGTAAGCAGAGATTCAGACATTGCGTAACCCTACTCCCTGTACCTGGAAAGAAGCATGCTGGTCAGACGGACCAAGAGTAATGGCTGAAAAGTCAGACAAATCCTAACTTGCATCTTGTGTTTAGAAACCGCCCCACTTATATCATGAAGAAACCAATCTGCTTTTTGGGTTCCTGGACTATTTTACTAAATCCGGAGTTATAAACTGACAGAGGAGGCCTATGTGTTCAGTTTGCAATATACACAAAGTTTTATTTCTTTTCTTCCTTTGTTTTAATGCTTTTAGGTGCTGTGCACTCTCTAGTTCACCCCAGGTCCTCTGTTCCTTACTGTCTTACATCCAAAGTCATTTGGGTTAGGACCAGAGTATACTACTGCCCTTCTGTACAGCATAGAGAAGAAGACAAACCTTGGCCTCATTGATTTTAGCCTGGTTTACTTTTAAGTAATGAACTGTGTTTATATTTCTGGCCATAGACCACACCTTGTTTTTCTGAGGGAATGCAGTCGTTCATATATGTAATTGATCACAAAGTCCATCCCAGTGTGCTCCTGAGGTTCCCTATATCCTCTGCAAGGAATGAAGAAATGAATCAATGAGTTACAAACATATTTTGATCACCTGCGATATGCCAGGTGACTTGCAAGAAACAAAAAAGGAAGAGTGCTCACATTTATTACACATTTAATATATGCTAGGAACTCGTGCTAAGCACTTCCCATACATGACCTGTTTCTTTCTGTTTTTTAAAGGAATCTTGAAAGTTACGCTATGGGGAACAGGTATGACATCGTCATCCCATTTTACAGCTGAGGAGATTGAGGTTCAGAGAGCTTAAGTGAATTGCTCAAGATCCAGAGTTAGTGTGTGGCAGAGCAAAGCTTCAGACCCAGGCCTTTCTGACTCCAAAGCACATGCTCTGTTCACTGCATTATGCCTGGACCTGCACTCAAGGACCTAGTATTCTTTTTGAAAAGAAAGAGAAACTTGTAAAAACTAATATTAAAATGTGACCTAATTTTGAAAAGTCTGGGAACTTTCTAGCATTTCTCTCTACAGGATCCAGGCAGAAGGGATACTAAACCTGAAAGACCATTGGATTATGTATTAAATAATGTAGGTCTTAGAAAGAAGGGAGCTAAAGAAATCACCATACGAATAGGATGGGTATCATGTTCTGTGGTTTTAAGAATAAAGATTGACCTCCAAAACAAGTTATTTTAAGAGTGAGGTTAAAGGTTAAAGCTTGCCAGAATAGTAGATGGGATTGCAGACTGGAAACTTGAACTTTGTCCAGTCACATGTGATAAAATACTAGTGGCTATTAAGGGATTATTAACGTGCCTTATTATGTACATTATCTTCATTAAACTTTCACAATAACTATGAAAGACTATTATCCCAATTTTATAGGTGAGGAAAACAAGAAGTCAAAAAACAAAGAAAAGCTTAAATTTATATAGTTCATAAAAGTTACAGCTGAGACTCAAACCCAGGTCTTACTCCAGATTCGATGGTCTTAATGTGCCCCTTCCCACACAATAATAAATGGAAACTACTATTACTGTGTTTTGAAGCAGCCCTAAAGGAAGTCTGCATAAGACATAATTAAATAGCAATTCATAATAGAAGAGAACAGCGTGGGTGTGGATTATTTTTCTCTTATATAAGGCTCTTCATTGTATTTCTGAGCATATCCGTTTTGTAAAGAGGGCCAAATTGAATATGTTGTTAATTTGCTTAGAATAGGAGTGCTTAGAATAGAATAGGAGACACATCTTTAGGAGTGTCTCTAACTTCTTAATTGTCCACATATTCAAACAGATCCAAGGTTTCTCAATCAGGGCTCTCTAACAAGAGCCCACCCTGCGGCTGATCCACTCTGTGGGCCTATCCTTTCAGAGAACAATTGAAACTAAAAAGTTCAAGAGAGATATCCAGTCAAGTCCTATAGCTACACCAAACTATGCTGTATCATAATAGGCTTACATAGGAAAAAAGAATTCATAATACCACAAGAGAATAAATAATAAATACAAACTGAATGCAAAAAAAAGTAGATGGTAATGGTAGTAGGAGAGAAAGATCCACTTCAGTTCTGGAGGTCAAGAAAGAGAGCAATCTACATAAGAGATCCAAGATTGTGGAGTAGATAAAAACTGTGCCTGCTTCCTTCCATGAACACATTAAAATTACAACTAGATTATAGAACAATCAACCTGGAGAACCATCTGAAGTCTGGCCGAACAGAAAGTTTATAACTAAGAATATAAAAATAAGCCACGTCAAGACGGGTAGGAGGGGTGGAGACACAAAACGGGCTGGCCCCAAATTCCATGTGGTGGTTGAGAACCAGGAGGGGAATCTCAGCCACAGAGGAGCGAGAGACCCCAGATGCACACCGGCCTCCCCAGCCCCGAGTACTGGTGCCAGGAAGAGGAGTCCCCACAACAACTGGGAGTGAAAAACTATGGGGGTTCCAAACATCCAGGTGAGATGGAAGGCTGAAGGAAACACAGATGCCCTCTTAAACAGCCCACACACAGATTCACTTGCTCTCAGGCGTTCAACTTGGGCTGCAGCAGAGGGACAGTAACTCTGGCGCATTGGAGGCACACAGCGGACAGACTGAGAGGTGTGGCTTTGGGGCAGAGCTGGAAGACAATCACCATTTTTCCTGTGTGGGGTCCTCCTCTGATGTAGCCGGCAGATGGGCACCATCTTTTTTGTGTTGAGCTCCCCCCTCCAACCCAATCGGAATCTGATTGGCCTGGTGAGCTCCTCTCCCTCCATCCTGCTGACTCACTGAGATCCCTCTCCACCCAACTTGCCTAACCCAGAGGCACTTTGAGAACAGCCAGCCCCTCCCACATTGCACTCTTTCTTGAAAAATTATTAGAGTCCAAAGGACCCAGGCGGATGACAGCTGCCCTCGGGGTGCTCTGAGACTTTTGCTGAGTAGCTCCAGGCTCAGCACTGGCACAAAGCCAGAGTCTGTATTAACTTGTTGACCACAACTCTTCCCACTGTAGTGACTGAAACCCTGCCTCACCCAACTTGTATACCACATGCGGCTTTATCAGGGTTGAACCATAAGGGAGCCAGCAGGTGGCAGCAGAACTTGTGGTGTCCTGGCTTTTTGTGGAGCTACCCCAGGCTCAGTAATGTTGGCAGCCATCCTCGGTTTGCAGCACGGCATCTCCCAAGTGCCTCCAACTTTAGCATAGGCAGCAAAAAACTGGATAACTTTGTAGCTCCTCCCACGTAGTCAGTCCCTGACCAGTAACAAGCAGTGGCTGACCTGGGTCTGTACCAGAGCCCCTCCCAAGAGGCCCCAGAACGAATATACTTGGAGGTTGGCTTCAGCACCCTACCAGAGACAGAGTTCAAAACAATACTTACAAGGATGCTTAAGGAACTTAAAACTTCAACGAAGAGATAGTAAGCATAAAAAAGGACATAAAAAAGGACAGCAGAACACCACCCAGTTAATTCCACAATTGGCACACCCGATGGGTGGTTTCAACAGGCACCAGAGCCCACTGGAGTGAATCCCACTCAGTGGGATAAACCCACCACACAGCAATCTATAAGCTGTGGATGTGGCAAAACCCCACAGCCAATCAGCCTATCCCACCCACTAATGTGCCAATAGCAACCAAGGCTCAACTATAACAAGAGGGTACACACAACCCACACAAGGGACACTCCTGGAGCACCCAGCTCAGGTGACCAGGGAGACTGTGCCAGGGCCCCACAGGGCATCTACTACATAAGTCCACCGGCAAAGATTGGGAGACACAGCAGATCTACTTAATACATAGAAACAAACAGGCAGCTAAAATGAGAAGAAAAAAAAAAATATGTCCCAATTAAAAGAACAGGAGAAAACTCCAGAAAAAAAATAAACAAAATGGAAGCAAGCACCCTATCAGAGACAGAGTTCAAAACAATAGTTATAAGGATGCTTAAGGAACTTAAAACTTCAACGAAGAGATAGTAAGCATAAAAAAGGACATAGAAACCATAAAAAAGAGCCAGTCGGAAGTGGAGAATACAATAATTGAAATGAAGAATATACTAGAAGGAATCACTAGCAGACCGGATGAAGCACAGGATCAAATCAGTGATTTAGAAGATAAGGTAGCAGAAAACACCCAATGGGAACATCAAAAAGAAAAAAGAATCCAAGAAAATGAGGCAAATTTAAGAGACCTCTGGGACAACATCAAGCATAACAACATTCGCATCATAGGAGTACCAGAAGGAGAAGAGAGAAAGCAAGGTATTAAGAATCTATTTGAAGAAATAATGGCTGAAAACTTTCCTAACCTGGCAAAGGAAATAGACATACAAATTAAGGAAGTGCAAAGAGTCCGAAACAAGATGAACCCAAACAGGCCCACACCAAGACACATCATAATCAAAATGGCAAAGGTTAAAGACGAAGAGAATCCTAAAAGCAGCAAGAGAAAGGCAACGAGTAACTTATAAAGGAGCTCACATAAGATTGTCAGCTGATTTCTCAGTGGTAACTTTTGCAGGTCAGAATGGATTGGCACAAAATGTTCAATGTGATGAAAAACAAGGACCTACAACCAAAATTACTCAGAAAAGCTATCATTGAGAATTGAAGGACAGATAAAGAACTTCCCAGACAAGAAAAAGCTAAAGGAATTCATCACCACCAAACCAGTATTACAAGGAACATTTGAGGGACTACTTTAAGTTGGAAAAAAAGATCAAAATTATGAATAATAAAATGGCAATAGCTACACATCTATCAACAGTTACTTTCAAAGTAAATGGATTAAATGCTCCACTCAAAAGACATAGGAGGGCTGAATGGAACACAAAACCCTTACCTATGCTGCCTACAAGAGAATCACTTCAGATTGAAAGACACACACAGACAGAGTGTAAAGGGATGGAAAAAGATATTTCATGAAAATGCAAATGAAAAAAAAAAAAAGCTGGGGTAGCAATACTTATACTAGACAAAATAAACTTTAAAACAAAGGCTATAACAAGAGACAAAGAAGGACCCTGTGATCCACACTTCTGGGTATTTATCTGAAGAAACCCAAAATGCTACTTCGAGGGGACATGTGCATCCATATGTTAATTGAAGCATTGTTTACAATGGCCAAGATGAGGAGGCAGCCTGGCTGTCTGTTGATGGATGAATGGATAGAGAGGAGGTGGTACATGTATACAATGGAATATTGCACAGTCATGAAAGGGAATGGGTTCTTGCCATCTGCAGCACTATGGATGGACCTGGAGGGTACTGTGCTGAGTAGAGAGACAGATGTAATGTGATTTTACTTACATATGGAATCTAAAGAACAAAATAAAACAAAATATTCATAGATACAGAGAACATGTTGATGGTTGCCAAATAGAGGGGGTTTGAGGGTGGGGGGAAGGGATTAAACAGTACAAATTGGTTGTTACAGAGTAGTTATGGGGATATAGGGTATAGCATAAGGATTATAGTCAATAATATTTTAATAACTATTTATGGCACAGATGGGTACTAGATTTGTTGGGGTGATAGGTGGGAGGGAATTGGGGGGCAGGGTGAAAAAAGTGAGGGATTAAGAAGTACAAACTGGTAGTTACAAAATAGTCATGGGGATGTAAGTAAAGCACATATAATCAATAATATGGTAATAACTGTGTATAGTGCCAAGTGAGTACTAGGCTAGTCAGGGGGACTTCTTATAAAAATGTCTAAACACTATGCTGTATACCTGATATTAATATAAAATAATACTGAATGTCAGCTGTAATTGAAAATTTTTAAAAAGGGGGGGAAATGTGAGGGGAATAGAGGTCCAAATTTCCAGGTAGGAAACAAATAAGTGATGGGGATGTAATGTACAGCAGGGGGAATAGAGTCAATAATATTGTGGTAGCATGATACTGTGTCAGGTGGTTGCTGGACTTATGGTGATCACTTCTTTAAGTATATAAATGTTGAATAACTATTGTATATATCTGAAACTAATATAATATTGCATGTTAGCTATATTTTAATAAAAAAATCTAAAAAGAGAGAGAGAGAGAACAAAGTGAGATGATTAATAAAGAAGGTTTTGAGTTACACAGACCTGGGTTTGAAATCACCTCTTTGACCTTGAGCAAGTTATTTGACCTTTGTCAGTCCAGTTTCTTCATCTATAAAATGGAGATTTTGACATGAGATAATAAACCTAAAATAGTGACATAGTGTCCTGCTTATTCTTATTGTAACTATCTATTTGTCTGTCAGTTTCCTCCATTAGACTGCGACCTCTTCAAACACTAGATCTCTGTCCTGTTCACCTTTGTGTCTCCCAGCCTTTGATAAAGTGCTGAAGCTCATGCCCATTCCTGATGTTTCCTTCTCTCCGAAGGCCATTCCGTGATCAGATTACTCTGGGCCTCTCTCGGCCCTTGGCATATGCCATACTAGGAGAAGTGAACGGTTTACATGACTGGTGAGTCAGGAAGGGCTTATTCCATACCATTCTTCATGATCACACTTGGAAGAGTCTCTTCCACTCTTCCACACCACAAATCTAACTGCCCAATGCCGCCACAACTGAATGGGAAGTCTACCTACTTCTGGGGTCTAGTAATATGAAGCAAATTTTTGCAAAACTATTGAAAGGTGAAGGGACACCTGGCTGGGAAGGTAGATCAGAACCAGATTATGGAAAAAGCCATGTTGTACCTCCATTCCAGGACATTTACGCTGATTCCTTACAATATATGAATATTGATAAAGAATGGAAAGAGTCTACATGACTAAACCTAAAACAATACTTCCTTTGCTTTTGATGTTTGGATGTTTTTTTTTTATGTGTGTGGTTTAGGGAGTTATTTGGGGGGATTTGTCTTGATTGTGTTGAAGAGGTGAGAATGAGGTATCAATATTTTAAATTTTGTGCATGGTTGTTTTTGGTGTTATTTTTAAAGTTATTTTATACTAAGGTACTAATAAACCCATTATTTGATTAATAGACCCACTAAAGCAGTTTTTATCTAAGTGTGCTCCAGGAGTTTGTCTGAGAATTACCTGGAGGGCTTTTAGAATGCAAATGTCAATGCTTCACCTCAAATCTGCCAAACCGGAATCAGATGGCATGGGATGAAGCCCCTTGAGTTTAACATTCTCTCCAGGTGATTTTTATGCACATTGTATTAATGGCATAACCTGCCAACAGAGAGGTGAATTGAATTCAATTTAAATGTTCATAGAAGAGGAAACTATGTTTTCATGTATATAGTTATTGCTAAATTAGATTATTGACCATTCTGATTACTGTCAGTCTTTTTTTGTTTTTTGTTTGTTGGGTTTTTTTGGTGTTTTTTGTTTTGTTAAGGTCTTTTTTCATACAGACCCGGTCAGCCCCGCTTACGCAGCCAAGGATATCATCAAAACCCCAGCTGGGCCTTTCATATAGTATGTGGCCATTTTGTGTCTTACTGATAGGTCTTATGAACAAAAACTAGAAAAATTATACACCACCCACTTTTAACAGAACAAGAAGTCCCCTTGCAATTCTTCCAAAGAATCACAGCTTTTTCAGGTTTTCCTCTTCTGGTTCTAAGTGACTACCTCTAGAAGATGGGAACTTCACCAGAGGAGAGTTCTTAGGCATTGGTTGCAACCTTGTATTATTCCAGTGCAATGACTTCCTTCTGCTTGAAAGTGTGGAGAGGCACTCTGCTTAAGCCTGCTGTGTTTCTATTTATAGATCATGCAACAAATGAGTGACCACCGCTACGACAAACTCACTGTGCCTGATGACGTGGCTGCAAACTGTATATATCTAAATATCCCTAGCAAAGGCCACGTCTTGCTGCACCGAACCCCAGAAGAATATCCAGAAAGTGCAAAGGTAAAATGCCATCCTTCCTGGCCACTGCAGTTAGGGAGGCTTCCCTTATAGTCGTGCTGCCTGGGAATATTTTCATGATGGAGTGACAACTAACCGGGGCTTCCTTTTCCTCTGCACATATCGATTTATTAGGAAAGCAGAAAGGATACTATCATTTCGGGCACAAGGAGAGTTTATTTAACTCATTGATGTCACTAATGTACCGGTCACTAATGCATGCGCAGTAATGGAGATGGTCATGTCTGCTATTCAGAGCTTTTCACATCAGTCCTTGTGCTCAAGCTCTGATTAAATATCCTTCCCCACACTCATATACTCATTAAGCATAGAGACCTACGATTAGATGGGCAGCTGTGTCATTGTTTTCTGACAAATCTGAGCTGCCCCTCCTCAGAGGGTCATTTGATTCTCAAAGCATAGACGTATGAAAGACCCAAAGTGGTGGGTGCTCATTGTCAGGACTGCAAAAAGAAGGGGCTGCACACCTCATGCAGCATAACAAGCAGTAAAAAAAAATACTTTGTCGAAAGGATAGAACAGGAAGAAATAGAGTACACTTGGAATGAAGTGTCCCTCTAAGAGTCTGCATTTGGAACCCAACAAGGGAATTGTCCCTAGATATGGAGTTCTTTCCTGGTCTAACCAAATTTTCCTGGTCTTTAGAGCACTCTGCCAATCTCATCTGCGTACTTTAGTAATTTCAACTTACTCCCACCAAGCAGATAAAACAGTGCTCATCCACAGATCCTTCAAGTGTCCCTATCTTTTAATCATTTCAGCACCTTCATCTCTGCCCAAAGGGACAAGATATTTATACTAAGTATTATGGGCTAGCCTTTAGTGACCATTGATCTTATTTGTTTTACATGTTAAGCTTTAAAAATTTTAGTACTTTATGCCACCATTTAAATGTGCAATACTGTGTAATTTCTAGGCTTATCCTCATAATGGGTCTCCCTCTTCGCAGGTAAAAAGAGAACGGTACAGGGAGCCATAGGTAGTTTCTATTTCCATGGCTGCAAATGTGAGCCAGAAAAATATAGGACTCCTGACCCCAGACTGCGCTTAACCAGCACTTGATAAATAATGGGCGTCATACTTTAATATGCTTCAGGGTTGTTTAAAAATACAGGTTCCTGGACCCCCACCCTAGAATCTGTGATATCAGCAAGCACTCGTGTCACAGAATTCACTTGGAGTCTCACAACTCTGGATGCTTCATGCCTGTCCAACCACATTGATCGTCTGACAAGCAGATGCTCATTAACTGCTTCTGAATTCAGCCCCGTGTCATCCCTGAAAATGGTAACCTCCATGTTTACCGAGGGCTTCCCCTGTGCCAGGCACTGTGCCAGGCATGCTACATGCATTATCTTATTGATTCATTACAGCAGCCCTGTGAGGCCACCATTTTTATTCCAGTCTTTCAGAGATGTAATCCGAGGCTCACTTGACTGAAGTCACACTTTAGGTAGTAAGTTGACAGCCCCGGGTTTGGAACCCAACTCTGTCCAGCGACAGCACTCTTAAACGCCATAGTGAATTTTAAGGAATGAAATGCTTCCTAAAGAAGAATGGTAGATTATTTTTAGGCAGTGTGTTTTCAAGTGATTTTTTTTTTTTTAAAGTGCTTTGTTTGATCATCAGGGAAAAAAAATCTGTGGATCTTTAGTTTGAAGTTTTGACACATGCTTTCTATGAGTGTCAGAAGATGCTATAAAATTCACACCTGTGGTTTAGAAGCAGTTTGGCCTGAAATGCTTCACTTAAATTATATTTTGTCAAGTTTTTCCCAGTGGTGTTGGTAAGGAAAGAAACATTAAAGTATACTTGAAAGGGTTATAAAGTGTGGGGAGAGAGTAATATTCAGACTGAAAACATGGCCACCGCCTTTCATGTATCACTTAATCTACCAGTGACAACAGCAGAGGAAAGGCACATTTACCAACCACATTTTTGACACATCTTGGCTTTGAGGTTAAAGCACAGAGTTAGTGGTTAACCAATGCTCCTAGCTCTATGGGTATGGCTGTGAGCACGTGTGTGGTCTAGATTGCCATGCACATCTTGGGGTTAAATGGGTTGAAAAGCCCACATTCACAACCAAATTAATTCTCTACACCAGGTGGGGAGCAGGTGGTAAGACAGAAGCAGAAATATAATCCTCCTTGCTCCCTTTCCTTGATCCCTACTCTAGGTTTATGAAAAGCTGAAGGACCATATGCTGATCCCTGTGAGCCTCTCTGAACTGGAAAAGGTGGACGGGCTGCTCACCTGCTGCTCGATTTTAATTAACAAGAAGGCAGACTCCTGAGTTGCAGTCCCTCCCTGCAGCTGGCAATACTGCACTCACAGGCCAACAGCTGTCCCCACTCCTGTCGTTTTCATTGACAATCTACTGTGCCACTGTGCTACTAACTCTGGTTTACAAAAGTTTAATTTTGAGTGTAATTGCTTTGTTCTGCAACCTCCTTCTCTCCCCTCACAGTGGTACTGAAGCTGTGGATTTGCTAAATGAATTTAGCAACCTAGAAAATATAGAGCTAATGAATTATTGAAATGTGATTAATGATTGTAAGGAAACACTCATTTAGTGTTTGTGTTATCAATGTGGAAATCATGTAGTTGCCAACATATGCCGAAGAATGTCTTCTTGATCAATCAGATAAGCTGGGTTTTGGGGGTTTTTTTTTTCTTTATACCATTAATCATTTTTGCTTCCTATGAAATTCCCTGGTCCATGGATTTTTTTCCATTCCCTTTTTTTCTTGCGAACTCTAAAAACTTTTTTTCCAGTTACTTTCTTTTACTTTTCCCACTTCTATCAGAATCACCTTGACCTTGGGAAAAATCAGGGGTCTTGCCTTCTGGATACCTTCCTACAGGTTTGCCCTGTCCACCATCTGTCTCTTCTGCCTCGTGGCAACATCTTCTGCTACATCCCAACTCTCCCCCAGAGGGACAAACAGGCCCCTCGGCAGAACTGTGACCAAAATCAGAGCCGCTGTTTGGCGGAGAGCTCACTGCACAGAGACACATCCTAACAGTGTTTCCCCAGAAATCTAAATTCCAGAAGTAGGGCATCACACCAAGGAAGGGAAATTCAGCACCAGATGGTTGCTAGGGGATCGTAGATCAAGAAACTTGGAAACACCCCATGGCACAACAAAAAGTCTTTAAGTCACATTCCATGAATTTTTGTTGCATTATTGTCCATACACAGACTTTAGGGAATAGTCTCGTTTTTTTTCCTCAGCTCATTTCTGTTCCTCCTATTGTGACTCATCCTATTTCTAGCCTTCTACCCCCAGCAATTATCCTAGCCTCGTAAAGTTATTTCTTTCGAAAGAGACATAACGTCTAAAAATGATTGTTGATGGACCATTGTTGATGGTCCATCTGTGAGCCAGATGGAAGTTCCGGAAGTGATTGGCCTGGTGCTTGCAACCAACAATGGACAATTTTACCTTGAAATACCCATGAGTACTTACTGTGGAATTCAATTTAAAACTTTCCTCTCTAGCCTTTAAATTGCACAACCTTAAACTGACACGAATCTCTTACATAGAACAATGCCGCAGTGAAGGGAGAGGTCATTGTCTTTTATTTAAACCTGGAAGAATCAGCCTTTTAGCAGGCTAGGGAAATGGTACTTTCCAAGGAATGGTGACTGATTCGGGCATGTTATCGAACTTCCTAGTCATCCCCACCTTTCCTGTATTGCCTGTAGGTTGTTTAAGAGCGAGAATCAGGGAGATTAAGAAATACTACTTCAAGTCTTATTCTGCTCAACTATGTGTAAGTAATCAAACATTCCTTATTTTTGAAGATCAAGAGAGAATTACCTTCATTTCCTCTCCCCCTTAGTAAATGGAAGTGGTAAACCTCTGAGAAAACCAATACATCCTTAACCACTCTGTCTTTTTCATTTATTTGATGATTTTTTTGCCAGAATTTGAAGAAATTCCTTCTCCTACTCCTCTTCCTTGTTGCTTAACTTTAAAATTTATTTCACATGCAAATATCTAGTTATATGCATTCCTATGAATAAACAATATCTTGGTCAATGTCATATTTCCAACTATTTTACCATGGGTGAGTAATATGTTTTTACCAGAGAGAGAATAAATGTTACCTACATGCCCACGTTAATAAAGAAAAATTGTCCTTAGCGTTTACAGTTACCCCTTGGGGTTAAATATGGCCTCATGTGGGCAAAAGCAGAAATCCCCTTACAAGAGTTCAACATCTCAAAAACAACCACGAGAGAGCTAACCCAATCCACTAGTTTTGGCTTAATCCACAGGGGCATATAATTGTCCATGTCTTTACTTCTGTCATCCCAAATTAAAGAACTATTTGTTCTCTATTATGTTTAGTCAATTGCAAGTGAATAGATTTTTTTTTTTTAGTAATTTGTTCTACGGAAAACTGTTTTTCACTTTTCCTTTGCTTCTTTCCCTCTTCTCTTTTTCTCAAGAAATCACTTAGAATCTGTGTGCCTCTTCTAAGAATCTTATTCTGCATCTTATTCTCTTCTAAGAATCTTATTCTGCATTCTGTGTCTCGGACTAGGCTGGCTTCTTTGGACTCCCTATGTGATATGATGGTGTGAAAATCTAAAATATTCGCAGCACAGTAGTATGACTTCTTGGGTGTTCTCATCAGCATAATGTTATCTTTGAAGAGGAACGATAACCTGGTACATAGGTTCCCCTCTCGTCCGTTGTGATTTATAAGGATAGATAAATAACAAAAATTGCTTTTTGATGTTATAAAGACATTAGTAATTGTATTTAAGTAAGTAAAAGTTGAATTACTTGATCAGTCAGTATGATTCAATTTAATAAGGACAATATAGAGAAAGTACATTATTTAGCATCATTCCTTCAACTATGATGGATTGCTATAGAAATCAATAGGTAGATCTCGCTAACGTGTATTGATTGTTCTTTTAATCTACAGTGAACAGATTTCTGAGGCCATCTCTTCATCTCTAAGGGGAGAAGATAGTTTATAAATGAATACTGTGACTTATCTAGAGTTGCATGTTAGTCTTTGTAATTATTTACTCTTTAACGGTCTACAGAACTCAGACTTGATTTCCACATGGTGTTAGGTTTGTGCATTTTATTTTCGTGACCATCTTGTTCCAACTAATGTGTGGTGATACACTCTGTGTGCCAAAACCAGTAATGCCTTTCGCGGCCCTTTAGTCCAGAGAAGTTCTGCACTGATGTTAGTCTCTTGCTGTCCTGATCCTGCAAGTACGCCAATCACGATGGAATAAAGTGTGTTATACTGTGATCAACGGTGTCTGTCTCTCTCTCTCTCTTTTTTTTTTTAACAGAAATTGCTGTGGTGAATCAAGCCATCATTTCTTTACTATCAGAAATGGAAGTTTTCTCTCTTCTATGAGCTATGGGACTAGAAACACTGTACCTGTAAATCAACTACCATCTGTAGCTTGGATTAAAATGATAGTGAAAGAGATACTTTATACTTCAGGCACTTAAAAAGTTTGCACACTCCCCATGTTGGGGCAGGAGATCTTTGATTTCACACGTGCTCCTCCCTAAAAAGGTTTCCTTCTTCCCTTGACTGTTAACTGTGGTCAGTACATTATATGGCTCAGTTATGGAGGCAATTGAACAATTTTTTTCTTTGCTCATACAAGACTTTGATTTTTTTTATTTCTATTTGTTTTACAATGAGCATCTTTTAGGAAACTTGAAGATTTTTTTTTAATGAGACTTTCTTATTTTCAACATTTCTTTTCCACGCTAAAAGTAGCATTGTTTTCTTTTTCTGATTGTAAAAGTAACTGTTCAGTGTAAAAATAAAATTCAGACAATACAAAGAAACTACAAAAACAAAATTAAAGAAAACATTACCCAAAATCTTATCATCTAGAGATGGCTACTGTTAACATCTTAGAGAATATCCACACCTCTGTGAATAGCTATGGATATAAATGTGGAATAATTCTACATAATCATGCTATTCCACAGCCGGCTTCCTCCACTTAGCAATATATTGGGGCATCTGTCCATGTCAATAAATATAGATCTACATCATCAATTTTAACAGCCCTGCATATTCCATGGTGATGTTGTTGATGCGTCTCTAGTTTACGCGGAGTGTTAGCTCACAGACGTTGGGTGTGCCCACACTGCTGGTAGCGGGTGGTCTTCGAGCTATCAAAAATGTGTTGTCTACAAGGCTTTACACACACCCAGAGTTCGTTCAACCTGGTGCCTTCTTATCGTAATGGAATGGTGCATACGAACGCCCACCAGAAGCACAGAGCCGCACTAACATTCCTTGGGGAGGTCACTGGATTTAATCCCACCTTCTCAGTTGATGTTGCACTGATTAGTTCTGCCTTATTTAGCTTGGTGTTGATAGGGGCGATGAAGCTAAAAGGAAAAAAAAAATGCCAACAGTCAGCCCTGCAAACCTGCTATGGACACCAGTACCAAATGGAACCAGCCTCCTAAGTGCCAGAGTGCTCCTCAGAGAGAAGAGAGACACATTTTAAAGGAAGTGTTGGCAGGGATTCCCTCACCCACCAGATAAGAATGAGAAAAATCCCCCCTCGCAATGAGCGAGGAAATGGGAGTTTTACTGAGTGAAGAATTCTGGCCAACAGTAGTTTTAGATAAATGAGCACATATTTAACATACCCACACTCTGCCAGGCTCCAGGAACAGGCCCTGTCTTTCAAGAGCTGCCAGTCTGGGAGGGGCAGGGAAGGACAAGGACACATGTGAACAAATGATTATGACATAGCAGAAGGTAAGGTAGGAACTAAAAAGAACAGTATTGTGGTAGTTCCCAAGCAGGGGAGACCACACAGAAGAGTCAGGTTTAAAAAAAAAACAAAAAACGAAGACTCAGGTTTGATGTGAGATTGGAAGGGCAGCTCTGCCTTCAACAGGCCGAGAGGGGGGTGCAGGCATTCAAGGCTGAGGGAATGACATAAACAAAGGCATGGAAGTGGGAGAGCACAGGGTGCCCTTCCGAAGCACCTACTGGGTGCCAGTTAACTCTGTAGACCCTGTGGATACAGTGATGACAGTCCCTGCTTGCCTGGATTTACATCCAAATAGGAAGACAGTTATGAGACAAGTTACTGCAAGTGTGATGAACACTGTGACAGAATGAGGGGCTCAGAGCAGATGGTAGGGGCAAGCAAGTGGGTTGGTTTGGCTGAATCATGGGAAAATATAAGAGCATAGTGAGATCACGTAGATTGGAGTGTGAGGGCCTTGCCTGTTACGGTAGACTGAATTTGGCAGTCTGTGAGGATCCCCTGAAGACGTGTGGGTCAGTGAGTGATGTCACTGGGCTTGCTGTGGCAGCATTGTATTGGATGAATGGGAACTGAGACTGGCGTTTTCTAAGTTTAATTTCTCCAAGTTCAATGTGTCAATTAAACATCTCTTCTCATCACCAAAATGGAACCTGAAAGCTGGGCAGTTAACTCTCTCTGTTTTCTCTCCTGAAAAACAGATTAATAACACCTTCCCCTCCTCCAATGGGACATTTCCAACGCAAATGAGGTAAAAAGATTGAAAGGTTCTTTGGAAGAAAGGTATAATGTAAACATCATTATCGTCATCATTATCCTCATTAACTCCTATCATATTGAGTCTGGATCCCATCAAAATGTCACCTTCTATTTGAAACATCAATCACCTACTCCAGAAATAACTCAGGATTGTCATTATTGATGCCTCGAAGCTGGCCTGACAGCTTCCGTGGCAAATTCACAGGTTCCCTTGGTAGCCGACACAGCTGCTCCAAAGACTCACTTCCGTTAGGCAACTGTCTGCAATTTGGAATGTTTCCCACTTCCCTTCCCCCTCCAAACACTCATTTCTAACTCAGTGAAAGCTGGGCCACTTACAGCATGAGATAACGGATTATCAGGCTTTTAGGAGAAACTGTAAGTACCAAATATGTTACTATCACTATAAATAAATACAAGATCCAAACCGGTGTGCCTGCTAACCACTTGGTAAAATATAGCCTCGGCTGGCTTGTGACCTGGTGGGTCCCTCGGCCTTGGGAAGCCCCTTATTTTTATAAATAGAAGATTTAGTCATTTGGCTACGAGTAAATGCAAAGAGCAAGCTTGGGTGAATTAACACAGACCCAAGAAGGTAGTTTGCTTTTTCATGTGCTTAAACCTTTTACAAATACATTTGTTAAAGCTTCTGCTCATGGACAAGGAAACGTATTATATAGCTCAGACTTGGGACAACTCAGAGGACACCTGCTCAAAAATTAAATTAGGATACCAGGTGCTATGTGTTGAAATTCCCCACTACTCTGTAATGGTACAAAAACTCTGCATACTTCAGGGGTGGCCCGTTAGCTCAGTTGCTAGAGCGTGGTGCTGATAATGCCAAGGTTGCTGGTTCGATCCCCACATGGGCCACTGTGAGGTGCGTCCTCCTTAACAAAACAAAACAAAACACTCTGCATACTTCACACTGATGGAAAAAGTGCAGGAACCAAACAAGTTCTGATTCCAAGCAACATTTGAGCCACATAGAAATGTTAGCTCTTCTTCCTGTGGAAGAATTTTGTGGAATAAACAGATTCATGAATCCAACAGAAGCTTGAAATTCTAGGGTGGGATGTGAACAAGGTCATCCATTTTGTTGACATGGGACCCAGATGAGAGCATATGAAGTCCCCTAGAGTTAGTGCTAGGATAACAACATGGGGCTTGCTTTCCTTCTTAGGCTTGATAATCATTGGGGGAGATGGAAGGAACATTGTTACCACGGCAAGGTGGTAACAAGGAGTCTGGCTGGTAGGAAATAGGATTCACCTTCATTTGACGCGCATAAAGAGATTTCAGTGAAGGTCAGTTTCAGAGGTATGGGTGTTAAGGGTACAAACAAGAGATGGTGAGACACCCAGAAACCAGCTGTCAGCTGTACTCCTAGGCCCAACAGGACAAGGACTGGATCTGAGACAGGAGGCGCCGCAGCTCTAGCAGAGATCAGGTTCCAGAGCCGGGAAGCTGTACCTCTGCCTCTCTCCTCTCACTCATGTGCTGGCGCTCCCCTTTGACTAACTACAAGCTGCCTAGTGACAGGACCCAGGAGATGCCCCCTGCTGGGGTCAGCCCCCTGGGTCCCAGAGCTGGCAGAGACATGCAGAGAAAGGATCTGGAAAAGGTAGAGGCTAATCATGGTGGCACAATGCCACCATGCAAACAAGCTCTTAGTCCATCAGAGAGTGGCCGTCACCCACTCTCTTTTGAGGTTGTCATTTAAATTGTATTTCTTGACAAATTCCTCAGGCACATGCCAGTTATGAGGTCTTGTTCTCCCTCTCTCAATATTAGAAAATGATTAGAGCAGAATCAACGGTAGAACATGAGTCTACACAGCCTGAGGGTGAAAGAACGTCACATTCCAGACCCATGAGTCCTGGACCTCTTTAGCAAGCACTATGTTAATTCTAAAATTAGAGCAGTCTCTTGGGCACCTGGTGTCCAAAGACAGCCAGTTGCCTTTTCACAGCATGCCCGCGTGACCTGCTGGTGACATGAGGTTGTTTAGGATTCCAAAGAACCTGTTTTCTCTGTTTCCCCTTCTGTTTGCACATACACTGACCTTGCTGGACACAAGCAGCTTTGGTTATACACAGTTATGTTGCTCGTGGGAATAATGTTCAACCTAAACTAATACTACCAGTGAGTTCTTCGTTTGGGGATATTCAAGTAAAGACCGAAGGACTGTATCTGAGAATAGTGGTAGAGAGATTGTTTTATCCAGTAAAAGCTCATATACGACTGTCAGACAATTAATTTCACGAATTCATCCTAGAAAAAGTGCTACATCCCTCATTGCTGAATAGCACTACAGTCACCTTCAAAGTACTCTCCTTGGGAAGCTATACACCCATGCCAGCTCCTAGTCCACCCTTCAAAGCAATTTTGGAACTCTTTCTGGAATGGCCATCCAGAGCTGTCATCGTATTACCTTTGATGTCCTGAATGTCATCACAATGTCTTCCTTTCAATATTTCCTTTATCTTTGGATAAAGAAAGGAGTCATTGGGGGCCAGATCAGGTGATTAGGGAGGGTGTTCCAATACAGTTATTCGTTTACTGGCTAAAAACTCCCTCACAGACAGTGCCCTGTGAGCTGGTGCATTGTCATGATGGAAGAGCCATGAATTGGTGAAAAGTTCAGGTGGTTTTCGTCTTTTTCCCACAACATTCTCAGCATTTCCAAATAGTGAACTTGGTTAACTGTGTGTCCAGATGGTACAAATTCATAATAAATAATCCCTCTGATATCAAAAAGGATAAACAACATCGTTGCAACAAGTTTGTGAACTTAATTGTCAAACCTCATAGATACCATATACTGTCCTTTACCACTTTGGAATTCTATGATGAGACAGTTTTACTGTTCTGATGCTGGGTGACTTTCCTTTCCCCTCTGTGACCCCCAGTCTCGCAAATACATGAACATTTTCCTCATCTATTAAATAACAGTAGTAAGGGTTCCACGCACAGCATGACAGCATGAGGAGATCTGTGAACTGGCACCCCTACATAATTAATGAAGGGTTTTTTTTGTTTTTGATTTTTTAAGTTTCTGGAAATTGGTCATCAAAATTGAAAACTTTTGTTCTTTAAAGGGAATTACCCAAAAACTTAATAGACAACAAACCAAATGGGAGAAAATATTATCAATTCATACATCTGATAAGTTTTTATATCTCAAATATATAAAAAATTCTTACAACTCAATAATAAAAATGACAACCGAATTTTAAAATGGGCAATCTCTCCATTTATCCAAAGAAGATATTCAAATAGCCAATAAACACATGAAAAGATATTAGACCTCATTAGTCGTCAGGGATGTGCAAATCACAGTGAAATACCACTTCACACCCTATAGAATGGCTAAAATCAAAAAGTCAGATAATAATATTGGCAAAGATGTGAAGAAATCATAATCCTTGTACACTGCTGATGGAAATTAAAATGCAGCCACTTTGGAAAACAGTCTGGCAGTTCCCCAAACACTTAAACATTGAGCTACCACATGATCTAACCATTCCACTCCCAGGAACATATACAAAGGAAATGAAAGCATATGTATATACACACAAAAAAAAGAAAGGAAAAGAAAAAATCTTGTACATAATTTTTTTTATTTTTATTTATTTAAGTGTGTTTTTCTAGGACTCATCAACTCTAAGTCAAGTAGTTGTTTTAATCTAGTGGAGGGCGCAGGTCACAGTGGCCCATGTGGGGATCAAACTGACAAGCTTGTTGTTAAGAGCACCACGCTCTAACCAACTGAGCTAACCGGTCTCCCCTACACTAATGTTTATAGCAGCATTATTCAAAATAAATAATGGAGGAAACAATCTAAATGTATACAAACTGATGAATGTGTTACCTCCACACAATGGAATATTATTCAGCCATAAAAAAATGAAGTACTGACACATTGTACAATATGACTGAACCTTGAAAACAGTATGTTAAGTGAAAGAAGCCAGTCACAAAAGACCATATATTGTATGAATCCAGTTATGCAAAATGTCCAGTATAGGCAAAAAGTGGATTAGTGGCCGTTCAGGCTGGAGGTGGGGGGAGAAGGGAATAGGGAGAAGATAGAGGGAGTAATAACTAAAGGATAGCGGATTTCTTTTGGGCATAATTGAAACAGTCTAAAATGATTGTGATGGTTGCATACATCTGTGAATATGCTTCAAACCATTGAATTGTATACTTTAAAGGGTGAGTTGTTTGGTATACGAATTATATCTCAATAAAGCTGTTTTTCTTATTGACAGTAATAATACTCTCTGTCCTCTTCACATCTCAAGGGGTGGTTGAGAACAGCGAATGAGGCAGTTTATATAAAAGTACTTGGTACCCTATGCAGTGCTATACAAATGTACCCTATTATATTCTTGAATGGGATTAATCAGCTTTTCACCAGCACCTGTCAGTACAAAACTCAGAAGCTGCCATTCTTACAACTACCTTAGCCCCCAAATAGACTTTCTGTTCTTTAGTGGTTAAAATTCATTGACAGAGCCCAACCCTCGAAATAATGTTGCATAATAATTGCTTACTGGATGCTTCTTGCCATCACAGCCTCTTTTTAAAAGAGGAAATAATGTTCATTTTATATGTTTGTCGAAAACTCGACTCAAGTGCACATAATTACCACACATACTAAGTTCCTCATATTATGTCAACCAGGGAGTCCACATGGCCTGTATAATAATTTGTTAACTGGTTATTTTTTCTTTCCTCTCAAGTTCCCAAATCCCACATCATATTTTGGCCCTGACTTTGCTCCTCTAGCTGGGGTGAACAGCAGTCTGAATAAGCACAAGGAGCTGAGAATGAAATTTGCCCAAAGTGACAAGGTTGAGAGTAATATTGAAAGAAGGTGCTTCTCAGCCAGACGAGCCTATGGACACAGCATTTTTATACAGGAAAACACAGCATTTTTATACAGGAAAAGGAGGGAGAAATCAAGTTATCTTTTCTGGTGGTATTTTCTTCGCTTGGCCCGATCTGGCCAATCCCTCCATCTGAATTCCCCTTTCTTTGTCATCTAATTGTATAGCTTTGGACCCCAGCCCACCCTCCACTTGGCTTGCAAGCAGCTAATGCCTTCTTGGTCACTTTTTTTAATTTTGTAAATAGAATTTCATGATAATAGCTTTTTTTTTTACACTCTCTGACTGGCATGATGCCAGCGAGTGTTGTGTGCCTCTTTCTCTTAACCCTTACAAGTGCACCATGAAGCAGGTGACAAAGCTGAAGCCCAGAGAGATTCAGTCACTGAACAAAGTCACACAGCTAGTGCGTGTGGCACTGAGGCTCAGACCCTGATTCTGTCTGGGCAGCACAGCCCGTGCTCTTCTGTGCCACCCAAGCGCCCTGGTAAAAGTTCAAATTATTACACATCAAGGCATTTTCAAAATGTATAGTTTCCCTACCTCTGCTTTTCCATATTCATACAGATCTGGGAGTATGGGTTGCTCGTCTTTCCAGAAGCATCCTTTGGTTGACACCCACCCACCCAAAAAAAAAAAAAAAGGAAATCTGAACATGTTTGGGAGCCGACAGCAGTTTTTACAGGAAAATTGTGGAGTAATAGCGCCCTCGGGTGGTCATTTATGTTTTCTCAAGGGGCCTTTGGGCTGGGAGAAGAGAGAAGGTCGCTGTCTGTGGCTGCTGACTCGATGGCCTTTGTGGCTCACGCAACCGTGGGTCAACTGAGCCTTCATGTGACCTGCTTGTGGACGTGGCCTGCACAGATCCTGTGGTCTGGCCTCTCCCACCTTGGCTGAAACCAGAAATAGAGCCCAAGTCCCTGCAGGGGTATTTAAGATCCATCCATACACACTGGAATCTGGGAGCGTCGAGAGGATTCATGGCCAGGAAACCACTCACTCCTTGACCCATGCCTGCGTGTTCTCCCATGGAGCAGCAGCTTTTTAGCTAAGAATTTTTTCCCTTGCTGAAAATAATTTAAAATCACCAACGTAGGGTAAGGGCTGGCAACACTTTGATTCTTACTAATTATTCACATCTGCATATGAAACATGTCCATCTGGCCTTAACCTGTAACCTGTGTTTTATGGGAAAGGCAAGAAATTAAGAATAATGACAACCAAAAGTAGGTGGAGAAGGCAAGAAAGAGAAAGGGAGAGGAGAGAAGAGGGAGAGAAAGGGGAGGGAAGTGGTGGAGAGCAGGGAAGGAACAAGAAGAGAGGAGAGGAGAGAGGAGGAGAGAGAGAACAGGGGAAGAAGCTAGCCAAGCCCCTTCTGCAGTCTGACTCAGCCCTCGTTGCCCCACACTTCCAAAGCATGAAGAACCTGCAAGGGCACTTTTGTTCAATGCACCAGACATTTCAAGGGCTCCCAATGGATTCCCAGCATTGCTTGGTATATAGTCTGGGTTCACCTGAGAAACAGAATTGGATGGATGGATGGATATGTAAATAGATAGATAGATAGATAGATAGATAGATAGATAGATAGATAGATAAAATAGGTATATTAGATATAGCTATAGATAGACACAGATATAGACATAGATGGTATATGATAAATTTACTACGAGGAATTGGCTCACACACTTATGGAAGCTGAGAAATCCAAGACCTGTATTCGTCAAGCTGGAGACTTGGGAGAGCTGATGGTGTAAGGTCCAGTCTGCATCCAAGTCTGAAGGCAGGAAAATAGCGATCTCAGCACAAAGACAGTCAGGCAGACAGAGAGAGTTTTTTCTTACTCAGCCTTTTTTATTCTATTCAGGTCCTCAAAGGATTAGATGAGGCCCACACACTTTGGGGAGGGCAATTTGCTTGACTCAGCCCCCCAATTCTAATGTTAATCTCATCCGGAAACATTGTCACAGACACAAGAAATAATGTTCAACCAAATATCTGGGCACCCTGTAGCCCAGTCAGGTTGACACATAAAATTAACCAATTCGCTTGGCAACAGTACTTGTCAGCACACTGCTGTTTGGTTGTTCAAGCCAGGTTATTCTCAGCCTAGGTAGGAGAGGTCGAGGGTAGAAAGAGCCTTTCCTAGCATCATGCTCCCAGCATCTAACACAGCAAATGCTCAGGATGTTTGAAAAGTACAAAAACAGACAAATGAACAAATTCACAGATTTGGGCCCAATATAAAGAAAACACAGTACTTGTCTCATTGTACACCTGTGTCCTCTACAGAGGACAATGAGCTCTGAATTAGGGGCAGATCACATCCCGGTACTTAGTATGGTGTTTGGCACATAGTAGGTGCTCAATAAATATCTGGTGACTTAAGACTGAATGGATCAATCAATGAGTGAGAGGCTATCTCCTTAGGGTGGGGCTGGCTTTACTTTTCACTTAGAGCTAATCAAAAACAATTCTAATCTCTGGTCAGAATCTGACATGGGCTTTTACAAACTGATATCTTTGACATGCTCTTCAGATTTGAGAAGCGTTTATTTGTAAAACCCCAGCCTTGCCTGTTGTCATCACAGTTGTCCAGAAACTGTCAAACCTTATAGGACCCCTTTGGGGGAAAGCCAGGAAGGCTGTATGATTCGTGCTGACATCACCTTGGACCTTTCCAGGGGAGAATGAAAATTCTGATTAAATGGAGACTGTCAAAGCCAGTAAGCATGGTGGGCTGACAGGAGAGTTGCCCTAATGCTGTGAGACAGATTTCCAGAACAACTTGGAGAATGGTGAAGAGACCAAGTCCAAGTTCATTTTATCTGCTAGAAGTCTCTGCTCTTTAGTGAATGCACGAAAGAGAAATCTACCTTTGGGGTTTCTGTGTCTCTGTTTTACTTGTGAGAAACACTGATGGAGGTCCCAAGAGTCACAGAAACATGGAGAGCTCATCAACCTCCAATGCCTCAAGTGGGAGGTCAGGCTCAGGGAAAACCGAACCTCCAATTGGTCACATCTTCTGCCAACTCACAGAAGTGGTACAGGGTAGTAGTGAAAACATAGGCTCTGGAATCAGGACTTCTCTCAAATTGTGGCTCCGTCATTTACTGGCTTGGGTCATATCGTAGTGACACCAAAAGTTAGCTTAGAGGGGCTTTAGCCACCCATGATCTCCATCACACCTCAAGCTGTTCCAAACAATAATAATCACCTTTGTAATGAACAATTGAAATAGTATCAATTTTGTGTAAAATATGACTAGAACCATATTAAAAAATTTTGGTCTTGTTGTGATGCACAGGGTAAGTTAACATAGTGTGCTTTTTATGCAAATACAGCTGTGGGAACAGAGTCCCAGAGAGCAGTTTCCAGGCTCTCGACCTCATGTGGAAAGGTGCTGGCTCGGGTAGTAGATGGCCGTCAGCTGTGACTAGTTGGCCATCAGCTGTGACCGGGTAGCCATTAGCCACTAATATAACTGCCATGGCTAAGCTAGTAAGTGCAGATTGCAGTTAGCAAGTGGGGCCGGTTGGCAGAGAAGCGGACAGCAAGTTGCAGATTGGGTGGCTCCTGCTTCCTGTGTCTCCAAACCAGCCGCCAGCGAGAATATAGTGTATGATTCCCCTACCTATGGCTCCGTGGGTGTTCCTTTTTGGCCTCTCCATATCCAGCATTCTTATGTGGGGAGCAGGAGCTGAGACCCAGCATGACAACAGCTTTGAGACAAGTCCGCTAACAGTCCTCCGAGTACCCCAAACCAAAACACAAAATAAACCCCTTCCGTATGTAAATTCTGGAGCCAACACTGACAAAAGCACTTGCCTTCTGTAAGCCAGTTTCCTCCTCTGTTAAAACAATAAAAGCTAATATAGTTATTGAGTACTTTCTGTTTGCTAGGCACTGAGCTAGTTGTTTTATAGGAATTATCTCACTTAATCTTTAAAACAATAGTATAAAGTCAGTCCTTACCATTCTGTGGCTCAGTTTCTCAAGATGTAAGATGAAGATAGTAACACCTATCTCTTGGTGTTGGAGCGGAGGTTAAAAGAGATGGTGCATTTCGCGTGCCTGACATTGGCATTGCCCAATAAATGGTAGTTATAATTATGACCATGATGCTGGAGAGGCTGAAGAGGAAATGAAAAAGGAAGAAGAAAATGAAATTATGACTCCTGGTAAGCAGAGTCTCTAGCTTATACTTGGACCCTTCCTCAGGTGCTCATTCTCAGAGGTTTCCTCTCCTGCCATGAACCCTGAAATGTCTCAGCCATGTCTCCATACATGTTTTATTCCTGTAAGCTGATGTACTGAGGAGGACTGCAACATCTATAAAGTAGGTGGATCTGGCCTTGGGTGGCCCCAGCCTTGGCTGGCAACATCTTGTTTCTCTCTTGGTGACAACCCCTCCCATCAAAAGCCCTTTCTTGCCCTCCAGCCTAAGCAAGTTCCTAGCAGGAACTTCAAGGAAGAGAAAAAAGAACCAAACTGGAGTAGGCCAGGCCCAGGAGTCCAGAGAGAGACACAGTGTTGGGGAACATGGAAATGAGGTTTAAGGGCCAATAACGTAAAGATGCGCGAACAATCTGGGCAGTGGGAAAAAGGACTAACGGAGTGTGTGATAGAGACTGGTAATTCTCCCCTTCCTCCTTTTAGTAATAGACCCTGGAAATTTTACCTGACACATGGAGACTATATTTCCCAGCCTCCTTTATAGCCATAGGAGTAAGTTCTGGCCAACAGGACGTGAATGAAAGTGATATGAACAAATCACAGGTCATATGCCCTCCTCTTCTTTTGCTGCCTTCCTGTGGGTTGAAACTTAGACCTGATCTTGGTGAGGCAACTTCAGTCATGAAGGCAAAGGCAAGCCCTTGGGGTTGGTGAAGGAACAAGCTAGAAGTACCCTGGCTTCCTAGATAACCTCACCCTATGCTACTCACTTATCTCTGGACTTTTACTTGAAAGTTCTATAAACTTCTACCTTAACTGTTTGATCCTCTAATTAAAGCAGCATAGCCTGTACACACGTGTCATTTGTCCAAAAGGAGCCCAATATCCAAGTCCAAGAATGGAATTACTCTAGCCAGAATCCTAGCCAGCAGGCCACCAAATCCAGAAATCCTGATTGCTACTCTAGGCCTTCTATGAGGGGTCATGGGACTGGTTTTCTGGGTTTCAAATAAAAGACAATGGGTTTCTGGGTGAAAATGTCTGGGGTACATGGGGAAATAAACTGGTCCCAACAGAGAGAGCAGAGAGGACCCCTCCCCAGATACCTGGGACCAAGTTCAAGCTGATGCAGATGGTGTTTCCCAAAGATCACAGAACAGCTATGATTTGTAGAACAGCTCATTCCTGGGGAAAAACAGGACCTGGCTTTGTTCTCCATTACATGCCTAGTTCTTGGCCTGGCACACAGAAGGAGCTCGATAAACATTAATTTGAATATCAATTGAATGAGTAATGAAGCTTATAAATTTTGAGCTCTCCAAAACAGAAAGAGTTCTGGAAACAAAGACCCAAAATGGAAAGGCAAGAGTTGGCTCTGCTTGGCCAGTTTCTTCATGGGATGTCACTCTGAAAACTCAAGAGGCTGCAAAGCCTATTTGAAGACAAGCTCCTCTTTGGGAATCCCTGGGTCACTTCCCAAACTTTAGGAAAGAGGTTGGAGGATTTTAAAAAGTCTTTGGCTTTGGAAAAACTGATTTTAGGAAACTGACAGTGGGCCACTGTAGATCTGAATCGAAAAAGTTCCTAAGGACACAACACATTTCTTTGTTTCCTCTATTTGGCTGCCTCTCTGTTTGTTTCTATGTATTAGGTAAATCGGCTATGTCCCCCAGTCTTGACCAGGTGGCCTTATGTAGTAGATGCCCTGTGGGGCCCACTGGCACAGTCTCCCTGATCACCTGCATTGAATGCTCCAGGAATGTTCCTTTTGTGGGTTGTATATGCCCTCCTGTTGTAGCTGAGCCTTGATTGCTATTGGCACATCAGTGAAGGGGATTGACCCTTAAGCTGATTGGGTCTGGCCATGTCCACAGCTGATGGGCTGCTGTGTGGGGGGCTTACCCCCCTGAATGCGGTTCATCCCAGTGGGTTCTGGTGCCTGTTGAGACCAGCTTTTGGGTGTGCCTCTTGTGGGGCTAATTGGGCAGTGCTCTGCTGTGGTCTGAAGACAACCTCCAAGTATGTTGGTTATGGGCCCTCTTGCGAGGGACTCCGGTGCAGGCCCAGGTCAGCCACTGCTTGTGACCAGCCGGGGAGTACCTGATAAGAGCTACAAAGCGATCCATGGTTGTTCGCTGCCTCTGCTATCCCTGGAGGCACATGGGAGAGGTCACGCTGTGAACTGAGGATGGCTGCCACAGTCCAGGACCTGGGGTAGCTCCAGGACACCCTGAGGCCTGCTGCTACCTGCTGGCTCCCTCAAGGTTCAGCCACTGATAAAGCCTCTTGCAGTATGCAAGTTAGGTGAGGCAGAGTCTCAGGGAGTCACTAGAGTGGAAAGAGTTGTCGTCACCAGGTTATGTAAATTCTGGTTTGGTGCCAGTGCTGAGCTTGAAGCTACTCAGCAAATGTCTTGGAGAACACTGAGGCCAGTTCCTGCCAGCCTGGGGTCTGTAGGACTCTAATAGTTTTCCAAGAAAGAGTGCAATGCAGGCAAGCTGGCTATTCTTAGGGAAAGTATCTCTGGCGTTGGGGGAGTTGGGTAGGGTGGGATCCCAGTGAGTCAGCCGTGTGGAGCTGTGGAGCTCACCAGGCCAATCAGATTCGATTTGGCTGTAAATGTAGGAGGAGGGCTCAACACATTAAAGATGGCGTTTGCCTGCCTGCTGCATGGAAGAAGGACTCCTCGCAGGGAAATGTAGTCTGTTCTCCAGCCCGTGTTCCGAAGTGACAAACTCCATCTGCCCCTGTATGTCTCTGACAGCCCCTGAGTTACTGTCCCTTCACGAGCTCAAGGTGAGTGCCTGGGAGTGAGAGAGTCTGTGCACGGGCCCTTTAAGAGGATGCCTGGGTTTCCTGCCACCTTCTGACCCACCCAGATGGTCAAATTCCCTGCTATTTTTCACAGGCAGGTGTTGTGGGGGCATCTCTTTCTGGCACCAGTACTCTGGGCTGGGGAGCCTGGTATAGGATTAGGGTCACTCGCTTCTCTGAGGGGACTTTCCATGGCCAGGATATCCCTCCCAGTTCTCAACCACCCCACAGAGGTCTGGGATTAGCCAGATCCACGTCTGCGCCCCTCCTACCAGTCTTGATATGGCTTCTTCTCTGTATTTTTAGTTATAAAACTAAGTCAGCCAAACTGCAGATGGTTCTTCAGGTTGATTGTTCTATTATTTAGTTGTAATTTTAATATGTTCACGGAAGGAAGCAGGCATAGTGTTTATCTACTCCGCCCTCTTGGATCTTTCATTTTATTAATCTTAATACTTGCCCATTTCCTCTTAGAGATCTCCTCTTAGAGATTTCAGATCCCATCAGATGCTAGAGTTGGATTGGATAAGTCTGTTAGCCTCTGTGAGTCTCAAATGCTTCATTTATGAAATAACATATACCTACACCTTAAGGTAATTTCAGAGGATAATATGCATATTTCTATTCTATATATCTGATGCATTGAAGGTGTTCAATAAACATAACTTTTCTTCCATCCTGATCAGACCTGTCCCAGAAAGCAGCACATGGACATATATGGAAAAATCTAGCTCTAGTGTACAAGCCCAGATAAGGAGAGACGCCCCAGTGCTGGCTTTCAGGGCCCTGCGCATGAGCCCTGGGCATTGCGACTTGCTGAGTGGCAGAATTGTCGTCTCACTCAGTAGCATGTTATTTCTGGAATCTGATGTGGTTAGAGATATAAAAGACAATAATATCACAATTCAATGATCTTTCTGACCTGACATATGTCTGAGACCCCTATCTATGATTGTTCTGTACGTAGCCCAGTACAACTGCACATGTTACTCCCAGGCACATTGCCTCACAATATTGTCTAACTCACTTCCTGTCTCCCTGTGTCTGTATTCTTTTCCATTTATCTTCCTCTTTTCATCCTTTCACATAAATGGAGATAATAGTAGTACTATGAAGTTGTTAAGTAGATCAAAGCAGATGTGTCTAAAGTGCTTTCTTAACTATAAGGTGCTATATAGAACTTACGTTTTATTGTTTTATGTTTTAGTACAGAAACTAGCCTATATGTGTCACATACCATCAGTCAAAGTGCTGGTTTAATTTATTTGGGGGTTTGGTGGGTTTTTTTGTTTGTTTGGGGGGGGGTATTCTTATTTGTTTGATTGGGTTTGTTTTTTGTTTGTTTTGGTTTGTTGTATTCTTTTTTGTTTTGGGGTTTTTTGGGGGGGTATTTGTTTTGGGTTTTTTGTTTTTTTGTGGGCTTTTTGCTTTTTTGTTTTTTTGTTGTTATTGTTCTTGTTTCTGTGCACAATGCAGTCATAAGGGAATTGGTGGTATTTTAAAAACCTAGCTGGTCTCGTAGTATGGCTGAAACAGGGACATGAGTTTCCTGAGAGCTAATTCTCACTGTGCAGCATACCACCTAGACTTGCTCAGGTGAGAAGTGGCTCAGCTACCAATTCACACCTGGCACTCAGAGTGTCTGTCCTTGGGACTTTTGATTTAGGAATTGTATTCAGAAACCACATAGTGTTTCCTTTGTCCTAACATGTAAGACTTGTCTCTTGAGAGTGGCAGATGCATGGGCCTCTGACTGAATCTCAAACTCAGCAGCATTGGAGGACCCTTTGAGGTGCCCCCATCCAGGACCCTGTTGGGGTCTCAGTAATGATGTTTTGCTTCCCAGCCTGAGTTCTAAACCTATTGAGAAATAAGACAAAATACCAAGTACTTAGAGGTCAAACTATTGCATTTATTACTGATAAAGTTCAGGCTGAAAGCTCTAAATTGTCTCTATCGGCAAACGGAACCTCAGCTGAAGTTTCAAGGCACTGCTGGACCACAGCAAGCCTCTCTCTGCTGGGCCAGAGACTGCCCCTGAGGGGCAGAGCAGAATATGTGCTCAGAGAAGATGAATCTACTCCCAAGAGGGAAAAGTGAGGCCCAGAGCCAAGCTCCCAATTTTTCTTACCAAATTCACCAAGTAGAAGGAACTCTGCCATAAACTACTCCTAGCCAAGTCTTCCTGAGGCAAATGTTTATAGAAAGACAATTTCCTTTAAAAAGGACATCTGGTTACCCTGTAATCCATTCTACTCTGACATAATAATTAAAGCACCTCTATTCCATGCTCTTTCTGGTGTTTACCACAAACCCAACTTGCGTTCTGGCATTCACACCTCCCACCACTACAGTCACTTCTTCCGTTTACCTAACACCCAACACCTACTCACCACCAGCTGTAGTCTGAGGACACACAGAACGTAGTGGCCTGAGTTAGCATTTCCTCTTCAACTATTTAAATGCGCCAACCTGTTCCTCTTTTGTCCTTACATAGACGCATTCTCTTGGCAGTTTCCATGTTTTTGGACTTCAGTGTCATTAAGTGTCACATGGACACACAACAACAGTAAATGGAAAACCTAATCATTGTGGGTTTTTCAGTCTGTCCCATTCAAGTGAGTCATAGCATTGAGTAAATACACCGTTTCCTTTAAACCCTTAATCAGTTACATAAGGACCAAAGAGTTCACTCTGCCCCTGTGTTATGTTAAGGTTTTTCCTTGTTCTGTAAAAGTTTCAACCTTGGATTATACCTTTTCAGGGATGATTGCCAATTCCTCCCTTTGCCCCCAGTCTTTCTCTGAGCATATTGTGTGTGTGTGTGTGTGAGTGTGTGTGCTATGTTTTTGTTTTTAATATCAGCATCCTAGTCCTGCAAATAAATGTCACCTTTCCTGTTTTCTCAGCAACTTGAATCAATTCCAGTTTTCTCCTGGGTGTCCCTGTTGGTGTTTGGTCTGTGTGCGTTACTAGATTGTTCCAAGGAGCTTCCCACTCTGTTTTGAAGGCATCTGAGATAAAGAGCATTACACTGGAAAGAAACTGAACTTTCTGATCCTTCAGGGGCTCAGTCTTCTCCTTCGAGGACCCAGGTGATGGCAGGTGTTTAAGAGACACTGGCAGGTAGTTTCAGCCTCCTGGGTGCTCCCATCAGCTTCCCAACACTTCATACTTCTTTCTGCTCTGTACACACGCCCTGTATTTTAAAGACTTGCTTCTCTTTCTCCTTCCCTACTCCGTGAATTCCTCTAAGACAAAACTCTGTCCGATTCTTTGGATCTGTTTCCACCAGCTCCTGACTCCTAGCGGGAGCTCAGTTAATATTTAAGGAAAGAAAAGAAGTGAGGGAGGTCAGAGGGGAGGCATGGGGTCCCAGGACCCTTGAATGTACTAGTACCCTTCTCGAAAAAGCTGTTTCCACACAATTTCCCCCATCTAGTTCCTGTGTCCATCCAGCATCACCACCCCCCCAAGTATCCTTTCCTGACTTTCTTCCTAAGGAGCCACCACACACTAGCACACATGTATACATGCACACAATCCCTCTGTCCTCCGTCCCTGTTTTATCTACTTCATGGTTCTCCACTACCTGAAATTATTTTAGCTGTATGTTTATGTATTGCCTGTCTCCCTCCACTATAACGTAAGCTGCATCAGGTACTATACCTTTACTATCTTAAATAGTGCGTGGCCCATCCATGGTTAGTGCCTCACACGTTTCAATTGAATGAGGCAATGGAGTAAAAGAGGCAGGAAGGAAGCGAGTGCCTCCTCTCTCCCTTATGCCCTATTTGATCAACTTGAAAATGGAGAGCCGTGGGAACCTCCGCGGAGAAAAGGGGAGCTGTTCTTTTGCCCTTTGCTGACCTGTCGCCTTGGCTCTTCCATGCAGACCGCAGGGTTCCGAAGGTATCTTTAGTGGGAGAACAGGTGAGGGAAGTGAGAAATGTCTCAAGCTATTTATCCTTCAAGATGTAAAGAAAGAATGCTGTAAGTAATGTGGCGACCCAGAGCTGTGGAGCCAGCCTAGCTACGCTTCCCGCCACGCTGCTGTGTGTGGTAAGGGCAGGTGGGGCTTCTGTGGATAATGGGGACATAGTTTGCAAACTCTCACAGGCATTTGAGAAGATGGGAGGGTTTATTTTAGATACACCATGGCACCCATGAACAGGTGGCATAATGAGGCCTCAGGTGGGCCTGGAGTCAGACTTGGAAAGCCAGAGCCCAGAGGCTACAATGTGGCTACTCCTCTGGTCACGTGGTCCTCATCTCTCTTTCACTCTGTGTATCTGCTTCCTTCTCTGTTCTCCCTGCAGACCTGTGCACAGGACCAAATAGGGCTGCTCAAGAGGCTTGAGGCCCATTTCACAAATCCCCCGGGGCAAATCAAATAAGTCCAGCTTGATTCAAGTGTCCACACTTGAACCCCCAAATAAGTGGGGGGTGGGGTCACATTGTATGGGCGTGGCAACTGGTGCAGGGTGCAGAGAAGGAGGTATATGACTTGTGATCATCCCAAAACACACCATCTTTATACCTTAGTCAGCAGACTGTATGCTCCAGACTGCAAAAATATCTAAGATGCAATTTAGTGTCATTTCCTTTCAAATGTCCAGATATTTTCCATTTGTCTTCTCTGTCATTAACCCACAATTACCTAGTACTGGAAGCATAAAATATAAAAGGCTGCCCTCTGAAATATTTGCTGGGTCACTAGGGCATTAATCACTTGTTTCCAGTGTAAGTGGACCTAAAGCAGTGGTCATGAGTCAATGACAGAGAAATGTGTGCTGCCTGAAATCAGTCTAAGGAAGGCAAATGTTACAGAAGTCCTATGGGCAGCTTTCCCCCTTCCCTTTTCATTGATGTTGGGACGTGAGAAAACAACTCCTGGAATGTACCCACTGAGTCCAACCACCTCAACAAAACAGATGGTGTATCCTGAATCCACCCAAAACATACCTTTGCATGAGGTAATTATGAGGCCAGTTTGCACAGCCTTATGCTTCTCTCGCGGACTATTTCTAATTCAAATGGTTTTCTGGCTATGTCGTCTAAGTGTATGCAACACAAGATGACACTAGGTGAGATCGTACCTTGGGTTTTTTGAATACTTGGTACTTTTCAATCGATTGACCTTTAAGCAAAATGCTCCTCTGCTGTGGAAAGCCTATTTAATGGACTGGGGCGAGGCGGGATGAGGGTTACAATAAGGTCACTTCAAAAAGAGAAGTTGCACATTCGTGTAAGATTTGTCATAACTGTCGATGGATTTCCAAAGATGACATTTCCTGTGGAGAAATATTCCTACCCTGAGAAGTGTAATGCAGGTGTGTGTCCATCATTGTCCTGGCTTGTTGAACAATTTAGGGCCAGTTCTGTCTGGTCCCACAGTACTACTTACCCAGGTACTACTCCATGAAGACCCTCTAGGTGACCAAGACTTTGATCCTGGGGCTTTTAAGTTTTCCAGGTTATTGGAAGGGAGCTTCCCCCGTGGTATGGATCGGGCAGAGAGCTGAACAAAATCCTGGGGCACAAGTAGTTGTCTTTGGACCTAGCTAATCATCACTGTGACTGAAACCCACAAGCAACCCTCACCCCTGGTGAATACATCTAATCTAGGTCCTTAGGACAAATGGAAGTCTCCAGGGATGTGAACTGATAGGCCGTGGTCTGCAGAGCACAGCTATCTCTCTTTCTGTTCTTGAGGTCCTTCCTCTCTCCCCATCCCCCAGCCTGTGGAATCTTCAGTCTGAGAGGCAGAGCTCACTTTGCAATTATGCAGTTATACATCCGGCTCTTTTCTGTCTGACACCTGCACCAGTGACTTTTGACCTTAAACTACAAATTTGCCTCCTTTATTCTCTGATTCAAAAGTGATATCCTTCCCCTAAAGCAGTGAATGACTCATATCTAGTTTTCTGAACTAGGAGGAAGATCCTTGGGGTACAAGTGAAGAAAATCAGAGTGCAAAGTTGGAAGTGTTGTGAGGGTTGGGGTATGTGTGAGAACACAAAAATAATTTCTTAAAACAGCGACTCCATGTGGATTAGGCATTGTGCCCGTAATATAAGGCTTATCATGGTAGAGCTGTGTGTTCTTGTTCACATGGTTTCTTGCAGAGCTGAAGGACAGACATGTGGACCTTACACAGAGGAGAAAGTAGCTAGACTTAGCTTGGTTCAGCATGATTTGGGATGAACTATGGCTGTCCTGCTGGAGAGTTGACTGAGAAATCCAGATCTTGGGAAATGTACTGGTAGTAAGCCTGGCATTCTTTAGTCTTTTGAAGACCATCAGGTCACCTCACCTCTAGCACTGAAAGTATGTTTTCCCCTTGAAGGGATGTGCCTGTCAATCATTTCTTGGGTAAGCAGAGCTAGAGCTGAGTGAAGGGGGAAAAATAAGCAAATACCTTCTCATTTTCCCTGGGGTAAGTCAGGCCTAGATTCTGAGGATGAACAGGAATGGAGCCCTCCTGTTTGGGGAGGTGGAGTTTGTTGATTAGGATGGCCTTTGCTATGGGAGGTGTGAATGAGAGAGTGTATAAGGCACTGTCCTTCTAAAATGCCTGGGCACCCATCGCTTCTTCCTGACTCCCTGCCTAGGGCTGCCTCCAGCTAGGAAGCACACTCTGCTTTGCACGTGGCAGCTAGAAGTACCAGGAAGATAACACCCCCCAGGAGAGTGGCTAGTGATTGTTTGGTGCAGGCAGATAAATCTACCCACTTTCTTCAATTCTCAGGTAAGACAATTCTGAGGCCTGTTCTACACCAGCACTGTCCTATAGAAATGTAATATGAATCACATATGTAATTTTACATTTTCTAGTAATCACATTTTAAAAAGTCAAATGAAACTGGTGAAATGAATTTTCATAATATATCTTGTTTAACCCCATATATAAGATATTATCGTGACAATATGTAATCAATATAAAAGTTATCAGTGAGATATTTTACACTTTTTGTACTAAATGTTAGAAAGCCAATGTGTGTCTTACATGTAGAGCATATCTCATTTCTGATTAGCCACATTTTAAATGCCCAGCAGCCACATTTGCCTAGTGGTTACCATACTGGCCAGGATAGGTCTATATTGTCTCTCAAAGGTTACCAATGGGATTGAGCCCAAATGGCCCACAGTGATAATCTTCTCTTTACGCACTCTATCTAGACTTTCTTTTCCCTGAACGACTTCTCCACTCTCTTACTGATGCTTCCTGGGATTATCTGCCAAATGAGCTGCTTGCTCAAATCTGTGCCTGAGTCCGTTTCTGGGGAACACAACCTAAGTAAGACATGATGGATCTAAGCCTGTAAGCTCTAAGCATAGCCACATCTCACGTTAGTTGTTCAATTATTATCAAATTTAAACTTTCCTTCTATTTTTATATGGGGTACATAAATGCTAAAAGTTACAGCAAAGTGTATTCTATGCTGTGACAACCTAGGGGAAGTGTCTGTCCATTCTCCAGCCTAAAGAGCAAAGGACAGAACCATGTCCCCTCCCTTGAGGCCAAAATGGTGGTAGCAGTAGCAGCAGCTGTGGAGACAACTGTGCCCAGCAGAGGGGCAATTTCACAAGGGCCACCAATCACAATGTGGCTGAGTGACAAGGAGGCTGGGGCAGAAGCACATGAGTGACCCCCTTGCTTTCACACAAGATGGCCCTGGGGACCCTCAGACAAACCAGAGGACAGTTTCCAGCCATAAAACCAAAAAGAGTGCAAACTACTACAATTCTATATTTAAAAGAAAATTTAAATGTATAGGCAAAAGTGGTCAAGTCAGGACACATGAGTGGCATGTGAATTAAGTCTCAATCTGCTGTTTTAGTCAGCATGACTTCCGAGTATCCTCTGTCTGTGCCTCTGAAAGCAACTAAGAAAAACAATGGCTCGTTGAGATATAGATTGACTCTGGCAGTATTCATAAGTTCCCTTAGAAAATGTTCCTGTGTGGGATCACGACTTACAATGATGTCAGACCACACTTAATACGTAAAACAGCTCTGTCAGGGTGTGGAGCAAATGTGAGAGAGCAATTTTATGTGAGTAAGCATGAGCACTAAAATATCTCTAGCAGAAACCTGACCCCAGAATGTCCACATATTATGTAAGCAGAATCTTTTGTTGTATATTTATCTACTGTGTTTCCCCGAAAATAAGACTGGGTCTTATACCATATTTCCCTGAAAATAAAACCGGGTCTTATATTAATTTTTGCTCCAGAAGATGCATTAGGGCTTATTTTCAGGGGATGTCTTATTTTTTTTCATGTACAACAATCTGCATTTATTCAAATACAGTCACATCATCTTCTTCTGGAACATCGTCATAACGTACTAAATGTGACCATCTAGGTGACGATCTTAACTGGGGCTTATTTTCATGGTAGGTCTTATTTTTAGGGAAACATGGTATTGAAAATGGAAAATTCCTGCCTGTTCATTTGTATTCTGTCTCCAATTCTCTTAGGCAGAGTGGAACAGTCCTTTGAGAACTCGATATTTCCAGGCACATTTTTTTCTCAAGCCATCATCCTCACCAAATAAAAGCCAGTATATTTCAACTTCCATCAGCCAGACATAATAAATTAAGAAAATATCGTACAGAAGACTAGTCTACCCTTGCATCTTTATTTCCTAACTCCCAAAACCATGTGTCTTCATTAGCTTTTCCAAAAATTGAATTTAAAATAACAAAAATAGCAACATTTCACTTTGGCTCCCACAGCACACTCTCCTGAAAGTACTCTCTCTAATGTCACCAAAGACCTCATATTTTAAAACCAGGGGTCCTCTCTCTGTTTTCCTTCTATTTGAATTTTCTGCAGCATCCAACATATTGAACAACCATTTTCTGTTGTTCATTCCATTTCAATAAATATTTATTTAGCACCTCCTATAAACTAAGCACTGTTGGATGCATCAAAAAATAAAGCAAAGACCTCTGCCTTGATGGAGTTGATATTATAGCAAGGGAGACATCATAAGCCATAAGCCTCAGTAAATGTAGTTTACTGAGTTAGAAGATGGAGACCAAACTGCCTTTCTGAGCAGCAAGGAAAAGGACTTGGCTTCGTAGGCTGGGAGTGTGAGTCAGAGGCCTGAAGACAACAGAAAATTATGAAGGGGAGGAGGACCTGTGATTTCCACCTGAAGTATCCTCACACAGTCAGTAAGTTCCTAAGAATCACAAGATGCCAAGTGTAATTGAATTTCTTATGGGAAACAAAGTTGGAGTGTTGCTTCACATGTGGGTCTGGCAAGTTCCGTTGATTCTCTCCAACTCACACCGTCTGGCTCTCACTACTACCACCGCTTTATGAGTTCAGGGTCTCAGCCTTCAAGCCGCCCTCCATCCAGAGCCAGTCTTACTCTTCTCTACCCAGTCCCCTATATTGTCCAAAGGATCATTCCCTCAGATACAAATCAAATCTTCTCACTGCCTTTTTCCTACAATAGAGCTCCTGACATTGGAAATACGCTTACCAAAGATCGCCTGATAATATATACACCAAGAGACACAGGTTTATTTCTCAATAGAATCATATCTAAAAAAAAGCACAAGAGAATCACTTTGCCTCTCAAAAAAAGAACAAAATGCTATTCCAATCTTTTTCTAAAGTTTGATGCACTTTTCACAGCTCTTGAAACTACTTGTAGTTGAAATAAACAGCAAAGATTCTAAGAAACTGCTGGTGGTAGAGAGAACTAAATTAATTTTGACCACAGTCCAGGTTATCACAAGTGGTTGGTTTTGGGTTTTTAGAGCTGGCACCAAGCAGTTTAAAGCATGTGATTCTAGCTCAACTAGGTACACAATGCCCAGAAATACAGAATCAACTACTATTCTTCAGCAATAAAGAATTTTCTGGGTGGCCGGATGGCTCAGTTGGTTAGAGCTCAAGCTCTGAACAGCAGGGTTGCCGGTTCGATTCCCACATGGGCCAGTGAGCTGCGTCCTCCACAACTAGATTGAAGGACAACAACTTGGAGCTGATGGGCCCTGGAGAAACACACTGTTCCCAAATAAAATTAAAAAAAAAAAAAAGAATTTTCTTTCTGCTCTGAAGGTAGATCAACAGAGTGTGGGTGCTGCCCAGAGGGAACCGGCATGTAGGGAGGTGGCCTGGGGGCTGAGTTTCCCCAAGGCAGCACAGTTGAGGGGGAAACTGCATTGTGGCCAAGGAGAATCAAGGTCACCAAGAAGAAGGTGCTGACAAGCATCACTTCTGAAGGATGAGTTAATAAAGACAATAAGTCTCAAAAATAATAAAGTGATAATCGCTAATATTTACTGCCTATATGGTATATGCAAGAAAGTAAGCATTTTACAGGCATTCAATCGATCTATAAAGATAAGATGTTGCTATGTCTAATCCTTTATATGTTAGCATTTCCCAACATTCTACCTTTAGTCCTCTTCACATATTTGAGCTTTTTTTCCCGGGTGAATGAGAAACCTGGGGCATAGAGCAGTTAGGAAACTTGCCTGAACTTGAACAGTTAAGTGATAAAGGATTAACTCAAGTCCAAGTGAAGTAAGGCTGAAAACCAGAGAATAAGGTGTGAGTCAGAGACCATAAAGATGGAGGTCAGAATGGAGGATGGGCAAGGGATGGGTTGGGGCAAGTGGCTTAGAGCTGAGGCCAGGAACAATTATAGAACGCTGAATTCATTAACAAGAGTTAATTAATTCTCCCTCATTAGCTGCATCCTGGTGTGTCATAGAAGTAAGAATGGCTGCTGAGAGGAACCATAAAGGACTGGATGGGTGTAATGGAAAAGTTATGCTGACATAAAGAAATTAAAAATAATATTTTATTTTATTTCACTTTATTTTATTGTGGTAAGAACATTTAACATGAGCTCTACCCTCCACAAAATTTTAGGTATACAATACAGTATTGTTAACTATCAGCATAATATTATTCAGCAAATCTTTAAAACATATTCATCTTGCGTAACCGAAAATGTATACCTCTTGAATAGCTTTTATTTAGTCAGTCAGTCATTCAACATGTATTTATTGGACACCTACTGCCTTAGTCTGTTCAGGCTGCTGTAACAAATTACCACAGATTGGGTGGCTTACAAACAACAGAATTTTATTTTTCACAGTTCTAGAAGCTGTAAGTCTGAGATCAGGGTGCCAGCATGGTCTGGTTCTGGTGAGGGCCCTCTTCCAGGTGGCAGACTGCTGACTCTTGTTATCTGAGGCTTCGCATGGCAGAAAAAGCAAGAGAGCTTTCTGGAGCCTCTTCTATAATCCCATTCATGAGGGTTTTGCCCTCTTGACCTAGTCGCCCCCCAAAAACCCCACCTCATAATACAATCACATTGAGGGTTAGGATTTCAACTTATGAATTTTGGGGAGACAAAAACATTCAGTTCATAACACCTGCTATGTGCCAGGCGCTCTTTTAGAAGCAGTACTGAAAACATGCTGGCCTTACCAAAGTTACAATCTAGTTGAATAATAATAGATTAAATATTAAACATTAAAAATAGTAGAAATGATGATGATTGCCAGCTCTTGTCAAGGCAAAACCCCCAGGGAACTGGATTAGGAAAATCAAAAGAAAGATAAAGGAAAAAAACAACCACTTCCTATCCTACAGACCAAGGCCCTTCCCCTATCTAGCAGAGATCCCCAAGGTACAAATGACTCTGGAGTACGAACACGGTCATTAAAAGGCTTAGAGTTCTGACCACTATCAACAACATTCAGGCCAACTATCTCATCTTCTGGTGTTGGAATCCCCTTCGATGGCTTCTTCATAGAAAAACTTGTCTGGAATATGCTTGAATACCTTGCAGAAAATAAAACTTTTTACTCCTCAGTATAACCCACTCCGGAGAAGTTCGGTTTGGGTTTGCTTTTGTTTATTTTATATTGATCCCTATTAGAGTTCATCTTAACCCTGAGTCTGTCACTAAATGTATTTTATGTTCTCAATTTTGGGTTCCCCACAAGTTAATTTTAAAAATACCTTCTGGGTCACTAGTTTTCCAATGATGCTCTATAAAACCCTGGATGTTGTGAGGAAGGTCTCAGAAGTGGTGGGGCTGGGCATGTGGGCAAAAGAGGAAGAGTCTACAGGCCCAGCAGGCAGGGCCTTCAGAACCCAACCTCTTCTCCACCTTTACCTGTTTTATCTTTTCAGCTTCCACAGAGGATTTCACTGGAAGAAAGGATTGCACAGTTAAAAAAAGTCTGAAAATTCTTGCTCCGGATATTCATCCCCTAAAGTCATTTATATAAATGGTAAATCGAATAGAATTAAGAGCAGGGCACTAAGGCACATTTCCCTGCATGTTAACAGCAATGACTATTATCTTGGGTACAGATGGAAAACCATCTATGAACCAACCTCACTGTCCCACAGGGATCCCCAAGGTTATGAAATGTCTCCTTTGAAGCTCTCAGAGTGTGTCCTGTGTTTCACCATCCCGTTGAAATCATTAGTTCTCAACCTTGACTATGATTCTAATGATCTCATTAGAATCAATTGGGAAATTTTCAAAACTACCACTGCTCCTCAAAAGTTTAAACATAGAATTACTATGTGACTCAACAATTCCACTCCTGAATATATACTCAAGAGAAATGAAAACACATGTTCACACAATAACTTATACACAAATGTTCATAATAACAGTATTATTCATAGTAGCTAAAAAGTGGAAATAATCCAAATGTTTGCCAATTTATGAATGCATAAACAAAATGTGGTGTCTCCAAACAGTGGAATATTATTTAGCCATAAAAAGGAACGAAGTACTGACTCCTGCTACAACATGGATGAAACTTTAAAACATTATATGAAGTGAAAGAAGCCAAGCAAAGGTCATGTATCATTCTGTTTATATTAAGTGTCCAGAATAGGCAAATCTACAGAGACAGAAAGTGAATGAATGGTTGCCTAGGCTAGGAAAGATGGGAGGAGTGAGGGTGAAGGATAAAGGGTACCACTTTTTGGGTTTTGCGGTTTTTCTAGGAGTGATGAAATATTCTAAAATTGATTGTGATGGTTGCACAACTCTGTGAATATATAAAAACTACTGAATTTTACTCTTTGAATAGGTGAATTATATGATATGGGAATTATATCTCAACAGAACTGTTAGGAAAAAAACTATCACTGTTCAGGCTTCCAGAGATTTTAAAAAATTGGTCTGCAGTGGGACTGACCTGCATTATACCTCTTGCCTTATCCCAGGAATGTTTGAGAATCCTAGCTCCTCTGAATCACTATGCCCTAAAGCAGTTAGCTCAGTCCACTGCTAGTAATTAAGAATACTGGCCTTGTTACCAGACGGAACTGAGTTCGAATCCTTATTCTGCTACTTGGTAGAAGACTGGCTTCGGGCAAATCATATTTTCTAGTCTCAGATTTCTCATTTGTAAAGCCTACCTGGAAGGACTGTTACAGGGATTAAATTGCAACAGCAAATGTAATGTGCTTGGCTCAAAGTGAGTATGAAATAAATTGCTGGTGATTGTTTCTTCCCAGGCAGCTGTACAACTGGGAGATCCAGCCCCTCCCTCAAGATTTCCCTGCTAGTAGATGGGATATTGCCTCCCTCAGTTATGTTCAGGGTATCTTGTCCCACAAACACATAAGCCTCTAATACCAAATTCCTGTCCTCATTCTCCAAACCAACAGTCTTCTAGGCGGAAGGCAGAGGAAATGATCCCCTCTCTCTGGGTCCCTCACCAGCCCCAACAATTACTAGTCTTAGGGTACATTTGTGAATGTCTTCAGAGAGTTTGTTCAGGTCCACGCTTACCACCCGCACCCTCCTGGTCCTTCCTTCCTGAGCTGGAAGCCACGCCTGGGAGCAGGACCACCTCCAGTCTTCATAGGCACCTGAGCTGAAATGTCTGGATTCCACCACATATTGTCTTGCCATTAAAATCCAGGGGTGTCTGTTTAAGAACTGGCCACTTTTTTCCCCCAAAAAATATTTACAGGAAACATAATTCACAATCACTTGGAATAGAATTCATTGCCCAGCATACCACCTGGTATCTCACAGGAAGTTTTGTAATAAATTATTAAATAACAGTTAAAGTTCCACTTATTAAAATCCTCTGGCCCAGTTCAATGACACCTCTTTCAAATTGTCTTGTCTGTCAGAAATGGTTTCCTCTTCCCTCCCCCCGCATTCCTATCAGAGCTATCTTTATTGAATGCTTATTAATTGTTCCCAGGTCATACAGTCAATAATTGGCAAATCTAGAATCCAACTGCACTGAGTTGAACAGTATCTTCCCAAAATTCATGTCCACCGGCACCTCGGAATGTGACCTTATTTGAAGATAGTATCTTTACAGATGTAATCAAGTTAAGATAGGGTCATTAGGATTAGAGCGTGCCCTAAATCCAATGATTAGTGTCTCTGCGAAGAAGAAACTTTGGAGGCAGAGGCATAGGAAGAAAACAGAAAAGGAGGCCATGTAAAGATGGAGGCAGAGATTGGAGTTATGCTGCCACAGGCAAAGAATGCCAAGGATTGCCTGCAACCACCAGAAGCTAGGAGGAGGCCAGGAAAGATGCTTCCCTAGAGCCTTTGGGGGGAGCATGGCCCTGCCTATATTGGAATTCCAGCCCCCAGAACTATGAGAGAATAAATGTTTATTGTTTTAAGCCACCCAGTTTGTGGTAATTTGTTACAGCAGCCCTAGGAAACTATTATACCAGCCTAGGTCGGTCAGATGCCAAACAGCTTCATTCTTAACAACTATGATATGCTACCTTGTGTTTGCAGCACTGAAAATGGTTTCTTCACAGTATATTTATCAGATGCCTCGTATTTCACAGTAGGAGGCAGATGGTGCACCTAGAAGTTGAGGAGGGGATGGAGGTAGAATTATTGCACAATAGAGACTGGGCAGGACTACTTTCTTGAAAACATGCCCAGCCTTCCCTACAGTCTGATCATGTGACTTAGCAAAGAAGGGGAAGTGAGTTTGCTGATGAAGGAAGTATGGTACACTAGAAAGAAAGCAGGAACTACACCTGCCATGAAGTAGCTCTGTGATAGGCATATGACATTCATATATGGCTGCTTTGACACAGACAACTTGACTTGGGAACATTGAGACATGTCCTCAAAAACAAAATATTAAATTTTCAGTTGTTAAAAATCCCTAAGCTCCTTACTCAGTTTCACACAACCCTTGGTCCTCATTCCATAACCCCCACTTCTGACACATAGCAGACACAACTTTTTAGTTAAATAAATAAATAAGGGAATGACTATCAAGGCTGGAAGAACATTGGAGGTGTCACAAATGAAATGATGGTCAGCGACAGGGAAAGAGTCAGATGCACAGTAACATCATGAAAGAAGTCTCAAGAATCAGCGGTGTCCGCCACGAACGTTGGGTAATCAAAAGCCATAACAGAAGCAAATGTGGCAAAATATCAATATTTGTTAAATCTTAGTAATGAACGCAGGGTGTTTGTAATATTGTTCTTTATAGTTTGGTGTGTTTGAATGTTTCACTTAACAAAGAACAGAAAGGGTGGCCGGATGGCTCAGTTGGTTAGAGCGCAAGCTCTTAACAAGGTTGCCAGTTCAATTCCTACATGGGATGGTGGGCTGCACCCGCTGCAACTAAGATTGAAAACGGCGACTAGACTTGGAGCTGAGCTGCACCCTCCACAACTAGATTGAAGGACGACGACCTGACTTGGAGCTGATGGATCCTGGAAAAAACACGGTTCCCCAATAAAAAAAAAATTTAAAAAATACAACACCAACATCATAATGGCTAGATCAAAATGGGTGTCTCAAATTGGCATCATTCAAAGCACTTTGCTTTGATGTGTACTGAAGCCCCTCTTTCATCAGCAGAGCTGGTATGGTTATGGCAAAACAGTTCATTCCCACACATGGATGAAACAGTACTTTGGAGAGAACCTGTGAAAATATATATGAAAAGACAGAAAATAATCATTTACTACGGCTCTGTGCTCCTGACCCTGGGATTTTATGCAAAGAAAATATTTCAAAAGAAAAAAGATGGGGAACAGGTAGATGAAAAATTTGGGGACAAAATGTTATAACAATGAAAATTTTGGAATAATTTAGGGTAACCATGGAGGAGTGCTCATCGCTGCTCCCACCCTGGTCACTCCACCCTCCCTCTTTGCCTGGATCGCTGTAATAGCCTGCAGCCTGTCTCTCTGTTTCCACCCTGACACCTACAGTCTACTCTTTACTCAGCAGCCAGGGTGATTCTTTTAAAAGGAAATGAAATCACTTCCCCACTTCTCAAAATGTTCTCACCACCCTCACAGCTACCAATTGTGGTCTGAGCCACCACGTCCTGGGGCCTGGATTATGACAATAGCTCCTAACTAGTTTCCCCTCTTCCATCTCCTTACCTCAAGGAGACAGTGAAAGTGCTCCCTTTCAAATCGTAAATCGGATCAAGTCACTCCTCTGTTCGGAACTCTCCAGTGGCTTCCCATCTGACTCAGAGTAAGCAAGCCCATATGACTCAGAACAAAGTCAGAGTAAATTTTTACACTGGCACACAAGGATCTCATCTCCTTCCCAGTCACACTGGATCCTTTTTGTTGGTTCTTCTCTCTGCTCTTACGTTCTTTCTCCATGTCCACATGGTTCATTCCCTCCCTTGCTTCAAGTGGTAACTCAAATCTCCCCCTTTCAGGGAGGTCTATTATTAACTACCCTATTTTAAATTTTACTACTCCGTAAAGCCTCATCCTACTTCCCTGTTTTATATTTTCTCTTAGTATTTATCGTCTTTTGACATCATTTATACAACATTTCTCAAATGTCTATCTGCCCTGCCTGAAACACACATACGAGTACGCTAGAATTTAAACTCCAGGAGGAAAGGGAAATTCATCTGCGCTGCTCACAGCTGTTTCCTCATACCTAGAACAGTCTGGCACTTAGTTAACATTCAATAAATATTTGGGAAATGAAAGAACAAATGGTTAAGTAAATTGGGTAATACCACTATGATGGAATATTAAGCAATCAGAAAAAGTATTGTGTATCAATGTGGAAAAGACATATGACACAATGTTAACGTTAAATGCAGAATCCCTGTGTTGTGATCAAAACTACATTGGTGTGGCTTTGGCAACAGTTTTTTTATGGTTCTTTCCCTTTCTTTTCCCCTTAAATGTTCAGATCCCCCAGTTTGTCTTTGGTACTCTTGTCATTTTTATCTACCCTATAGCTTTTGTGGGAACAGAGCCAGGAGTGCAGTTTCCAGGCTCTCGCCCTCACGTGGAAAGGTGCTCACTCGGGTAGTAAATAGCCATCAACTGTGATTGGATGGCCATCAGCTGTGGCTGGTTGGCCATAGGCAGTGAGCCATTGGCCGCTAATATAACTGCCGTGGCTACACTAGCAGCAAATGGGGGCTGGCAAGAAGATGGTGGCTGAGCTAGCAAGAGCGGATTGCAGTTGACACGGAGGATTGCAGCTAGCTGGGGTTGGTTGGTTGGCAGACAGAGATGTGGATGGCAGGTTGCGGATAGTGTGGGTCTTGCTTCCTGTGTCTCCAACCCAGCCACCAGCGAGACTATAGTGGTATGAATCCCCTATCTATGGCTCTGTGGGTGTTCCTTTTTGGCCTCACCATGTCCTGCGTTCTTATATGGGGAGTGGGACCAGAAACCCCACATGAGTCTCTGCATGACAGCTTCAAATACCATCTAGTTTATTTTTAGTTTATTTAGCATATTGTCCACCCTAAAGTTGAGCCCAGGGTTCTGTGTTGAGCCTCTCACCCACTTACTCATGTTTCTCTGTATAAACCTCTATTAGAATACCATTCTGGGAATGGCTGGCTGTTCATCAGTCTCCCCAGTAAAATGGGAGAACTCTTATAGGATAAGATGCCTAGAACATATTAGTAAGGACTCTATAAATGTTTGAATGCTACAGGACAATAAATAATAAATTGAATGCTTACTGTGTGCCAAGTACCTCTAAGAACTTTACATTTATATTTAATTCTCACAGCAGCCCTACTGAGGTAGATCTAGCTTCATTACACAGAATAAATATGGAAATACGTTTATAATAAACAGTATGCATACAATAAATTACATGTTAAAGTGGTGGGATGGTAGGTGGTTCTGCTCTTTCAAAAATTTCTTCAGTATTGTAGGTTGTGAGTGTATGCGCCTGCGCGCGTGCTTGCGTGTGACCAAATAATTTAAAAACTTGAGTGGGCAAACCCAGCAACAGGAAATTGTAGAGCAAGGTCTGGGAAAAGGGGAGGAACCCAAAAGCACAGATCAGCCGAGACCAGACTCCACCAGTGAGCAGTCGGCAAAGGCGGGTCCGCCCGCACAGCAGCAAGTGGTTCCACCCACGGAAACGATGCCTTTCCGGGAGGCCAACCCGGTGTCACACGCAAAAGACCTGGAGGATGTGGGCGAAGCCCCTCCTTAAAGGCTCGGGCCGGGAGGGCGGAGACAGGTTGGCCCGCGGGCTGGCGGCGATTGGCTGCCGCACGGACGGGGCGGGGTCTGCCGAGGGCCCTGCCGCACCTGCGCTGGAGCCTGTAGGAGAGCGAAGGAACGCGGGGCCGCGGGCCGCGTCTTTCTGCCGCGGGTCTGCGGTGGTGGCGGCTCCGCGGGCAGAGCCGGAAGCGCCACAGTGTGACTTCCGAGACCCCCCTGTTTTCCAAGGGGCAGCCCTCTTCCTCCTGAACCGCTCCGCCTCCGCTCTTGTCCCTCGTCCCGAGGCCGAAGCCTCCCGTTTAGGTGGAGCGGCGCAACCCGAGCTCCCGGACCCGGAAGAAGCGCCATCTCCCGCCTCCGCCATGGAGCCCATGGCGCCGTCCCTCACAGAAGAGGACCTGACCGAAGTGAAGAAGGACGTGAGTAGCACAGCCTTACCCAGGCGCCCCGAGGGCTGGGGGCGGGCGGGGGCGGGCTGCAGCCCCGCGGGCGGGCGAGGCAAGCGGAAGCCCGGAGCCCGAGTGGGCGGAGGAGCCTGTGGGTCGCGGAGGGAAGCGGTGGGCAGTGGGCCCTGCCTCCGAGGGGCCTTGGTGGAAGTGATCCTTCGGCGACGTGTCAGTCCAAGTTTTGCATCGCCAAGAGCGGGGCTTGGGCTTCTGAAGCCTTCTTCCGTGGAGCGTTACTTCATTGTCTGCTTCGCGCCCACTCCTCACCGTCCCCTGGAGGTTTCCCCCCCGCGCTTCGCTGCCGCGCGGTTAGGGATCCGCGGCTCGGGTTCACCTTCGAGTCGGACTGTCCGGGCTGCTGGCTCGACCCGGAGGCTGGCCCCGACGGAGGATCCCAAGCAGTGGAGCAAATACGTGAAACACTTTTGCAAAAGGGGTTAAGGAAGCTCACCAGCTGAAAGCACGGTCTGGAATTCCCCTCGTAAGCGAACGCCCACATATTTAAATGGAGGGGAAGGGGATGAATGCGTGTCGCCGAGAATTGATTGACAGGCAAACACTGGGGAATACTCAATCGCTAAATGTTGCTTGGACGCTGCAGAAAATCTTTATATTCTTCAAGAATGCCTTTGTTGAGGTAGGACTTGTTTCTCCTTTTCCTTTGCTTTCAGTTGTTTTGCAGTATCGGACCTCTGTGAATGCCACTAAAATATGTTAATTCAGATGAAAAACAAACAGCACGAAGTGTGCACTGGTTTAACACTACAAAACTCACAATTTCGTCTTTGGGAATGTTCATCTACTTCAAATCCCTTCTTTTTCTCTCTCCTGTAAGGTTTATTACACTGTACCCATAATTACAGTTAGTAGGACTCAATAGCAGTATGCCTTCGCTTCCTCATTCAGCAGCTATTTATGCAACACTTACTGTATGGAAAGTGCTGTCCTTGGGCCTGGAAAGATACCAAAAAATGAGGATCGGGCCCCTGCTTTACATTTAGTTGATATAAGACTGGGACGTTGATAACTAATACAGAATAAATGAGTGTTGTCTTACTCAAGATTTGTGCCAGTAAAACCATGAACTTCAAAAACTAGGCTTGCTTTGTTCCAGATGCTGTGTCACACGATTTACAATGTTCCCATGTAATCTTTTTTTTTTTAATTAAAGTTTGTTGGGGTGACAATTGTTAGTAAAGTTCCATAGATTTCAGGTGTACAATTCTGTATTACATCATCTATATCTCACATTGTGTGTTCACCACCCAGAGTCAGTTCTCTTTCCATCATCACATATTAGACCCCATTTACCCTCTTCTAGAGCCCCCCTCCCCCCTTACCCTCTGATAACCCCTAAACTATTTATTGTCTGTGTCTATGAGTTTTTAGTCCTTCATTTGTTTGTCTTGTTCTTTTGTTGTTTTCAGTTTTATATACCACAATATCAGTGAAATCATGGTTCTCTACTTTTTCTGTCTGACTTATTTCACTTAGCATTATAATCTTAAGATCCATCCATGTTGTCACAAATGGTCCTATAGCATCTTTTCTTAACACCGAATAGTATTCCATTGTGTATATATACCACCACTTCTTCATCCATTCATCTATCGAAGGACATTTTGGTTGTTTCCATGTCTTGGCCACTGTAAACAAAGCTGCAATGAACATTGGAGCACACGTGTCTTTATGGATAAATGTTTTCAGATTTTTTGGGTAGATACCCAGGAGAGGGATTCCTGAGTCATGTTAATTGTATTCTTAAATTTTTGAGGAACCTCCACACTGCCTTCCATAGCGGTTGCACCAACCCATTTAATCTTTACAGCAATGTCTAAGGGAGATAATTGTCATTCCCATTTTACAGCAGATAAAACAGGCAGTGAGAGGTTACAAGTGGGAGGATGTAAAACTTGTATGCCAACACAGATGTGAAGAGTGGCTTCCAGGTATTTATTTTTTTCTATCAGTTCGTTGATATTCATCTCCATGATTTCATTTTACAGCTACATCAGACATTCATAACCTTGGGGAGTCAAAAATGGGTTTCAGGAGGTCTATGAAAAAAAGTATGTGCACATATTTTTCTTAGAAATTTTTTTCATGATATTTTCAAAATGGTTTATGACCTTAGACCAGGGGTGTCCAAACTTTTTTCAGCCTTTTTCACCAAGGGCCATATGCGGTAAAATACACAAACAGCCGGGCCACTCACTCGAGGTGAAGTACATATTGCCTCACCTGGTTTAAGTAAACTAAATATATTTTTGGAATTTGCTGCGGGTCAATTAACAACGGATCATGGGCCACAGTTGGCCTGCAGGCCACAGATTGGACACCCCTGCCTTAGACAGTTATCAGCCACATATTTGAACTTTCTTCTCTCTTAACTATAGGCACTTATTTCCAGGTATCTACTGGAAATCTACTTTATGTCATGCAGATTCCTCATCTTGTCTAAAATTGAACTTTTTATTATCCCTCCCCCAAGGCTCCTTGCTGTTCCTACTGTAGTCTCTGTCTTGATGAATAGTATACCATCACCCGTCCTCCTGGAAACTCCCACTTCTTCACTATACTCCTTTTCCATCCTGCCCCATCTAGCTTTTTACCTCATCTTTTTGGTGGAATTTAGTTCAGTTGAATTAAATACGGGTTACATGCTGCTGTGAGGCTGATATTGTAGTTGCATCTAACAGTTTAAAAATTTAAAACTAAGATACAATCCTAGTTTGAAAAGAGCTTGATTTCTTGGGAGGAGAGAGACTTAAAATGATGATTAACAAATTACAAAATAAGTGCAATGAATTTTACATTCATCCAAAACACTGTCTACTTAGCATTCTGCTAAGTGCAGGGTATACAGAGTAGAACAAAACATACCTGGTGTTTGCCTGCTTCAAACATATAGGTCATTAGGGTTGAAAACAAATAAACGTGTAATTACAAATGATGGTAGGTACTATGAAGGAAACAGACAGATGTTGAAACAATAACAGGGGGCATCTACTTGAGATAATATGGTCAGGGAAAGTTACAGTTAAATTGGTTCCTGAGAGCTATGACAGAACTCAGGGAAGAGCATTCCAGGCAGAATAGAATTTGCAAAGGACCTAAAACAGGGAGGATCTTGGTGACTTGGGGAAATTGGAAGAAGGCAGAGGAGAGGGTTCCCTGAGGTGAAATTAGGAGGAAGGTGGGCTAGAGCCAGATCATGAAGGGTCTTAATAGATGGTAGTAAAGTGTTTGGATTTTTTTTCCCCAAGTGTAGTAGGGACCTATTGAAGAATTCTATTTTTAAAAGATCCCTCTGCCTATTTTATGGACTGAGGAGAGCAAAAGTGAAAAGAGGGAAACCAGGAGACTCTTAGAATTTATATATTTGAGAGATGGTGGTGATTTGGGTCAGATTGAAGGCAGTGGAAATGGATGCAGCTAGAAAATTCCAGATGCATTTTTGAAAAGGAAATTATAGGCCTTGGTGATGGATTGTATGTAGGAACTGGGAATAGAGTGGAATCAGATTAGTATGCAGAAATGTCAAATCAGCAACTAGATGCACAAGTCTGAAGATCAGAAAAGAGATCTGAGCTGAAAATATAAATGTGGGATTTAATGAGTTCACTTAGGGAGTTGGGAGCTAGACGGGAAAAGGGAGATCATAGAAAAGTTAAAGTGGGAAGTTATAGCCACAGAAAAGGGAAGAAAGCCAGGAGATTGTGGTAACAAAAGAAGAGCATTTCAAGAAAGGCATGGTCAACTGTGTCGATGCTGCTGAACAGTAAGGTGAAGACTGAAAATTACCAGATTTGGCATTAAGGAGGTCATTGGTGACTTTGAGAAGAGTAGTGAGACAGAATGGAAGGGTCTGGGAATGAATCGGGAGATGAGAAGTGGAGTCCTGGTTTATGGAAAAGTGAAATGTGTACATGGTACTGTAAGAACAGAGGAGAGGGGTGCCTAACTTATTGTGGGAAACTTAGGGAAAACTTCCTGAAGAAGATGACTGCTGTCCTGAATCTTAAAGAATGAAAGCGACGTGGGGTATAGAAGAGAAAACAAGACAAAGATAACATCGTAAGGAAAGACAGACAAACAGCAGTTTCAGGTACAACATAAATTACCAGGACAGATAGAGATGGCGATAAATTAAGCTGGAAATGTAGGTAGGATCCACACTATGGAGCACCCTGTCTGCCATTTTGTTAGCTATTATTGAGTACTTACTGTGTATCAGAGACTGTCAAATCTTCATATGCATTGTCTCAGTTAGTCCTCGAGGTCCTCCAAAGTAAGTGTCATCTTATCACTAAGGAACCAGAAGCTTGGAGAGGTAAGTAACTTGCTCCAGCTCTCACAGAAGTATGTGACAGATTGAGGATTTGAAATGCGGTTGCTCCGAGTCTAGAGCCATGCTCTTTTCTACTATTCTGCCATTGTTGAGGAAATTTATCCTTTTAAGGCAGGGGTGGAACACACACAGTGTTTTAAATTTTTTTAAAAAGTAACTGACAGCATTTCAATATTAGAGTTCATCTAACTGATTTTCTCTTGAAAATTTGGAAAATCTGATGCATGTGTGAAGGGGAAATTTGAGAGGGAGGAGAAAAGTAGGAAGTATAGCTAGGTTAAAAGCCCATGCAAAAAGACCTGAACTAACTAAAGTAATGCTAACAATAGAGATGAAGTAAAGGGGTGAATTCGATAAATATAAGAGGTAGAGTGTCAGGGCTCGGTGGATGGGTGATTAGATGTGGCAAGTGAGTGAAAGAGGGAAGGTCTAGGATCATGGTAGGTTTATAGCATGATTGGATGGGTGGTGATACTCTCAAATGAGTTGAGACTATTAGAGCAAAAGAATAGGGGAAGATAAATTTGCTTTTAGACATGTTGAATTTTAAGTACCTTTGGGATGTCTAGGTGGAGAAAGTCTTGATCGCCTACCCAAATTTGGGAATTACCACGTTGGTGATAAAAAGGACAACAGGTGAGGTTTTTCAAGGAGTTCATCTTTTATTAGCACCACGCTCTAACTGAGCTAACCGGCCAGCTACGAGGAGTTCATCTTTTAAATCTAGTCGTCTCTGTCTCCATCCCCACAGCTTAAATTCATGCACTCAACATACGTGAGATATGGCAGCAGTCTTCTAATTGGTCTCCTTTGACCCCAGTTTTGGCTTCCCCCTGGTCCTCTGCAAAAGTTGTCTTATTGCTTCTTATTTATAAACCTTGCATGATTCTTTTGGCTACAGGGAAATGTGTGTTCCTCAGCATGTTATAAAAATTCTTCTGTAATCCAACTCCAGTTTTCCTTCACTGCATTCCTCACCACCCTCTCACATGCAGCCTGTGTTCCAACTGCCCCAGACTTCACAGTATTTTCTCCACTGCACACCTTCATGCCTGTATAGGAAAAAGTATAGCCAAAAGTATAGCCTCTAAATAGCAAAGGTATAGCCTCTAAATATCCAGGTCCTGGAGGTAGGGTTAATTGCTTACTCTGTGCTCCCCAGTACTTGACCAATAGTCATTTTTGCTTCCTGAGTCATATCACATTGTTGTATAATTATTGGCTTACGTGTGCTATGTACTATATACCTAGACCATGAGCCCTTTGCATGCAGGTTTCAAGTCTTGTTGGTTTACATGCTTAGTACTTGGCATATTAGGCATTTAGATATATGAAATGTTTGTTGAGTGAATAAATAAAGGAATATGTGAAATGAGTCAACTGAGAATTACAGGAACCTTTTACTAGTCTACTTTTTTTTTTTTTTTTTTAAAGATTTTATTGGGGAAGGGGAACAGGACTTTGTTGGGGAACAGTGTGTACTTCCAGGACTTTTTCTTTTTTTCCAAGTCAAGTTGTTGTCCTTTCAGTCTTAGTTGTGAAGGGCGCAGCTCATCTCCAGGTCCAGTTGCTGTTGCTAGTTGCAGGGGGCGCTGCCCACCATCCCTTGCAGGAGTCGAGGAATCGAACTGGTAACCTTGTGGTTGAGAGGACGCGTTCCAACCAACTGAGCCATCCAGAAGGCAACTCAGCTCAAGGTGCCGTGTTCAATCTTAGTTGCAGGGGTCGGAGCCCACCATCCCTTGCGGGACTTGAGGAGTTGAACCTGCAACCTTGTGGTTGAGAGCCCACTGGCCCATGTGGGAATCGAACCGGCAACCTTTGGAGTTAGGAGCACGGAGCTCCAACCACCTGAGCCACTGGGCCGGCCCCAACTAGTCTTACTTTTCTGCTACCATAAACTAGGGTACTTTTGAGATCTTCCATTGCCTTTTGCTCATCGTGATAGATGTGAGTCATATTAGCGATCATGTCACCATCACTAATATTTATTGATCACTATGTAGCAGGCACTTTTCTAAGTACTTTGCATGTATTAATGTATTCCTCATAACACTCAGATGAGGAAACTGAGGCACAGAGAAGTTACTTTTCCTAAGATCACATATCTAGTAAGTGAAAGAGCTATAATACAGTCACTGGCACTGAACTATTAAAGTCGTTTATTGGGACCCCTATCAATTTTCTACTTATTAAACCCCCTTAGGTACTTCTCAGATCTATCCCTGTTTTCTGTGATTTCCTTTTTTTTTAGTTCTTTAATTCCAACATTCACTATTCCTTTAGGTTTCTTCCCCCACCACATCTTTCTACCTCCCTTCTACCAAATGACTCACTGAGTTGGAGAAGTGTCTTTCCTAGTGACTCCAAAGATAGACACATTACGGGCCCTTTTAGGTTAGTGTTTGTTTAAAAAAATGGTTTTACTCTAGGAAGATGGAAAATTAACGAACATGAGAAAGTTCTCAACTCTGAGACCTCTCATTAAGTTATCCTCTCTGGTCCTTACTAATCCTGGATTTCTTGATAAATGGTGACTAAAACGTATGGAAGTCTCTGCTCTCATCTTTACCTGTAAAGGTAGCCGTCAGCAGACCACCATATTTCCATGGACTCAGGCCTTCTAAATTAGAACGCCCCTTCTCACAGTTGCTTGGTCCTGGTTTCTAGGTGTGAAAATGAGATCAGCGCAGGGCAGAAGCTATGAAGAATGTCTAGTCTAGAACCTACTTTTTCTACTTGGACCTTCATCTTTATAGCATGCATTTTAGTAGGCCTGGGCCTCCCTCACTTCAAAATGTCTTCTCCCATCAGTTAAGATTCGTAACTAATAATTAGTCACCTATGTAATTTCCTTAGGTGTTAAACAATAACATTGAAGCATATTTTATGTCTTTTAGGCCTTAGAAAATTTGCGTGTGTACCTGTGTGAAAAAATCATAGCTGAGAGACATTTTGATCATCTACGTGCAAAAAAAATACTCAGTAGAGAAGACACTGAAGAAATTTCTTGTCGAACATCAAGTAGAAAAAGGGCTGGAAAATTATTAGACTACTTACAAGAAAACCCTAAAGGACTAGATACCCTGGTTGAATCTATTCGACGAGAAAAAACACAGAACTTCCTGATACAGAAGATTACAGATGAAGTGCTGAAACTTCGAAATATAAAACTAGAACATCTTAAAGGTAAATATATATAAAAGAATTCATTTAAATGTAACAGTACTTTTAAAAGTAAAATGCAAAACAAAACAAAAAATTCAGAAATTCTTGTTTTGCTTTTATTCAAAAAATTACGCTTCAGAATTATATTCAGTTTGCATTTTTTAATCTTATATGCTATCACTGCATTGGAAAAGTGGAATATCAGTCAATGTTTTGTATTTATATTCATTAACAATACCATTTTTAGAAAATTTATCTATAATAAAGTCCCAGTATGCACAGGGGTTTGTTTCTAAAGTCATCAGAATGTAAGATTAATCTATTGAAAAGTAACCCCTGAAAATGCACATCACACATTAAGAATCGTATGTAGGCAAATATTTTAATAAGTCCAACTCTGATAGTTTTTCTCCCACCAGTTGATCACAGGATGAAATAGTTGGCTTATGTTTGTAAGAAACATGTTGTATAAATTACACATAACTTTAAACACTAGAATCACACTTAGTCAGGCAAAATGAGAGAGGCATGGAAACTGAGACTGCTGGAGAAAATAGCAAATTCACCACTCCTGTTTCACACTCACCCCATAGCATACACACTGATTGAAATGCTGTGTAATTAGCCTGCACAATTTAACCCCCCTCCCCCGCCCCAGCCCCATCTCACTCTCTGTCTCTCTCTTTCCAGAGCACTTACGTTAATTGTGAATGTGATGTAGCTCTACTCCAGCTCTTCTAGGTGCTGGGAATACAGAAATGAGTAATTTAGGACTCTGCCCTTAAAGAACTCACAATCTCTAAATCCATGCTTGAACACATTGGAAGTGTCCCATTCTGAGTTCTGTTTTAAAACAAAGTTTATAGCACGGGACAGAAATGCTGAATGTATTGTGAAGTTGAAAAGCTAGTGGGAAAAAATGACGTATAAATGTATTTTATAGACTTTGCAGGTGTTACATAAAATTTGTCAACTCTGGAAGCTCTTTGCCTATGGATAGTTAGGAGTTGAATATTTGCTAAACTTAACAGAAAGATAAATTTTGTTTGTGTTTATTCTTTTCCCCCTGAAGCTAATTGTTGGCTATACTTTTAGATACGATAAAGTTCTTTGATCAGAAGAACAACCACTGTCATTTAAATAAATGTGTTAGATTGAGAACCAGGACATTATCTATTTAATGTGAAGAGGAGACCTGGAATCTAATTCTCACTTTCTTACGAAGAAGTCCTGGATTGCTGGGCATGACTTAACTGTTCTGAGTCTCTGTTTTCTCATCTCTAATAGTGAGAGACTATCCTAGATGACCTCGGAAATCCCTTTCAAATACCATGATTCAAGAATGAGTAATTAGCATTAACTCAGAATTTGATTATATGCCGTTTAAATTTTGTTTTTATTGGGTAATGTTATTTTTATAACAATGCTAAAGAATATTAGTTGTGAAAGCTATTTCTCATTTTATGAAAAATTTTAGGAGCCACTTCTTTTGCAGGTCCTTCAATAGTTAAGTATAGAAGTATACAAATTAAATATAGACTATAGCATTTCATTTAGCTTCCTTGAGACTATTGTCATGTCTGGCAAATGTAAGAGACTATTGCTTTGTCTGGAAAATTAAATAATAGTACACTTCATAGTTATTGGGAAAAGCAATTGAAATGTGAAATGGATTATGACAGAATTTATAAATTACTGTTTAAATTTTGCTTGTGTGGTCACTAGCTTGTAATCTTTAAGAAGTTACAAGATAGGCATAGACTGAGGTTTGTTTCTTTTTCATTGACATCTGAATAATTTTATTATAGGACTGAAATGTAGCAGCTGTGAACCTTTTCCAGATGGAGCCACAAACAACCTTTATAGATCAAATTCAGATGAGAGTAATTTCTCAGAAAAACTGACAGCATCCACTGTCATGTACCATCCAGAAGGAGAATCCAGCACAGCCCCCTTTTTTTCTACCTATTCTTCTGTGAATTTGCCTGTTCTAGAAGTAGGCAGAACTGAAAATCCTAACTTCTCTTCAACTACACTTCCCCGACCTGGGGACCCTGGGGCTCCCCCTTTGCCCCCAGAGCTACAGTTAGAAGAAGGAACTTGTGGGAATTCGAGTGAGATGTTTCTTCCCTTAAGATCACGTGCTCTTCGCGGCAATGACAGTTTATAGCCTTTTAATTATTTCTTAATCACAAAAATATTTGAAAGGATATGAAACTTTTTATAAAATTGCAATAATGACTTATTAACATCTGATACATGTCTTTTAAAATGCAATGTTAGCACACTTTGTAAATAGACTTTTGGAATAAAAGCATACTTTTAGATAGCTAAAATCATGTTGATCATGTATTTTTCAGTATTTTTTTCATTTTTGAGATGTTTAGTATTTTCACTGTTTTTATGTTTTAAGACTAATTTTATGTGGGAACATTATTTGAGAATAGAGTCTTAGGCTGAGACTAATGTTTTTTTCCTCAGTGCATTTATGGTAGAAATTTTCAGTCTAATAGTCCTTTCCAAACATTCAGCAGTAAATTTTTAGGATTAAACTGTTTCTATTCAGTAATAAAGCCAATCACAGGTGGGAAAACTACCAGTGTAGTGAAAAGAATCTCTTTCCCACTCAGTTTGGTATATAGACATTTGCAGAGTCCCCTTCTGATGCAGAGGACAGAGTATGAGCCACGTAAGATCTCAACTTGCCAAAATACATTTCTTATTAACCTTTGCAATTAATGTTATTTTCTTTAGACTTTTCATATTCTTTGCTTTATCATTTTCACTCCTAAAAAAAAATCTTGGCAAAAACTTATTACATGTAAGTTGATGAGATTTTTAAAAATACTTTTTCTGTACTTTTCATTCTGTTTTGATGAGAACCACTGTATGAGTTGAAATAACTAGAACAAAATGGTGTGTGTGTGAAGTCCATTTTTAATACTGTTTGGAACAAGTCGGACATTAGCTAGATTTGTCTTTTTGTTATATAACAAAGTTTGGCTGATATGACACATATATAAATTATGCTCTCGTGTTCATTTAAATTATAATTCTACCTATTTCCAGGTAGTCACCTAATATATTTCAATTACTTGCAAAAAGTAGAGATGGAAATATGCTATTAGTAATAAAAGATTTTAAATTGTAGTGCTGGTTTGGAAGTTTCAGACTTTTCAATAGAAAGTAAATATCTGAAACACTTATATGTGCCAGTTTTTATAGAAAACAATTCAAGTTGTAAGATCAAGTTGCATTTCTGGATAGACTGATGAATTTATCAATCATGAAGAAGATTGATGGTTTAAAAAAATATTTTAAAGAGTGGAAGAATTTTCTAAGGATTATGGAGAAACATATTTCATCTCCAGTGTAGCATAAGAAAGTGGCATTACATTTTAAGAAATCTTTTAAAAGCAGAAGCAGGCTTTTCATTTCATTAATTAAAATAAAATTTGATACACAATTTTTTTATTTAAGTAGTACTTGTTCAGAATCAAATATAAATATGCTGTAGCATCTATATTTATAGTTTATAACAGTTCTCTTTCAGACTGTTGAATAACTAGGCAATAAAATTAAGGTTTTAACAAATTTAGGCTTTTGGGTTTTGTGAATCCTATAAAGTCAATTTATTTTCTTTAAACACTGAAAACCAGGCATTGCCAAAAATGTTTAACTTTGAATGATTGACATGATACGGTGCAGTTAGTCACTAGGTTGATTAATGCATCAGTGAAGAAGGTACTTTTCCCAGATACCGTATTGTCACTTAATATAAAACACCTTTGAGCTCACTTTTTCTTGCTTTTTTAAAAAAATTAATAGATTTTATTTTTTAGAGCAGTTTTAAATTTACAGAAAACTTGAACAGAAAGTGCAAAGTTCCCATATATTCTCTTTCCTCCTATTTCCCATAGTAACATCTCACATTAGTGTAGTACATTGGTTAGAATTGATGAACCAGTCTTAAATATGTTATTATTAACTAAAGTTAATAGTTAATGTCAGGGTTCACGCTATTGAACAGTTCTATAAGTTTTGACAAATGCATAATATGTATACACAATTATAAAATATCACACAGAATGGTTTCACTGCCCTTAAAATCCTGTGTTCCACTTATTCATCCCTTCCTCTTTCCTCCCCCTTCCCGTCCTGGCAACCACTGATCTTTCTATTGCCTCTATAGTTTTTCTCAGAATGTCATATAGTTGGAATCGTACAGTATATAGTCTTTTCAGATTGGCTTCTTTCACTTAGCAATATGCATTTAAGTTTCCTCCATGTCTTTTCACGGTAAGCTGTCTTTTTCAAGAAGTTAGTTCCATCTTTGGTCTGCATGTCACTTTTAGTGAAGGGTCAAACACTGACAAATTATTAGGGGCAAGCCAGGATAAGGACAGCATTTTCTATTTTTTGTTTGTTTTGAGTTTTTTAATTTTGTTTGGGAGTTTTTTGGTTTAGTTTGTGTATTTAATTAAGTCCTGTGGTTAGTCCTTTTATGATTCATGATTTTTGTTTCTTGTTTAAGAAATCTTTGTCTATACCAATGTCATGATGATGGTGTTTCCGTTTGGAACCTTAGCTATTTTAGTTTCACAGTTAGCTCTGTGATCCATTACAAAGTAATTTTTATATATGGTATATGGTAGAAGTCAAGTTTTGTTAGTAACTGTCTTACCTAAGCAGTGTAAAAGGGAGCAGGGTTTTAAGGCTCTGGCCTTACCTTCTGTCACTGGATAAATATGTACAGTTAACTCTGAAAAAAAGTTGTTAAAGGTAATCTTAGGAGGGCTTCTGAAAGGAGAGCTGCATTTATTATAAGCACAAACAATACACAGATAACTTAGTAGGTGCTGCTCCTAAAATCCCTACTCTTAATTTGCCATACTATTTAATTATCAGACAGTTGTCCTTTATTGCAGTGGTTCCTGAACTTCACTGCCCATGGTAGAATCACCTGGGGAGCTTTTAAATATGTCGATCCCCAGGCTGTACCCCATACCAGTTAAACCATAATGTTTGCGTGTGAAGGTCTAAAGATTTCCAAGCAATTCCAATATGCAACAATATTTGGGAATGGAAACCACAACTGTACTGGGTGCCAAATAACTGCTTTGTTTTCCACATGTGTGATCTTGTTTTTAATAACAACCCTGCAAGGTAGGTTGTATTGTCTTTTTTTCTTTTCCTTTTTTTTTTGCAGATGGAAAACAAACTCAGGATCAAGTAAATGACTCAAAATTACACAGCTCTTTAGGATTTAAATTCAGGGCTGTTTGACTCCAAGATCAATATTCTCTTATTAGTATTTCTTAAATGGCAGAAAGGTAAGAGTGGAGATTATGTATGTTTTGTATCATTAATTCAATGATTATTTAGTACCCATTATTCGAGGTGCTGGAGATACAATAATAAAACAAAGTATGTTCTCATAGAACTCACATTCTAGTTGGGGGAGATAGAAGATAAACAAGGAAAGCCAGACAACTGTCGTTGCCATGGATATAAAATAGGGCATGTAAGAGATAAAAAGGAAAGCGTATTGTTAGCTTTAAGAGGGAAGTCCTCTCAGCATGTAACCTTTGAGCTGAGACCTAAATCATAAGAAGGAAGGAGTCAGTCGCATGAAGTTGTCCGGGAAAGTTCAGGCAGAACTAACATCGGGTGCAAAAGCCCTGTGGCAGGAATGAGTTACTGAGGACCACATAGGCCTGTATGGCTGGAACATAGTGTGAGGGGTGACGGGGGAACTCAGGTGCCTGGATTGAGATGAGGTTTCACAGACAGCAGGAATCAGATATGGAAGGGCTTAACAGACCATTGTAAGAAGTTTGGATTTCTAGGGTGGGAAACACTTGCAGAATTTTAAGCAAGTGAGAGACATAATCTGATTTGTGTTTTAAAAAATCAACTTTGTCTTCCTCTTTTCCTTCTCTAACTTTCCCTTTCATTCTCTTCCTGCATTTCTTTGACAGTTCAATCCACAAGCCACTATGTGGGTCAAAGTACAGTGTCTGTACCAGCAGAGCTAGGGGAAGTAGTAGGAGTCCAGATTGGCGTGTAGGAGGCTGAACAGGATATGGATGGCATGAGGTGGCGGTGGGGATATAGAATTGGGATTCAAATGGAATGAGAATATCAGTGCTGATGGGTGGTCTGTGGGCTCTCAGAACCTGAGTATAGTAAGAAAAGTGTGGACATGGCTCAGCGTTGGCAGGTGTGCACTCAAAAAGTGTCAGGGCCTGAGCTGGTGAAGAAAATGTCTATAGGGGTGTTCAACATCAGAGCCTGAAGAAGATGGTAGGAACAGGGTGAGGACGGCCTCTGTAGAAGGGCTGTCTAATGCAGTATGTCAGATCCAAAGTTCAATAAACAGGGCATCCTCATGAGGGAGTGGCCAGCAGCAGTGATGGAAGGTTGGCTGCATACCTTTCCTTGGGGATTGATGAAGTAAAAACGGATTTAGGATAATGGGAGCTAGATTTCTTAATATTGGAAAATGGAGTTACAAATATGGAAAGAAAACTAAAAGGAATCCTGTAGTACTGGATTAAAATTAAAGCTATCAGTATGAACTCAAGGTTTTCAATAAATACAGAAATAAATGCATTATCTAATTTTGTCCACTGAGAGAACCTGCAACATTAACACCTCATTAATAATGAGCACACCAAGCACCTAGATCTTGGCTTTTGAATACCATTTTTCTCCATTAACAGGAATCAGAGTTCTTTGGCAAAATGTCTTAATGCCAAGGCAAAGAACAAGATAAGCCTGGAATATCTTGTGCCAGAAAGCAGGCAAGTGTCCAAAGAATGGTGGGGCATCTACAAAGGGTGCAGAAGCCAGCTGGAAGGAGCTCCCACAGGTCAAATCTGGAACAATTTTAATACCAAATTAATTAATGTATTACAACTCATTGGATAAAATAGGAAACCGTGAGTCAATGCTAATATAAACAAATAATTTAATGAAGAATGGGATATTGACATGGTCTCAAAGTACCTCCCTACAAACTACTAATAAATAACAAAGGAGGAAATAAACTTTATAGTAGATACCACATTAAACAAAAAATCAAAGTTAAAATTATCAGTACCAGAGCAAATTGAAATCCTATGCCTCCTGATGGAATGCAATAAAAAAACACACTACTTCCATGATATTCCTGCCAAAGATTCATAACCTGAACCTAATCATCAGGAAACATTGGACAAACTCATACTGAGGCATCTACAAAATAACTGGCCTACAATCTTCCAAATATCAAGGTCATGAAAGCTAAAGACAGAGAAATCATCTTAGGTTGAAGGAGATTGAGACATGACCACTACATGGAATGCATGAAGCTGGGCCAATTTAAAGATTATTAAATGTTAAGGAAAAATTAGTAATAAATAAAAAAGACCACTTCAATTGTTCAGGCAAAACACGAGAGTGATAGAGATAGAACTGGTGAAAAGTACTGGATTTCAAATGTATTTTGAACTTAAAGTGACAAGACTTTCTAACTTTTGTCCTGAGCACTTGATTAATAATAGTGTAATTTAAAGAGATGGGGAAGAATGTGGGAAGTTTTGGAGTACTGAAGGTAGGGAAGAGTTCTGTTTTGGACATATTTTTTAGTTATCTATTGCATAAAACACACACCCAAAATTTAGTGGCTTAAAATAACCATTTATTCATGATGCCGCAAATTAGGCTGGATTTAACTTCATGGTTTTTCTAATGGTCCGTCCTAGGGTCATCCTGGAAACTTCTGAAACTTCAACTGGGGCTGGATGATTCCAGATGACTTCATTCACATGTCTGGTGCCCTCCCTGGCGTGAATGCACTAGCTGGGAACTGGCCAAGGTTCTTTATCTCTTCGTGGTATCTCCAGCAGGGCAGCTGGACCTCTTTACATGGTGGCTCAGGGCTCCCAAGGAAACAAAGTGGAAGCATTCTGTTCATCAAAGCAAGTCACAAGGCCAGCCCAGATTCAAAGAGGAAATGTTCTCCACCTCTTGATAGAAAGAGTGGTCTACATGCACAGGGTAGATAATCTTGGTAGATAATTTACCACAAATGTTAAGTTTGAGGGACTTGTTAGACACTGAAGTTGGAAATTGGATACAGGAGTTTGGTGGTCAGGGAAGACTTCTGGACTGGGTATATAAATGTGGGAGTTATTAGCAAAAAAATTGTATTGAAGACCATGGGACCTCATAAAATCACCTTGAAATGACCGTTGATAGAAAAGAGAGGAAGGCCCAGGGCTGAGCCTGAGGTGCTCTCACATCTAAAGGTAAGAGAGAAGAAGGCAGCAGAGGAAATTGAAAGGGCTCTGTGAAATAGGAAGAAAACTAAAGCATATGATCTAGCGAAAGGCAAGGGGAAAGCAGCGATTCAAGGAGGACTATCTTGTTAAAAGGTCAAGTAAGAAGTGGCCCTTAGAGGTGGTTAAATGGAGGCTGTTCATTACTTTGATAACAGGGACTCATGTTACTCAAATTGAGCACCACACCCCAGAAGCACTCAGCAGTGGGCCAGTTTTAAAAGCCATGGAATAAATGTGGTTATCTTCTTAGAGTGTCAGTTTTACTCAATGTAAGTCATTTAAAATATTTTGTATATTACAATAAAAGCTATATTAGATAATGTTTACATACATTTCCAAGATATACTATCTTCCCCAAAAATGTTATGCTCGTGGCGCTTTGGGCCACACTGTATCAGCTTGACCTCTGGAAGGGCTGGAGACTGAGGTCAGCCACATGGGAATCAACTATGTGTACATGATCAAGGCCCAATGAAAACTCTGGACACCAAGGCTCAGGTGAGCCTCCCTGGTTGGCAATACTCCCATGTATAAGACCTGGCAATTAAGCTAGTGAACTCATCCTAGAAAAAGTGCTGCATACCTCATTGCTGAATATCACTATGGTCACCTTTGAAGTAAGTACTCCCCTTGGGAAGCTATACACCAATGCCAGCACCTAGTCCACTCTTCAAAGCAATTTTGGAACTCTTTTTCTGGAATGGCCATCATTCAGAGTTGTCGTATTAGCCTTGATGTCCTGAATGTCATCAAAAATGTCCTCCTTTCAATATTTCCTTTATCGTCGGGTAATGAAAGAAGTTGTTGGGGGCCAGATCGGTGAGTAGGGAGGGTGTTCCAATACAGTTGTTTACTGGCTAAAAACTCCTTCATAGACAGTGCCGTGTGATGCCGTGTTCACAGTGCATTGTTGTGATGCGAGAGCCATGAATTGGTGAAAAGTTCAGGACATCTAACTTTTTCATGAAGCCTTTTTAGCACTTCCAGTTAGTAAACTTGGTTAACTGTTTATCCAGTTGGTACAAATTCATAATGAATAATCCCTCTGAGATCAAAAAAGGTTAGCAACAGGGTTGCGACAAGTTTGCGAACTTAATTGTCACACCTCGTATATTGTCACATATCTTTGCTGCAAGAAGTTAGTGTTGTCTGCAATTCCACTGGGACAAGCCCACAGGAAGCTCTGCATGTGGAAGTCTCTGGGACTCTGCCCCACGCACCTCTTCCCTTTATTGATTTTAATCTGTATCCTTTTGCTATAATAGACTATAGACATGATGAAAACAGCTTTCAGTGAGTTTTGTGAGTCCTACCAAATTAGCAAACCTGGTGTTGGTTTGGGGGAGCCACAAACTTGCAATTGGTGAGAGAAGTGAGGATGGACTCCCAAACATTGCACTTTGGGACCATTAAGTAGGTAATTGGATGGAAAAATTTGAGAAACACTTATCTATACCACAGCCTCATAAATTATAATATTTATTGATCATCTACTCTGTAACAGGCACTGAGCTGGGTTCTAGGAATATAAAAATGAACAAAGCACAATCCAACTCCTCCCCTCAAGGAGCTCACAGGCAATGTGCTATATAGGACTAGGAAAGAGGAGTGAATAAGATAGACACATTTCCTGCTCCCTGGAGATGAGTGTATTGTGTAAATGAGAAAGACTCCTTAAGCGGGGTCTGTGAATGTTTTCACTGACACCAACTTTTATCATTTTCATTTAGGTATCATTCCCTCCTAGTTCACGGAGAGGAGTGAAGGATTTTTAGTTTCCCTGGTAACTAAGTACATGGTTATTTAGTAAGAGGGAACACAAATGCAAAAGCAAGTTATATGGAAAGACAAGTTACTTGTCCTATAAGGAAGGGGGTGTTTGAGACGGAAGGATGTCCATATGGAAAGTTTAAGAGCCAGGTAGAGGTTGAACCAGACAGAAGTTCTGTCCAGAGCTTGGAGGCAAAAGATTGAGGTTGGAGGCCCAGATTTGGGAGTCACAAGAAAATGTAGTTAATTGCCTTAAAAAGGGATGGGCTGATTTTCAACTTTGTAAAACTCTCTACAAAATGTTAGTATTGCTGAAAAACAGTATTATATGTTGGGAAACCCCAATGTTTAAGGGCCATACAGAGCAAAGCAGGCATGGAAGGAGGCTGACAATAAGAACCCAGCGAGTTTGGAGGACCGGGAGTGATGGGATGCAATCCAGGAGTTTCATGAGAGAGGTTGTTCTGAGTGTGATGGAATGAGGTCAACCAGGAGAGCATTCAGTTTGTGACTTGATGAGTTCACCACCCATAGAGGTCTTCCATGACTACTGAGGGAAACACATTATTATTTTTTTTTTTTTTAAGAGGAGATGCGGCAGGATGAGAACGAAGTCCTGGTCTCTCTGGGCAAGAGCTAAAGTGAGGTGGCAGTGAAAAGGGAAATTTCTTAGCTGTTCTGTGCCTTCAATAAATTCTTACTGAACGCTGAAAGTTTGTTTGGGACCACTGACTCAGGACCTGTCTCTTTTCAGGGCATTTCAGAAATGAGCAAAAGAAGCTCCTGCTGGGGAAAGTGCGCTGTCTGACCTACACAGCCTTAGCCCTTCAGCAAGGGAGCAGTAACGGCACGCAGCCCCCAGGGGGCGCAGGCCCGGAGATTATCTGCGAGGCTTGGGGCGGGGCCAACCGCGGGGCGGGACCTGGAGCAACTTCCGGCTTCCGGTGGAGCCCTCGACCGTCGCGCGTAACCGTCATGGCAGCCGAGGAGAAGGACCCCCTGAGCTATTTCGCGGCTTACGGGAGCAGCAGCTCAGGCTCCTCGGAAGAGGAGGAGAACAGCGAGCCGGAGGACATGAGTCGCAGGGCTCTGGATCCTGCGAAGTCGGGGAGCTGCTGCGGGAACAAGACGGAGAAGCGGCTGCCGGGACCCGACGAGCTGTTTCGGAGCGTGACTCGCCCGGCCTTTCTGTACAATCCGCTCAACAAACAGATAGACTGGGAGAGGCACGTTGTCAAGGCGCCTGAGGAGGTGAGGTCCCCGCCCCCGTTCGCGGATGTTGGTCCCGGCCTGCGCCCCCTTCCTCCGCCGCCGCCTCCCGGGGACCGGCTGTCCGTCCCCCACACGCAGTCACCCCCTGCGGGATGCCGTGCCACCCCGGCCCCCTCCAGCCCCGGGAGCGCGGGCCCCCTCCCCCAGCCCGGTGGGTGTCAGCCCGGACCCGCAGCCCCCGCCCGCTCGTGAGGAGACCCAAATCTCCGCGCTCGGTGCCCCGGCCTGGCGCGGCGAGGACTAACGGTGGTGACTCCCCCGCCCCCCGCTGCAGCTTCTCCCCGAGACCCCTCCCCTTTGACGCCGAAGTGCCTGCGGTGCTGCCTCCAAGACAGTGTCTGCTGCAGCCTCCTGAAGGGGTCGGCCTTGGCGTAGTATCTCTGAGACTGGATTCTTCTTTGGTAACTAAAAAGTTATTAGCTTTATTCGTATAGGGAACCCTTTGGCTTTTTCACTTTAACGGTATTGTGATTTTTGATGGAAAAAAAAAAATGTGTCTGTAAACCTTAAAAAAAAAAAAAAAAAAAAAAAAGTCAGCCTGTGAACCAATAAAGCGAACGGCAGGGAGGTGCATGTGCCCGTACCGGTGGTCGGAACCTCGGTTCGTCACAGTGCTTCTCGCTGTGTTTGCTTCACAGCCTCCAAAGGAATTCAAGATGTGGAAGTCCAGCTATGGCCCAGCTCCGGAAACCTACACTGCGGAGAAGAAACCTCCCCCCCCTGAGCTGGACATGGCAATCAAATGGTCTAACATATACGAGGACAATGGTGACGATGCCCCACAGAACGTTAAGAAAGCTAGGCTTCTACCGGACGGGGAGGAGACGGTGGAGTCAGGTAAGGACAGGCAGTCTCTGGCGGCGAGACCTCCTGGTCCCCGTGATGAGTTTAAAAAGATGGAGACCGTGAATGAAGTTTAAACCTAGCGGGTTAGCAAACCGATGATGATGATCTTTGAATACATTTTGCTGCGTTTTTGCGAAAGACACTCAGCTTTGAAGCTCTGATATCTCCACCAGTAGTATTTGCTGTGTTTTAGAGAGAGATCATAAATTATTCAGGCCTTACAGTGAACTCTGATAGATCAACCAGAAGTGTGTGTGATTTATGGTGCCTTGGTTAGAACAGTACAAGTGAGTTCATGGAGTCTTTCTTGTGACTGCAGCTGTATAATGCTAAAGGCTTTGTTTTATATTAAAGCAGTTGTGCTTTAGAGCCAAAATTAGTGTAACAATGAATTTAACTGAGTATTACTACATAGTGATTAAAAATAGTAATAGGAAGATAATGACTTAGTTGTTTTGCCTTCGTTCATAGCATGATTTCATTTCTTACTTGGACTATAATCACAGTAATCTCTACTTCCACATGTTGCCCAATTCCATCCTTCACACTGCAGCTAATGTACACTTTCTAAAAGCCACACCTGACTGTAACACCCTTCACAAACAGCATAAGGTCAGAAAGCCTTCTGTGATAGACCCTGACTTTCCCTCCACCGTCATTTCATATGGCTCCCTTCCCATGATCTTAAAATTCAAAAATTAATAGAACATACTATTTTATAGTTCCGTGCCTTTCAAAATATGTTTCATCTTAGTCTAAAAGGTTCTTCCCTCCCCCTTTGGCTGGGAAACTCATTCATCCTTCAAAATCCAACTCAAAGAAAAAGAAAAAAAATCTCAGCTATCACCTCCCCGTAATTAATTATTCACTCCTCTGTACCTTGTGTATTCTCATGTTAATTGTACTTAACCATTTTTTATGTGATCAGTTGTTTGTAAGTCTGTCCTCTCCTTTTTGAAAATGAGCTCCTTAAACAGCAGGGTCCAGGTCTTATTTATGTTTGTATAACTATTTGTAATATACATTGAGAATATTCAGTGGACCATTAATGAAATTGCACTAAATATTTTGGGCTGTCATTTTAATGAAACAGATTTTGTTAAACAGATTTCTGATCTTCCCATAATACAAGGGCTACCTACTTAGCTCCATGCAGAGAGCTTTGTTTGTTTTAAGAAAAAGGGTAACTAGTAGTTCTTACTCCAGTTTTGATTCTACTTGGTTTTTCCATTCTTTCACTGATTTCCTAATGTAGAGTAGAAGTCACTAATGAAGGCACACCCTCAGTAAATGGCATCTTTTTGGAGAGGCTAAATGAAGGGGGCATTTAAAATACTTCATATTGTATAGTATTTTATATAATTAATAAAAACACTTTGGCATAAATACTCTTTGATCCTTATAATACCTCGTGAAAGCAGATAGGGAAATGTGTAAATGAGAGCTAGTGTCAGTTGTCCAAGCTCACAAAAGTAGAAAATGGCTAGCTCTAAAATAGGTAGGTACCTTCACAAATTCCAGTCGTTAAATGGAAATGATGCCTTATTCAACTGGGATTTAGTCTCATTGTCTTTCAAGCTAGAGTGCTTGAGAAATATGCTGTAGGAAGAATGGCACTAAGGCCACTAGAGTGGATATTCTAACGAGGGTGCCCTAGGTTGGTGCTCTCCTTTGTTCCTCTATGGAAAAGTCTAGGATTATATATCCAGGACAAACAAGTGGAAAGGACTATCTTTTTTTCCAACTTGCCTGTTGAGTTCAGATAGAATGAATTCCAAATACGAGACAAATAATACTGCCATTGTCATAAATAATTTCTGATCTTTTGATCATAAGATGGTCCTGCATCAGGAAGTGAATGTTGGCAATATTGAAAAACAAAAGAACCCAACAACACTCAGCCAGTTTAAAGTTGAATCATAAGATTAAAAGATAATCCTGAAATCTTCCATTTTGACTTTACTGTTGGTTACTGAGTAAATAACCATAAATACCTTCCCTTTTGAAGTGATTTTTGCCATTTCAGACTCCCCCATACTAAGTTCACAGAGTCACTGTAAAATCAATTTCCACGACATTTTTTACCTTTATTTTTTAATTCATAAAATATCTTGTATTAGAAACTCCACACTCTTAAATTAGCTAAATTTTTAGATTATCTAATTACTTTGTTTTTACTTTTCCTTCCCATGTTCTGCCCTTGTGCCTTTTTTGCCAGTTAACTTCTTCCAGATATTTTAAGAGAGTTGCTGGGAAAGATTCAAAACTCATCGAGTCTTGCTACTTATCAGCACCTCTTGTTTCATGGTTGTGATATGTAGATCAGTAAGGCTTAGACATTAGCGTGTTTCCCCGAAAATAAGACCTAGCCACACAGTCAGCTGTAAAGAGTCTTTTGGAGCAAAAATTAATATAAGACCCGGTCTTATTTTACTATAATACAAGACCGGTCTTATATATATATATATATATCAATTTTTGCTCCAAAAGATGCAGTAGAGCTGATTGTCAGGCTAGGTCTTATTTTCTGGGAAACACAGTAATTGTAGCTTTATTTATGTGTAATTAATCATGAAAGCTTAACTAAAGTAGATAATACTTTTTTTAATTTAAAAAGTTAGTTTGTATTAATAATTTAGACTTAATTTATCTCAGGTGACGTGAATTCCATAATAAATTTGTTTTCTTATTAGTGCATTTTTAGTATATGGCACAGAATAGAAACTCAGTAAAGTTGATGAATGAATATTTCAGGGTTTGGGGTATTGTTTTTTGGGGTTTTGTTTTTGTTTCTGCTCTGGTTTTTAAGGCAATACCTTGTTATATCACTAGATGGCATTAGCTCTTCTGTTCAAATCACTGCTATTTTTCCAACCTTAGTGATTTGTGTTTTGTTATTTCAGCAAATTTACTTGTAACAAGTGGCAGATTAAAAGCAGAAGTGTCTTAAGATTATCTTTTTAATATGTTAACAGTGAGTTTTCTAATACAGTTAGGAACTAATTTTAGTTTTTATATTAGTATTAAAAATAACCTCACAAGTCAAGAATGATAATTAAACTTCAATTAAAAAACAAAGATCTTAGTTTCTTTGACTTGTATGTCATATTACTTGGTTTGTAGAGCCAGTGTTTTGTGTATACATGATAAACTACTGATTAAAACTTTGGTTTGTAAATTCCTGGGCTGATTCGTTGATCTGAAATGTATTGTATCTTACTGTCTACATAAATTCACAGTGCTTAATGAAATATGTGAGTAACATCACCATGCAGTGTTTGAAGACGGAGATGAATCACCTGCTGTTGATACTAATTATTGTCCATATCAACAAAGAAGATGTTCTGAGTATGGTACAGCTAGCAGAAGGAAATTGAAGGCTGATGTTTTCAATATATTTCCTCTATAGTTTATGGTTGTATCAGTGGCTTCCCAAATTTTTTAATATGAAGGACCCTTTCAACATCAAAATAGCTTATAGACTACCACGTGATAGTTGTTGAACTATGAGTATCTGTTGATAGAGAAAAATACAGTTAAAAGGTACAATGAATTCAGTAATGTGCTTAAAATAAATTTGTATTTTATAAATCATAACATCTCTGTGTTATTTATTTCATCTATATGGAGTTCTGAAAATAAAGCCACATATTTGTTCAGAGTGATAGGAAATTAGTAGCCGGTATACGCTACCTTGTTTTTTATTGAAACATGTAGTTGGATTCTTTAAATTGAATGAAAAGGTTCACTTTTTCAGGTTTGACATTTTCATTAATTGGAAATTTTATGTGGTTACAGACACTAAGAACATTTTGGAAAACTTATAAAGCACATGGTTTTAATGTAAGGTTCTTCTCTCTCCTCCCTCTTCAAAATTCTTCATAATGTGAAGGAAGGAAGATGTCTGTCTTTCTGTTGCCATTAGAATATTCTCATCCTCCTGGGAATGGGGGAGAGGGTTAAGAGAGTAGAACTAACTACAAAATTAAAGATACAGTTTCAGTTGAAAATCTACCTGTGAGTGATTTTTTGACTGCAAAATATAAGGAGGGTAAGAGAGAAGGGAGTTGTTTTTGCCAAGGAGAGAGAGCAGATTGGAAGGGAAGGAACAGCTGATAGCTACTTAAATAATGTTATGGTTAAGTTGAGATATTTTTTTGTAAAACAAACAATGTGTTTACATAGTGTAGATAGTTATATATTTAAATATACACAATGTGTGTGCATATTTGGGAATAGCTTTTTCAGAACAAATCTGATTTTCTCATTTTAAGCTATGTCAGTATAGCACTAAAGGGTCACTTTGTGGATTTTATGTAATACTACAATTAAAAAAAATTCCTTATTTTTACTTGTACTTTAAAATCAGGGTTCTAAAAGTTAACTTGGTTTTTATTGGGAAACTTTGAAACATTAGTTGAGGCTGATGATATTGGTGTAAAGTCAATGAAATTTAATGCTTAATGTTTTTTTTAAATTACTGATTGAAACTCTTCCTTTCCTGTTTAAAGATGATGAAAAAGATGAGCATACTTCTAAAAAGCGCAAAGTAGAACCAGGAGAACCAATAAAGAAGAAAAAGTAGAAAACAACAAATAACAAGAATTTTTGGACTGCAAAACTTACTGAAATGGTTTTTTTGGCAGATAAATTGATATTGTAAATTATTATGAAACAGCATCTCCATGAAAGTACATGTTAATTAACCAATAAGTATTGCTGCAAGAACTTTCCACTGTAGGACTCACTTTTTATTTAAAACTTGTATGTATTTAAAACTCAAATGGTGACTTGTGATAGTGAAATTGACAACACTTGGAAGCATTCTTGCTATCACAGAATTGGTGGCATGCATTTTGCCACATGTAGACATGCCAATGTTCTATGAACTTTTTATAAAGGAATATATTTTTATGTATGGTAACGTCTTGTGAACTTGTAGGGTGCTTTTCAACAGTGTTTGTACAGTGTAAATAGATCATGGAAATAAAATTACATACTCAACATTACTGCTAGTGCATAACAATAACGTTTGAATATTTGTCTGTGACAAATACCCTCTTTGCCATGTGATGTTTTAATAGTAGGTATTGCCATTTAGGGTGTGCCTCCTGTTTTCCAGGTGCTTTGTGCGTACATGATCTCTGATCCTCAGAAAGCCTAGTAAAGTAGGTATTAGTAGCCTCATTTTATAATAAAGATATTAATTTATCTAAGGTTACATAGTTAGTGAGCAGTGAATCTGGGATTTAGCTCATGATGTTTGAACTCTAAAATCATCACACTAAACCATCTATCTGCCAATCAAAATTTAGGAACTACAATCGGCATCCTTCCCAGGTACTCTTCTGTGGTAGTGGAGACCCTCTCGTCACCTGACTATTTGTATTACTGCACTTACCATGTATGTCTTAGATTATGAAAACTCATTAATTTCCCTGTTAAATAGAAGTTTGCCTGATGTCACAAATGAAAATACAGGACACACAGTTAAGTTTGAATTTCAGATAACAAATAATGTTTTAGTATATGTAATATTTAGGATGTACTTATATTAAAAATTTATTTATCTGAAATTCAAATTTAACTGAGCATCTTGTATTTTATCTGACAACACTACTTCTGTATGTTTTCTCTACCCAGCTCCTTTGCGTATAATAAGAAAAATCAACAAGATTGTAGTCAGGAAGGTAATCTTTGATTTGATTTCTATAGTCCAAAATTCATTATTTGTAACATTTTGAACAAGAAAAAGAAGAAATTATATAGTGCATCAGTCTTTGCATGATTCTTATGCCTTTAAGAGATGAGATTTAATTATAGGACACTACATTTAGTGTATAAGAAAAAGACATTAGTCTTTTGAGTTTAAAAAAATCCCCAGTCCAATTGTTTCCCCTCGTGCTGGAAGCCAACATTGAAAAACTGTAAAATCTGTTTAGTTGGGGACATGATCAAGTAGATTAAAATTTGTAAAAAGTCATTAAAAATGTGCTAGGCATGGTGTTTTGTGGACTAAGGAACATAACAGTATGATGGTTTCCAGTACATCTCAAACACTGAAAATCCTATAGCTGCTTATCTTCCAGGTTTACTATTGTGTGTATCCCCCAAATTGAAGTAATTGATAAAGCAAGAAACTTTTTTTTAAGGTTGAAGTCTTTAAATTGAGAAATCTATAGTCTGGATGGATATATTGTTGTAGCAGATACTTCAGAAGTTACTGAACTATTAAAAAGATTAAGAAATTAGCATGAAAGCAAACCATAAACACACACACACATGCCCGGCAAGCCACTGTCTGAAAATCTTTTTTTTTTACCATCCATTGGTTCAGTTCCCAGCTTATACCAATTAGTTTAAGAATGATCAAAAGCTCACTAATTTAAGTCCCCAGTGGTGCATTGAGCCTCCTTTCTATAAGGTAGCAGAAGAATGGAGGGCAAACAAATACGGTTTTCTTTTTTTTTTGGAGGGAGTGGACTCGTATTTTTTGACATTTTGGTCAGGACAGGTACCAGCTATACGTGTGAGAGTATTATGCAGTTGCCAAGGATGTGCACCTATGCTAGTGCAGGTCAGGCTAGTTTTTTGAGGGGGAAGAGAGCGTTTAAAGAAGGTGGCTAAATATTTTGGAGCAGTCTCACTCCGCCATTTGTATCTCGGATTTCTTTTCAAAATAAGGCCGCATAATGGAAAGGGAAATGAATTTGCGTGAGGATTGCTTCACTTGCCACAGAAATATCCTTGGTTGGAAAGTGAACTTGCACGTCACTGTCTACATCGATCATGACATTAAAAAGGATTCTTTTCCCCTCAGAGATGTCTTGGGAACGTGTTTAAGTGTTCGTGTGGGTACTGACGTAAAGAGCTGTTTGGTTCAGCTAGTGAAAACCCAGTGAAGAATTTTATAAAAATCCATATAGATAAGGAAAATCCTCTGTCCAAATTGCTTCCTTTGTAGATAATCAAATCATTTGATATTTACGATTGTTTCCTCCTCTTGAGGATAAGGAAGTTAAGTCACATCATGCATCCTTTTGTATAAGGGTAAAATTTAAGAAAAGAACTGTAAGCATTTGTGGACCATGTTTTAAAATTCAAAAAGTAAATAGCTTTATAGAGGTTTATGGAAAACATTCTGATTGGAAGTAGAACACTACTGAGAAATTGACACTGTTTGTTAGCCATTAAAATACTAGTATCTGGACTTATTTGCAAACTTGCAACTTTCTCATCCTAATTCTTAATCCTGTGTAGTGCTTTTGAGTTCACAGAGTTCAGTCATAGAATAGTATTTTATTTTTCAAAAACCTAACGAGGTAGGTCTTATCATTTCCATATTGGAGAATGGAAAATAGGCCCAACGGCTGAAGCAATATACCTACAGATGCACTGTGACTTAGCTTCGGAGCTCAGGCTAGAATCTGCATTCTGTTCCATGCCAGATTTACGGAGGACCTTTTGGTGCACAGCATTGTGTTAGGAACAAAGGACCCATCTTCATTTTAGCAAAATCACATTGCTAGTCATGGAGAGAATAGATACATAGGGTACAAGTCAAGTCAAAAACCCACTGCAGTAGTCCACTAGAGTGACACGTATCTGAATGAACCAAGGCATTGGGAAGAGACAGGGATGTGAGAAACTAACTGCTAGTACTCAGTTGGATATAATGACTGAGAGTGAGGTTTTCTTTATTGCAAACTTTAAATTAAAATATGAATGGACTCTTGCAGATTGGGGCCTGACCTACATGTAAAACATGTTGCCACATGATTAAGTTGGATACAAAGCCCTACTGGAGATATTTGAAAGATGTAATTATTCTTACGTGTATCTGAGTGAACTTAGATAAGTGAAAAACTGATTAAATCCACAACTGGACTTTCAAATGTATCATTGGTGGTATTTTGGATTTTAGAGTTTTGTATCCATACAGAACTAGTACTGCTCTCCTGTTTTATCCCTCTGTTATCACTTAGTACAGAAGTTCCTGACAGTCCAACAAAAAGGTGTTAAATTCCCAGCAAATGTTTTGGACTTTTCATGAAATTCTAAAGCTTTCTCTCTTCATCTCCTTCCACTTAGATAGTTTCCCCAGTTTGGGGCATCACATTTGCATTTTAATGCAGGAGAAGAAAAGATACCAAGAATCACTTGTATGTACAGTCCCCAGAGGAGGGACTTTTTGCTGCTTTGTTCATTGACTAGGAAATTGTCTGGCACCCAGTATATCTGCTAAATGTTGATGGTAAGCTGCATTTCTCACCCCCAGCCTAGGGGCGATCTTCCAGAAGCTGGTGTTTTCAGTTACATGGGCCAATAAATCTTGACAATTTAAACCAGTTTGAGTCAAGTTTTTTGTTATTTTCGGTCAAAAACATCCCAATTGATGTGAAACTTTTTTACTCCTTTGATTTCTTGCAGGGCCCCATACTCTATTTTCTCTGGCTCCTTCTCTTCCAGCTGCCCTGGAATGCCAGTGTAGCCTATGTTCCCTTCTCATTCTCACCCTGCTTCTTGAGTCCAGCCAAGTTTCAGCCCCAGATTTGTGTATCCAATTGTACATTTTCCTTTTGTTCTCAAAGGCCCCTCACATAACGGTATGTCCAAAACCACACATTGTGTCAAAACCCACACCACCTCCCTATTTCATTTCTGGTTAATAGCACCACCATCAACTCAGAAGTCTGCCCTCTGCCCCACTTCCCGTCCCAGAGGTTCGGTCAGTACATCCTGAGCTTTCTCATTCTCACACCTCTTAATCCAGCTCTGATGAATCATTTACAATTCCCCAGATATACTACTTAGTTTCATGGTTCTATGCCTTCACTTGCACCCTTCTCCATCTACTTAGTGAAACCCCCCCCCGCCCCCCCCCCCCCCCCCCCCGCTTACCCTCCAAGAAGCAGTTCAAGTTTTCCCTCCTTTATGCACCTTGTTCTGCTTATCTGTGTCTGCACCTGTGTTTTGCTTTTCCCCATGCTCAGTACTAAATGCATGGCCAATATGTACTGAGAACTTCCTGTGTGCTAGGCTTGTTCTTAGTGCTTTACATGTATTAACTCATCTAATTCAGCGAGGCATGTGCTTTTCAGGGGAGAAAACAAGTACAGAGAGGTTCAGTGACGTTCTCAGGTGGTAGTGCTGGGAAGGGCATGCACTCTGGCTCCAGGCCCAATGGGCTTCCTCACTACGCGGGAGGGGAGGAAGCGCCTGAATGAGCCAATAGATGGAGTTACTAATTCCCATCTACTTAAGTCCTTGTCATTCAAAGAATATCTTGCCCTTAGAAGGCACTCAGAATGCAAATATTTGGAGAATTAGAATCCAAAACTAATTCACTAACCGGAGGTGCCACGTTTCTTTAATACACCAGAAACATCTTTCAGATAGATTAATGTAAAAAAGTCAACACGTAAATGTGTTATGAAGATGAATGCACATTTCAGTGACATTTCAGTAGCTTATTCATGACATATGTGAAGTATTTTTAATTGAAAGCCTTAAAGCAAAAGGGCTGAGAATGTATCCCTCTCCCTCCAAAAATATATTTTAGCTTTTCACTTGTTTTTCAAAGTCTACATTTTTTTAAAAGCAAAGCAAGATCGCTTTAAGCCACAATTGTTGCCTCCAATTGCACTGGCTTTTCTCTAGCATTTCAAATTATGGCTTGAGTTTAGAGTCAGAGCACTGGGGTGTGGAAAGCCTCTGGGAAGGTAGGAAGGTCTCTGTGACCTTCGCCTCTCTTTTCTAGTCTCACAGCTGAGCCCACGAAATGACAGGTTTAAAGGCTGGACTTGCAAAGTCATTTCCTGTGTGTCTGTAACATTTTGGTACCCAGGGTCTGGAACTCCTGTTCCTTTCCCTGTGCTTATCCTTTTCTGGGACAGGGAGAAGAAACAGGATTTGGTGCCTATCTTTGAAGTACAAGTGCAGCTGTATTCCTGGTATAATTACCTGTCTGTTTCTAAATGGGACCAAAATTCTAGCAACCTTCCGGAGAACACGGGAGCTCGCTCGCGTTAACATTTTAAATGTAGAAATCCGGAGAGAAACTGCAAGGAAATAACAAAACAGTCACTTCCAACTAAGGAGGTGATCCTCTACCAGCAAAGCTATAATAAGCAAGGCTCACGTGCCAGGGAAATTTTAAGACCCTGTTGCTACTTTTTACTAGTTTTCAGTTTGGAGACACCCCCCCCCCAACACACACACACACACACACACACACACGCCTGAAGCTTTAACATTCAATAGAACCATTTTCCGTCCTTAGGCTTTTCCCCTTCAATACCCTCCTTCACTACAAAATGTGGGCCTAAAAGTTTCAGCAGTAAAATTTCTTCCATAACATCTGCGATCCATATGTCAAATCTGTAAGGCATAAACTCTTCATGTTTTTCTTTTAAATTAGGCTTAATGACTTGAGCTCTAAGTCCCTCCTGCCCCTGCCTCCCTCCATACCAAACTAATTAGGGCAATTACCGGAGCCCGTCCATGGCTACAGATCTGTTAAAGCCTGTTATTGAGGTTAACAAATGAGAGGGTTAATTTCTCTAGACTGCTCCATAGTTGGGGAAGAAAGATAATAAGCTCTTACAATGTAGGGTGCTTCTGAGTTTTCAAGCTCTTTTTGTTCTCTACGCCAAGCTGCCATCTGGGAGAAGGACTTACTTGGGGGGTCCCTGCCCCTCCGGACCCCTGAGGTAAGTGACTTACTTCAGAACCGAAGCACTTGGGATTCCCCACCACACGTCAGAGGCTCCCCAGCCTTACTGCTTCACCTGTGTGGAAAAGATGTCGATGCTTTTTTAAAAAAAGAAATAGGATTGCCAGGTAGTAGCCTCTGGCGCCAACTTGGAGATGTTGACTTAAAACCTTAGACAGTAAGTGGCATTTTCTAGATAATTTGGCCAGGGCCCTGTGTATTTTTAACTTATTTACAAGTAGCTGAATTCATCTAGTCACTTTGTCTAATTATGAACTGCCTAGGTTTTTTTATTCTTTTTCCACTTTTGTTTCCACTGTAACAGTAGCACGGCTATCCTATGTCAGTCTTGCGGGGTAGCTAAACCAGAGTTCCTAATTTAATCTTTTGCCCTGAAGGTTTTCTTCAGATCACAGATCCTAGTGTTGAATTTTGTTGTTTTTTTTAAGCCCAAGAGAGTTAGCTGAAGGAAGATTAGATTTTCTTAGCATTACCATGATTTCAACATAATTTTCCAGCAGGTATTTGAAAAGGTGATAAACAATGATGGAGAACAGGTTTTCGTTTGCCTCTTATGAATGCCAAAAGTAAAAGTAAGACATGCGTATGTCACAGAAGTACAGAAAACCAAAACTTAAATGCTTTTCTTACCACAAATTGTATATTTAGCCTTTTCAAGGACAGGAATAATGTTTACACCAACAATACAATAACAAATCATTACACTTAAGTCACACTGTTTCAATTAATTTTCATAAAATGAATGTTAGATATAAATTGTTTGTAATAGTAATGTTTAAAGTTTTTTCTGATTATGAAAATGATACATGCTCACTGTAGAAGTTCTGGGGGGAAAATAGAAATCATTTTTAGGATAGAAATCTACTGTTAACGTTTTGATATACAGTATTTTCTGAAGAGTGCTTTTCCTATGCATATATGTACCTATTCTAAACAATATAGGTATTTTATTTTAAGCACTGATTCCATTAAGAATTATTCAGAAACCTCATTTTTATTTTCATTTATCTATTGGACATTAAAAATACTTCCATATTTTTCACCACTATAAATAGCACTAAAAGTGAACATCTTTGTAATTAAGTATTTGGTTGCAATATTTGATTATAGAACTATGTGAGTAAGAATTCAAGACAGAGTCACATGTAAAGTTCTTCCAGTTTGTTTAACTTATTCCTTATATGTTGAACCACATTTAAACAAGTACTTAAAAAAATTTTGTATATCTCCCTGAAGTCCTAAATATTAAGTCCCTTGCCAGAAGCCAGCTCTAACAGCAATTTGGCATTTCTAAAATATGTCCTTTTTTTAGCTGCTCTGAAAAACCACATTTCATTTTAGACTGCTCCAGAAAAGCTACTCACCAGTGCTCAATTTTTGAACCTGCTTATTTTGCCCCCAGCAAAAGGAATCTGTGGCCACTGTGAATTTAAGACAAATTTGGAGGTGAAACGAGGACTGGCGTAAAACAATAATGAAATAGACTAAGCTATTTCCCCTCTCACTTCTACAATATTGACAATATTATTGCAATTAACAGAGAAAAACCTTAGGTGGAGCCAAAGGCTGCTGAAGAAATACCCTTTGCATTCAGGCAGGCCAGACCTCTCAGATTCCCCACAGCATCTGGCTTGCCCCACTGCAGGAGGCACCCAGGGCTAACCAACTAAGAAAGGAAAATGCCAGGGGACACCTCCTCCTAAAGTAAAGAAAAGAAAGAAAATGCCTTCTTATCTGGCTTTGTGGAATTGGGGAAATTCCACAAGGAGAGCTCCCAGCAAAGCTTTATCAGAGGGTTAAAAAGCAGACTCCCAAGAGAGGAGCTCCCTGGGAGAAGTAACATTATCCTGACTCACATCTTGTCTCTTAATCACACTTACATTGTTACCTCCTTGCTGGGCATATCTTATCTTCCTAACTGGATTAGGGGCTGCTGGGGAGTCAGCAGGGCCTTACGCTTTTTGCCGGACAAACTCAGGGACCCTGCTAGCACAAAGCAATAAAGTTAGAAATTGTTCAGTGAGTATTGAACACATGAACCAACTCTTAGCAGCTTAGAGCAAATGAGTTTTCAGGTCTTTCCTGCCAGCCTATTTTTGTAGGGGTTGCTGAGCAAAGCAGCCAAGGGAAAAGAGGGGAAGTAAAGAGCTGTTTACCAATGTTCTGATTTCCACCGGCTGACCCTGAGGGAAGCTAACCAAGTCTGATTCTGATCCTGTATCAGTTAATCCAACTATTAATAAATTAACTGAGATTCCCGCTCTTCCCACTCCCTCAATTTTTAGGAAAAGAAAACAATAGGGGTTTTTATTTAAAAAAGCAAAACTTGAAATCACTTCTCAGGATTGGCCATTGACTAGGTATAAATCCAACGCAACCTCCTAAAGCTTCTTCATCAATGTTTCTGGAAGTGTGTTCCAAGAAAACTACAGATGCTCTGAGAAAAGGGCTCCATTGACAAAGTCTAGGATTCTTCCCTGCTAGAAATTCACAGTGAACATGAGAGTTCCAAAGACTTTGACAAGTCCTTCAATAAAGAAGCCACTTTACCCTCTTGGCCCAGGGTCTCAAATTTGAGCACAGAACTCTTTTGAGGAACAGTTGGTAACATTTGTGGAATGAACTTGGAGACATGCTGCTCTCCACCATGTGGAATGACTAGACTCATCTGGGTTTACACTGGTGAGGGTGTGGGAGCGGGTGATTGATCATTGATTATTGATTATTCAAGGGGTCAGTATCTTCAGTAGAGTATTTTCTAAGTGATTTTTCAAAATAGTTGTTGAAGCAAATAGATAATTTTAAGAGAAATGCAAATTAATGCTACTATGAGATACTATTTTTCACCAACTGGATTAGAGTAATTCCACTCGAGAACACACTCTGGTAAGGCTATGGGGATACAGCATGCTCACATAACGGAGGTAGGAGGGCAAAATTAGCCCTGTGGAGATCGACTGAGCAAAATCTACAGAAATCACAAATGTATTTACATGTTGACCTAGCACTCCCACTTCTGGGAATTTATCCTATACTGGCACATGTACAATACATGTACAAAGTTATTTATTGAAGCATTAAATAGAAAAATATTGAAAGTAATTCAAGTGTCACAGGGGACTGGTTAGGTAACTATGGTTTATCTACACAATATGCGGGGGGGGAGGGGAATAAGGAAAATAAAGAAGCTATCTGTATGGATATAGAAAAATACACAGGATATAATATTATAAAATAAATAAAGGAAGTTGCAGGAGGTGTATATACTATACTACTTTTTACTTGTTGTGCAATAAAGAGGAAGATAAGAATATATTTTCACCAGACAAGGGGATATCACTCAACACTAAAAAGAAATGAGCAATCGGGCCATGAAAAGATGTGAAACAAGTACATATTACTAAATGAAAGAAACCAATCTGCAGAGGCTATATACTATATGATTTCAACCACATGGCATTATGGAAAAGGCAAAACTATGGAGACAATAAAAAGATCAGTGGTTGCCAAGAATTGGGGTGAGTGGAAAGGATGAATAAGTGGAGCACAGAGGATTTTGGGGGCAATGAAAATACTCTGTATGACACCATAACGATGGATATACGTGTCCAAACCCATAGTATGAAAAACATGAACAGTGAACTGCAATGTAAATTATGGACTCGGGGTGATTATGTGGTGTCAATGTAGGTTCATCAGTTGTAATACATGTACCCCTCTGGGGGGGAATGTTGATATTGGGGGAGGTTGTGGGTGTGTCGGGCAGGGGGTATGTAGGAAATCTCTGCACCTTTCTCTCAATTTTGGTGTGAGCCTAAAACTTCTCTAAAAAAATAAAGTCTTTACGATAAAAAAACATGTAGTCATATTTGCCTGTGTTTGTATAAGGAAATACTATAACAATACCAAGAAACCAGTTAAAGTAGTTATCAATAGTGGGCAGGGGAGTTTGGGGTAAATAGTGACAATGCTGAACTTTACCTGAGCCCTGGGCTCCAGGAAAACAGTGAAGGTTAAGAAATACCCCAACCCTTTTTTTGTTGCAGGAAATAACAAAGGACCTCCCTGCTGTCTGAAATAAGCGGCATCTTCACCTTTCCTCATGACTCCCATAAGACTCGCCTGGTGACTGCCTTGTTTACTTGTCCACTTCCTTTTCTTTGAGACATCCCTCATGAATGAACATTCTTCCTATTATAGTAGCTGGAATAAAATTATCTCGCTAATTGATCAGTGCATTTTCACAACAGTCATGGGGACCAGGCTGGGAGATTTCGCTGAGTAAACCTATTTATGTCATTTTGGTTTTTGAACCATGTGACTCCATTGCCTACTTTAAAATTTTTAATTGAATTTAAAATACGAAACAAGTCAAAGATAGTTCTGATTAAACAATGGCTAAACTGAAAGTTCCATTAACCAGAGTATCTCAGTGCCAGCATCGCAGTTAACTGTTTCAGGATAGACTACTTCAGTGTTCTTTTCTACTGATCGATGAGGCGCTAGCTCATTTACACTTTTCAGTCTTTTTCTTCTTCGTGTATACTTTTAATGAGAGAAAGCAGAGAGAAAGGAAAAAGGGGAAAAGCAAAAAGCAGATCTGTCCTCTGATGTTTATTTTTTTTATTTTTTAAAGACTTTATTGGGGAAGGGGAACAGGACTTTTATAGGGGAACCGTGTGTACTTCCAGGCCTTTTTTCCAAGTCAAGTTGTTGTCCTTTCAATCTTTGTTGTGGAGGGTGCCGTTCAGCTTCAAGTTGTCCTTTCAGTCTTAGTTGTGGAGGGCGCAGCTCAGCTCCAGGTCCAGTTGCCTTGCTAGTTGCAGGGGGCGCAGCCCACCATCCCTTGCGGGAGTCGAACAGGCAACATTGTGGTTGAGAGCCCACTGGCCCATGTGGGAATCGAACCAGCAGCCTTCGGAGTTAGGAGCATGGAGCTCCAACTGCTTGAGCCACTGGGCCGATCCTGATGTTTATATTTTTTTAACCTGTGGCTAAGATGCTCTACTTTGAGCCCATTATCTCTCCTGCTACTGCAAAACAAAAGATTGTTATTTTCTCTCTTCTTCCTCCACATATTCGTGCCTTTTAGACCTTCTTCCTCATTCCCTGTTCAGTTTTCATTAATGTTTTGGAAGCTGAGCTTACATGTGCCTCGTGCGTGTTCTCTTCCCCCTAACTGATGGCTGAACTTGGATGTGGTGGCCTCGCTTTGATGACAAGCCCTGGGAGAGGCACAGCGATTCCCTGGAAGGGATCTGGATCCCTGAGTGACCGTGAGGAGCAAAGCTACCCTGAAGACATGGACCATTTGCACTGAGACTCTTACATGAGAGAAAAAGGAAGCTCATTTTCTAAGCCACTGTCTGGCTTAACTTTACCTTAATGAACACAGCTTCTTTTCAAGAAAATCAAAAGGGTTGTACTTGATAAGCTTCTCGGTGCCAACTTATGTGAATCAAAGCCCAATTTTGCCACTTTAAAGGGTTCTAGAGGCTTTGAAGCGTAGTTGTGTTTATAGAGCATGTCACTGGGCACAGCTGCAATGCATTAACTACTCTATGGCCTACTGCATAAGACCTGGATGTGTTGGGTTCAGCCCTCATAAATTCAATTCCTGGCCCTGCTCTTTACCATCTGTGAACTTGGGTGAATTGCTTAAGCTGTTTGAGCCTCACTTATCTATAAAGTTCAGCTCCCACTAGAAACTCTTTTACAACTTGAAATCACAAAAGAGACATTTTTGACTAATAATAAAGGCGCAAGGAATTGTTTTTATCATTGTTGTTAATGTTATTGTTATCATGGCCTTTATCAAGAATATAAACCACAACTACAGTACTCTTTGTGTAGACAAAGTTTATCCAAATTCTAATTATCTCCTTTTTGTCATCATGGTGAAGAATTAATGGACAAAAACATCACAGCAGTTTGAAATTACTGCAAAGAGTGAAGTGAATGGATGTGGTAGAGACAACTACTATTTGCCTCTGTGTGGTTCTCTTTCTTAGGAATACAGAAAGACTATCCTTACCAGCCCTTTGGCATTTGGGCAAGGCTTCACAACTACGTCTCATCATGGGACAGTGAGTCAAAGTAATGTATCTCATCACATCTGGTGCAAGGTGTTTTACAGTGGATGTGCACTCTCCCTGGTCTCTCTTCCCCTAAAGCCACTGGTTGAACTGGTAGCGTCATACAATGATGGAGCCCCCCAGAAGCTGTAAAAGTAAAGGTAACTACTCAAATATATATGGAGTGAAAAAAATAACACAAATTCAATAGAAAATGATAAATTAGGAAAAATATTTCCAATACATATGAAAAATGAAGAGTAAGAGTTTTACTATAAGTTTTAAAGCTTTTACTAAAAAAGGTTTTGAAAAAAGTAACCTAATAGAAAATGGTTAAAGAACATAGAAGGCAATTTATGTAAGAGAAAATCCAAGACGGCCACTAAATACAGAAAAAGATGCCAAGATGCCTGCCTCATGAAGAGTTGGGGAATTGCAAATTCAAGTAACAACAAGATATCCCTTTACAGATATCAGATTTGTGAAAATAAAAAAGAGAGATAACAGCTATTGCTTTCAGGAATATGTGGAAAGGGGCACTCTCACACATTGCTAGCGGAAATGTGAATTGTTACACTATTTTGGAAAGCATAATTCGAATTAAAAACATACATACCCTCTTTCTAGCAATCTCACTCATAGGAAGAATTTCTCCAGTTAAATAAAAGCACCAATATGAAAGAATATACGTACACGATGTTTATTGCATCCTTGTTTGCCAGTGGAAAAAAACCCTTAAAAATTAGACATTAGATAGAAAAATGATTAAGTCATTGTTCATCCATACAATGGAAAAACTATGCAGTTATTAAAAAGAATGAATTTACAATTATACTAGTTTTTGTGGAGAGATCTTCATGACATAGTTTGGATGAGACAGATGAAATTTAGTGTCTGTCACATATAAACACACACTCATACACACGTACCCACAGCATGAATGTATCTGATTCTCTGAGCATGCGGAAAAAAAAGCACATATCCATACAATATTTTTATGTTGATTCCTTCGGATGAAAAAAAAACAACCAAGCAATATTTTTTTAAAATTTTAAGTGCCACAATAAAAATAGCACATATGTATCCATTTACATAAATTTGTATATAGATATACGAGATGCATAAAAGAATAAGCACCAAAATGTTAACAGTGGTTATCTCAGGCAGGTTGATGAGATTTCAGGACATTATTACTTTTTACCTTATATGGTTACATGTTGTTCACAGGTTTCTAAAACTGTATTGTATAATCAGAAAAGCATAAAACTGTTTTCATTATGAGGAAAACAAGTTAATGAATGAAAATCCTCAACAAACTTCTAGATAATTGGATATTATTTTAGGAAGAAACTTGAAATGTTGTCATGGAAATATTTAAATAATATCGAATCATTTAATTTATTTAAATTTGATTTAAAACAAAGATATGTAAGTAACTTTTAAAGATTCTTTTTTCCAGTTTTCTCCCATAGATGGCAAAAATGTATCAAAATCCTTAATTTTCATTTGACCTGAGTTTTTCTTATTAAGAGAGAAATTTTTCACTTTGATTCAAAAGAGCAGTATTTGTTAAAAGATCTATTTTCTTTTCACACTTTTAATGAAATCTTTTAATTTTCTTTCTTCAATGGCCCCACATCCTTATGTCCTGGTGCTTTTCTCCAGGACCTGCTCTTTAATGGTTTTATCCCCCCACCTTCTTCCTTAAATTTGAATCTACTTTGGTAATCAAATTACTACAACAAACTTATTATTAGAGCACTTTGTCTCGCTGTGGAGTCAACACAGAGAATTTATAGTAGTTTCAGTTATTGTCTTGTGAGTCCATTCATTCATACGAGTATATGTGACTTCTTTTAAATACGTGAAAAGCTGTTTAGAAAAGAAAAGCTAAATCATAATCCTGAAAGGAACTCTACCCCTTACACTAAAAAGTGGTATAAAAGGGAAAGGACAGTTAGCAGTGAAAAGCACTATCAGAATAAACCCGTGAGTGATTAGACACGGGAGATAGGGCACTGTGTCTAGCTTAACTAGACACATACACCACATTTTTCTTTTTTCCGGCTCCCTTGGGCTTCTACATTCCAGCCATCTTACCACTGTCTACTCACTGGGTCTTTTTCTTTCTTCTTTGACTGAAACATCTTCACAGTTTTCTTGAGTATTATGTGCCAGTTCTTTGATTTTCTTTCACAATGAGAGGGTTATTGATATCTAGTTTTAATAAACATGGTCTGTCTTTAGTGACCAGGGTTTTGAAAAGTAAAGAGTATATAGACACTGGAACACTCTCTGGTCCCTGAGAGGGACATGTCAGTATGGATCTATGGATCAGTTCAGCGCTAGACAGCTCCATGCCTCCTCAGGCAGGAAGCCCCACTTTAATATAGGTTGTGGGTAGGGCTCTTCTTTGCTCCCTAGCCTAGACCCATTCTGCCTTCCTAAAGGCAAGAAAACTCAGGCCAATGTCAAAAATGGGACCTGTAATGCCTACCTAATAGGGAAGTTGTGAAATTTCAGTCATGTGTGTATAACATTTTCCAACCCGTTGCTGAAAGAGCAGCGGCAATGTAACGTTAGTCTTGTTTCTATGGCTCTCATGACTCATTTTGCTTCAGTGATACAACAGGTAAACAAACAATGGTTGTTTATGATCGAGATAAGTTTGAGATTTGCATACGACTTAAAGAAGCAAAGAATTGTCATCTCTCTTTCCTTAACAAAAATCTTATTCAAAGGGCTCTCTATAATGACTGGGTATCAACACTTTTTCAAATCAGAGAATCTGTTTTGATTCTTTGGAAATTTCCAGTTGCTCTCTGCAGTTTCCTTATTGAAGACGGCTATCAGGCTTTCCAAGAGGGTCTTATCTGCAAGCTGCAGCAGTGACTGAGCAAGCTGCCAAACAGGTTCAGTGGGATTACACAGCTGCCTAGGAGTTTGAGGCCTGGCTGGGTGAACTCCCTACTTTCTTCTTTCAAGGCCTGCAGGCTTTGACCTGTAAATAAGTGCCTAAACAGGGTCTAATCTGTCACACAAATATGCCTTAGCAAAAGTGGGAATGCCCCTTATTACCTGGCTTAGCAACAATTCTAAGACATATATTTAGAGATGTACTTGTATGAATTGCTATACTTGAAACTATGCCTGGTATTTCTATAAACCCCCCTTAAGAGATGATACAATGATTCAAATTTTATTTATAGCAGCCAATGGGAACAAATCCCTTCCTATAACCGCAGTTCTCAACAGCAGCCCTAAAACAACAAACCAACACGTGCACTTGATGGATGCCCTTTCAGCTGAGCTCAAGTGTTCTGTTCTTGGGGACTGTGATTTACATATTTGAGACGATTTTTAGATTATTTAGAGATGGCTCTGCCTAACATAACTTATGATCTTAATGCTTCCATTAAAAAAGATTCCAATTTTTAGTGTTTTCTTGATAGCTCAGAGAACTGTTTTCAATTTGTAAAAAACAAAACAAAACAAAAAAAACAACAAACACAAAACTCTAAAACTGGAGTGATCTTTGATATTCACAATTGGAAAATAAATCTCTAGCTAAGATTTGCTCTTTTATTTCTAAAATGGAGATAGATTGGGTAACAAATTCAAGTGTTATGAAAAAATGTAAGTTATTATGAAGGCCATTGACAGATTATTTGGAGGGGAAAAAGTAATTAGAAGAGAGATTAGGATTTCCATTCAACAAACAATATATATTTTTAATATCTCCAGCAGTTAGCCCTTTCTTGTTTTTAGAGGTACTCAAATGTGCCTCAAATTTTAGTAAGATCCCCTATACACACATTTATTTGCTACGAAAAATTGAAACAGCACATCAAAAAAAAATTGTTACAATTCAAAATTTTGAAAACCAGAGAATCTAGTTAATGCACCCTGCCTTAATTATGCTCTAGCCAAACCACCCAGTGTTTTCTATTTTGCATTCCTTCCACACAAGTTACTTGCTTCTAATTCTTGATCTTGGATTTCATCTTACTGACTTAAGGCTTCGGAAACACACAGGCAATACTCAAGACCTATTAGTGCTTCTTTGGGTCAAATAAAAAAGTGGAACTGAAGTATATGGAAGTCATTCATATGCAAACTACATAGATTCCTTAGAAGTTGCTGGTGTCAAAGCAGACATAAAGAGATGCAAGAAAGAAGACATCACAGAACTTATATCCTAGGTTATCAAAATATTGGTATATAGTCTATCCTAGCATACAGTAGCTTTCCCAAGCTGCTGCATAATGACCCTAAAATTACTAGGAAGAAATAAAACAGTACCAGAATAAGGTTCATGGCTAAACGGACTCCATGTCAATATTATCAGAAAGATCTCCATGTATAGGCAATAATGACAGCTACATCTAAATCTTCTGAATCATGATTCAATCTCAATGTTCCTCTCCTGCAGGCCTTTTCCAAGCAGAGACAGGGTGGGGGATCTAATAACTTGTAACATTCTTTGCATTCTTTCTTTCAGAGCAGTTGCCAATGTCCTTACTCCACATCTCCTCCTGTAGAGTGTGCCTTGACCCAGACCCAGTCCGAGACCCTGCCAGTTCTTTCCTCTCTCCTGCTGTTGGGGTGAACATTCTGGTAGAAGGGAAGGGAATTTGGTATGGATTGAGAATCAAGTTACTAAGGTTCTTTGCTAGTACTTCTGAGACAGCTTGAGAGCCAGCTGAATCTTCTTCACTGGGTATATAAGGAGACTCCGGGGTGGAGGATGGGCTCAGCTTCTTTGGTGAGTCCATTGGAAGTCAGCACTTTCTATTAACGAAAGCCCTTATCAGGATAGCGTTCTTCTGAAGTGGAGAGAATAACAACTGGGTCATTCTACACTGCAGTCTCAGTTTATTTCTACGAATGATATAAACTATTAAAGCATTATATTCCTTAATGTGCATTTTATTGATTATTTATTAATGTTAATATTCTATAAAGCAAAAATAGAAGTTATATTTACAAGTTATTTTTAAAATATTGAACATTGAATATGTATAGCAAGGTACCTTCTCCTTTAGAGATATACTCTAATAGAACTGGATTCCCTATGGTAGAAATAGTTAACGATTCAATGTCAAACAATGACTTATTTACCCCTCCTTTTTTTTAAGACAGTCTTTTTGAAGATATTATTATTTAGAGGCTCTTATTCAAGCTGGAAGAATTTTTCAATTATTTGCTTCCATATTAGGTTTGTGATGGAGGTAGATGGCAAGTATTGTCAGGTTTTCAGATTTAAAAAATTGACACAATTTTAATATTGAGTGAACAGCTTTGAAATTTATTTTGTAACAACCTGAACCAATAGGTACCCTGATGATTTATCCTACAACAAATAACTACAAGGTTCAGAAATGAGACCATAGTATTCGCATCACACATTTCCTGCAGTGTTGTCGCTATTCCAGAAATCCTTTTTTTCTCAGTCTCAGTCTAATTTATATGTCTATGTTAAGACCACTGCCTTTTGCTTCACTCTTAACCCATTTTTTCATTCATTCATTCATTCATTCATTCATTCACTCATTTATTCCCCAACTATTGACCACAAGCCATCTTCGAGAATAGAAAAAATATTTGAGCTGAAACTTGGAGAATAATTTGGGTTCTATTTGTGCTTGTTCCCTGCTCCCATGGAGCTTACATCCTCATCAGGAAGGTAGACAGTAAACAAATAAAATATATCAATTAAAAAGATAATTACGGTTTGTGATATCTGTTATGACCAGAGAGCCTTTGTTGCAGTGACATTTGAGCTGAGACCTGAAGGTGAGCCAGAGCCAGCCATGTGTTCTCTGCAAAGAGGAATTCTTGTGCAATGTTCCTGAGCAGGAAATGGTTTGCAAGTCAGAGAAACAGAAAGGTGGCCAGTATGACTGGAGGGTGAGGGGGAGAGTGGTATGAGGTGAGGATGGAAAGGCTGGCAGAAGCCACATAGCGCAGGCCTTTATCACCTGAGGAAGAAAGTTTGGAATATATTCTATGAGCAATAAGACCCTGAAGGCTTAAGTCAGGTGAACGTGTAGGAGGAAAGTTTTCAGAGTTAAGGGTCACATGCAAAGATGTGGAGATATGAAAAAGTGCTAAAACTGTTAAAATTCAGGAAAGAGCTCTACATTAAAAATCTGTGTGGCAGTGGATATGATGATTAAATCAAACAGCTTTCTACACCAAAATTCTGTCACTAGTCAAAAATGAAATGACAGTCCCTTAAGTCTAAAGCTTTGTTTGGGGCATTGTACTATGCCAGTAGAACCAAACCCACATATATATATATACGTATATATATATACATAGATATGTGTGTGTATATATATATATATATATATATATTTCTTTTTTCTAATTTAAAAAATTTTTCAGTTACAGTTGACATTCAATATTATATTAATTTCAGGTGTGCAGCATATTGGTTAGACATTTATATAACTTACAAAGTGATTTCCCCAATAAGTCTAGTACCTACCTGACACTATACATCGTTATTACCACATTATTGACTATATTCCCTATGCTTTACTTTACATCCCCATGACCAAACCTATATTTCTGAAATCAATTCATCATGCTCAGAGGATATATTAAATGAACCAAGTAAGCAGCTTTGGTCCATTGCTAGTCTTTCAAAGGACACAGAACAATATAATTCCTTTTCTTTTCTCTGGCCACAGATAATCAGAAATCATTACTGACCTTTCGTATTTGTATTGGTGCAGAAATGTCTGTCTCTCGAAAGGGTGCAAGAGATAATTTTTGGTGAAAGTATCTATTGCTATGTGTCATAATGGTATTTCCAGGACAGAATTTTATATTTCTAGGATATTTAAGTATTTGGAGAGAAATCCTTTGTTTTTTCTAAAAACCTTTCATTAAATTATGAGTTCAATTTCAGCCTTTGCTCTTACTGTGAATTTTCTTACTGATGTTGATGAATACCTTCTCCACATCTTCCCAAAAGGAGATTTCTGGTGGCCTCTTCAGTGATAACTCATCTTCCTAATTCCCCTTCCATTCTGTCTTGACCTGTAACTGACCTCATTCACACTTTTTCTTGGGTCCTTGAGCATACCGAGTTCCTTGTGTTTCTCCAAGAGCAGTTTTGGAATGTTTGCTCAGAGAACTAGTTTATAGTTTGGCTCATTCTTTTGTTAACATAATGCTAGGGAAGGAAATCTTTGCTTCCCTTCAGCTTTGACAGGTCTTGGCAGTAACTGCTCCTTACTTCGTTGTGATTTCCATTTGGGGAAAAAGCCCTCACTTCTCTTTGCATACCCAGCCTTGCCTCAGACATTTCTCCTGATAGGATCTTAAACCTTTTCTCCCTCTTCCTTTTTACCCAGCAGCTAACCCCACATTCTTACTGAAACAGACCCCTTGGTATTTCCAAGTACATTCTGTACTTTCCCACCTCTGTGCCTTTGCTCATGCTGTTCCACTAGCTAGCGGGGAGGCAGATTGGACTCTCAGCAGTTGGTAACCAACTCAGCCTTGCTGAGGGGAAAACATCCGCTTCATTTTTCTAGATGTTTTCATTGAAGGAATGAAGAAGCAACAGAATTGGTATATGTCTAGGTAAATATAATAGACTATTCTTTTCCTCTTAAATTCTTCAAAATATGTTTGATGGTTGAAAGCAAAAATTATAACATTTTCTGATAGGTTTCAACATATCTAGATGTAAGAGATAAGACAGTTATAAAAGGAGAGGGTAAGAGAATATATATAGATATGAGAATATATATATAAGAGAATATATATAAATATATATAATATATGTATAATAATATATATATTTCTACATTCCACTTGAAATGGTAAAATACTGATTTTAAGTGGACTGTGAAAATTATATCCCTAGAGAAACCAACTATTAAAAAAAATGTATACAAAGAGAGTCAAAGTCACCATAGATAATTTAGAATGGAATACTAAAGAGTGTTCAAAAACCTAAAAGAAGGGAGAGAAAGGAAAACAGAGGGAACACACAGAAAACAAGTAATAAAATGGTAAACCTAAATTCAAATATAGAAATCATTTAATTAAATATAAATGGAATGAATAATCTTCCTTTTTAAAGAAACTCTGAAGTTTCTTTGTGGTATCATTTCTCTTCTGTCTGAATAACTTAAAAAATATATTTTTTTAGAGCAAGTCTATTGGCAATGAATTATCCTTCACCTGGGAATATTTTATTTCACCTTTATTCCTAAAGGATACCTAGGTACGTATATACATACATCTGAATTAACAGTTCTTTCTACATTTGAAAAACGTGTGCCACTTTTTTCTGATCTCCATGGCTCGATGAGAAATCTGCTGTCACTTGAATCATTGTGTGATGATAGGTGCATAATTTTTCTCTGGCTGCTTTTAAGAATTTTTCCTTTGTTGTTTTCAGCAGACTGATTATGATGTCTGGGCATGGATTTTTTTTGGCTTTGTTTGGAGTTAGCTGAATTTCTTAACTCTCTATGTTTATGTTTTTTGTCATGTTTTTAGTCATTACATCTGCAAATATTTTTTCAGCACCACACTCTTCTCTCCTGGGACTCTAATGATGTGAATCTTAGACCTTCTGTTATTAACTCACAGGCCCCTGAGGCTCTGTTCACTTTTCTAAAAATCTTTTTTCTCTGTTGCTCAACTTGGAAAATTCCTATTGATATATCTTCAAGTACACGATTCTTTCTCTGTTATCTCCAATCTTTTGAGCCTACCCTGTGAAGTTTTTTATTTTGACCTTTGTGTTTTTCATTTCTAAAATTTCTGCTTGGTTCTGTTTATTTGCTGAATCTTTCAATTTTTCCATCTGTTTTAAGAGTGTTTATAATTGTTTAAGAATTTCTTTTATAGCTGTTTTAAAGTCTTTGTCAGATAATTCTAATATCTCTGTCACCATTGTATGGGCATCTATTGATTTTCCCATACAAGTTGAAATTTTCCTAGTTCTTGGTAACCTGAGTCATTTTGGATTGTATCCTGGACATATTGGATATTATGACTCTGGATCTTATTTAAACCCTATAGAGAATATCGATTTTTTTTTTTTAATAGACAATTGAAATGACTGAGTCAAGGCTGCAAGTTTCAACCCATTTTCTATGGGCTGTGGTTCAATGTCAGCTGAGGTCTTCAAGCCTTGGCAGCACTGTTCAGATTTGTCCCATATATGGGTTATTGGGGGGTCAGCTGGGACATGGGTGGTGGTGCATTTGTTAGTTCAGTTCTCAAAATCATTGGTGCTAGTCAGGATCAGATGCACATACACATAACTCATTGGTGACTCCAGGCGCTCATAAATAATCTGTCTTAGTCTGTTCGAGCTGCTATAACAGGAATACCATAGGCTGGGTGCCTTAAACAACAGTTTATTTCTCACAGTTCTGGAGACTGGGAAGTGTAAGGTCAAGGCACTAGCAGACTTGGTGTCTGATGAGGGCCCACTTCCTGGTTCACAGATAGCTGTCTTTTTTCTGTGTATCTTGCATGGTGGAAGGGAAGGGGCGAGGGAGCTCTCTGGAGACTCTTTTATAGGGACACTTATCCCATTCATGAGGGATCCACTCTCATGACCTAATTATCACCCAAAGGCTCCACATCCTAATACCATCACACTGGGGGTTATGTTTCAACATATGAATTTGGGGGAGACATAAATATCCAGTCAGTTCATGGCACAGTCTCTCAGGTTCTTTTCAGTTCCCTGGGGCTCAGCTTAGGTCACCACGCTGAGATGTAAGTCACCTCTCTCTGCTGCATACTTCTATGACTGTGCTTGCCTCCAAGGCCAAGCAGCAGAAGGATGAAAAAAGAGGAAAAAGGCAACGGGAGGCGGGGGGGGGGGGGGGGGGGGGGGAGGGGGGGGAGGAGTTATCCCGCCCTCTTGGGCGCATAGCTCCAACATTCAGAGAAAGGTTTTCCTCCCTTAGAGTGTTAGCTGCACCATCACTGCTGCAGGACTCTGCACTTTCTATGCGCATTAGGCGTTCCCTTCCTCTTTCATGAGAGAGACTAGAGAGGGCTTCTCCTGGAGCTCTCTCTTTTGGGGGCCCCAGTGGCCACTTCCAGGTTTGAGGCAGCACTGCATTCAAGTCAAGGGATACTGGGGAGATAACAAGGTAAACTCACAGTTTGGTGGTCCTTTGAATTCTGGTCTTCCCCAATCCACCTGCTACTGTTTACTTTCCAGAGTCCTCGAATAGGTGTTGCATGCATTCTGTCCATGTTTTAGAATTAAGAGATAGAGTGTGCATTTTATCCAAAACTCTTGTTTGTCTTTTGGCTTTGCAGATGTTTTACTGTATTTGTCATGACTGCATTCTAGGAGGAACTACCTGGACCTGTGTACGTTCAGTTTTTGTTAATAACTTCTGAGCAAGAATTCTCTTGCTTCTCCCTGCCTATAGTACGTGAACCAAATATAACTGTGATTCACTTATTAAATATGCATTTACTTAATTTACTCCTGGGGTAAACAGAGACATAAAACTTCTCATACCTCCAGGCATTGAAAAGTTATGCATTGAACTTTGTTTAGGAGCTTTGTTCCCTTTTTATTTGGACAACCTTTAGGTATGTAATTATGCAGTTGCCAACTGGTGTGTATAGTAAAAAAAAGGTGTTTGGATTAATGAAATTCTTCTGCATTTAAAGAAAAACTTTTTTTTTTCCAATGTAATTTCAGAGATTCTGGTAAAAATGACATTCCCTATTGGGTCATTGAAAATTCTTATTGTAAAATAAGCTTTTACTTTTTACTTCCTCAAGACATGTTAAATCAAATACACTAGCAAATACCATGTCAACATTTATAATCAAGCATCACACTCTAAGGTAATTGTTCTGTACTACCAGAATATTATTTTAATACTACTAATGATGTTGAAATATTGAAAATCATAGTTTCCCAGAAACAACTATCCTTTATGTGAGGTTGAACTCCACTTTAATAGTAGTGGGTTTATGTGTGTGGGGGCGGGGGGAGAAGTTATATGAGATTTTATCCCACTTATTTTTGCTTTTCTATATTTTCAAGTTATCTTTGGTTTTAAAGAAATTACCCCTTTCATCAGATAAAAAATGCTTTTAAAAATGAAAGGATTTGTGTTAGAAGCTTGGAAAACTGGGCTTGGATCCTCCTCAGGCCTGAGTAACCATTACTACATGGCTTCCCCCTTCTCTGGTTGCCCTCCTGGGCTGTTACACTCATTAGCAGGACCTGCCTGATCCCAGTAGGCACTGAGTTTGGACTCTTGTAGATATGTGAGATCAAGCTGTCTTTGCATGAAGGTCTTCTTTAGTTTTTTTTCAGAGCAATGACGGAGTTTTCATAGGGTTCTGACCCCTCTGTTGTCCATCACAGTGTTGATAATGGCTCTGTTTATCATCACATTGTCGATAAAGGCTCTTATCTTAATGAAGGGATCAAGCTACCTGGCATCTCTTCTTATAAGGACACTAATTCCATCAGGCCAGGGCTCCACTCTCATAACTTAATTACCTTCCAAGAGCCCCATCTCCAGATACCGTCATATTGGGGCTTCAACATATTAAATTTGGGCAGACACAAATATTCAGTCCGTAACACCACCTGAACGTGTTTCTTGGAATCTGCCATTGCTATACTGAACAGACATTTCTGGCCTTGCCTATACTACTTCCCTCTTTCTTGTATGTGTCGTAATTGATGGGTGTACTACAATATAAAATAGCAACTCAAATGAAATTGAGATTTTTTTCTAAAGTAAAACTAAAGAAGTATTAATAGTTATATGCACTCTAACAAAAATGAGCTTTGGGAGAATAGCTGGTTTTATATAGTAAAAAAAGTCCAACGTTCTTTTCTAGATTACCTGAAATAGTTAATAAATAAGTGCTTATTTGGAGTTCTCTTTTTACATATAATTGAATAATCAGAAGATGATATTAATCAGGAGAGAGTTATGAGGAAGTTTTTGGTTTGTTTTTCCCCTAAGGTGGTTGGTTCCCTGCTTTTCCAACATGTTAGGTAATATGTAGCTCCTTACCCTGTTCCTTAGAGAAAACCCTCCAGTAAAAGAATACAAAAGGCTAAAGATGTGTTTACTTATTTCTTTCAGTGTAATTATGGATTTCCTCAGTAGTTTCTTTTAAGTGTAAGTAATGCTTTTTGGTTTTATTTACATAAAGGAACGACAAGTTTTCGTTAGGAAATGAAAGAAAGTTGTTATTTCTAAATGCTAAAAATGATTTTCTTTCTGTTTTCTTGATAGTGAAAGGTTGAGGGGGATCAGAAAAGTCTTTTTATTTAAATTCATTTGGTAATTGATAGAGAAAAGTCAACTTTAAGAAGCCACTGGTATCTATTTGTTGCACACATAGAGTTCAAATAGAAAGCTCTATTAAAAAATGAGGATGTGGTATGTAAAAGGATTTCTGACAGCAATTGCTTAGTGAAACAGCTTTAAAGTTGTTTTTATTTGCATCTCCAACCCTCTCTTAAAGGTTCTTATAAAACATTTTCTTTTTCATTGAGATTTTTTTCATGAATATTAGCTGGAAGTAGAGCTAAAGATAAAAGGTTAAAAAAAATGGTGTTCCTTTTTAAAAAATATTGAGATTTAATTTGCTTACCATAAAATTTACCATTTTTTAAATTGTACAATTCAGTGGATTCTAGTATATTTACAAGACTGTGCAACCATCACTACAGTCTAATTCTAGAACATTCTCATCACCCTAAAAGAAAGAAAGGAAAAAATTAAAAGAAACCCATTCCCTTTAGCAATCAGTCCTTATTCTCTCCTTCTCCCAGCCCCTGGTAACGACTAATCTACTTTCTGTGTCTATGCATTTGCTTATTCTGGATAGTTCATACAAATGTAATCATACAATATGTGGCCTTTGTGTCTTGCTTCTTTCACTTAGCATAGTTTTCAAGATTCATCTGTTACTTCTTTTAATCCTCTTATTAATATTCCCTGAAACAATAGCAAACTGATTTCACCACAGAGGAAGTGGAAACATATATTTGCTCTTGGGCATGAAAATCACATTCATTCACGTACATACAACTATGTATGGAGTACCTATACATGCCAGAACTATTTTACAAGGTGAGGTTATGGGATTTAACCTCAGAGCAAAGTAGTGGTGGTGTCCCATAAACAAATAAATAGACATCTAATATAATATTAAACAGTAATAAGTACAGTGAAGAAATATACTTCAAAAGAAGCGGAAGTGTCAGGGGTATCCTTTTAGATAGGGAGGTCAGGGAAGGGCTCTCTGAGGAGGTAACATTTGAAGTGAGACCTGATGGAGGGAGGAAGTCATGCAGAAACCATTTCAGGCAGAGGGAAAAGCAGATGTGAAGACTGGGAGGCAGGACTGTGTTGGACGTGTTGGAGGAACCAGGCAGCCATATGACTGTAGGGCAATGACAGGTTGGAAGGAGGGAGGTAGCCAGGCAGAGAGTTGGCCTCAGGTAGGGATAGGTCAGCTCATCTATTGTAAGAGTGGGGGGAGGTAGAATGTCAGAGAACAAATAATGCCAGCTGGTAGGTTTGGTGGTGGAAGGATGAGGAAGTTCTCGCCTGAATTTGCTCTTATCTCAGTGTAATAAAAAAAAAAAGTTATAATTGTGAGTGAGGAGTGGGTGGTGGTGTCCAAAAGTTGAGACAGACGAGAATGAGCAGGCTAAGGAAATTTCGTATCATCGTCGGGCAGCACTAAGGAACCACTGGAAGTTTGTGATGTGTTTTTTCTCCAGCCACATTAAGCCGCCCATGTGTCCATGCAAACTAATGTGGGGAAAGTTAGTCTGAACCAGAGCTGAAGTTATGGCCAGTGGGTAGGACAATGGGTAAGAGGGACAAGGCAATTAAGGAGGCATCCTCAGGATCTATGAGGACCCTGCAATCTAAACTGGAAAACATGGAAGAAAGGACAGAAGGGCAGTAATAGACTGGAGGGATGGCGGGATCAAAGTGTTGTTGGAGTTTGGGTGCTGGAGGGAGTCGGCTGGAAAATAAGAACCAGTGTCTGGAGAGTGTGCAGTTATTGGTTATGAGAATGTCTAATGTATGGCTCTGGAATTGGGTGGTTGAGGTGAGTGGAGGAAAAGAGGAGTTCAAGGAAATAATAAGCCAGGGTATCAGGACCCTTTTTGTGAATAATGAAATCACCAAGAATGATGACAAGAAAAATGGCACAGAGATAGTGAAGCAGATGGTAGAATGAATGAAAGGGAAGTTGACAGATGACTACAAAAGGCAGAGGCAGCAGGTGGGATAGTTTAATGCCGTGTATTTTTTTTTTAACTGGATTTTTAGAAAGAAAGAATAATTATTTGGAATTGGCAAAGATGAACAAGAGCTTACCATGATAAGTGGTTTGGGGGGCATGATGGATCAAGTTAGGATTTGAACTAGTTCAATCTGATTTCAAATCCATCATACCACCTGAGATTTGGATTGGGATTAAAGTTCTTGGATCTAGATTCCAATATTCTCTTGCCATTCCTGCAGTGTAAACCATTTGGCTGCCCTCAGAGTTGTGTTACTTTAAACAGTTGACAGGATATATTTTAAAAGTCTGACTCCTTTTAAAATAAAAAAATATATTATGGAAAATTTCAAACATGTACAGAAGTAGAGGCACTAGTATAATAACCCCCATGTACGCATCACCTAGTTTCCACAATTATAAACCTAAAGCTCATCTTCATTTTTCTACATCCCCAATCTTTTTCCCCAATTATTTTGAAACAAATCTCTGATTGCATATCATTTTATCAGTACTTCAGTATTTACGTCTAAAGGATAAAGAACTATTGTTTAATTACAACTAAAATTACAGTTTTTCAGTATCATCAAATATCTAGTCAGCGTTCAGACCTCCTTGATTGGGTCATAATTATTTTTAAACAGAAATTTGTTTAAATCAGGCTCTAAGGAAAGTCCATAGATTGCTAATAAGTTGAAGAAACTGGATCTTCTGACCTTCCCCCCCTCCCCCATAGTCTGGATTTGCTTATTGCACTCCCGTGGTGTTATTTAATGTGCTCCTCTGTTCTCTGTAATTCCTGGAAATTGGTAATTAGCTCTTGAGGCTGATCAGACTCGGGTTCATTTTTTGGTTAGGAATACTTCATAGGTAGTGGTGTGTGCTTGATCAGAGAGGCCATATACCATCAGATTGTCTTTCACTCTTTGTGATGTTATTAGCCATTGGCAGTTTTTGCCTATATCCACTATTAGAGTCATTACATCATTAAGGTGCAAAACAGTGATATTCTATCAAATTTTTTATTAGATTGACAATTCTTGACAGAGAGCAACTTCCCTTCATCAACCATGGGTACAAGTCATTTAGGAAAGAGGCTAGACCATCAGTTCACTTTTGAAAGAGGCTTATCTGAGAGCTCCTGTGGTTTTAAGGATGTGTATATTTTGCCTTTAAAGTATTTAATTGTAGCTTGTCCTACTTTTAAAATTAGACTACATTTACAGGATGTAGTTTCACATTGTGGCTTAAATATGAATAGATTTACCGTTAAATGGGAATATATTATAGGATTTAATTCTAACACCCTTGAAGAGGACTGTGCTGAGAGCATTCAGAGGTTCAACAAGCAGCTTTCCAATGTTCAGCTGCATTTCACAAAAGCTCATAAAATATTAAACTCTTTTCTGATAGGTGACCAACTAACTAATCTATAAAAACAAAGGTTCAAGTCAGGGCAAGTGCTATTATAACAAGTGTCTATTCTCTTTTTCTATTCAAGGAAATGTGCCAGGGGTATAGTGGCTTTGGAATCAGATAGAGAGGATTTGAATTCCCCTTCACTTATTATAGTGACCTTGAGCAAGTTACTCTCTATATTATAAATATATAATAAGAGAATCTGAAATATCAGTGAATATCCCAAACATTATACATTTCTTCAAAGTTAAAAAATAAATATGCCATTAGCAAAAGCCTCCTTTTTAATCACTTTGGTTAGGGGTGGGGTTGAGGTAAGGAATGTTGCCTATGGCCAAATATTGCTAATTATAACAATAATAACAGTAAAAATTGCTATATTGAGAACATGCCATCTTTGATTCTCAGGGCAGTGGTAATGTAGTCAGCTTTAGGCTGAAGCACTGAAGCACTTTTTACTCAATATTGATGGAACTGCATGGCAGACCAGGGAGGTCTACCCCAGAGGATGGGTCCCTAGAAGGCAGTTTAGACAAAATTGGACATTTGCAAAGTGAAACTTGCAGTTGGCTTTACTAAGAGTACAATGGAAGACTGAGCAGCAGTGAGACACAAATGCCCTCTAATTGCCTAGAAAATAACCGTAACATACCTAGACATTTTCCTTCTATTACTGTTAAACTTAGCCCTCTGCCTGAACCTGCCCTCCCTCCCCTACCCCCTTCTCCCAGATTGAGTCAATACTGCCCCATCTCTATCCAGTTTGGCTCCCTGCCTTACTGGAGCGGTGTTATCCCAACGTTGTTTCATCTTTTGTGACAGTGCCAACACATAATTGTTAATTCATGGGGAGTTAAAATGATTTCCAAGTCAGTGAGAAACAAGTACAAACACTGGAAAATGTATCCCCACCCCCTAATCTTCAGAGGAATCTGTCGATTAGAAACATGAAAATTGAGCGAACTGGGGGAATAGGGTATAAATTGTTAAAACACAAAAAGGATTTTACAAAGCAGTTTATGTTCATATCTTGTCATTGCCTTAATCATATATATATAATGTAAGTTCTGTGGGCATTGTCTTCTTAGAATGACATTTTAATAAGTTATTTATTGAAGCATACATACAAAAAAAGTGGGATTCGCATTTTTAAGGTCATTAAGTAGTGTCACTTAGCCATGGCTGCCAGATTAACTTCTGTTGTAACCCCACATACTTCTTAAAACTTGTGAATTTATGCCACAGAACATTCCCAGCTTTAAAGTGGCATTAAGTTCAGCTGTGCTGTGCAGCGTCAGACTTAGCTCTGAGTCATGCCTAGAAGATACACAGTACTTGACATTGGCCAGTAGGTTTTAGAACTCCTGAGCTCAACAGGTTGACCAGTTGAATTAAGAATGAAGTTCAGGGGCCGGTGGCTCAGGCGGTTAGAGCTCTGTGCTCCTAACTCCGAAGGCTGCCAGTTCGATTCCCACATGGGCCAGTGGGCTCTCAACCACAAGGTTGCCAGTTCCACTCGCACAAAGGATGGTGAGCTGTGCCCCCTGCAACTAGCAACGGCAACTGGACCTGGAGCTGAGCTGCGCCCTCCACAACTAAGACTGAAAGGACAACAACTTGACTTGGAAAAAAAGGCCTGGAAGTACACACTGTTCCCCAATAAAGTCCTGTTCCCCCTCCCCAATAAAATATTAAAAAAAAAAAAAAATGAAGTTCAACCTAGACCTTCAAGGTTATATTTTTCTATTCATTTTTCCATATATATATGCAATTTATGTTATCCTTAACAACTATGTTAACCACAAAGAATAAGAAGATTTTGCAACCAAGAGTTGGAATGGAAACAATTTCTGAGATAGAGATCAAATTGTGTTTATAGATACCACTACTGGCAAATTTACTCTCAGTCATTTCCTGTGGGAATATTTCACTGGGACCTAATTTTATGATTTGACTGTTTATTAAATAGCCTTGGTTCCATGGAATAAAAATAGTGTATAACTATAAATAGTAATGTACGCAAATTATAGTGTAACATTTCATGGTGTTTTCCTAGATGAGAATTAAGATAATTGAACAAACTGTATTCTAACGCATCACTGAAAGAATTTTAAAACAACACTAAACAACAGTATGGTCTAGTGGAGAGTTAGGCAATCGACTGGAAATTAAAGCCATTTCTTTCCTTTAAACTTAACATTGATTAAAAAATATTTTTTCATCATGTCCAGTATATAAGATACTATACTTACACTCTGTGGAGAATACACAAGTAAATTATAAATAGTTTCTGCTCTTAAGGAGTTTATGCATTTTCTTGTAGGGGAGATAGGGCATGTCTTGTATAAAACAAAGAACAACACATATACTATGTGTGGGTATGAATAAAGTATTATTGGGGTTTGGAAGAATGGAAGATCGTGCCCATCTGGGCAATCAGAGGTGACTTCATAGAGAAGGCAGTTGGGTGGAGTCTTAAAGTGTAAGATTTCTGCAAATAGAGATGCAGGTAAAAATATTCCAGCAGGCAGAGACCATATTAACAAAAGTAGTATAGATCAAAGCACATTTAGAGACTGGAGCATTTGACTGGTGGGGAAAGAAAAAGAATTTACACAGAGAAATATAGCTGGAAAGGGTGGGTAAGTTAGATCTAAATTCTCTTATTGTTATGCAAGCATTTATTCAACAAATATTTCCTGGGTATTTACTATGTGTGAGTACTGTGCTAGGAGTTAGGAGTACATTCACGAGCTATGCAAAGGCCCTTTCTCATATGTAAACACTAAAAAATGTTAACTGAAATCAGGGATGATGGCAACACTTGATTACAACACGAGGTACTTTAGTTTTAATTGGTATTTTTAAAAAACATTGTTTCTCAATTTCAATCCAACTGTTCCTCAGCCCAGTTGTAAAAAAAATGAAGTGCTATTTGGGTGATGGAGGGGGCACTACATTTGGGCTCCATTTTACAAGTTTTGGTTGCTGTCAGAATTAATTCTGTTAGCATGCACTGACTGAAAAAAAAAAAAAAGAAAAAAGAACTTTAAAGAGAGACATCAGTGTTGATTTTTGTTGTTGTTGTTGGACAAAAGGATTCTTCTTCATTGGAAAGGAATCGCTGCAAATTTCCTTTAAACAGCTAGCTCATTGTGCAACTAAAATGATTCGGAACGTTTCTAGAACACATGGTACTAAATGAGATACACCTGCACACATACTTTGTCCATCAAAGCAATCTTTGTTTTCCCTCAAGCTAGGGCTTGCTATACTAGACACGCCTCGTGCCATGGCGGTGATGGGTGGTGACAGCGATGCGTGGCAGCCAGGAGGGCACTTTCCCTTTCTGTGTCCCTCACTCAAACTTTGCAGCCTGCAGCCCAGACTCACCTTCCCGCTAGTTCTTCCTCCCGCCTCTACTCTCACCGCAACCCCACGCTCGGTGCGCTCGCTTCCGTCCCCCCGTCTCCCTTAGCTCACTGTCACCCAGCTCCCCGCCAGACCCTCCGTCTGCCCCTCGCCTCCCGCGCCCGGGGACGCAGCCCGCAGCCCGCAGCCCGCGCGCCCCATCGCCCGTCGCCCCGGGGGCTTCGGGGCATGCGCTGTGCGGCGCCGCCGCCCTCCCCCCCCTTCCCGCGGCAGAGTTATGCCAAGTATGCGAGCAGCCCGCGAGGGCCCGCGGCCGGTCATGGGGAGCCGCCGCCGCCTCCGCGAGCGCCGCCTGCTCCCGAGCGGGGCTCCGAGCACTCCCCGCGGCGGGGGCGAGCCCGCCTCCTGAGCTGCAGGGGATGGCGGACCCCCTGAGGAGGACGCTGTCCAGGCTCCGGGGGAGGCCAGGTCCCCGCGCAGCCGGGGGACTCGGGCTCCGGGCGGCCTCCCCCACCGCCGAGGGGGACCCCCGGGGTGCTCCGGGCGCGCCTCCCCGCCGGCACGCGGACGGAGCCCCGCCGAGCCCTCCGGCGCGGGGTCCCGAGGCGCGGGTCCCCGGCGGGCGTCCGGAGCAGTCGGGGGCGCTGGGGCCGCAGCTGCGAGGCGGGAAGGAGGCCCCCGCTCGGAGCCCCGGGCTCCCTCGCGCCCCCGCGCACGCCCCGCGGGACTCCGAGGGCAGCGCAGAGGACGACGACGACGACGGGGACGGCGCGGACTACTACGAGAACCTGCCCGGCGGCTCCCGCGGCGCGGCGGGGCCCGAGGGGGCGGGGGCGGAGCGGTGGCCCCCGCCTCCCCCGGCGGCGGGCTCCTCCCCGGGGGCGGAGGGCGGCCGCCTGGAGACGGGCAGGCTGCAGACCCAGTTGCGAGAGGCCTATTATCTGCTGATCCAGGCCATGCACGACCTGCCCCCTGACTCCGGCGCGCGGCGGGGCTGGGCGGATCGCGGCTGCCCGGAGGGAGCCGGGGCTCTGAGCCAGCCCACCTCCCCCTGCGGCTCTGCGGACTGTGCAGCCTGCCCCCGCCACTGGGCGCGGGGAGGCGGGGGCCGCCCTTGGCGGCAGGTGTCCCCGCCCCGGTCGCCTCCGAGGGAGTCAGGGGGAGGCCGCCTGCGGACTCCTCGGATGCGGCTGTCCTGCAGCAGAAGCCTCGAGAGCCTCCGGGTGAGTGCCAAGCCGCCTCCCTTGCAGCGGTGGCCGAGCGACAGCTGGATCAGGTGCAGTGCGCGCGGGGACCTGGACGAACCCCCGCCACGTGGAGGCGGGATGGACGGCTGGAGCCGAGGCAGCGTCCCGGCCGCGGCCCCCTCCGGCCTCCAGGCTCCCGATGCCAAGGACCCCCGCCGCTCCCCGGGAAGCACTTTCCGAGATCCTGCGGGCCCCCCTGTGATATGCAGCGGCAAAGAAGGCCAGGAGGGGCTCCCCTTCCTCAGGCCGCCCGCGGTGACAGTCAAGAAGCTGCAGAAGTGGATGTACAAAGGACGCCTGCTGTCCCTGGGAATGAAGGGTCGCTCCGGTGGGCCATCCCCCAAAGTCACGGGAGCGCAGGCCACCTCTCCAAATTTGGGCGGGTTGAAAATGCGTGAAAGCCAAGTCCTCTCGGTGCCTCCCGACGAAAGAATTACGCTGACAGGTAGAATACTTTGCAATCCAAATACTAACACCTCGAGCCTTAATGTTTATTAACTGAGCTTCTGTCTTAAGAGGAAGAATAAGGTCTGTTTTCGCAGACAGGTACAGGTACGTGCCAGTGCCAAAGTAAGTGTCATGTAAGTGGCAGCTTAATGCGATTTCGAGGTTACTTAGTAAAATGCATTCATTCGTTTTGCTTTCTTTTCTTTTTTAAGACAGTGGCATGAGGAACTTGGGGGTTTTGCTTTTTTTCCTTCTCTACGAACCTTTGTGCCTACACCTAAGCACAACAGTGAGTAAAGGTTAAGTTCACTACAGACTTTTAGTACGTTTAGGGTTGGGCGGTGCTTCCTTCATTTTTATTCTTTGTAGCTTTAGGCAAATCATAGACTTTTGTGGAGTTTGTGCATTTGAATTTGATCCAACGGGCTTCATAGCTGTCATTTTACTCATTACACCGTTCTTTCCCCTCCTCTCCCAGGCGCGTGTGCCATGCACACAGACACATACAACCAAAAACCAAAACCAAACCAAACCAAACAAACTACCGTAGTAAAATTTCTCTTTAGTCAGGTAGGATTTCACCTACTTCTCTCCACCTTTCCCTCCCCTAACGTTCCCACAAAAAAACCCAACAAAGCAAGTAATCTTTTTATTGTGGAAAAACAAGGGCACTAGTATTTTAATCAAAATAAGAAAGTGTAGACATTTACAGTCATTTTACTTGAGTATACTTATCCTTATAATAGGATTTTGCTGCCTATTTTGTATGTGTGTGTTTTTTTATTTTCACTGAAGGTTTAGGTTATCAATACTAGAAATCTCTTAATTATGTTGTAAATAGCAAATCTTCTCTTCTGAAAGAAGTATGATACCTTCAGACTGAGCCAAAACCATGATCTTTTGAATCCTAAATATAAAGACTTTTAGTTAACATAATAACATATTATCAGTAATGATTTTAAAAAATATTAAATGCTGAAATGTAAAAAGTTCACAGTACTTGGCAGTTTCTCAGGTAAAAATGACAACTCCTACAGGACTGGGTTTATACACATTAACTTTGTTTAACCAATAAACATAAACCGGTCGGGAGAAACAAGAGTTCAGAAAGCTACTAATCGCACGATGAGAACAAATCAAATGATTCATTTAAAATGTATAGAAACTTGAAAAGTTTTATTGAATCTATAAATCTCTAATCCACACCTGTCAAAAATTTCCCCTCAAATTTATTCCATTTCACTTGAGTAAAAGGATAGTAGAATGTAATATTTTTGTCAAGAGAGGTGTACTTTATGCTAAGTTCAAATTAAAATATGCATTTCCAGGAGTAAAGTATTTGTAATCATTTATTACATTTTATTGCCATGATAGCTCCTCTGATTTTGTTTGGTTCAGTTAACTCTTTTAACACAGTTAAATTTCAGCTATAACAAAAATCTGTATAAAACTTCCAAGTATTTTTTAATGCTTTGTTGCAAGGGTTAAATATTTACCATTTGATGACTTTTAATGCTTTCAGTTATAGTGTAAACATTCCAGGATTTTAAGAGCAATAATGAATGTAGTAATGTTTAAGAATGAATTTATTGATTTTTTTCCATCAAGAAACTAAATGAAACTAATTATTAAAAAATTGAAATGAAATATTAGAATTACTATGTGATAATATTTTTAGGTATTTTACAAGAAATCTAAGCACAAACAATCTGGTTTAAACAACTTTCTCAGATGTTACTTCCTTTCAAATCATCATTTCGTCTTTTAGGAAAGATAAAAATAATTTGTGCAATGTTATTATATCTAGTATAGATTTGGAGAGTTCATTTTTTTTTTTTATAACTTTTTCATGAAGGTTAGTTGAAGGTATTAAAACCATTTTGGATACTTTATGTGGTTTGCATATAATCTTTATCATCACCCCACCCCTTGCCCCCCCATGCAGGTATGACAACTCATTTAACAACAACCAAAGAAACAGAGATTAACTAGTTTGCCCAAGGTCTCTCAATCTCGTATATGGTTTGTATATGCTAGTATACGGATTCAAACTCAGGTCTTTATGACTCTAAAATCCCTATTTATATAAGGTCAAAGAGACTCTAAAGTTCTTTAGAGGTTTGATTCAATTCTGTTAAATTGCTTAGATTGAGGACATGGATGGAATTTCAACAAGGTTTAGAGGGGTGACTTCCACAAAGTTGTAAAGAAGATGGAATTCTAGAATAGATTTTAAGACTTTTTAAAAATCAACTGCTGTATACATTTTAAACCTTTGCCTTTAAATGTTTACTTAGTTCAAATGATGTTACTTGGATTCTACTTTTAAATCATGTTTTCTAAAAAATTAATTGGGCAGGTCAGATAAATATCCTAAAAGGTTTAAACCCATTTTTCTATAAAGTATTACTTATGAATATATTTTCTTTAAAAATAAAGTTATGGTTAGAATTTATAACAGAATAACAACATAATGGGGTAGAGATCTCTAACCTATATAGGTATTTTGGAAATTCTTTAGACCATATGACAAATGGAAGGCAAAATGATTTTCTATTTTGACTTCTGGCTCTTACTCGGAACCACTAAAACTTTTGATAGTATAATAATGCCAATGTTTTGATGCAGTTGGGTATGTAGTGTTCACAGATTGGCCAATTTGTTCCTAATTGAGATGATTATTTAAGAAATCTAAAGTGATTACACATGGTAAATATTGTCAAGTTTCTGCAAGCCTTAAGATTAAGAAGGAATTTTAATCTATTTGCCAACTATACTTCATTACAAATCTTTATAAATAAGTTTTAATTAGCATATAGTACTCAGAAATAAATTTAAAAGCACCAGCATGAACTATTTTGTTATTTTACTGCTTTAGAAAATAATTTGGATTTAACTCTACTTTTCTTGTTCCATGATCTGTGAAAGAAAAAATTTAGGACATATAACTTGTTGATATTTTGTCTAATATCTTTAGACAGTTCTTTTAAAATAGTATTAATTAGCTGATATGATCTTGTGCATTATATCTTAAAGTGAAGTTGACACATTGTTTTTTTAAGTTGACACTTTTAATGCAAATTTCCATCTATTCTTTTTCTCTAAAGTATTTATGGTAATATCTCTAATTTCTTACCTATATGAGATATATTATCTTTATGAATTTTTTCCAATAAATTATTTTATGCATTAGCCCTTTCAAGATTAGTAACTGTAAGCATATAATTTTTGACTATCTTCTAGCTTTAAATCCCTCTGTGAGAAATTCTGCCATTGTGGCCCTAGAAGCAAGTCCATTTTTTTGTTTTCTTGTGTGTGTTTTTTTGCAGGGGTGGAAAGGTAGGGGGGAATTGTGCCACAGAACATTGGAGGTGCTGCGGGTAGGAAAACTCTGACAATTACAAATTCAGCAGAAAGTCATGTGTTGATTTCAAAGTCCTACATTGCTAAGTGGTGTTTATATTTTGAGAATCACTAAGGATATTTGCCATTCTGTGTGTGTGGTTCACAGTTATAGAGCTCCTACAGGGCTCTTCAAGTTTAAAGTTTGTATGAATTCCCTGAAAGTCTTGTTAAAATACAGGTTTAATATGTGTGGGGGTGGGACACCTGAGATTCTGCATTTTAACAAACTCCCAGTAAGGATGTTGCCATTTGGTACACTAAGTAGTAAGCTTCTAGAATTATCAGTCTCCCCAAACACCTATCTTGATACATTTGTTAAAGTTTTGAAAAAGCATTATACTTTATTCTGATACTTGATACTAATCCCTATTAGAGAAAAGCACTTGAGCTCTTTCTGCTTTAGTTTTGTACCGCATGAATTTATACTTAGTACTTATATATGACAAGTTTAAGCAATTTTCTCCATATTGGTCTCATCTTGCATCAATTAAATAGATTTTGGAATCTACAAGAAAGGATATAGTATAATGTCTAACAGAACAGAGATTCTGGGTTTCTGAGCAGATCCGCCACTTCAGGGTTTGACCCTGGACAAGTTACCCAACCCTGCAGAGCCTCAGTCCTCAGGCTGCTGTGAGGATGAAAAGAGATAATCCATTTGGTACCATGCCTGCTGCTGAGCTGTTATCAAGAGAAAGGCAAGCAGGCTTTGTGAGAATACTGTCTTGCCCCAGATCATTAGAATTCTGGATGGAGAGTGAAATGATCAGAGGTTGAGGAGCACTGCCGTGAGGAGCACTGGGAACTGAGCTGGAGTGTACCCTGTTAGGGGCGCTGTTTATTCTACTCATCTTTTCTTTGTGCTTCTTTTTTCTTGCTCCTCCTCATTACTTTTGTGGAACTGAAAACAGTCTTGATGTTTTCTTTACTTTCCTGTCCCCAAAGCTAACACACAGCCTGTTTCTTAGGGTTTTTTTTTTTTTTTTTTTATTGTTAGTCACAAGGAAGGAAAAATAAAGGATAGAAAAAGCATTTCTCTCCTTTTCATTGTACCACTTTCCCATTTAGATTTATCTGGGGAAAAAATGTGTATACACACACACACACACACACACACACACATCCCAAAGGCTAAGGCTTAAGTTTACTCTAGTAATTTCTTCTGGCTGCCTGACTTGAGTCAATAAGCAGTGCTGCTTATTTTTAAACTCGAATGCTATGTTCATAACAATACTTTTACTCAGGATTTTTTAATAAAGAGAAGTAAGGAAAAGCAACAGAGTTTGTTTCTGTAGTAGAAATTTTAAAATGATGCAAAGATATCTGTAAATATTGTACATTTCAATGCGGATTGAAATACATAATTTCTCAAAAAGTTTGCTGATGATTTTGAGCTGGGGTACTAGTTCAGTCATAGTAAGTCATCTAGATTTATTATGAAATAATAGTTAAGAACACAAAATTGGCTTGAGTAGTTCACCACTATGTAGATATTTTTCTGAGAAGAAAATATTAATTGCCACTTCTGCATTCTCTTATAGGTATTTAAAGTAAAATGACTTTAATTAAAATTCAATTATAACATAACGTGTATTTGCAAGAGAATAAAATCTTTTTTGCCTTGTAACTTTGCACACTTATTTTTATAGTTTTTACTTGTGCTTTATGTTTTTTAGCATATATATGTGTTCTGAAGCTAAAGATAACTTTTAAGTTTATGCCAATAGGTTTAACATTAATTTTAGCATAAGCAGGGAGTGAAGGGAAGATTGCAAATACTTTTTCCTTTCTGTGTAATGGACATTCATATGCATCCATTTAATTAACTGAGATACAAATGAAATGGTTTAAATTATTTATAAATACTCATAATTGCTCAAGTAAAATTTGTTATCCTGAACACTGTGTTGCTTATATTTAGTTTTAATAACTAAATGTGGCCTTTATCAGAATTTAGAGTAATGTTATCTAAATTTAAACTTCAGCATCACGTATTGTGAATTATTCAGCAATAGCAATCAAACTATTTAGTTTCAAGTTTTTATAGTTTATGGTTTCATGAAAAATAATTGCGTCTCACGGTGTAATTATTCCTTTTAATATTACACATTCATTAAATGCTTATATCAGTAGAAGTATCAAGTTTGCTTAAATACGGGATGCTGGTAGCTTTATTTTTCTCATTGCAGTTCCTTGGAATGTAGTACAAGTAGCAGCGTGTTTATAGTGTATGTCAAAAACTCCAATAGGACTCAAAATCATGTCAAACGATATAAAATTTTGCATGTTTTTAGAGACATCTGAGAAAAACGTAAAGTGAGATGTGTGGCTCATAGCTACCATGAGTTATACGAGTATAACTGTACTTTGTGCTTCAATTTTATGATGGTGTCAGAACTACATATAAAATATCCTGTGAAGGTCTGAAATGCTATTAAATCATATGGGATTTGGGCTTAGATGTGAAATAGATCTATATTTTAGTGCAGTCAGCATAAGGATATAGTCACTGAAAGCCCAGAAGCCCCAGTGATTCTTGAGTATGTGTTGATTTTCAGTTCTGAATTTTAAGTGTAAGGGAGACAGAACCAAAGAAAGAGTCTTGAATCTTCAGGTTTTTGTGATTTAAATTAAACTAAACCAATTCAAGTTATTTACTGAACGTGTTTGCATATTAAATTCTGGAAGTTGGAGATGACTATCCCTTCCAGTAGCCCAGGTGTACTACTACAAACTTGGGAATCAGGGAAGTTTGTGAGTGGTGCCTCTTCCATTTACCAACTAGCTGATCTTGGGCAGGTTGGTTGACTTTTTTGAATAGTACTATATAGTTTTCTAACATTATCGCACTTAATCTTTCCAGCAGCCACCCTATAAGGCTCTGGGTTGATATTATCACCATGCTGAGGGAGGGTTGCCTATTTCCCTCCTTTCAGCGGTAGTGTAGTGCCAGGGAGACTGGTGAGAGCATGGGTTTTAGGATTAGACAGGCTTACCTTTGCATTCTAGGGCTAGCACCTTGACCATATTCCTCATATATTTTGTGAGGCTCATGGAAATAACCATACCTATGTCATAAGATCGTTGTGAAAGTTAAATGAGGTTAAGGACTTTCTTACTGCTTTATCTCTTGCACTTGGCACATAATAGGCACTCAATAAATGTGTTGAGTAAATAAATGTCTGGTGTAGTAAGTTATTCATGGGAGGTTTGTTCCCTTCTAATTCCTACTCTGTTCATGCCTCTGGAACTAATTGAACTTGAAACCCTATTTGTTTATGGTTTAAAATTATTTGTTTATTTATTTGTTTATCATTAATCTGTTTGGTTGGGTAATCTTTACGATTAAAAAATGACAAATTTACATTTTTAAAGAATTTTTTCAGTTGAAGGGAGGTTACGTACCACCGTCATTATACGCAAACCTAATCTTTTGGTTGTTAATAAATTTCACATAGTTTAGTGTGTTTTTATCAGTGTCTGTTATTAGACTGTTATATTTTACTTGCAGTAATACTAAGATGAATCAACATATTCACATTCAAATGAGCATAAGAACACAATTGCATAATTTACAAACCTGGCATGACTTTAAATTTTTAGATACATGGTTTTGTTTTAATTGTGTACAGTGAATTCTTATTATGATGGATATATATTTAACATATTAATTGTCAGTAAAGCCTGCTTTATGCAACTCTTTGGAAGTACAACAATTTTTCTTCTTCATATGGAATTAATGTTATATATACACTTTTAGAGTCTTATCGCATCATGTTAGCATGTACATATATCTAGTTATTTGATGTTCCCCATTGGACTATGAATTCCTAGGGCGGGGACTTTTTTGTTTTTCTTGCTGCTTAAGTTTGTGCCTGGCCAATAATAACAGCTGTGTTGTGCTCACTGTGAGACAGTATACTTGGTTCTAATCTGGGGCCTTCTTAAGGGATTTTTATTTTTATTTTGGCTTAGGTAGTTATAATTTATACTCTTCATAAGATGCTGCATTATATGGTTAGCAATCAAATGTTGAAATCTTAATTATCAGTAAGGCATTTACTAATGAGTAATGCTCACTTATTTTGAAAGATTTATTCAAAGTTAATCTTCATAAAAGTAGGAATATTACTTTTGGTTTTTTTTTTAAGATTTTTCGTCCTTGTAGTGAGTTGAAAATATTCAAATGTTAATTAAAGGCATACTGTGTACAAACCATTCTATGTAAGCTTTTTATAAATTATGTTTTCCTTAGGGTAAAGTTTTGTTAGCACTGTCATGTTTATAAAGGCAATCTCAGAGTTTGTCTATCCTTTTTCTATGACACTAATACTCACAGTCTGATTTTTAAATAATAGAAATGATTTTTAGGTAGAAAATCCTAAATTTTCTTGTTCAGTTTTAGTTTCTGAATGTGATTAATATTACTTTTCTTTCTTTTTATCTTTTAAAAAATAGTATTTAAATAGTCTCAAGGGACATGTTTTTCTTGGTATACCAGCCATTATATTCTACCTTCTTTTTTTCTTTAAAACAGATTTATTTGAAAATGTTTATGGTTCTACGATGAAGAGAAGAGAACTTGAAAATCTGAAGGGTAATATTGGGCTCAGAGGTCGTAAGCCACTGAACAGCATCACCGTGTCAAAGAAACGCAATTGGCTGTATCAGAGCCCTCTGAGATCTTTTAATTTGGAAGAAGAAAATAAGAAATGCCAAGATGTAAGTCATTTATCCATCTCACCTGTTTCTCTGCCTAAACATCAGCTATCACAACCTCTTAGACCATCTGAAGAATATTGCACGTGTGTGGTGTGTACTGCTGCAGATTCTTCATTATCAAGAAACTGTTCTTTAGACCTCAGTGAGGAAAATGATGCGGATGACGAAGGGGAAATATGGTACAACCCCATTCCCGAGGAGGACGACCTGGGCATGGCACATTCTTTGAGTTTCCGTGAGGCAAACTCTGCTGTTCTGAAGTTTCCTGCTGTCAGTTTGAGAGTACCATCTAGTAGTGACCTAATGAAAGCCGAGCAGCGTCCTGAAGACTTGCTGTGCTCTTCTGAGCACACAGGCAATGTTCAGAGCACACAGTCAAATGAAATGAATCCTGTAGATTCTATCCATTCCACAGAGTTGGTGCAACAGTATAAGCAAAAGGTTGGACACAAGACACAAGAAGGTATAATGGTGGAGGACAGTCCCATGTTGAAATCTCCTTTTACAGGTAAGGATGAGCATACAGCTGCCTTTTCTTTCTTCTTCCATTTTTTCAATTCTTGGCGGTAGCTGAAACTAAATATAGATGTCTGTTGTGGCCATGTACTTTTCCTTGCTAAGTGAATGCATTTTCATGACAATAAACTCAAAAAGGTTTATAAATATTTTTATATACATGGTGGTTGATTATGTTCATCAGACTTGGTTTTGTAATCTGATGTGCTTTTAGTGTGTCGATCTTTTGAGACAGTAATTATTCTTTTAGTTGAAAGAATGGAATCATGGGGACTAGAAGAGAAAGCTATATTCTTTATTTAAATCTCATTTTGCTTCATTCATGCAATCATTCATTCATCCATTCATCCATCCATACCTAGCATGGCCACAGCTGAAAATTTGTATTTTCAGTAGTCATTAGTTTGCACTTTTATGCCTATGTTTCCCCGTGAACAAAGGAAGGGGAGAAAAGGAAATAAAAGGTAGAAGTAAAGACCTTGCAAATAGGTTCTACAATGGATATGGAATCCAGAAAGGAAATAATTGAAGTTTGATACATATTAGATTAGATTGAACCATATGAAATCGCTGATATTCAACCATTTTTCATCTGCAAAAAACCCCAATATTTTATATAGTTTAACCTAATGGTTTCATACTTCCTTGATTGCCTTTGATTTTCTGATGTGCTTCTTTTCAAATTTAGTGACAGCTACACTACCCGGGAAACAGAGCATAAGGCATGTTTAGTTGCAAATATCAAATGTTGACTAGAAAACAATTCTGTTTTATATCATCATTTTAATTTATAAGATTTCAAATGGTACAGAATATTCAAAGATGTGAGGTGTAGCAGATGCAGTCAGTAACTCATCCATATCACTTGGGTTTTATTACTTATTTAAATGGGGGCAGCCTGCTTCTTCTAACCATCAGTATCTGCATCTGTGCTTGAGGCTCTCTCTGAAGTGTTGGGGAGTCTCTGCAGGACACCCTGAGAATGCCCCTTAACAAGTGCTGACAGGGAGGTGGCGTAGGACTACCTCACTCCCTCCTTCCTTGGATGGCAAATAGTGATGGGTATGGAATGGGGCAGGAAAGGCAACAGGGCATAAGGATGAGAGCAAAGTTAGAAAGTCAGTGTCTGTAAAGTGTTATACACTTTAACTTAAGTTATTGTCTTTAAATATTATTTTTGTCTGTTTGTGGCAAATTGTGAGCCTGGAAAGGCTGACAGACATTGTAAAAAGTACAGTAGAACTGTCATTTATCTCCTTTCTTAGTGTCTTTCTTCCCTTTAACATAATATTAAAACATAATAAGCACAATCCCAAATTGACCAAAGGAAATATTTAGAGAGTTTATTTATATGCCATCTTTTTTGTTTTAGTTTGATTAGAAAAGTTGCCTAAAGTGACCTGTTTTCTTGAACAATATTGCCAGGAGGAGGTTGAGAAGTAGGCAAAGAGAATGGTTGAATTTCAAAATAAATTTTTATCAAGGAATAGGAAAGCTGATGTATCTGAATATGAATGACAATTTTTTAATTATCTTACCCCAATTATGATTTGTTTTTTGCTTATTAACTTCTAGATGTCTATGTGTTTTTTATATAGTTGCAATCATAGTGGACTATTTTTGGTTTCTGTTATTTTCACTTCGTGTTCTCATCTTGTATTGTACATGTTTAACATTGTTGCTGTGTTTTTTTAACATTATTTACCCCCAATCTTTATAGTATTTAATTGGGTAGATGTTCCCTAATCTATGTGACTGGTTCCCTGATGTTGGGTGTTAACAGATTGTTTCCACTACTATTGCAGAGATTTTCATCACGATCTTTTGCTTCATTAGGATCAATTACTAGTATCATTACTGGGTCTTTACAGCTGATAACTACAATAGGTAATTCCTATATTGCATTTCCTAAAAACTTTACTAATTTATACGCAACTGACAATTGGTTGGTTGATTAATTCATTTATTCAATAAACATTGAGTTTCTGCTGTGTGATAGTTACTGATCTAGGTGCTGAAGGAATATTCCAATTTCACTTGATTCTAGCCGTTTTCATAAATTTATATTTAAATGTATTCATTTTGTTTTTTCTCCTTATTGTCAGTCTGTGATTTGATTAGTACATACACTTGTGGTTTAATTTTAAAGTGATTGTTAAATTTAGTGATATTTCCACTTTTGGATTTTATAAAAACAAAGCATTTTTGTTTTAATAAATTCAGTCTTGTCTGCAATAGAAATTGCTAACATACATAGTATTTCATTTTAATAATTAGTTAAAGACTTCAGGAGGAAATATTTAATGCACAATGGATTAAAAAAGGCAGAATGTAACTCCTTAATAACTTAATAAAACATAGAGCAGTATAATATACTGGGTAGCTTTTTTATGCCATGACAAAATAGAATGTAGACTAAAACAGGACTCCAATTACTATAGAAAGTTTCAGACCAGTAAACCAGGAGAATCATACTACAATTTACAGTACAAGGGAATGCTTTGTCTAGTTTATCAAACACTCCATTTCTTATTAGTTGCGTACCAGAAAAGCCCAGCAGGCATACTTAAAAATAGTCCTTTCTCTATAAAGAAACCACTTCTTTGTCATTAGGACACAGAAAGAGGGGTGGAGGGAGAATGGTATATTAATACTTTAAAGAAAGGTCATTTAATTTATTGATTTTTAAAATGAATAAATACTTTTTGTCTCATTTTTAGTATTACATAGACTAGCCTTTTATATTAGGGTTATTAGGGATTTTTTTTATAAGGAATAGTTAGATCAAGTATGAAAAGTTAATTTAAATTTTAAATAATTGAAATAATACTTGATTGTTTCTTTAACAGAACAGTTTATATTTATATAATATTAGGTTGTAGATGCTATTTTAATTTGCTCTATTAGTCTGAAAACTTACTAGAAACAGGTTCAAATTTAAAAATAAAATGGATTAGTCTGTATATTTTTTTTAAACTGGGGTATTGAAAATTTAAGGTTAACTAGAACACTTCAACTTCTTAAAACCTGAGAAAGTATTTAAAAATCAATTTAATGTATATATTTATTATAGATATAATATATATGTATATATTATATATGTATAAAATATGTGGACAGAAAAATGTTTAGGAGGATGGAGAGGTTGAAAGCCTAGTAGTGAAGCCCATGAGCTCCGACGGCCTCTGCCTTGGTTTGAATCCTGGTTCTGTCACTTACCAGCTGTGCTGTTTCAGACAAAGTAGACAGTTCTGTGCATGGGGTTCCTTATCTGGAGAATGTGATGCTAGTTGTGTCTTAACTAATAGGGTTATTATGAGAATTAAGCGAGGGCCTGTGCATACTATTAAATTAATTTGTCATATTTTGCCTAGCTCAATAAATGTTGGCAGGTATTATTTTTAATAATTAAATATTAATTTCATATTAAACTACTTTTAATATTATTTTCACCACAATATTTAAATGGTTAATCTCTTGGGTAGTACAATTTAGGCTGTTACTTACTTGTACTCCTTTGTATCTTTTTAAAACTTTATTGTAAATCTGGATAATTTTGACATGCAGAAAAAAATAAAGCTATTTTTGTGTGGAGAAAAATTCAAAAATGTTTCAATGTTTTACTCTTTATGAAAACTTAAAATTATAAGAAAACGTATTTATATCTCTGTGTTGTCTGTTGAGTATGTTGAAATTGTGAGGAAAGGCCCTAGTATAGCTTTTGAAGTTCTAAGGAATTATTATATAGAAACAATACAAGAAAGAAAATGTGTTTACAATTTTGAAAATTATTCAGTTAGATTTGTGATATTCAATATTCAGTTCTTGATTGACTAGAGTTCATTCTACATAAGATTTGGTGATATCTTCTAGTAGAACTTTAGAATAAGGAGGGGGTTCTTAGTTGTCAAAATTATAAACTTGTTTGGTTTTTAACGACTTTTTTAAACTAGCACTGTTATGTGGTAAATTTTTAATTTTTAGAGAATTATAATTATAGAAGTAACATTCTTATATTAGTGTAGGATTTCTAAATAAACACACCAAAATAGGAAGTATGTTAAAATAAATGTTTTAATATATTAAAATATGAAGCTTTCCTGGTTTCCTCTGATATCCATTCTTTATAGTTGTAAACTAACATACTCACTGAAGAATGTTGCAGTGGGAAAGATCTAAAAGGAACCTATGTGGCCCTTTCTCCAAACCCTCAGAATAGAAAAGCAGATGGAGAGGGAGATTCTTCTTTCCCTGTAAGCCATTTGGATATCCTTATTCTGCTTGAACATGATAATGGATATTAACCTACACATATAACTAAATATCCCCATTGAGAAGAGACAAGGGAAGAATTTCTGTTTACTTGAAAGCTCGTTAAGTTAGTGGTTTATAAAGTAGGAATCAAAATAGGAATCAAAACATACCATCTTACAATATCTTTTTTTTTTTTAAGGTCCTGGAATCCTTGCTGCTACAAATAAGACTGAACTGGGAATTATAGAACCATCTTCTCCAAGCCCTAGCCCTGTGAAAAAAGGCAGTTCAATTAATTGGTCTTTCCCGGATAAAATAAAATCTCCACGAACTGTGAGGAAACTTTCCATGAAAATGAAAAAGTTGCCAGAACTTAGCCGAAAACGGAGTGTTAAAGGAGCCTTGAATTATATAAACAGTCCAGATAATACTCCTTCCTTGTCTAAATGTAACTGTCAAGAAATTCATCATACTGTTATTTTACCTTCTGGGAGCACAAGCACAGCTGCTAAGAGGAACGTTATAAGTCGGTACCATCTTGATACCAGTGTATCTTCTCAGCACAGCTACCAGAAGAAAATTTCTATGAGTTCTAAGTATTCCTGCAAAGGTGGTTACCTCAGTGATGGAGATTCTCCTGAACTTATATCTAAGTCCAGCAAACATGGATCTGAAAACAAAATTGGAAAGGGAAAAGAAATAATTCCCAACAGTTGTAGCAAGAATGAAATTGACATTGATGCTTTTAGACATTACAGCTTTTCTGATCAACCTAAGTGTTCACAGTACATATCTGGGCTCATGAGTGTGCATTTCTATGGTGCTGAGGATTTAAAGCCACCTCGGATAGATTCAAAAGATGTCTTTTGTGCAATTCAGGTAGATTCAGTAAATAAAGCAAGAACCGCTTTGCTCACATGTCGGACGACATTTTTAGACATGGATCACACTTTCAACATAGAAATTGAAAATGCTCAGCATTTGAAATTAGTAGTATTCAGTTGGGAACCCACTCCAAGAAAAAATCGAGTGTGTTGTCATGGAACTGTTGTTCTCCCCACCTTATTCAGAGTGACAAAGACACATCAATTGGCTGTCAAACTTGAACCTAGAGGTCTTATTTATGTGAAAGTGACTCTTTTGGAACAGTGGGAGAATTCTCTTCATGGATTAGATATAAATCGAGAACCAGTAATATTTGGTGTTGATATTCGAAAAGTTGTAGAGAAAGAAAATACGGGATTGATGGTGCCACTCCTGATACAGAAATGTATTATGGAAATTGTAAAAAGAGGCTGTCAGGTATTATTTCACTGTGTTTCTCTACTATCCCTTTATCTATCGATCTAAATAAATTAATTAATCAGTTAATTAAATTTATTTATAATAAGTCTTGAGGGAAGGAATTAAAAGTAAGGCAAAAAAAATCTAGACATTTCTCTCTCCTATGCTTTATTTATATTTTATTACTATTTAGAGTATAATTCATGCCTTAATGTATGTTGTGTATGACTGAGAACATGCTTGATGGGTCCACAATTTATGCTGTGATCAGAGCTGCATTGGCCTTATACCTAGAGATCAAAATTGCTTTACAGTGTCATTCCTAGGATAAGCCAGAGCTGATAACATGGGCAAATAATTAACCAATTTAAGGAATGTTTCTCCATGGTTTGATTCCTCAGGTAGAAAGATCTAACAGTGAATCTTACAACCCTGCTTCACTCCTTTTTCTTTAGCTCCCTGCCCTTAGTTCCTACTCACCTTCAGTCCCACTCTTTGGAAAGCCTAAATTTATCTGTCTCTGGTGGGGATAGCATGGACGATGAGGAGAGCTCCAACTAATAAAAACACATTTCATTCTCTTTTCTTTTAAATAAGAAGGTGAAAGCAGCTCATTAAACAAACAACCTGGTGTTATTTGTAACAAGATATGTAAATGTTAACCAGTTAGTAGAAATCATCTTTCTTTATTTTCATTAATACATGGAGACTGTGACAGTGAGAAACAGCATATCACTGAGGATATTATTCTGAAGTATAAGAAATTGTTTATACTCATTTTTGCAACACAAATTAAGCTGGAAAATCATTATGCTCTGAGGTATTTCTACTTTAGTGCTATGAGAATTTGTAACATTGATTAAAAACATCAAAGGTAAATATCACAAAATCTGAAATATGATTTCTTTATATATAGAAAGGACTTTAAAATAACCCACCATGAACTTAAGATGGAAACTATAGAAACAGCGTAAGTTCATGGACGTTTGTATTAAGATACAGGAAACTTGGGTTCTGGTTTCTCTTCCATTATTTGCTGTGTGATGTTGGGCAAGTCAATTAATCTCTGTGGGTCTTATTATTTGCTTATCTCTACAAAATAGATGCAGCAGCTTCCTGAAGCTAAAAGGTAGGACATCTGAACTTTTGAAACCTCTTCTTGGATATCTGATCTATCAAGTTGAGTTTATGTTGCCAATGTGGGCATGTGGCTTTTAGTTTCCAATCCAAATTTTGGTCCAGTTACTTTTTTCTTAAGTTGCTCTGTTTTTCCTCCATTTTATTTCAGGCAGCATGTAGAAAGGTCAGAGAGATTAGGCAGACTTCAAAGCTAATTATTAAACAAACTTTTACAATTGAATATTAAAATAAGTAACTCAAATCGTCCTGTACTTTTATAGTCTATTTGCTGAAATATTTTATAAAGAATAGTTATATGAGACTGTTTTAACTTATTTTAAATGTCAAAGCATTTTTAGCAGTGCTTTTTATTTTAATACTTAAAGTTTAGAAAGACTTATTTTAATAAAGAACTATTTTCTAAGAAGTGAAAAGTAAATTTTGCAATTGTACATTTGGAACTGTACTTTTTAAACACCTTTTTCTTGTTTTATCTCTTTTACTTTAACCCCACTCCCACAGAAAGAGGCTTATTCTGTCTGCATTTTACAGACTAGCATACTGTTTAAATTTTGTTTATATTTTTAGCCAGTAATTGATCTTGTTTTTTCACCATGAAAATCAGGTTTTGATAGTCACTTAAAAATAGTTTATGGCATCTTTCAAATGCCGTGAAGGCTACTATCACCCATCTCTTGCTTCCACTGGGAACAATTACTATAGAAATCATACTCACGGTCCATCCAGTACAGATTCCATCTCTGATAGAGGTATCAAGAATGTACTTCAAGTGTTTGGTTCAAGAAGTCGGCCTCTGAAGTTAGGGATGTATTCTAAAATGTTTTCCTTGAAATATCTATATTAGATTTTCCCCCCCTTTATCCACCTGTAAAAATATGTTTGTAATTTCAGCTTTTGGGATAACATGTTCGATTAATTTATTACTTACTATTGAAGTATTACTTTCCTTAATTTGTTCTAGGTTTATCTCCTTCTCAAGTTCAAGGGGTTACATCCTTATGGGATTTTGAGACACTTACCTGTGCCTACACAAGAAGGGCTCTGTTCAAGTTAGTTTCTTCTAATGTAATGACGTTTCCTTTGATCCTATTCAACATTTTAGTTTAATTTTCTGTTCCATCCATCTATATAGTTCTCTCTGTCTTTCTTGAAGTGTTGTGACCAGCATACACATGCTATTCTCAGTGTGAATGCACCATGAATGTGGATGAGAGAGCAAATTTGAATTTTCTTCCCAGTACATTACTTGGTTTCCCACATTATGTTGATCCTTTGAAATATAACAGCACCTTGCATTACCTTCTCTTAGAAATAGTTGTAGGTTCCTTACTATCTTTTAATTAATACTTACTAGCTTATCTTAAATGTTTTGGATAACATTTCTCTGTATTCATTCTTGATACTTTCCTATTGAGACCCACCTTCTGTAGTGTATTCTGTCCATTAGTTAGTGACTCAGAACAGGTTAGTGTCATAAATAAACCTGGAAATTTCATTTGTGGACTTCTTTCTGTAGATCATTTATAACATTTAAAAGTGATTTCTAGTCCAAACTCATGGGGATCTCCATTGTTTGTTTTTGCTTTATTTCTGTCTTGACAATTTCTTTGTCCATAACTTCATTTCAAGGTGATTAAACTTGCTAAATAGTCTTTGATGTAGAAGGTATAGGTTACAACCACTTGTTTTCTTTAGTTTTCTGGAAGGTTTATTGTTTTAAAAAACTTCAGTTGCTTAATCAAGAATGCTTTCTCTTGACATAAACCATGTTGATTTCCTCTCAGTGAATTTATAGTGAACTTCTTAAGACTAATATTTTAGAACCTGTATGAACTAACAGTGTTTAAAAAACAAATTTTTAAAATCTATATTGAGGGGAGGACGAGAGTATCTACATCTTATATACCTTTTGAATTAGCGGTTTTATTTTACCTTCTATATGTTAATTTAATTGAATTTCCTCCATCACTTTATTTTGTGATCACAATTAACTGGATAAGTTAAAAAAAAAATCCTAGATTTGCTTTTATTTCTTTCTGAGAATCTTTTTTCTTTTTTCCTAAAAAGATAATTTTATACAAATAGTATATTGGAACCTTATTTTAGTTATATACTTTTTTATGGATAAGTAAATTGAGTTTTAAAGAGATTAAATAACTTGCCCAAATTCACAAAGGAAAGAATGATAGAATGAGGCTTTATGAATTCCAAACCCTTGTGTAACCACTGTGCTGAATGTAATATTTCAGTCTAGAGCAAAAGATGTGAAAGGGCACGACCCTGGGGCATGGAGCATATAAAACTAAAGGGAAGGGATTATATCTTTTCCTAAGGTAAGATAATCAGCACTATAGAAATGATAGTATATTGTTTGAATTTAAATGAAAGAATAGAATGTTTCTATTAAACTAATCAACATAGTCTATGAGGAAATTTTAAAAGCTGTTTTTGAGGTATTTTTAATTAAATGCCATCAGAACATATTTGATTGTCACGTTTGTGTGATTTATACATACTGTACTACTATTATATTTTCTCTTTATCCAATTTACCATAATGTGGCCATAATTTTATTTCTAGGTAGTAGGCCTGTACCGATTATGTGGGTCGGCAGCAGTCAAGAAAGAACTTCGAGAGGCTTTTGAGAGGGATAGCAAAGCTGTTGTTCTGTGTGAAAACCAGTACCCAGATATAAATGTAATAACAGGTAATAAATAGATTTTATTTTATGTACACAATCTGGAAAGACTGCATCTGCAAGAAAGAGAATTGAGATACTATTTTGTAGCCTAAATTTAATTTGGTTGTATTCTGAAGTCTTATCCTGGGAAAACTAGGGACAACTTCCTGTGAGAGGTGACTCCTCAGCTAACTTAAAAGGTGAGTTGGACTTAGCCAGGTCAAGGTTGGAGGAGGGCACTCTGTTAGCAATAAATCTGGAGGTGGGAAACTGCATGACTTGTGGCACTCGGTAAAGAGGAAAGCGCCAGGCAGGTGAGTGGTGAGAGATGGCTGTCCGTAATCAAGCCGGTGACTGGTAAGGTAGGTAGGGCAATAGGAACGAGACAGATTGGGGGTAGGAGTCAGCTGACTTCTGTAACTAGGAGAAGAAAGTCAGAGAAGAAAGTCTCTCTAAGAAGTGCATTTTGAGCTGAGATCTATATGCAATGGAGTTAATCACCGGAGTATCTGAGGCCAGAGTTCTCAGCAGCGAGAACAGGGTGAATTTTGTGATTGACAATAAAACAGGTCCTACAAACCAACCTGAAAGGTAGAAGTAATTTTAGTGATTAGAATGCCTTTTTTCCCCCCTCATGTAATGATACCTATATCTCATCATGGGAAATTTTCCTGTGTAGTTAGTCCTTGTGCCTGAATGAAGGTGAGAGGCATGTGGTTTCATGGTATCTAACTATTACAGAGCAGCTTCAGAGATGTGGTGAGAACCGTTTACGTATTTACATATAATTGCCTGCATTTTCAAGTACATAGTAAAATATTTACTGTGTTGTACTAAATAAACTTCTCCATCAGAAGTTTTTCTCAAGTCTTTCTTAAGTAGCTCCTGTAGCATTAAAGATTGGCACCACAAACTTATTATCTTAAGATTTTCATGTCCCCAAAGTGTTTGAAAGATATAAAGAAGGCAATATGGCCTGAGATGTTCCTGTGCGTCACTTAGTTTTTGGGATAAGGCCATAAGCTAATTTCTAGATCGAGTAGTTGCATTGTATGTGTCATAACATATACTCACGTCAATACCTCCTCTCGCTATTATTTTATAAAATCTTTTATTGGTCTTCCTATGAACTTCTTGTCTGCTTATAGAAAAGGAACTATAACTTTTACTTCATTGAACATAATTTACATTGAGCATACTTTAAATGCTTAATATTTGTTAATAATAATTCTCCCTTATTTGCCCTCAAATTGTAGTAAAGTAAGTTATCTTGAACTTGGATTAATTTAAAATTCCATTTATGTTAATGATTGTTTAATATATTAATTATATAAAGGATAATGATATTTGAAATGTATGTTTCACCAAGTTATAAAGTTATCTTTTTTGGAGATCTTTTAGGTTTTAATTTAATATAATTGCATTATAGGGCAAGTGTCAAACTACCAGGACATATTGAGTTCTGTTAGAACTAACAAGTCTTGCTTTGTCAAGGAACACGTGGGGCCTTTTTTAAAAAAAAATTATACCCGAGAGCATTAATAGTCTCTTTATTTGGAAGCTACAGAAAATTTTATTTCCACTAATTGTAACTCAGTTGTTTTCTTTACATTGAATGTTGCTATTCATTGTAGGTCGGTGTAGACTGCAAAACTAATGATGGTAGTAAAGATCACATGATATAAGTTAAGGAATGGGAATGAGCAATTATTGCATGCCTACTGTGTACAGAATGCTTTGTCATTGTTATCACTGCATCCACATGTATTGATTGTTATGAAATGCCAAGCGCTTCATATCTTCGTATATGTCAAAGAAGTTTGGTCAATATTCTCCTCGTTCCCTAATGCTTCTTCTAGATTATTATTACCTTTTCACTGCTAAAACTTATGCTCTTGGGGTGGCCGGTTAGCTCAGTTGGTTAGAGGGTGGTGCTAATAACACCAAGGTTGCTGGTTCGGTCCCCGCATGGGCCACTGAGGTGCGCCCTCCTTAAAAGAAAATAAAAAACAACTCACGCTCTCTTGAGGAATAAGGCTCTCTTGAAGCACATGGCACATTCCTATGCCACCTCTGCCTTTCTTATTTAACATCATCTACAGAGCTCTTGGGCATTCCTATTTATTCAGTAAAGACTGATATCTCAACTATTGTCATATTTCCAACCAAAGTCATGCCATCATCCTAAGAGATTTTAACATACAAATGACCAATCCAGAATCCATTTGTTAAAAGACCATTTTTCCCCTCATTGAATTGTTTTTGTACCTTTTCAAGAATCAATTAACCATAAATGTGAGGGTTTATTTCTGGAATCTAAATTCTATTTCATTGATCTATATGTCTGCCCTTATGCCAGTACCACACTGTTTTGATTTCTGAAGCTTTTAGTAAATTTTGAAGTTTGGAGGTGTTGGTCCTCCCATGTTCTTCTTTATGAAGATTTTTTGTCTATTTGGGGTCTCTTGCATTTTCATATGAATTTTAGAAACAGCTTGTAAATTTCTGTGAAAAAGCTAGCTAGGGTTTTGATAGGTTTTACACTGAATCTGTAATCAATTTGGGGACTATTGCCCTGTTAACAGTATTAAGTCTTCTGATCTATGAACACGGAATAGCTTTCCATTTATTTAGATCTTTAACTTCTTTTATAAGTCATTTTTTGTTTTCAGAATGCGAGTTTTGTACTTCTTTTGTTAAATTTATTCCTAAATATTTGATTTTTTGATGCTATTGTAAATGAAATTATCTTAATTTTATTTTTGGATTGTTCATCTTTAGTGTATAAAAATACAATTGATCTTTGCGTATTGATCTTGTACTTTGCTAAACTCGTTTATTAGTTCTATTAGTTTTTTAGTGGATTCCTTCGTATTTTCTATATATGAGATTATGTCATTGGCAAATATAGTTTTGATTTCTCTCTTTACAAAATGGATTCTTTTTATCTCATTTTCTTTCCAAATTGCCTTGCTATGACTTCCAGTGTACTGTTGAACACTGGGGGCAAGAGTGAACATCCTTATTTTGTTCCTGATTTTAGGAGAAAAGCAGTCAGTCTTTAACCATTAGTTATGATGTTACCTGGGGTTTTCATGAGTCCCCTTTATCAAGTTGAGGAAGTTCTCTTCTAGCCCAAGTCTGTTGAGTGTTTTTATCATGAAAAGTTGTGGGACTTTTTTCAGTGGCTTTTCTGAGTCTGTTGAAATAATCATGTGGTTTTTGTCCTTTATTCTATTGATATGGTATAAAAACATTAATTGTTTTTCAGATCCTAAGCCAACCTTGTATTCCTGAGATAAGTTCCACTTGGTCATGATGTATACTTTTTATGTGTCTTTTTTTTAAATATGTTGCTGGATTTAGTGTTTTAGTGCTTTGCTGAAGAATTTTCTGTCTGTATTTCTAAACAGGGGTCCGTAGTTTTCTTGTGATGTCTTTGTCTGGTTCTGGTAGCAGGGTAATACTGGCCTTGTAGAATGAGTTGGGAAGTATTCTTTCCTCTTCTATTTTTGGGAAGAGTCTGTGAAAAATTAATATTAATCTTTTTTTAATATTTGGTAGTATTTATCAGTAGAACAAGCTGGGTCTGGCTTTCTTTTGTGGGACGTTTAAAAATTACTAATTCAATTTCTTGTTATACATCTATTCAGATTTTCTATTTCTTCTTGAGTCATTTTCAGTAGCTTATATCTCTATATGAGTTCTACTTTCATCTGAGTTACCTAATTTATTGGCATACAGCTGTTCATAGTATTAACTTATAATCCTTTTTATTTCTGTGATGTTGGTAGTGATGTCCCTCTTTCATTCGTGATTTTAGTTGAGTCTTCTCTTTTTTTCTTAGCCTAGTTGAAGGTTTGTCATTTTTGTTCATCTTTTCAAAGAAACAATTTTTGGTCTTGTTGATTTTCTTTATTGTTTCTATTACCTATTTCATTAATGTCTACTCTGATCTTTATATTTTCCTTTCTTCTATTTACTTTGAGTATAATATGCTCTTCTTTTTCTAGTTTCTTAAGAAAGAAACTGAGGTCATTGATTTGGTTAATTGAGAGTTGACCATGCACCAGAGAGTGTTCTAGGTGCTGTGAATATAGGGGTCGAGAAGACAGAAAAGGTTTCTGTTTTCATGGAGCCTACATTCTAGTGGTGGGGGAGTAGAGGGAGGATGAAAGTGAACACAATAGACAGAAGTAGCTAATAATTAGCTAATTATTATGTTTCTTTTTCTCATTCTCTCTCTCTCTCTCTCTCTCTCTCTCTCTCTCTTTCTCTCTCTCTTTCTCTCTCTCTTTCCCTCCCCCCTCCCTCTGTGCCTCCCTCCTTCCCTCTTTCCAGAGTGTCTATTTAATATTTTCTCACTCTCCTCAAATCTCATTTTACCCATGTCACTCTTAGTGATGAACCTTGCCTCCTAACTTCACAGAGAAAATAGAAGCTATCAGATGGGAACTTCCTCTACTTTTTGTGACCCAACCTACCAACCTGCCTTCTTTGGCATACGTTCTTTTTCACTTTTCCATTATTCTTTCTGTAATAGTATAGAAATGATCTTCCTCACATTTTGGGATAATTTTAATTATTTCATATGTTCTCAGGAGTCTCTTCTTCCTTCCTTTTTGCAGGCTTTGCTCAACTGATTGTATTTCTCTCTCCTGGACCTTAAAATATCTTTTTAGGTCCATTTTAATATCTTCCTTACATTTGCATTTAAATGTTGAAGTTTCTTCCATCTTAAAAAAAAAAAAAATCTCTACTTTGATTCTGCTTCATTCCTGCCTTTCCTGCTCTTCTGTGGTTATCATCTCTCAAAGCCAGATTTCTGGAGCAGGTTGCCTATCTTTTTTTTATCTCTCTGTTTCTTTAACACTCATTTGCTTCCTAACCAACTGCAACTTGACTTCTGTGTCCTTTATTCTCCTGAAACTATGCTTACGAAAGTTGCTGATTTCCTTTACTGGTGTACATTTTTTGGTCCTTATTTTAATTTCTATCATTGTTTCTTATACCTAGTTAAAACCCGTTCTGCCTTAGAACAACAACAGGAATTTGTTAAAAATGCAGGGACATGAGGCCTGACCCCTGGAGATTCTGATTTAGCAGGACTAACATGGGGTTCTGGAATCTATTGATTTTAAAGTTCCTCAGGTTATTTCAACGGGCAGCCAGGATTAGGAAACACTGTTCTCCATAGTGTTTAACATAGTTGTTATCTAACCTAGCTAGTGTGGGTGTGAATTAATACTGTAGACTCTTTATTGAGCCGTTCTTTCCTTCCTTAGCAGCATATTTGTCAGTTTCCCTCTCCCCCCACCTCACCTCTTCTTACGACTCACACTAATTTAGCCATTCTTCCTTAGTCACCTTTGGAAGATCTTCCTGACAACCCTTCAAGAGTGGACGTACTTCAGGGCGTTTTCTTAGCACTAGGCCTTCTCACATCAGTCTGCAAGCCTCCCTGATCATCTCAATCACTCCCAAGTTTCCAGTTATCATCTTCTAAGTTTGTTCTCAGATCTGTATCTCCAGCCATCTCTTTCCTGAGCCTCAGATTTTTATATCCAGCAGTCTCCAATGTCCCATAGATACTTTAAGCTTAATATGTTCAAAATAAAACTCCTTTCTACCTTCTAAAACATGGGTTTCCTCCTTTTTCTCTGTTTCAAATAATGGCACTACTAGATTCTGAAGCCCCAAACTTAGGAAACACCTTTCTCCTTCTTTTCCCTCAAAATTACAAATGTACTTTTTACTTAGTGGTCCTGTTTTGGGAATTTATCCTACCGATATACCTTCATACATACAAAGGAAGCTCTCTATGTGCTGGAAAGACTATGATGGTAAATACAAAAGCAAGAAACAGAATAGGACATATATGCTACCTTTTATGAAACAAAGGGGGATATAGTAATATATAATTTAAATTTTCATAAATAGGTGATAATGTATGTATATTTTCATAAACAAATCCTCGAAGGATGCATAAGAAACTAATGAACCATGTTACTATGAAAATTTAAAAGATTATCAGATGGGAAACTTCCTATATGATCACGTTTAAGTTCAAACTGAGCTTTCAAACTAAGTTCTAAGCTGAAAACATGTTCTGAATCAATATTGTCTATATTTTGGTTTTTGGTGTCACAAATATTGCCTATTTGTTCTTGTGATCACATTCTAGTCTTTAGCTAGTATCTTACCTGCCTTGCTTATGTGTAATGACCATTAATTACCTTTCCTGTTTGCTCTATTATAGGTGGTATCTCTTAGTTCATAACTACTTGTGATGGATTTGGGATTGAGTTCCCTCACTCCTAGGATAGTGACAAGTTTGATGTTTTCTGTTCTTGGCTTTTGGTTTCATTTGTTTATTTTTAGGAATGTTTTCTTCTATAGTGTAGCATTAGAGATAATCCAACCATCCAGTATACTGCATATGTTTAAGATGCATCTCCAGTATTAAAGAGGAAATATATTTATATAGGTCACTTATTTGCAAGGGCTTTGGACCTTTGGTACTCTTTCACTATCAATTAAAAGTCTATAAATTTAAAATTCATATAATTGGAATAATTTAAAATTAATAACAATATGTCTTGCTTTCTTAACTTTTGTTTACATGCACTTAGAGGAGTTTTTTATGGGGGGCAGGATCGATAGGGTATATATATAAAAAATGACTTACTTTATGAGCCGTAAACCCATATGTCTGATAACTGGAAATTATGTATGTGCGTTTTTATCATGCTTTCAAAACAGTCAATTAGTGAGACAATTTGTAAGAATACAAAATGCTAGTGTTTTATTAAACTTACTTTTATGTTGTTGATTGCATTATTTTCAGAATATTAAAAGTTGGCTGTAGTAATACTTAAATTGAAAAGAAATTCACCACAGTTTTTTATTTCACTTTGAAAACCCAACTGCCAACTGTCTCTGGTTTATTTATTTTTAAAGGTGTTCTTAAGGATTATTTAAGAGAACTTCCTTCTCCTCTGATAACAAAGCAGCTTTATGAAGCTGTGTTAGATGCAATGGCAAAAAATCCCTTGAAAATGTCATCCAATGGCTGTAAGAATGACCCAAGTGACTCTAAGTATACTGTTGACCTGCTGGATTGCCTTCCTGATGTTGAGAAGGTAAGTACAACCGGTATACCTCTTTCCTGAAAGCCAGCTAATGCATTTTGTACTTAGCTCCAGAGCTACAAATAATTGTTTGGCTATTTTGACATTTGTGGCACTCATGAGTTTTAGCTCTCTTTACTAAAGGCTTCTTAAACACTGTAAGTCTAGAAACTGCTTCTTAAACAGAATAAATTGAGAAAATTTTTTTATCTTTTCTGTATATGATTTTAACGTAGGCATGAATACTCCCATAAGTTTTTAAAGAGTATTCTATTATTAAAATCATGTGTTTATTATAGAATAACTGGGAATGTATAGAAAAGAAGAATGGAAATTATAATTATCAAAATCGAAAGGCAACTATAATTAACATTTTGGTTTATTTCCTTTTAGCATTTTAAAAATATGGTAACTGTTTTGGTGCACATGGCTTAGCCTCAAGACTTAAGCAACCCTTACCACCACCATTTCCTTCCTCCTTGCCTCTTCCCATTAGTCTCCTTCCCACAACCTAAATCTTGGGACCAGTGTCTGTAGAACCAGTCCTAGCCTAACTTTTATCTGTTGTTTCTTAAAACAAAAGGGAAAAAATAAGGGGAAAAGATATGGTTGGGCTTGTCCAGATAAAGCCAACTTTACCTATATTTCTTACAATGTGAGGGCAGAAAGGGCAAGAGTTAGTGGGTAGAAATTTAAAGCCAATAGTTTCATTCAGTAGTTTACTGTAGTTTTTCTGAACGTCCTGTGATTAGACATTACTACTCCTTTGGGTAGGGGGAAGAGGACAGCTATAAGGAGGTGGGCAGATGCAGAAGGGTGAGGTGAAAGGGTAGACATATTCCTTCACCAATAAAAGGTATAATTGTAAGTGTCATTTTACATGTAAGTGGAAAAATGAGAATCAGGGAACTGAAATCTCTTGCCCAAGGTTGTGTAGCTTTTCTGAGTGTTATGTCTGTAACATGTATTTAGGTCTTTCTGGCCTGAAATCTTATATATGTATTAACATCCTTTCTAAAAGGCTACGTAATATTTCATTGAGTGGATGTGCCATATCACTATTTTCTTTTGTGTATTTGAGTGGTGAACGTATATGTATGTATTTGTTCACAAATTTCTTTTCATCTAGAATTACTTATTTATATAAGAATCTCAGTGGAATTGCTGATTTAAATGATGTGAACATTTTAAGGCTCTTAATGCATATTTTTATATTACTTTTTGAAATGGGCAAAACAATTTCATATTCTGGCTCATCTTTAGTACACAAAAAAAGATTTCTTACTTTAAGTTGCACTTTTTGGTTTTGTATTCAGAGTGAACCTAATATAAACAGTTGTGTGTGTGTGTGTGTGTGTGTGTGTGTGTGTGTGTGTGTTAACCAGTGTGTGACTAGTTTTGATTTCAAAATATTAATTATATTCTTCTCTAGCTTTCATTTCATCTTCATTTCTTCCCTGCACAGCCAAACATTGAACTGATGTTTATTCCAGCTGTCATCACTTCTTTACCACTCATGTACTGCTCAACACATTGTAATCTGGCTTCCTACCCCATCTCTCTGGACTTGTTCTTGCCAAGGTCACTAATGACCTTCTCGTCACCAAATCCAGTTGTCTCTTTTGGCTCCAGAACTACTGTGTCATTTTGTTTTTTCTCATGCTCTTTGTAAATTACAGTTTCAGTTTTCATTCATTTCTTTAATACCATTATGAACAAGAAATTACACATTCATTTTATTTATTAAATGATTGATCATATGCCACTACTTCAAAATAACATTTCTTTCCATAATTCCTTAAGCCTAAATAACGATTCCACTTCTTGATCAAGCTCCTCTTCCTAGTTTCTCTAAGGATTAAATATTTTTTCAATAAATTTGCTTTTCTAACTATACTATGCTTCCCTTTTCCATGGTGTGTCTACTTAAAATATTTATTGGTTAAGAAGGACATTGTTTTTTTTCCTAAACTGGATCATGATAGAACTTGGCCATGTTCTGAAATGGTTAGCTTCCTACATTTAAGGATGCTGGTCCCTTACTTATGACTACAGAATTACCTGTACTTCAAAATGAACACTCTTAGCCTAATCTCCTTTTCATCATAACCTTTGCTGTTGTCATTTTAGGGGAGGGAAGAGAGGAAAACATGAATGGTATGTTTACCTAGGAACTCCAGCTGAAATTTGGAATGCATTCATGGGCATTTTATAAATAGCGTGTATTTTAACCATTTAGTGAATCAAAATATGTCATTGGAAACATGGACCCTTTGTAACATTTCTATAATAAAATGTGTTTCAAGTTCCAAACATCCAACTTCAAACAAGTCTTTGAAATAACCTTTTAAAAAGTGACAACATGACTATCTGTATTTTCTACTATAAATCGTGTTCTTGAATTTACCCTTATATAACTATATTAATTGAAATTAAATGTAGGCAACCCTCAAGATGTTGTTGGATCATTTGAAATTGGTGGCTTCTTATCATGAAGTAAATAAGATGACTTGCCAGAATTTGGCCGTGTGCTTTGGACCCGTATTATTAAGTCAGAGGCAAGAGACTTCCAACCATAACAACAGAGTCTTTACTGATTCAGAAGAACTTGCAAGTGCTTTGGATTTTAAGAAACATATTGAAGTTCTACATTACTTACTTCAACTCTGGCCAGGTAAATGATTCTGTAGAAATATTTTTCTCTTTCAGTGATTGGTCTTTGAGTTAGCTAACCATTAATATGCCCATATATGATTGAAGGAAATTTTTTCTAGATTTTGCTTTTAGAAATAGTTATGAATTGATACGTACCCTTTAGCTTTCTCCATTTAAATTTTCTGCTTTTGCTGATAATAATATAGACATGTAGATCAATGTACACATTTTGGACTTGGTCAGACCTGGATTTGAATCCTGGATGTATGACTAATTAGCATTCTGACCTTGGGTAAGTTCCTTAACATCTTAGAGCCTCAGTATTATCTTCTGTCATGTGGATTTAATAATATGCTTATAGAATTTATAGGAGGATTAAAGAAAAAATTTTGTATGTAAGGTGCTCAGCACAGCTCTTGGCAAATAAGTACTCAGTAAATATTATTTTCTGTACTCCCATTTTCAGTTCAATTGCTATGAAGCAAAATTTGTATTTCTCCTTAAATCGGTTCTTCCTGACATCTTTACTGTATTCGTGAAATTATCCAGGCTTGAATTGACAGTGATCTCTAATCTTTTCATCTTTCTTATCCATCCCTGTTCTAGTCGGTAACAAAAGGCTGACAGTTATTTTCCTAATATAGCTCTTATATAGATTCAGAGCTAACAGGAATATGTATTTAATTTAATTAGATGTTCTATAAAGGATCCTGTATTTAAGTTCCAAAAGTTCCTTATCCTGAAGTAACCCCTGCTCCTACTCTCACCCTGCAAAAGACCAAACATGAAAGTACTCATGTTTAGTGGCCCGCACAGTGGTAAAAGTGCTTTGGCCCTGGAGTCAGACTTGGATTTGGATCCAGATTGTGTCACGCATCAACAGGTGGGCTCAGGCAAATACTTAGGTTTCCTGAAACCTCAGTTTGTTTCTCTATAAATAGTGCCTACCTCAGGGTTGTCGTGAAGACTGAGTTAAAGCATCTAAAACAATGAACAGTGTGTTCAGCATAGAGTTAGTCTCCAGTAAATGTGCTTTGTTACTCTTTTATAGATATATATGAGGGTAGATCAAAGTACAAAGGTTAAAATTAGCCATTTCCCCTGCATAATGATTGATTTAGTCTTTTAAAATAAATCTAGTTTTTAAAAGTGACTTAAAAATTAAGCTAATAAAAATTTTCAGCTTTCAACTTTGGAAAGTTGAAATTTTTACTTTCTTTTAAACACCGGCTGAAAAATCATTTCTAATTTATATTTTAACAGAATTAGTATATATTATTAATTATCCAAAATCCAGAGGCAGAGTCAGTTATTCAAAAATTCAGAATCAAGATTCTCTGGATAATTGGTCTGATTTCATCATGTGGTACCCAACATAAGGGATCTCTCAGGTTGAAGTTTTCAATGTGTGTTTCCTAGCTTTTCCTAAAACTGCTTTAATTCTTAAAAACATCAGGAATTGGGAGAGGAGCCATCCTGTCATTCTAATCACAAATGAAAACTTTCTTCCCTGGAGATAGCATGAAGTTTACTATCAGTACCTGAGTCCTTTATCATTAATTCTATACCAGAGGTTAATGTCATTTCATTATTTTGTAATAGCCACCTTAGTTGTGGGGATAGGAGCAAAAATTAACCTATGTCCTATCTTGTAGAAAAAGCAGGTTTAGATTTCAGATTCACTGTATTTCAATGACAACCTTAAACAACTTGCTCCTAGTTTATTAATACTTTATTCCAAAGATTTGTGTTGTTGGATTTAAAAATAATCGCCCCCTTTTATATAACCTTTTATTTTTCTTTAGTTATATAGTACCTCAGACAAAGGACAGAACAGAACAGAAAGATGAGAGGAAACAGCGGTTAGTTTTGCCCTTTATCATTTGATTTTTGAATTCAAGAAAAGGCAGAAATCAAGTAGATGTAAAGTAGTTACTGAGCCTGAGAAAAGGGACATAGAGATCGGGCCATGGCATATTGACTTGGTAAATGCCTATCTCATGCATTATAGAAGGTTTTGGCTTTCCTTGATATACATACCTTACTTATTTTTCTTTTTGGAACTCCAGAGGTAAAAACAGTTGGTTCCATCCCCCACCCCCCACTTCCTTTTTACTTTCTTAATTTTTTGTTTTGTTTCGTTTACTTTTGGGCAAGCTTATACCTTGCTTTGAGCTTTCCCTTTGATAAATCTTGTTTTCAAAGTGATAAGTTAGAACTCTAGCCTATTGGCACTGGAAGTTAAAAATCATCCTCCCAGTGGTTTTCCAGATTGCCTTTTGCCAAAGCCCTAAGGTTTTTTGGAGGCAACGCTGGGGCCAGATTGGCAACAGGTGGGGGATCAAAATGGAGACACACTTTCCTTTTGACCCAGTCTTTTCATCTTTTTCATGTAGTAGGTTTTTACAAAGTTTTGCTTTTTGAAAAATAGGTTTGCTGTATTAAGAAGAATATTGAAACTTACTGATAGGCCACCACAGGCCATCTTTATAGATGGGGAAATAACTTTAGAGAGAGTGTACCTCCAGACCAACTGTTTGCTATATCACATTTTCTGTGATGAGTAGATTTGGGGCAAGTTTTTTGGAAAAGCTATTAATTTTCCCTAATCCTTTTTGTTTCATTTTTCTCACTAAACTAAACTTCCTGAGATCAGGGACTACACTTACCCTTATCTGCCAGTCCTAACAGAGTACTTGTCACTAACTAGACGATATGTTCTGTTAAATAGGGCAATTATACTCTGAACTATTTTATATTTTTATGGTGATTAACAATATAAATCTATTGGCAGAAAACAAGATAAGAAAAGTAAGTTTCTTAGTACTTACCATTATATTTTGAAAGTTTTTCAGCAGCCTTGTAGAGTGCATTTTTCATTTTATTTTGTTGAAGGTGGGTAGTCAGCGGTGCTGGAAACTGGGACTTTTCTTTTAAGGTTAAAATTAGCCATTTTCTCTGCATAATTAATAGGAAACTATTCCACCATCAGTAGTTTAAAGAGTGAAGTTAATTTTTCAGAATTGAATTTTTAGTCTAAAAGGTACAAATATCATTATAATTGGTTTTGTAAATAATTTCCAAGAAAATGATACAAAGTAATGTTTGATAAGGACTTGGTTAAATGACTTTAAGCATGTGGCAACAAAATAAACCTGAGTTTTGCAGGTAAATGGCAGAGAATGAAGGCACAGTTAGACAAGCTTAAACAGAGTCAAAAATGTTTTACTTTGGATCACAAAACAGGTGACCTCAAGGTTAGCAGAGCTGGGTTGGCAAAAACAACAGGCAGGACACTTAAGCACTAAGAAGAACAAGAAAAGCCAGAAAATGAAGGGAGAAAAGCAAGGAGAGTTAGTAGAGATCAGCTAGAGGAGAAAAAGGAACATAAGTAATTAAACAGTGCAAAAATTTAGGTATCCATTCTGTAGTTACATCAATTAATGGCATGGGACAGTCTGTATTAATACTGTTATTAAAGGTCAAGTTAAAGTAATACCAGACCTTTATTTTGTACAAAATTTTAAGTTAAGAGCTTTTAGCTATTCATAATGTTATATGACAACCATTATGAAAATGCAGATAAGTAGAAATGTTAAAAACATACCTATATAGAGTTATCAAGTATTTTAAAATCTATGTAAAAAATTATGTGATTTCTGAAAAATACTATGAATATCACTGTAAGTCTGGAAAACTAGAACCGTGTACATGTTTGTATTATTTTTCAATTATTTGATTTTGTGCAATAGGAAACAAGCATTCAGTGTATCTTGGAGAGAGCAAAGTTGGTGGGTTATCTGAAAATAAGTTCCCTTTATCTTAGAAAAGGGAAGCATAAATGGAGAGCTACTTATTAACAGAGACTAAACAAACAGAAAGAGAAAGGTATTATGGACAGGTTTTAATAGCTATGTCTCAATATTTAGATTAAGTTTGTTTTATATACAGAAGAGCCTTAGACAAGTGTTTTGTTCAATATACAGAAAGAGTAAATGGTGAAGCCTGGTTAAGAAATAATGTGTGTCTCGATGGTAATCTGTGTGGCCAGCACAATGCATACTCTTAGAAGAAATAGTCTTGATATGAGGAATGTTATTTGAGATTGTTAGATACCTAACCAGAATGGGAAAATAAAATATCTGTACTATTTTCAGGCAATAAATGAAGACTATTAGTAGCTAATGCTGTGTAATCGAACTCAGGTAACAAGTGATCAAGTCTAGTATTTGTGCATTTTATCAAAGTGAAATTTGGGCTGCTTAGTAAATTATGACACTGCTGCTAATAGAACTGCAAAAACACCCCACAAAGGTCAGAACTTTTAGAGTGAGCACTTTAGATGCCTTTGCCTCATTTGGATGTTTGCAGACAAAGGAACTTTTTGTTTTGTTTTGTTTGTACACCAACATACCTTGCCTGCTTTTTGCTGTAGCTTTTAATTTAGAAGCTACCAGTCTAGCTACCATTTGAATTACAGCTAGATAATAATTAACTTGCACAGAAAGTTAATCAACAGTGGAAATTTGATTTGTTTGGGGATGTTATGATATAGCATGAATTACCATCACTGAGCATTCTACTTGCTTCTGTCCCTAATCTTGATTATGTCTGGTGATAGAAAAAAATAATTATGGAATGCTTTCTTTTGATAGTGTGCATGTTTTTGTTTTAATGCATGTTTTATAGTTGATTATGAAATAGCTTATCTTTAGCTCTGTTTTTTTAAGACCAGTTGGATTACTCTCACAAAGCAAATTTATTGTTTGTTTCTAGTGCAACGTTTAACTGTCAGAGAATCAACAGATGATTTGTTCCCAGAGCACAAGTCTTCCCTAAATTATTTGAGGAGGAAGAAAGAACCACCTTACATGTTAAATTTGAGTGGTACTGATTCATCAAGAGTAGTTAGGCCACGGCAAACCAGATTAGACAGTCCACTTAGTAATCGTTATGCAGGAGACTGGAGCAGCTGTGGAGAAAATTACTTTTTAAATACAAAAGAAAATTTAAGTGATGTGGATTATGATGACGTCCCTTCAGAAGATAAAGAAAATGGAGAAAATTGCAGCAAAATGTATGGACCAGATATAATGATTGAACAGCCAGTTCCCATGTCCAAAGAGTGCACATTTCAGACATATTTGACAATGCAGACAATTGAGTCTACAGTGGATCGAAAAGTCAATCTCAAAGATCTACAAGACAGTATTGATACTTTGATTGGAAATCTGGAGCGTGAGCTCAACAAAAACAAGCTTACTATGAGTGTTTGAGATTGAGATTTTTTATTTGATTTTTCATAATGTTTTTAAGTTTCAAATCTTTCTCACTTTCTTATAACTCTCACAGTAATGTTTTTATTTTTTTATTCTTGAAACTTCCAGTTAATTTCTAATAAGTTAATGTGATTCAATTAAAAATACTACTCATTAATATAATTTTTACTTATCTCATTAGAAAATTTTACTTGGGGTAAAAATCACCTGTACTGTTTGTGAATGTTTTAATAAGTCTTGCCAATTCTATGGAGATAACTTTAAATGCACTTATAAGGTTCAGATAAGTTATTAGCCTCTTAAGATTTTTGTATTTTATAGGAATTGCTCTTCTGTAGCTGCAACACATGTTCTTTTTAGAGGAGCATTGCAGCTGCTCAATTAGATTTGCAGTATGAGGCCACGTACGCTGCAACATCATTTGTTCACATTCATTTGCAATGCAAATGCTGCTATAAGAAAACCTTTTTATAAATAAAAGTGATTTAATGTATTCTGTATTAACATTCAGTAATTATTTAAGCTTATAAAAACTAAGTATTTTTATAATCCTGAAAATATGTATATATTTATAAGTACATATATGTATTGGTATTAGAATGGGGGGAGCAATTGGCTGCAGAATCACATGTATCTTTAAAGTATATATGTCATGAGGCCAAAATCATTAGCTTAAAAATGTCTTTTTCAGGGAAAGAACATTTAAGTTAAAGGAGTTGCATAGGAACACAAGAACCAAAATGCTAGACGCATCTGAATAGAAATAATAGATTTTCTTTTTTTGATTTACAGAAACACACAATATGTGAGAAATCATCTTTTAAATTGAAATTCTCTAACTTTTTAGAGGATTAAGTGCCCAGATTTCTGCACTGGTGACAGATTATAAAAATCTTTACGTATTCTATGCATTTTTATGTTCTGCTTTTTTAAAAAAAGTAATTATACATAAAGCATATTTATTTGTAGTAATACATTTATAACATTGACTTTATAATTACCGTCATTTGTTTCTAAAGAAATCTTGCCAGCATACTACATTATTAATTTTTAACTTATTTTGGCTAAGTATATTTACAAGGTAGTCATTATAGCAATCACAGCAGTGTTTGAAAATGTACATTTAGAAGCCTTTTTTATAAAATTGGAATGTATTTTTTAAAACTTTTATACCTACAGAACGTGTAATTTTAAAATTATAAATAAAATTTCAATTACCAACTTAAAGATGTAGCAGCCATTAAAAAACCTGACTTCTTGATGTTTTTCTAAATATTAAAGTATTTAACTATTTCCATGCAATATACATTGGTAAACAGAATACCTTGTTATTTAATTTGAAAATTCAATTGTTAAAAAAACAGATAAATAACTATTTTTATATGAAATTTTCATTTTTTAAAGCTTTGTATAACAGTTCAGAAGACTACCAAAAGAATTTGTGACAGGTATATATATTGAGTAAACAGTCAAAAGAAATATACTTTAAATAATTTGTAAGAATACTGTCTCAGTCTTTTGTTTGTTATATCATGTATATTGTATGAATTGAATAAGCTGTTCCAGAAATGTAACAGTTTTATTAAAATATTATTACCTTGGTGTAATGCTATTAATTATAATGATTTTAAGGGTCACTTATTTTATGGTCATTCTTTTTAAACAAACATGGAAAGTATGGACCATCATATGTTATCCATAAGTATATGTAATCACCTTTTTTTGGTCCAAAATTGAATTTTCCAGAGTCTGATATACTTTATGGGCCACACTTATTTTGTTATATTATTTTGGATGGGAATAGTTTTAAAGTTAATCTCTGCCATTTTACATAGAAAATACTAAGCATTTTTATTGTCTAAATCAGAGTCATAAATACAAACCTCTTTGATTGACTCTGCTGTATTCAGTAGAGAGCTCAATAAGTTTGTGCCTTTATTTTAAATGGCTTTTTAGTTCATCTTTTTTGAGTTTTTGTACCTGCTTTTTATAATCTTCTAGGATCTTGCTACACTGTTAGACTGTCTCTTGTCATTTTTTTCAAAGCCTGCCAGCCCTAATGTTTTTTTTAGGATTACGAACGATTTTAATTTTCATGCATGTACCTGAATAAAAATTTTAAATAATTCAGGTGGATAGAAACTAAAAAGTAAAAGTATTCCTCCCTACCGTCTACACCAGTCCCATTTCTCAGAGTAACAACCACTTTTAAAAAAAACTTGTTGAGGTAACATTAACATAATATAAATTTCAGGTGTACAACATTTTTTTATTCTTCAGGTACTACCTCCATCACTTGAGGTTTTTGCTGCTGTTTCTTCATTTGCAATTTAAGCAGAGTCTGTTGATTGTTCATTATGAATGACAAGCAATTTAGCTCACTCCATTTCTTCTCCCCATTTTGTTTTTAGGTCTTCTTTTGGTTTCCTTTATAACTTCAACTAGTAATGTTTATTTCTTGATCCACCAGGTTTAAACTATCTGTTGACTCCCACTGTGGAAATGACCAACCCTGTACTTTGTTTCCAACTCATTACTGCCCTTTACCTCCTAACTTCTTTAAGTTATACTGTTAGTTTATATAATCGACAAGAATAGATATATAAAAACTTAGGTTTTTCCTTTATGTATTGATTCTAAACACTAGAAATCAATGATTAGCAGCTATGTGCTAGGTTATGCAAAAGTATTCAGAAGTAAGCCAGGTGATTTTATCTCCTACATATCCAATCTTATGTCCTAAAGTCTATGCTGATTTAAGCAGAATTTCCATGCCAAAGGTCAAATGGGTTATTTTATCTTATAGCCATCAACTTCTCCAAATCATGCTATGTGTTATTTGCTTCATAATTGGGTCATGGCTTTTGGAGATTTTTGTTTTTCCCTGGAGTAATTGCTATTTTTTCTTTTTTGGTCAGAAGAAAAATGCTTTCTTCAGTAAACACTTCTTTTATCATACTATTGAATTACAAGTTTGTTCAGAGTGTTACAGCTCTCATCCTGGGATTCCTGAAGTATTTTCTTGCCTTTTATTTAACAGAAGAAAAATATTTTCACTATAAACCGAAAATTATTTTAAGTTTCTTAATCAACTTTATCAAACTTGGACAAAGTGATTTTTAGCTATCATCCTGGGATATGTTTTCTTTGCACGCCTTTCTTCTTTTTATTGTTTGTATCCCACTCTTTCTTGATTTGAAGTGTATTTATAAGAACCCCCTCCCTAACCACCCTCACACACCACCACACACACACAAATGGTTCATGGGAGGTAAGCTTTGAGTCCTTGCCTGTCTGACAAAGACTTTATGTCTTCATACTTCATTTTGATTGGACTTACAGTTCTAGGTTCAAACTCATTTTTCCTTTAGAACTTTGAAGAGTTTCTCTATTTTCTTCTAGCGTCCAGTTTTGCAGTAATCCAGGCAAGAAAGATGGTGATTCAGACCAGGGAAGAAGCAATGGAGGCGATGAGAAATGGTTGCATTCTGGATATACTTTGGAAGTAGGAGCCAGAAGAATCTGCCAATGGACTGTGAGAGAAAGGAATAAGGCCTAAGCAAAGGATGGAGCTACCATCAAATGAGATGGAGATAATTTCACTGTGTTTTTTAAATGAGCTCCTTAGACTGTGTTGCTGTCTTAACATAGTAGTTATTAAAATGTCTTATAAACTCCTGTTAACCATCGTACTAATGCTTCAGTACCTGGTAATGCTGGCGATAGAATCATTGCAAGAATAAGAAAGCAAGAAGACTTCATATATATATTAAGCAAAGTCTCATAACTGTCCTTGGAAAATTTCAGATTGTGTAGCTTTATATTAGGGACCCTAAAGAAACAGGTAGGGGCAGTGGTATGGTTCCTGAAAAGAATTTAGTTCCAGACCACACAATGACTGAGTCTTAGGATTTTATAATTTGAAAACAATTTTTAGGTCCTTGGATAGTGATAAAATTGTATCATGTTTAATAATAATAATAGGTGCTTATTTGAGTCTTATGGACCCGAGGACTGTGGTGCAAAAAGGAATGAGCTTTCACTCTTTTCCTTCCTTAATGTTCATTTTTAATCCTCATATTTAAGGCTCATATTTGATAAAAATTGAAATTCCAGAAATCAGTTCTTGATTGCATTCTGACTCAGCTAAACATTGCCTGGTTAACTCAGGCAGAAATTGAATTTCTTTAAAAAAAAAAATACTGTATCAGAGGGAAGGCTGTTTTAGGGTGCTAAAATGTTTTATCTCTTAATCAAAGTGGGAAGTTTCATAGGTATTTGCATATAAGTTGCATATGGAAGATTTGTGTCTTACATAAGTCAATCTTCAATTTTTTTAAAGTAATTTTTTTTTTTAATGGGAGAGCTACAGAAATGGATTTGGAAAACAAGTAGAACAAAGAGGTTAGGTGATCAGAATGACAGCAACCAAGGCTATGCCTTATTAGGGTGTCGCTGCTGTTGCCACTGCCACCAAGCACAGCGCCCCCACTCCATATGCACCCCTGAAATTAATTCTAAAACATATCTGCTCTTCTGCATCATTCTGGATTCAAAGTCCCTGATGGAAGCATCAGATTGGGTCCCGACTTCCAGGAGTCATAGAACAATCACCTAGTATCCTTTCTCCAAAACTTACACAACCGTAAATTCTATGGATATAAGAAGAGGATTCAGATACTGGGCAGGCTTTGCAGTGAAAAATATTCACAACACTACCCTAGTCTCCATCTCATCCTGTTGCTCCGAAATTGGAGTATGTCTCTCACTCCCCATACCCATCAACAGTTCTCACTAATCTCTATCCTGATTCTGTGCATTAACTTGGTCACTACTCTCTAGTCCAAACCACTAACATCTCAATCTCTTCCTGTTTCATCTTTTTTCTCATACTCTCTTCTCCGCACACCCACAATCCATTCTATCCATAGAAGCTAAAGTAATCTTATAAAAAGATAAACCACATCACTTCCTAGCCCTTTTCCCTTTGTTCCCTACGTGTGCTCTAGCAACACTGAGGACCTCACCCCTGTCTAAGGATATTTGCATCTGCCGTTCCTTCTGTCTACAATGCTCGTACAGTTTTACTTAGGTAGCTCTTTCTCTATCATTTCACTTTTCTGCTCAAACATCAGTTCAGAGGCTGCCTCTGAAAACTCAATCAGTAACCTGCTTTGAGAATGGGGTGAGGGAGAGGGGAAGAACATGAGGAGTTCTGTTTCTCCTAACAAGTACCAAATCGTTACAGTACTGTTTGATTAAACTCTAAACATTTATAACTTTGGAAAATGTTTACATTTAAACTAAATTTATGGAGAAAAACTTTAAAAAAAATATCAACACCCATTGTCACTGTTTGTCATATCACCCTAGTTTATTTTCACAAGATATTTATCACTATCTGAAACGACCTTGTTGATTTGTTTATTATCCATAAACACCCTTCTAGAATGTAATCTCCATGGCAGTGGAGACCTTGTATATCTAGTTTGTTGCCATATGCCTACGAACTATAACATAGAAGACAGACAGTCAGCTTATTAATAAATGAATAAATGTAAAGGGATTCTCAGAGAATGGGTGTCTTTCTCAGGAAAAGACTAAGAATTAGGAGATGCAACGTCTTTAATTTTTCAAATATTCACTCATGAGCAATAAATTATCTGTGGTTAAGTAAGTAACGATTATATATATATATATATATATATATATATAAAATCATATTTATATATATAAACACACACAGGGTGGCAAAAAAGTATATACACATTTTAAGAAAGGAAAAAACTATTAAAATTGTAATACTCAATATATACCAATAACAAAAGATGAATACAAGTCACGTTTGACTTCCGCAATTACAAGAGGTGCTCAAAGTGGTTACCACCAGCGTCCAATTGACTTCTGTTTACGGCGAACTACTGCTTGAGCAACGTTCACCAAAGTGTTCACTTGTATACATTTTTCGGCATCCCGGTGTATATATGTACCATGTTTTCCCCAAAATAAGACCTAGCCGGACGGACAATCAGCTCTAATGCATCTTTTGGAGCAAAAATTAATATAAGACCTGGTATTATAAAGACCCGGTCTTATTATACTATAATACTATACTTATTATACACATATATACATACATATATACATATATATACATATATTATCATATATGTATATATATTTATTTATTTTAATGATGTGTTTCTTTTGGACCTAGAGTGGACTTAGGAAAATAACTGACAAAATGTTAGTGGGTTGGTAAATTTTGGGTAATTTTTTTGTGGTAATTTTTTGCCGCAGAGTTCAGTAGAAACAATTATTTAAACATGTGTATGAAAAAGTGCACCTTACCATAAGAAAGAAGTGCATCTCTAAAATACTTTTGTTAAAATGTATCATTTGTTTCTTTACAAAGATTGTGAGCCAAAAAATGTCCTCTTAATTTTGGTCTAATTCACTCTAGTGTGCACTTTTTGCCAGCACTGGGAAAACCTATTTTTCATCTTATTAAAAGAAAATATTTTCATCAAGTTGAACAAACCTTGTAAATAGAATTCTTAATAGAATAGCGGAGGCCACTTTTGGAAACTGATGCTACATTTAATGTTTTTATTTTTCTCAATGTCAAGTGTTTGTTTTAAGCAAGTGAGAAAAATGCCTAAATATAGCCCCTGAGTTGGGTGAACTGAATCCTTATTTGTTTGATAAGGCCATTGGCATGCTTTTAAGTCATTTGAGTTCATCTTTCTTTTTTTTGCTTAATGGAGGTATTTATGTAATGCAAACTTGGTGTTGGCCTCAATATGCTACATTCGTTGGAAATTCTACTCTTCAAACTAAACTCTTTCAAGGAAAGTTTAAAATTCCAACTTTAGAAAAGTACAATGGATATTAAATCAAGAAAAGGGACAGTCTCTCACATTCAAGATGTTTTTGTGAAAGTTATGAGATAGCAAGCCCTCAACTCACATTTTTTCACAGCTGCAGATATTGAACAGTGACCCCTTGTTCTTGACCTTTTTTCAAGAAAAGGGATGCAGGTTGCCAGCCTGTTTGAATCTGTTCTTGCCTAACTTTTCCTCCCTGTAGCCATTGTAAAACCCACATTTTAACCTACGAGCAAGATTGAATCATTAGGTAAGTGAAAACAGCTTGTCTAAACTGGCAGATAAGAAATGTCAGAGCATAATGTGCAGTCTGTCGAAGGTTATGACTGTTTGATCTGTGCTCAATGTCAAAACTTAGCTGTAAAGCCAACCACACAATACATAAAAGAAGGTGCCTTCGTGTCTTTTTCCATCAACATTTTATTCTGAACATTTTTAAATATAAAGAAAAGGTGAAAAGTATACAGTGAACACCGATATATCTACCAGTTAGAGTCTATAATTGTAAATATTTTGCCGTATTTGATCATATATCTATCCATCATTGTGTTTTAACTTATGGTACATTTTTTTTCTAGTTTCATTTTTAAATTACATTTATTGGGGTAACATTGCTTAGTACAATTATATAGGTTTCAAGTATACAATTCTATAATACATCATCTCTGTATTGCCCTATGTGTTCACCACGCGGAGTCGGTTCTTCCATCACCTTTGATCCCCTTTTCCCTCTTTTATCACCTCCCACTCCCCATTACACTATGGTAACAACTAAACTGCTATCCGTGTATATGAGTTTTTGTTTCTTTGTCTTGTTGGTTTGTTGCTTTCAGTTTTATATGGTTCTCGACTTTTTTTGTCTGATTTATTTTTCTTAGCATGATAATCTCAATATCCATCCATGTTGTTACAAATAGCAGTACTTCATCTTGTGGCCGAGTAATATTCCATTTGTATATGTAATTTTGGGTACATTTTAAAGCCAGTTAGACTTCAGTCCACTTCACTACGTGTCATTTTGGAAGCCAAAAAATTGATTTGGAGATGAACTTTGTGTGATTATAATTAACTTCTAAAAGAGTTACATAATATATGAATTCACAAATCCTATATTTCATCACGGTTAGAAAGATCCAACATTGCTCTTAATAATGTCTAAAAAGCAAAGTGTATTTTGGCTATCTAGTGATCCTTCCCACATTACTTTTAGCTATCTCAGACTTCCATCACTCACAGACGATCTTCACAATTTCTACCATATTCAAGTACCACGTGAAATATTTTCTTATTTTCTCTAAAATATATATTTTAAATTAATCTTTAGAGTCAAACTTCATATTGATACCATAAGTGGAAAAGCAGTATCATTTGTCATTACCAAGATAACCATATTTTCTTCCTATATACTAAAATATATTCATAACGTACACCTTGGCATGCATACCATACTTTGGGAAATACTGCGTTATAGTCCCCTTCTTCTATCACAAATATTGGGACATAAGAAAAGTCTGGACACACAGATGACACCAGACTGTTCTCTTTTCAAGAGACAAAAGCCCCACACCCAGAGTTGCCTAAGCCTCACCTTGAGTTGGCAATGGAGAGAGGTAAAGTGTTTCCTACAGCAAGGCTGCAGCCTGTCTGAAATTGTGTCCCAAGTGGGGCCCATGAGCCTTCTCTTGTCAACCCCAGCTGCTTTGAAGGCCCCACTCTGGCAGGAACAGAGCCAAAGCCCAATCCCCACATCCTGAGTTTCTACTTTGGGGACTTCGCAGAGGTACGGCCCTGACCACATTTTCATTTTGTTTCCTCTTATTCTTTTATCTCCTACCAGCATATCTTCCTCCAAAGTATACCTCTATGATAACATAGGTGTGGTAGGAGACCAACAACACACCTATCTTTCCCTTTTGAAATGAGAACCAAGATACAGGAGCCAGACGTAGGGAGGTCAAAAGATCAGGTTTACTACCAATAAAAGTAAACTCAAGAATATGGCTTGGACCTATGGCCAAGGGTGCTTCTTCCTTCTTCCCCTGTAATCTGATCATTTCCACCCAGTCCCTGGCAGAGTTGATTTAAAACCAAGCTTCTCCTGGTAGGGGTAAAGCCCGTCAGTGCTACAAAAACCAACCAAACAAAACGTGCTGGCACTGTGGGTGAGAGAACACAGAAGGCACCCAGCCAAGCATGCTTAAGTCCTGCTCAGTTCGCCACTCAGTTGAGTCAGCTTTGTGACTTGGGGAACAGTAAATGAGGGAGGCAGCAAGAAGCTGGAAATGATCCTTCCATATTCTTTCCTCTTAAGAGAGGTGGAGGGAGAAGAATTCCCTCCCTTTTATGGAAACATCAGAAGTACAGGATGTTATCTCCTAACAATTACCTCCTATTGCTTCCTCCTATAGTGACCAAATGTCACAGGATGAACTTTGGGGTCCTTTGTCAAACGGAGCAGGAAATGGCAATGCTGAGCTATGAACTGTGTAGTGCTGGCCAAAAACAACGTGCAAAGATTGCCCAGGTAATCGCTAGGCAATTGCTGCCATTGGGCACCTCGTTTAATCTACAAAGTGGCCAAAATTCAGCAATTCTCCTTTCTCTTAATAAATCCCGTCCTCCTCAAGCCCCCGTGGTCAGGCGCCACCTCTGGCACCTTGAGTCTCAGTATTCCAGCCAGTCTTGCCTTTCCCTCCCATGCTCAGCAGGGTCTGCCTCCTTCTCTGTCTGCAGGAAAACTTGCCTTCCATTTGGTTCTACAGTCTCTCTTGTGAGTATGCAGTCTCCTCGTCCCAGTAAAATGCTAGGGTGTTAATGATGGTAGCATTTATTTGTACTTTATTTTATTTAAAAAAATTTTTAACGTGCTCGCGTCGGCAGCACATATACTAAAATTGAAATGATACAGAGAAGATTAACATGGCCCCTGCGCAAGGAAGACATGCAAATTCGTGAAGCGTTCCATATTATTTAAAAAAAAAAATTTAGCTCATATTTCACTTTAAACATATTATCATATTGTCCAAAAAATGTTTAAGAATTCAAATTCCTGTAGTATATGAATATACAATATTTCCCAAGTTACAATCATATGTATATAGGAGTTTCTTTTTTACTTATATGGTTTATTTATTTATTTATTTAGACATTCAATGTTATTTTATATTAATTTCAGGTGTACAGCATAGTGGTTAAACATTTAAGAAGTGATCCCCCTGACTAGTCTGGTACCCACCTGGCAGTATATATAGTTATTACCATATCATTGAATATATGTCCTAAGCTTTACTTTACTTCCCCATGACTATTTTGTAACTACCAGTTTGTACATTTCAATCCCTTCACCTTTTTTTCACCCTTTCCCCCAACTCCCTTCCATCAACACCCCAACAAATCTAGTACCCATCTGCACCATACATAGTTATTACAATATTGTTGACTATATTCCTTATGCTGTACCCTACATCCGCATATCTACTTTGTAACGACCAATTCATACTTTTTAATCCCTTTCTCTTTTTTCATCCATACCCCCAACTCCTGTCCATTCTGGCAACCATCAAAATGTGTTCTGTAGCTGAGTGTTTCAGGTTTGTTTGTTTGGGTTTTTTCTTTTTGGTTTGTTTTCATCTTTAGATTCCATATGTAAGTAAGCAAAATCACATTGCATCTGTCTTTCTCTGTCTGACACTCCATTCAGCACAGTACCTTCTAGGTCCATCCATTCATGATGCCTCAGACGGCAAGAACCCCATTACCTTCCATGGCTGAGCAATATTCCATTGTATACTATGTATACATATGTCTTGATTGGAGTACTTAATCCATTTACAATGAAAATAATTATTGATAGATATGTAGTTATTGCCATTTTATTATTCATAATTTTGATCTTTTTTTTTTTTCCATCCTAAAGAAGTTCCTCTAACATTCCTTATAATACTGGTTTGGTGATGATGAACACTTTTAGCTTTTTCTTACCTGGGAGCTCTTTACCTGTCCTTTGATTTTAAATGATAGCTTTGCTGTGTAGAGAACCCTTGGTTGTAGGTCCTTGCTTTTCATCACGTTGAATATTTTGTGCCAATCCCTTCTGGCCTACAAAATTTCTGTTGGGAACTCAGCTGACAGTTTAATGAGAGCTGCCTTATAAGCTACTAATTGCATTTCTCTTTTTGCTTTCAGGATTCTCTCTTTAAGATTTGCCATTCTAATTATATTGTATCTTGGTGTGGGCCTATTTGGGTTCATCTTGTTTGGGACTCTCTGCACTTCCTGTACTTGTATGTCTATTTCCTTCAACTTGAGAATCCTTATAACCATTGCTTTGAACTCTGTGTCTGGTAGATTGCTTGCCTCCATTTTGTTTAGTTCTTTTTCTGGAGTTTTATTTGGGACATATTTCTTTGTTTCCTCTTTTTGACTGCCTCTTTATGTTTGTTTCTATTTATTAGGTAGATAGGTTATGTCTCCCAGTCTTGGCTGGGTGGCCTTATGTAGTAGGTGCCCTGTGGGGCCCTGGCACAGTCTCCCTGCTGATCTGCTCCAGGTGTCCCAGGAGTGTTCTTTGTATGGGTTGTGGGTGCCCTCCTGTTATAGTTGAGCCTTGATTGCTATTGGCATGTCAGTGGGTGGGATTGGCTCTCAGGCTGATTGGCTGTGAGGTTTGGCTACATCCACGGTTTACAGGCTGCTGTGTGTGGGGGGTCTTACCCCACTGAGTAGGATTTGCCCCAGCAAGCTCTGGTGCCTGTTGAGACCACCCTTTGTGTGTGCCACTTGAGAGCTAATTGAGCAGTGCTCTGCTGTGGTCTGCAGCCAACCTCCAAGTATGTTGGTTCTGGGGCCTCTTGGGAGGGACTCTGGTGCAGGCCTAGGTCATCCATTACCTGTGATTGGCCAGGGACTACCTGGTAGGAGCTATAAAGCTATCTGCAGTTGTTCGCTGCCTGTGCTGAAGTTGGAGGCACGTAGGAGAGGCCACGCTGCAAACCAAGGACGGCTACCACCAGTACCAGGCCTGGTACTCTACAAAAAGCCAAGACACCCTGAGGCCGGCTGCCACCTGCCAGCTCCCTTAAGGTTCAGCCATGGATAAAGCCTTGTGTGGTACATGATGGGATGAAGCAAAGTCTCAGGGAGTCACTAGAGTGGGAAGAGTTGTGGTCACCAGGTTTCTCTGGTTTAGTGCTAGTGCTGAGCCTGGAGCTACTCAGCAAAAGTCTCAGAGCACAATGAGGCCGTTGCTGCCCACCTGGGGCCTGGGAGCTCTGATAATTTTCCAAGAAAGAGTGCAATGTGGGCAGCTTGCTGCTCAGGAGAAAGTGCCTCGGCATTGGGGGAGTTGAGTGGGGAGGGTTCCCAGTGAGTCAGCAGGGTGGAGCATTGGAGCTCACCAGACCAATCAGATTCACATTTGGCCTGTGGGGGTGGGCTCAACACAGAAAACATGGCACCCGTCTGCCAGCTGCAGGGGAAGGGAACCCACACAGGGAAAATGGTGACTGTTTTCCAGCCCTGCCTCAAAGCCAGACACCTCAGTCTGTCCCTCGTACGCCTCCAATGCCTCCAGAGTCACCATTCCTCGGCCGGAGCCCAGGGTGAGTGCCTTGGGGTGAGAGAGTTTCTGCACCGGCTATTTAAGAGGATGTCTGGGTTTCCTGCAGTTTTCTGTCCCACCAGGATGTTGGTATCCCCACTGTTTTTCACAGCCAGATATTGTGGGGACCCCTTTTCCTGGCAGTACTCTGGGCTGGGGAGGCTGGTGTGGGGCTTCTCCAGGGGGAACCTCCATGTCTGAGATATCCCTCCAGATTCTCAACCACCACACGGAGGTTTGGGGCTAGCCTGTTTTGCATCTTCACCCCTCGTATAAGTCTCAACATGGCCTCTTTATATCCTCAGTTATAAAACCTCTGTTCTGCCAGATAATAGAATTGATTGTTCTATAATTTAGTTGTAATTTTAATGTGTTCATGGAAGGAAGCAGGCACCATGTTTATCTACTTCGCCATCTTGGAGCTGTCTTTGTATCACCTCTTTTTTTATCTATTCATCCACTCAGGGACACCCAGGTTGCTTTCACACCTTGGCTATTGTAAATAATGCTGCAATGAACATATAGATGAGCACATCCCCTTGAAGTAGTATTTGGGCTTTCTTTGGATAAATACCCAGGAGTGGGATTACTAGGTCCTTCTTTGTCTCCTGTTATAATCTTTGCTTTAAAGTTTATTTTGTCTAGTGTAAGTATTGCTATCCCAGTGTGGGGACAAAGCCCCAAAAAGCGGTTTCCGGGCTCTCGGCCTCACATAGAAAGGTGCTGACTCGGGTAGTAAATGGCCATTAACTGTGATCAGATGGCCATCAGCTGTGGCTAGTTGGCCGTCAGCTGTAACCCGTAAGCCATTGGCCACTAATATAACTGCTGTGGCTATGCTAGCAGAATAAAGAATGGGGGCTAGCAAGAAGATGGTGGCTGGCAAGCACAGACTGCTGTTAGGCAGATTATGTAGATCCTGCTTCCTGTGTCTCCAGCCCAGCCGCCAGCGAGAGTATATTGGTTTGACTCCCCTATCTATGGCTCCGTGGGTGTTCCTTTTTGGCCTCACCATGTCCTGCGTTCTTATGTGGGGAGCGGGAGCAGAGACCCCGCCGGACGCCCCGCACGACACCCAGCTTTTTGTTTGTTTGTTTTCATTTTCATGAAATATCTTTTTCATTCCCTTTACTTTCCATTTGTGTGTGTCTTTTGATCTGAAGTGAGTCTCTTGTCAGCAGCATACGTAAGGGTCTTGTTTTCTTATCCATTCAGCCACCCTATCTTTTATTGGAGCATTTAATCCATTTACATTGAAAATAATTGTTGATAAGTATGTAGTTATTGCCATTTTATCACCCATACTTATTTTCTTTTGTCTTACGTCCTTCTAAGATTCCTTGTAATACTGGTTTGATGGTGAGGAACTCCTTTAGCTTTCTCTTGTCTGAGAAGCTCTTTATCTGTCTTTCAATTCTAAATGAGAGCTTTGCTGGGTAGCGTAATCTTGGTTGTAGGTCCTTGCTAGTTGTAGGGCTTTGTTTCAGCAAGATTTTAGGTAATTCTCAATGATGGTTGTTTTGTAGTTTAGTTGTAATTTTGATGTGGTTATGAGAGAACGTAAGCACACTATTTACTTACTTTGCCATCTTGACTGGAACTGTTTTTTGTACTTTTATTTTAAAATGAGAGATTACTAAACTCCTTTTAAAGAATATTCATAGGAGAATATCAGAGGAACTTCTTTAGATTCTCTCAGTTCTTTCTGTCAACTATGGGCTCCCTCAGTGCTGCTGCTACACTTCCATATCATGTTCCCTTCTGCAAGATTGTCTAGAAAATTGGAAATTTATTCTTTTAAAAAATTTATTGTATTTAGATCCTTGCAGTCTAGAAAACATTAAAAGTGAAAAATAGTTATCAATTTCAATTGTTAGTTTAGTTTGTTTATTAAGGCTGAAATAAAGTAGACACTTGCCATATTTTAGATTTAAATTAGTCATGTGAAATCTTTTATTTTATATCTTCTTTCCTTCCTTGAAGAAAAATAAAATAAAAACAACTTAGAATATTACATGGACAGGAGACTTAGAAAAAGTCTCCTGATTTTCTGTCCTTTTAGGTTGGTCATTAGTATACTGCAGGGAAACACAACCTATATTATTTACCATACTTAACGCGTCTATTTTTAATGTCCTGTTTGTGAACAAGAAAGCAATTGGAATCAATTACACTTTTTTAAACCATTGTTTATCCAATAAACTTCTGTGGTAGGTTTCTTTGGTGTTTGGGATTCTACTCTGATTGTGTGGAGGTGTTTTACAAGAGCCTGAGACCCTCAAACATCTCATCAGCCATGGAAGGAGTGAATTCATCACACAGGGTTTAATTTGCCCTTCACTAGGATATTTAATTTCCGTCATGGGTCCTTGCTCGGTTACACAGTATCTGACCTGGCAATAGCAACCTAGCAACCTAGTGGAACTCCACCTACCCCGAGCAGTGCTCTGGGGTTGGGGGCCCAGGGCGATATTAATTATTTACAGTGGTGAATTAGTGAAGCTGCGGAAGTGGACCTGGGCCACCATTTACTAGAGTCAATTGCCTTTTCATCTGAGGTGCACACAGACAATAGTTGTTTATCTGAGTGGCCGAAAATAAGCTCATTTAATTCTGCAACATTTCTTGGTGGGTAAAAATTTGTAAAGCTGAATGATAATTAAACTTAATCTAAATAAATCAAGCATTGTTAGAATAATTAATTTTCCTGAGTAGCCATAAGCATTTTAAGTTTTGCAAAAGAGAAAGCTACTGTTCAAATTTTAAATACTATGTCCAACATGCCTGATCATTTTAAAATGATCAAAAGTTAATATTAAACTAGGCATGCAGAGCCCCTGCTTAAGTCATATTTGAGAGTGAGAAATGCTCCTATTATTACTAATAACAAAGATGTTAAAATCAGAGATTATTGCTTAGGACAGAAATAAACCACTATGGTTTCTCTCGTGTGTGTGTGTGTGTGTGTGTGTGTGTGTGTGTGTGTGTGTGTGTACCTAAGACCAAGCAAGAAAAGGAGGTGCTACATTTATTAAGTACCAGCTATTTGCCAGGTATTTTATATACATCGCCTTTGTATAAGGTAGGTATAATTATTATCCCCACTTTACAGATGATGTAATTAACACATAGGGGACCATGCAGCTTGCATGCAGTACAAGGTGATGAACCTGGGATTCAGACTCAGGCTCCACACTCATCCCAGGGACTAGAGGACACACCTGGAGGCCCTTTGCGGAGGATGAGATACCCGATGTGCAGGTGGGGCAAGATCCCATGAAACTTGCGCTACCGCTGTTTACTGACCCCATTGGTAGTTATAGGTGAGATGATGAGACCTGGAAAAACTGAGGTTACAAACACAATGCAAATATCACACTGAGCCAATAATAACTGCTATCATAACCAAGAAGAATGCCATGTTTTAGTTTCTATGACGAGAATAATAAAGTCATGTTGTATTTATAAATTAGGTAAGATAATAGCAGACATATTTACTGCTTGCTATATGCCAGGTGCACTAAGCTCTTCACTTGATAACCCTAAGGCAGACACTTACTCACTATCCATTGCCCCCTTTTTGTATGCTAATAAAACCTTGCTTTTGTTTGAGAAAACAATGTGCCAGCCCCAGGTAATGGCTGCAGTCATGCAATAATGACACTCCTGTTCTCTGTAGTTCCAACTTCCTTTGCACTGATAGGTGGCCAACACAGCCCAGTTCTGCCCGGGACACCTAAGCTGAAGTTAGCTATTGTGGAGCTAGGGGACTGGGTTATGGAACATGCTTCACCCGGAAGACTACAGGGCAAAATCCCTCACCCTCTCCGGTCTTTTTATAAGTGTCACCTTCCCAGTAAGACCTAACCTGAACACGCTGTTTAAAACTGTAGTCCCTGGCACAGCATAGGCACCCAAAACATCTTTTTCTTTTTTTCTTTGAGCAAACATGTAAAGACAAACTAGGGAAAATCACCAGAGAAAAATGCAAAAGAGTGTGCACAAGTGCCCTGGCATATTGGGTGACTAGGAGGCGGCCAGCATGACAGGGTGGTGTGATGGAGGGGAGGAGAAGGAGAGGTGCAACTAGGGTGACAGTGGAGGGTCTCATCACACCAGCACTTGAAAGTCATAGTGAAGCTTTTGGCTCATACTCTGCGACGGGAAGCTGCGGAGGAGAATAACAGCCTCTGACTTCCCCCTAACATTATCATCTGGTGCTTTTGAGAGAGATGGAAGTGGGCAACGTAGATGCATGGAGAACAGTTAGGAGGTTACTACTACAATCCTAGGCTGATGGTGGTTTGGACCGTGACAGTAGCAGTGAGGAAGGAGAGAAGCGATTGGGGTCTGTGTGTATTTGAAAGGTAGAGTCAACAAGATTTGCCCACAGACTGGGTATGGACTGGAGAGAGAGAGGGAGAAAGAGAGAGGGATGACTTCGAGGTTTTTGCCCAAGAAACCAGAAGCAAAGTGATTGGGAGGAGTGTAGGAAGTATGGGTTTGGGGGGAGGAAATCAAGCACTCGATTTTAAACATGTTTAAATTTGAGATGCCTATTGTACATCTCAGTGGAGACATTAAGTAGTCAAATGGATATACAGCTCTTGATTTTATGGGAGAAGTCCAGGCCAGGGAAATAGATAGCATGTAAAGCTACGAGACTGGACAGATTCATCCAAGACAAGGGTGTGGGTTAAAAGAGGGGGAAAAAAATCTCCGGTGTGAGAATGAGCCCTGAGACAGTCCAATAATGAGGGGGCTAACGTGCTGCGCGTGGCCATCGCATGTCCAGGCTCTCATTTACCTCTTATAAAAATGTGGCAAGGTAAATACTCACAACCTGACTTGATAGAAGGGGAATCTGTTTCACAGTGAAAAGCTATCTGTCCAAAGGCACACAGGTAGTTAAGTGCTACTATCCATCTGACTTTTGTAGTGACTAAAAGTTTGAGTTGATTGCCTCTAGCAACTTTACTTATAAACCTTGCCATCATCCTTTGTCTTTCCTTCCTTATCCAATCAGCCTTTCATTTCTATTTTCCCATTAAGCTTCAGAACAAGGCATCCTAATCTTTTACTTTGAATTATTCTTACTGTCTCCTGATAGGATTTCCTGCCATGACATTCTCCCCATTCTAATCCATTCCTTATCTTCCTGAATATAAAGCTGATCGTGTCACCTTCCTGCTTAGTCTTTCTATTAATTCCCTATTATCTGCAAACTATAATCCAGCTTCTTTAGCTTGGTTTACAGGAGCCTTCACAATCTGGCTCCAAGCTACTTTTCCAGCCTCATCCCCTGCTAGTCTCCCCCTAATCCCACTTCCCATATCAGCCACTTTGGTGACATTGAATCTCTCATTGAGATACACCAGGCTCTTTCATAACTCAGTTTCACACGCTGTTTCCTTCTCACTCCCACACTGGTTAACCCCAGTACAACGCTGGCTGGAAGACATGATGGTGGGCACTGGGTCTTGTTCCACACAGCCGAGGCCAGCTTTCACCTTTTTACCATTAAGCGTGATATTTATTGTAGTGTTGTTTTAGATACCCTGTATCAGGTTAAGGAAGTTCCTCCCCTTTTTTTTTGTACTTGCAAATAATTTATTGTTGTTTTATCATGAATGGATGTGGAATTTTATCAAAAGTTTTTCTGCATCCATTTTGGTATCATTATTTCTCTCCTTTAATCAATCATTGATTTATTTTCTACTGTTAAATTAATCCCTGGATAAACCCAACGTGATCATCATGTGCTATTCTTTCCTTGTACGTGTATTTCTGGATTCAATTTGCTAATATTTTGTTTAGCATATGGCCCTACAATCTATGTAGTAGCCCAAGGGGAGCACTTTTTGGAGAGGTGACCAAAAGCAACCTGATCATTAGGAGCAAAGTTTGATTTCCACTTCTGACTGGTGGTAGGGGCTCTGAATGGATGTCAGAAGCGGGGGTTGAGGGGACATCTGAAGCTGCGTATTTCTACAGGAAAACGAAATTTTCATCATCAATAACTTTCATGTTCGGTACAAAGGTCAGTACATATTTAGTCTGAAAATGAAAACAGATCTTATTGTTATAATTCAAAATTTTTAATAGCAGTGAAATAAAGGCCTAATATTTATAAATAAACTTATTTAATGTTTGGTTTGCTACTTTACCTTACAGGAAAAAAAAAGAAGTCCCACAAAGCCTCCAAAACAGCCCTACAGAAAGGTTTTCTATTCCACATCCGTGAATGACATCCTGTTTGTCATTTTGATTAGGCCCAGATTTAGGAGGATGGTCTTTTCCAGTTCTAAATAACTCTCGTAGTCCATTTGCAATTCAGCCTCCATTTGCTCTTTTGACTTCTGATACGTTTTCTAGGGAGAAAAAAAGCAAGTCATCCTATAAAACACGGACAACTAGAACTACCAAAGGATGAGAAGGAGCAATTTTTGAACAGTCTGCCTGACTGCTGCTCGATGGAAGGGGTTTGCAGGAGGCCAGAGGGTGGGAGGGCATCTCTTTCGCAGTTAGGGGGAGGAAATGCTGGCTCTGAAGGGGAGTGGCAGAGAGAGAGCTGAGAAGTGTGTGCAGATTCAAGGTTACTCCTGGGACTGGGCAGACTGAATTTACTGATGGGTTGGATGTGGGCTCTCAGGGGTAGCAGGGAGCACATTGAGAGAGGAAAAAATAACAATAAGGAACGTTTCTTCAGCTAATTTACCCAACACCACTTGCTGAATAATTTGTTCTGTTCTTTGATCTGTCAGTGTTTGTATTAGCACTGCTATGGTTTAATTATTGTGGCATTTCATTGTAAGAGTGGCTAGGGCAGTCATGATTTTTAAGATTTCTTTCCCATCTGTGTCTTCTTTCTGACGAACACTTCATCTTGGTTTGGCTCATCCTTGAGTTGCCTTTGTTTCTCCTCTGTCATCTTCCCATCCTATTGTTTTTTGGTGACTTCTGCTTGTTTGTCACAAACTCCTGTCTTTGTGGATTTCATCAAGAGGAACCAAGACTCTAAGCTTTTATTCTAACTCTTTAGAGAATAACGTAAGAGCTGTTCTCCTCCTTTGAACATTCACAATTATTGCTATTCCCTTCCCCTTTGTTTGCCGAATTCTTTCCATATGTTTGATTTTCTCTCTCTTTTCTTAATATAGCTGCTTTCTCAGAGTCCTTGTGTCTAATAATTGTTGCAGCTACTTCATAGTACTGTGAGAATTAAATTAATTATTAAACATGGCAAGTCCTCAGAATAGCGCCGAACACCCAGTGAGCATTTAAAACATGTTAGCTACAGTAACCAAGTCACAAAAGAGCAGGGCTTGACAGGTATGGTGAGAATAGAAAAATGTTATTTTTCTAACCATGGTCCTTTGCGACCTATGTGACAGATCCTGTAGCATTTCCCATCACTTTAGGTATTAGGAATATTGTCATTTTCAGGTATTTGAATATCCTGGCCAGGCTAATATCAAAGTGAAAACTGCCCCTTGGTAACCTCCCCACTACAAAGCCCCCACTGTGCACCTTCAGCCTCTTTCTGTAGAGGTTGCCTCATCCCAGTTAGAAAGTCCTTTTGGGCATCTGATTTGAGCCTAGCTACTTTCCAAGCCTTCACCTGGCCCCAGGAAAACTCACCACCCTCACTCTGCCATCAGTAGAAGTTCACTGCCAACAGGCCCTCTTTCTACCCTTCTGTCAGAGCAGTTTAAATCAATCTCTTGCCTGCAGACTTTCCAGCCTCAAGAGTCAGGCCCTAGTTCCTGGGTTCCCAAAGCTCTCCCATTCTGTTTTGGTCATGGTAACTCTGGGCCTTTGGATTTCTGTGGCTCAGCAAGCCTCCTAACACATATCAGAGGCCAATTGACCAGCCACCTATCTCTAATGGAGTCTGGTGTTGCAGAAGTGGGAAGTGGGAAATACGTGGCCTTCTGACACATCTCCCCGCCCCCAAAAAAAAGAAGAAAAAAAAAAGAAAAAGAACCCTCTTCTAATCTTTCCCATATGTCTTGCTTCCTTTGTGCCGTCTGGAGTATGGGTAATTTACTAGATGTTGCAGAATTCTCTTCTAAATCCCATATAGACGGCATAATTTACGGATCACATGGAAACTGCTACTTTTCCCAGCTTTGGGTCTCCAGCTAAAATTCCAGTTAAGTAAATTCCTATTACATGTGCTGTGAAAGCTGTAATTACTATTATTTTTCAGGAAGTGAGCTGTATTCAGACTCAATGTTTACAAAGAGGGAGAGTATGATTTCCCTTACATCTATGGGTTGGAGTACAGCCTAACCCCTGGCAATGGGGGTGGGGTGTGCGGGGGTGGGGGCTCATAAGGACCAGCCGTGCTGGACAAATGTGTGATCGTCCCCAGCTCTCTGTAATAACACTCACAGTGAACACTTACTAACACTTTCTGTGTGCCAGTCACTGGCTAAGTGCTGTAAATACTTTAACTCTAATCGCCACTGCAGTCCTCTGAGGTTCCCATTTTCCCTTTTCTTAGCAGTTACTAATAAGGAGATATTTCTGACTAACATTAGTTTTTTTTTTTATCCTTGGTCACTCTTCTCATGTTCTAAATGTAACAGAGGAGTCCTTTAAAAGCTATTCATTTACCCACACTCTAGTGTCACAAACAATTTGAGAAGTGGTAGCACTACTTAAAATAGGGTACTATGACAAATGAAAATGAAGTTTCAAGGAGTTGAAAATGTTTTGCTAACTCAAAAGCATGATACAGTTTCAAGATATGATTATTATAATATTCAGGTGTTTTAAAAGTATTTTACATGCAAATTATTTTGTATTATCCACATTGTGCTGATGTGGATAATTAGGAGCTTTCATTATGGTACTTAAAAAGTCATAATAATCGTGGATAATTGCTGGCATAAGAAAAGGGTAGCAGATTATCTCCCACAACAGAATTTCAACCAGTGTTTGTGAATGTACAAAAGAACAAGACCTTTTCTTTTTTTCTTTCTTTTTTTTTTTTGGTAGCTGGGGAAAACAGTGAAAAGTTAATCGGTATTCTTTTTTATGCCTTGTCACCACTAAACAGTTTTTGAAATGAGGCTCTCCGCTTTTATTACACTAATTCTTATGTATCAATAAGTGATCATGTTAATCTATTTGCCACTGCAGTACTTTAAAATATTTCCATCTGCATGTGCTTTTATTTTTTTCAATTTATTTTATTTTTTTAAAGATTTTTATTAAAATATAGCTAACACACAATATTATATTCGTTTCAGGTTATTCAGCATTTATATACCTAAAGAAGTGATCACCATAAGTCCAGTAACCATCTGACACTGTACCACACTATCATAATATTATTGACTATATTCCCCATGCTGAACATTACATCCCCATGACTTGTTTCAGATCTAGAAATTTGGACCTTTTATTCCCCTTCACCTTTCCTGCCCTTTTTTAGTATTTCAATTACAGTTCACATTCAATATTACTTTATATTAATTTGAAGTGTACACCATAGTGGTTTGACACATATATTTTCAGAAGTGATCCCTTTGACTAGTCTAGTACCCACCTGGCACTGTACATAGTTATTACCATTTCACTGACTATATTCCCTGTTCTTTACATCCCCATGACTATTTTGTAACTACCAATTTGTACTTAATCCCTTTACCTTTTTACCCTGCCCCCAACCCCTCCCATCTATCACCCCAACAAATCTAGTACCGATATGACCCATACATAGTTATTACAATATTATTGACTCTGTTCCTTATGCTATACCCTACAGTCCCATGATTACTGTGTAACAACTATTTGTACTTCTTAATCCTTTCCCCCTTTTCACTCACCTGCAAGCCCCCTCCTATTTGGCAACCATCAATATGATCTCTGTATCTATGAGTTTGTTTCTGTTTTGTTGATTTTGTTCTTTAGAATCCACATATAAGTGAAACACATTGCATCTGTACTTCTTTGTCTGACACTCCACTTAGCACAATACCCCCAGGTCCATCCATGCCATTGCAGATGGCAAGAACCCATTCCCTTCTTTGGCTGAGCAGTATTCCATTGTATATATGTATCACCTCCTCTTTATCCATTCTTCCATCAGCAGACACTCAGGCTGCCTCCACATCTCGGCCATTGTAAACAATGCTGCAAAAAACATATGGATCACACGTCTCCTTGAAGTAGCATTTGGGTTTCTTCAGATAAATACACTGAAGTGGGATTATAGGTCCTTCTTTGTCTCTTGTTATAGCCTTTGTTTTAAAGTTTATTTTGTCTGGTATAAGTATTGCTACCCAAGCTTTTTTGTTGTTGTTAATTTCCATTTTAATGAAATATCTTTTTCTATCCTTTTACTTTCCATCAGTGTGTCTTTCAATCTGAAGTGATTCTCTTATAGGCAGCATATGTAAGGGTTGTGTTTTCTTATCCATTCAGCTCTGCTATGTCTTTTAAGTGGAGCATTTAATCCATTTTCATTGAAAGTAATTCTGATAGATAAATATAGTTATTGACATTTATTATTCATAATTTTGACCTTAAAGAAGTCCCGAGCTTCTTTAGCTTTTTCTTGTCTGGGAAGCTCTTTATCTGTCCTTCAATTCTAAATGATAGCCTTGCTGGGTAGAGTACCCTTGGTTGTAGGTCCTTGCTTTTCATTACATTGAATAGTTTGTGCCAGTCCCTCTGGCCTGCAAAGTTTCTGTTCCGAAATCAGTTGACAATCTTATGGGAGCTCCCTTATAAGTTACTAGTTGCCTTTATCTTGCTGTTTTTAAGATTCTCCCTTTGCCTTTAACCTTTGCCATTCTAATTATAATGTGTTTTGATGTGGGTCTGTTTGGGTTCATCTTGTTTGGGAATCTGCACTTCCTTGACTTGTATGTCTGTTTCTTTCTCCAGGTTAGGAAAGTTTTCAGTCATTATTTCTTCAAATAGGTTCTCAATCCCTTGCTTTCTCTCTTCTCCTTCTGGTACCCCTATGATGTGAATGTTGTTATGCATGTTGTCCCAGAGGCCTCTTAACTATCCTCACTGTTTGGATTCTTTTTTTCTTTTTGCTGTTCCAATTTGGTGTTTTCTACCACCTTGTCTTCCAAATGGCTGATTCAGTCCTCAGCTTCATCTAGTCTGCTGGTGATTGTTTCAAGTGCATTCTTCATTTCAGTTATTGTATTCTTTACTTCTGAGTGGTTCTTTGTTATAGTTTCTATGTCCTTTTTTATGCTTGCTATCTCTTTGTTGAGGTTCTCACTAAGTTCTTTGACTATCCCATCACCATTGTTTTGAACTCTGTATCTGGGAGGTTGCTTGCCTCCATTTTTTTGAATTCTTTTTCTGGAGTTTTCTCCTGTTCTTTCATTTGGGGGCACATTTCTTTGTGTCCTCATTTTGGCTGCCTCTCTGTGTTTGTTTCTATGTATTAGGTAGGTCTTCTGTGTCTCTCAGTCTTGGTCTAGTGGCCTTATGTAGTAGATGCCCTGTGGGGCCCAGTGGCACAGTCTTCCTGGTCACCTGCATTGGGTGCTGTAACAGTGTCCCTTGTGTGAGTTGTGTGTGCCCTCCTATTACAGTTGAGCCTTGGTTGCTATTGGCATGTCAGTTGGTGGGACTGACCCTCAAGCTAATTGGTTGTGGGTTTTGGCCATGTCCACAGCTTACAGGATGCTGTCAGGGGGTGGAAGATGGGGGAGATGGAGACTTACCACACTGAGTGGAATTTACCCCAGCGGGCTCTGGTGCCTGTTCAGACCACCCTTTATGTGTGCCACTTGTGTGGTGCTCTGCTGTGGTCTGAAGCCAACCTCCAAGTATATTAGTTCTGGGGTTTCTTGTGAGGGGCTCTGGTGCAGGCCCAGGTTATCCACTGCCTGTGACCAGTCAGGGACTACCTGGTTAAAAGCTAAAAAGTGATTTGTGGTTGTTTGCTGCTTCTGCTAGCCCTCGAGGTGCATTGGAGAGGCCACGCTGTGGACCAAAGACATCTGCCACCAGTACCAGGCCTAGGGGAGCTCCACAAAATGTTAGGACACCGTGGAGGCCTGTTGCCACCTGCCAGCTCCCTTAAGGTTCGGCCACTGATAAAGCCTCATGCGGTATGCAAGTTGCTGAGGCAAGGTCTCAGAGAGTCACTGGAGTTGGAAGAGTTCTAGTCACCAAGTTAATATAAATTCTGGTTCGGTGCCAGCGCTAAGCCTGAAACTATTCAGCAAAAGTCTCAGAGCACACTGAGATTAGTCGCTGCCCACCTGGGGTTTACCAGACTCTGATAGTTTTCCAAGAAAGAGTGCATTGTGGGCGGGGCTGGCTACCCTTGGAGAAAGGGCCTCCAGCATTAGGGGTGTTGGGTGGGGTGAGGTCCCACTGAGTCAGTAGGGCCCGGCTTCCAGACCAATCAGATTCAGATTTGGTTGTGTGGGGACAGGCTCAACACGGTAAAGATGGTAACCACCTGCTGGCTGCAGGGGAGGAGGACCTCCTCACAGGGAAATGGTGACTGTCCTCCAGCCCTCAACCTGGAACAACACAAGTCTGCTCCCCATGTCTCTGACACCCCCCAAGTTACTGTCCCTCAGTTGGAGCCCAAGGTGAGTGCTTGGGAGTGAGAGAATCTGTGCACAGGCCTTTTAAGAGGATCCCTGGGTTTCTCACAACCTTCCATCCCACTCTGATTGTTGGAATACCCACTGTTTTTCACAGCCAGCTGTTGTAGGGGCTCATCTTCCTGGCACCAGTACTCTGTGCTGGGGAGGCCAGTGTGGAGCTGAGGTCCCTCATTCCTTCAGGGGGAACCTCTGCAGCCGAGATATCCCTCCTGGTTCTCAACCACCACATGGCAGTTTGGGATTAGTCAGTTCTGTGTCCACCCATTCTACCAGTCTCGACTTCTGTTCAGGCCAACTTCAGATGGCTTTTCAGGTCGATTGTTCTATAATTTAGTTGTAATTGTAATGTGTTCATGAAAGGAAGCAGGCACGGTGTTTATCTACTCCGCCATCTTGGATCTCCTCCACCTACCTGCTTGTGCTTTTAATTGAGACCTAAGGTCTCACATGAATTATTACATTGGAGAATGCTACATATTTACATATACAGAAACTACGGACGGGATCAATGATGAAAATACTGGCAACATAGGGCAAAAAAGGGAATGAGCAAGAGTGAAGTAGAAATATGGACTAAGATCAACTCAAGTAACAAAGAGAGAACTGAGTTCACAGAATATTTAAAGGCATCATAACTGTGGACAAGGGAAGACCAATAGAGTGACAGAATTCATATCAAACAGAGAGGCTGAAAAATAGGAGAATGGGGGGGATGCAGAGTTCTAGGTTCCTTTTTAGTCAAATTTAAGATGAGTGCGTCCTGTAGCAAATTCTTCTCTATCTCAAATTTCACATCTCAAGTATAGTATATCATAGCAAACTTCATGTCTGTCTCTGTCTCTGTCTCTGTGTCTGTCCATATGTTAGCTCCCATTTAATGAAAGTATACTATTTCTTAGGTTACTTAACTGAAAGCCTTACAGTAATGCTAAGAGGTCGTTATTAGTATTCCCATTTTAAAGACAATAGAACTGAAGCTCAGCAAAGATGTGAGCATTGCTCGAGATCTCATAACTAGTAAATTGGTGGAGTTGGGATTTGAACTCACAGGTCTTTATTCCATATTCCATTCTTTCTGCATTACCTGTTTTAATGCATTATTCACCAGGTGTTAAAATGCTATATAATAAAAGCATTCAGGTTTTGAATCATTGTATCTGTATATGTAGATACCATTGTATCTAAATGAATTTGAAATTATAAAACATTTCAGAAACTTTAGATAGAATCTTGCTAGGTGTCCAAATGGTAGGTCTCACTCATGGTAAGCTAGGAAATCAGAGAAATGCCCTCTTGACTGTTATGACAACAAGATAAAAATAATTTTTCTATTGAAACTGTGGACTAAGCCAAACACACATATTTCCAGTGGCGTTAGAGAAAACCAACTTGCGGTTGTGAGATTTAACTTACGAATTTTATCTTCTCAGTTTCCAGATCCATTTCTTTCTTGTCTTGTTCACGAATTTTTTTGCGCTGTTCTACATATTCCAAGTGCTTGACTTCTCTTTCGAAGTAGTGGCTCACACTTGATGCCTGTTAGAAACACAGGCCCATGAAACAGGAGCCCGTATGGAAGCCCCAGTGATCTTCAGAGGGCTCTGGAAGAATTCCTGCTCTTATAACTCATCAGATACCTTACTACTTTGGGACACTGCCCGCAGGCCCACTACCAGCAAAATCATCTCAATATGGGGATTACTGTCCTCAGTGTTAGGGCCCTGCAAATTGGAGGATTCCAGGAAGGGAGTGAAGGTGGAAGGAGAAAGCTGCACATTTTGTAGAAGGAATATTCAGAGATTGCTTATTTCCCTTTCCTTCCTTCTCACTTCTAACACGGAGGGAAGGTTCATACCATCAACAAAACTTGAAAAATCCAAATGATATCAATATAGACCCTAAATGGACTGAGAACAGAGTTGAGTTTCTGGTCCCCTGGAGGGCTTAGCATGTAGGCAGAAGAGTAGAAGCCGGAAAGTAGGCAGAGACCTTGGGCAAGGTGCAGGTGAGGGAAAGCTTTTTGTCTGACTGTAACTAGTCTGATGTTGTTGGGACTTGCAACAGATTACAATCTATACATTTAGTGTTGTGTGTATACATATTTATGTATTTCTATATATTGATCTTTTTTATAACCGTATTACCATTGCTTGAAACCTTTGGGTGGTGGGTATGGTGGGGCAGAATATTGCCACTTTCAGACATGCTGGTTTTCATACATCAAGTTGGGGGAGGATGGGTGATGACTGGTAATAGAAAGATGCATTAGAACGTCAACTGTGCCCTCCGAGAAGGGCATCACTGAAATGAGGGTCCCATTTTGGTTAGAACCTGGAAATAACGTCTTACGATTATGAATCCCCAAATCAATTCTTCTCTGAATCTGGGTTTTATTTACTTGGCCTCCCTCTTATTGCATGTTTGTTTTTTCTCTTGCTTCAGACGATTTAATTCATAAAATAGAAATACATGTCCTTAGTTTTGACTGTACTGATTCTTTTGTTCTCTTGTAGAGCAAAAATGCTGTCATTTCTGAACACACTTTTAAAACATACCTCAGCAATATTTGGTTACACAAATCCTCAAAGCCAAAAGTTACTGACCTCATTGGCAGAAGGATGACTTAATGTCCAAGGGATTTCTAATATATGCAGTGTTCCATAATAATCGGCCACGGCTATAAACTGCTGCTTAGCTGAAAGATTTAAAGAAAATGGGGGGTAAAACATTTCAGCAATCAGAAAGCCATCTTAGAGGTTAAACACGAAATGTAGTTTTGTCTTGTGGTCTCTCAAAGGGGCTGCTGTGCTTACAACGATCTTCACATCTTCATGAGACATTCATGACCGGGGATCATACAAACATGGAAAAGTCATTTTTTTTTTCCCAGTTGATGAAATGAGAACTGAGATCCTCAGTATGTGACAGCCACCCTGCCTACTTCAAATCTTGTTTGCTTGGTGTCTGTATAAGGAGTGTGGCTCCTAGCTGAGGTTGACCCTCTGGAGTGGGGTCCCCTGGGCAGACTTGAGAACAAAGCAGGGACAACACGTGGAAAGATTTTCAAAGGAAAATAATGAAGCCAATTTCCGCCAAAGACATAATAAAGGCATAGTAAAGGATGCCATTATACAGGTGAATTTCAAAGACACAGCCAGAACCAGTTTTCTTATTTAAAAAAAATGGTTTCCTTTGAGCATTTAAAATGAATATAAAACACAAATGTGTTTGAGAATTTTAATTTTCTATCTCATTATGTGTTTTTTCTTCTCATTTTCAGAAGGTCTGGTTGAAATTGCTATATCCTAACTTGTAATCCCTGTAGGTATACAAAAGCAGTGTTTTGTAACAAAGATAGGAAAACACACTTTGGTGACACATACAGGTAAGCAGTAGCCGGACTGTGACACTGTAGAGATTCTGTAATCTGCATTTCTTAAGTGTAATGTTTCTGAGAGAGAAAAGCCGAGGAAGAAAATTTTATGCCTGCACACCTTTGGAAACAAAGGGAAACTTCTTTTAAAAGAGGCAAATGTATTGGGTTTACATAGAAAGTAGTACTTGGTTGAAACAGAAAAATTGAGACAAAGGAAATGAATTACTAGGCGAAGATCAGAAGGCTGCTTTTCACTGTCTGGTTCAAAACCAGCCTCTGCTTGGCATCCTAAATATATTTCAGAAATAATTGTTGATGAAGAAAACAGTGAGAGAAGTTCAGGTTGTATCCAAGATATGGTTGCAAGAGAGAACGGGAAGAATGGAAAGGAAATGGAGGAGAAGAGAAAGAAAGGAAGAAAGGGAAAGGAATGGGAAAAAACAAAAAACCCGAGAAACAACATTGGAGGCTTTCCAGAAGAATGTCAAAATTTTCCTGAGTTACACAAAAAGGGCAAAATGACTCCGCACATTTGATCAGAATTAACATACTGGAAAAGGCCCAGGGTTTGATGGAGGTGATCATAGTTATACAGATGTTTTGTGACTGGGCTGGTTCGTGGGTTTTCTCCAGAAGGTCCCAGATATCGATGTATCCATCTTCTCGGCCAATATAGAAGACGCTGGGCCTTGTCAGGGACCAGTGCCCCGAGGTGTACCTTTTTGGTGCACAAGATGACTGCACGAGGGGTCCAGTCTTCAAACAATTAAAAAAAGCACACACACACACAAACAAATTAAAAGCTTTTGTTATTATTGAAGGGACATTCACAATGATTTTAAGTACAACTCAGATAGCTAAGATCATGTAATAGCACAACTATGCCATTCTTGTAGGACTTTTATACAATGCCTGCTCTTTTCTCTTCTGTATGTTTTTATAACACCTTTTCCCCCCTTATTTAATTGCTCTTTTGGAAAAGATCAAACCTTCCAATTGAGCTGTTGATGGTTCTAATAACCCAACTGCTACTAATATCCCATTGCTATTTCTATGGAGATTGGTGTACGTTAGATGAGTAAAGATTATAAGGAAATTTTGCTTGTACGTTTATTTTGCTTTTAGGTGTCTGCTTCCCATAGAAACAGCTCTGGTAGTCAGGAAAAGCAAATAAAAAGTCAACTCCAGCTGTGAGCTGCATCCAATGGCTTATAAATATTATTTGGAAGCAATTTTAGACCAGCAAAGCATCCGAACATCATCTTGTTTTTTTCTCTACCATGGGGTGATTTGCCTTCTTTGGGAGGTTGCAATAGAGACAGAAGATCAGAATGTGCTTTCTTCCCACTGTCATGCTCCACCTGGCAACCAGGTGTACTCGTTATCTATTTATATCTGCAGGGACTAAACTAAACTGTGGAACTGTCTCCTACCCTCCAATACATGCACAGGAACCTTTCTATAGGGAACAAAGAGTGTGTCAGATTCTCCGACTCCTTAGAGGTGACACTCCTAACCTGCTCTTGACCGCCTTGCCTACATCCTTCAGTTTCTGTGGATAAACAGGGTCCTGACCTCTGCACGGTCTTTGGACAATCTTGCCTAAATTTTCTTTTTCTTGAATTACAAATCTAATACTTGTTCATTGTACAAAAAAAAAAAAAAAAAAGAACATACAGAAGTACATTTGTATAAAGTAGAAGTCTAATTCTGGATAGGCCACTTAAGTACCTTTTTTTCAATGAAAATTTTTTTCACAGAAACTTTTATTTTGGAGATTTGTGTTAGTGTTCTGGAAGTGAAAGTGTTAGGTCAGAGAAAAAATATATAATATTTACATACATTTTATATGTATAAATAAATATATATTACATATATTATGTATTCAAAGAATGTATATAGTATGGCTATGAAATATATATACCTATATAGTTCAGATTTTGAAAATCTTGAATTACTCACAAACAGGACGTATCTTACTGATTTCCCCACACCCTGGCTTCACTGGATTGTTCTCAGTCTTTCTAGTTTTGGCAGTTTGGCTTCTATCAGCCTGGATCCAGGCCCTCTCCTAATCCTGACCACCAGATTTTCTTGGCACCGGCTCGCTTTAACCCAAGCATGTGCCTGGTCTGCCTGGTGATGGACTCTAGCTTTCTTACTCCCGCTTTCTGAACCTGCTGGCATATTCCTGGTGTAGAAGCAAAGAATGTTTCTCCTTGGACTTCACACAGTAATCAGCATCCCCATCTTGTATTTTATGGGAAGTAAAAATGCAAATCCAGTCAACTGACCACAATACATATTTCAAAGAAAAGCCTATTAGCTTTCAGAGAACAAGAGACTTGTAAATGTTGTTTCCTTCCCTCAGGAAAGGAAAGCAAATGGCTGGGTTTTCAAAGGGCTTATAAAGGTTCTGCTGACAAGCTGGAGCCCACGCCATCTGTTTCAATTTCTCTAAAAGTTTCCCACAGGCACTGTTATATAGGAACAGCTTGTTGTTCCTATTGTGTTTCTCAATAACAAAGGACCACACACCCTTTCCTCCATTTCGTAAGCAACTTACCATGACACCTTCTTTCCAGATGGCCATGTTCCACCCCCCAATGGTGAGGATAATGTCCTTGTAAAAAGGTGACCTCTGAACAGTGTGGACAGCACCATCGTGGACGGTGCAGAGGTTCACTGGCTTCTTTGCTGTTGGAGTGGAAAAGGCCATTTTGTCTTTAATAACACAGAATACATTTCTACAGTGAAGAATGGAGTGCCCTCCGATGGACAGATAGGTCCTGATTAATGAGATCCAAGAGTCAAGAACCAGAATCTGTCAAGGAGTAGCTCCTCCTCTTTTTCTGGAAAGTCCAGACAATTTCCCACCAGGGCCACTTTGCAAGTTCAGAGGAACAGTTCATGTTCTTACTCATTTATTCATTCATTCATTAGTCAGTAAGTATTTGTAAATTGCTTATATGTACCCGGCACTGTAGACAGCTGGGCACACAATGGTTAATCAACAAACATAATCCTGCCCTCACGGAGCGCACAGTCTAGTGGGAAAGACAGATATGGCCTCAATAGACAAATCCCAAAGTATAGAATAGAAAATGTGAAAAGTGCTACGAAGGAAAAAATATATTACGAGAGAGTAACAAGGGGCATTCATAATTTGGACTGAATGCTCAGTAAAGCTTTCTCTGGAGATGAGTCATTTAAGCCTGAGTAGCAGTTTGACCTGGGAAGATTTTGGTGTGGAGGAACATTCCAGACAGACGGAGTCCTGAGGAGTGTTCAGTGTCTTTATAAATTTGAAGAAGGCAATAAGATCCAGTCTGGTAATCCCAGTGTGAGACATGTGAACCAAATGGGGACCAGGAGTGATGAGACCATGCAGAGCCTTGTAGAAAAGGGGTTTAGATTGTATTCTAAGTGTAATATGTCTTCATGAGTGCTTTAGGCCTAGAAGATGATCTGACTGATATTTCCAAAAGATTCTCTGGCTGCCGTGGGGAGAGTGGATTAGCAGCAGCAGGTAAACGCAAAGAGAGAACACCCTAGGAGGCTGTGGTAGCTCTGGTGCAAGGGCATGGTGGCTTGGATGAAAGTGCAATGGAGACGAGTGGGTAATAAAGAAATATTTGTGAGCTAGAATTGACAGGGCCTGGAGATGGCTCGAATAGGAGGGAGGGGTCAGAGAGATGAAGTGCTGAAAATGAGAGCCAGGTTTCTAGTACAAGCAACTGGCTCATGGAATTTCCATTTATGGCAACTGGGAAGTCAGGAGGAGCAGGTTTGAACTTGAAGATCAAGACTTCCCTTTAGTCTCTGCCCAGGCCCTGGGGGCCTTCTGCCTCCCTGGCTTGTCTACCAGGCCATTGCTTAGATTTCCGCTCCCCTCAGGCCTGTCTGCAGAGCTGGACGCTCCTCACCGCTTGCTGCCCATACCCACCCCAGGCATGGCCATAAAAATACGTGCCTGGCTAGACCGAACCACAATGTTTGTCTTCTTTATACTGAATCCATGAACTTGTTCTGAATCTCATCATATTAATGCTATGTGAAGGCTGGATTTTGTTTTTACTCAGAACACCAATGGGACACTAAGCTTAAAAAAGAGCGATTATATCTTGCCAAAAGCTCATAAAGTAGAGTTTCAAAGAGATATTTGTCCACCCATGTTCATAGCAGCCTTATTTGCAATAGCCAAAACTTGGAAGCAACCCAAGCGTCCATCGATGGATGACGAGATAAACAAAATGTGGTGTATACATACAATGGAATATATTATTCATCTTCAAAAGGAAGGAAATTCTAATGTATACCACAACATCTATGAACCTTGAGGATATTATGCTGAGGGAAATAAGCCAGTCACAAAAAGACAAATAATGTTTGATTCCACTTATATGAAGTACCTACTCACTTATATGAGTCACAGTCATAGAGGCAGAAAGTAGGATGGTGGTTGCCAGGGGCTGAGCGGGGAGAGAGGAACAGAGAGCTACTTTTTAATGGATATAGAGTTTCAGTTTTGCAAGATAAAAAGAGTTCTGGAGATTGGTTGCACAAAAATGTGAATTTAATGCTACTGAACAGTACACTTCAAAATGGTTAAAATGATAAATTTCATGTTTACGTATATTTTACCACAATTTTAAAATTATTTGAAACATGTTTATGAAGTAAAAACAAATAAAAAATTTAAATGGCACTCTTCTCATTTAAAAAAATATTTTCCCTCCAACCAAAGTCCAATCTTGAAGAGAGCACAGAGGACAGGCTTTTAAGTTCATCTTGAAGTTATCTAGAAGATTGCTGGTAAGGCAGGAAACCCAAGGCAACCAGTAGCTTTCTTCCTGCTGCTGTTCCTGTTTCTCAGAGCCTGGTTTTACCCTCAGGCTTAGCAAGGTTTCCCTGACACCACATCACTCGCTGATCAGGGCTGTCCAGAAATCTGGAAGCCCTCTGTGAAATATAATGATTACCAGTGATAGCAATATTGGCAACCGCTAAGACTTGTACTTTAAAATACTGTTAGAGGGTGATCACTTCATAAGGTATACAAATGTCTAAATACTATGTTGTACACTTGAAACTAATATAATATTGCATGTTAACCATAATTGAAAATTAAATTGTGAAACAAAACAAAATAATAGGCTAGATGTTCTCAGCCCATCGTAACTTTCCCTTTCTTTTGTCCTTTGAAAGACCTTAGTGCCAGTTAGCAATGAATGGAGGTATTCTTAAGTTAGTAAATGAAGTGCCAGAGCACCCAGACCAGGTTATTATGATAAAAAAAATGACAGTAAACAAAAAAATTGTTTCCAGAGTCATTATCTAATGAAGGATTCAGTATAGTGACTTCTTTAAGAGAGCAGACTGCCTGAGTTCAAATTCTGACAATGCAACTTATAGTAGCTACCCCATAGAGCTGCTGTGAGGGTTAAATGAGTTAATCCAGGGAAATTGCTTAGGAGAGCGTCTGGCACGTGACATGTGCCAATTTGTGAGTAGAGCATATGAAATGATTATGTCAAATGTCATTCAGCCTGCATTTCTTGGCGTGTCACTTAGATCATCTGGAAATTTTAATTTTACATTTTTTAATCACACACGTCTCAGTCAGGGTATTCTGTCTTTCAGAAGTTTTGTCTTAGAGGAGAAAATTCTCCTTGCCTTGTTGTACATTTGAGATAAGAACATGGGATTTCCAGCCGATCAAGAGGGGTTGGGTTACCTCATCTTTACTCGGGAAATTTCAGTGGTGTTTATGAAAGACAGGCTGGGAGCTCCCAAGGAAAACACCACCAGTTCACAGAATGTAATGAGGGCATGCAAAGCGTGTACTCATTGACTTTCTCTGAACTTGAACCGTCATCCAATGGGAATAGCAGTGTTATTTGTCTTTCCACGTTACAAAATACTTGACTGATGATTTTAAAGTACTTTAAGTATAAAAGTATTATGATAATTTTAAAGCATGCTTTAAGTAGGTGGTTAAAGCTATTTCCCATTTCCTTGAATGAACTAAATGCCAAGGAATTAAAAGCAACTCCTCTTCTTCCTGACCACCTTCATCCCATGGGTCACAAAGTCCTGACATGTTGATCCCTAAGTCTGCCTCGCATTTCCTCCGCTGCATGGCACTCTGTTACCATCCTTATACATCCGTCCTCCCCATCTCTTAGTGAGGCTATTGCAATTGGTCATCATACTTCCATTATAAGTCTCACCAATAAATTAATCTAGCCCCTGTTCTCCTGCCAGAGTGATTTTCTGATTATACTGGTGGCTCGAGGATAAAGTCTTAGTAGGGTACTCAAGGCTCTTTGCCATGTGGACCCAAATGTCCTTCCTGGCACCTTTCCTGCTGCTGTTGCCCTCTATATTGTTATGGTTTGGCCAGGAGATATCCCTGTTTTCTTAATTGTCCCCTGGCCTTTTGGGCTTCCATATTTTTGTGCTTGTCACTCGTTCGACCTGAAACATCTCTCTCCATCTTCTCCATCCGGAAAATTGCAATCTACCCTTTAGTACCCAGCTCAACTGCATCTCTCTTCAGTGAGGTCTTTTTTTAACAGCCCAAGAGAATCATTCATCATTTGTTTATGTTGACTTTTCCAATAGGTTGTGGAACTCCTCGGGGGAGGACAATCTCTTGTTCATCTTTATATCCCCAGTGCCTGGTACATAGTAAGTTCTGAATAATGATTTGATGAATAAATGACAGTAAGAAAGAAAGAATAAACAAACGTCAGGGAAGTTCAAACATAAAGCTCTTGGTTTTCAAGTTTGTCATTGGTTATTCTATAAATGGGAGAGAATTCATTTAAAATAAATAACTCAACCTGTTTGTTATGGGCTGCTTCAAGCAGTTGAGGAAACTGCAGGAGGAGGTAAGGCCCCAAGAAAAATCTCTGAGACCAGGAGGAACCAGAGCTTAGCTGTGTGTAACCAAGTCATGGCCTCAAGCTTTTGTCCTACGGGTACTGTGGAGACTACTGCCATGTTACATAGTGCCTGGCATGCAGTACGTGTACAATTCACATTCACGAATTATCGAATTAATAGAAACACACATCAGTGTAAAAGTAGTTGAATATAATTCATTATATCCAATATGTAATTTTGAATTCAACTTTAAATCATGAAACTGGGAATAAATGGAAAGTGGAAAATTGGTCTCAGTTCTGCATGCATGTGACCCTCCCTTGGGTCACCTCTAATCCTCTCTCCATGCACCACACTTATCAATAACATACATTTGGGCTTCTGGTCAGGGGACACTATGTACGAAAAGTAGAAATGCTTTGTTTCCAGATTAAAATGGCTACTTGGAAGCAATGCTGACAAAGCAAGCCTTTCCAGGTCTGTGGCACTCCAGTCTACGGAACCAGACTCAGTAAATAGAAGTGAATGGAGTGAAGTGTGAGGTGGAGATCTGAGCCCCAGAAGCTGTTCCCTGAGAGTTGTGGCTTTGAACTCCAAACCCATCAGTCACTTATGTGTCTACTTGCCCCAACCCCCACAGGGTTGTCCAGATCCCCAGGTGCAAACCAAGCCTGGCTGCCCCACCTGACTGCTCCACCGTGTTCTAGTAGTTGCAGGGGCTTCCTCTTCCTTTGCTTAGGATTATTCCCTGCTTTGAAAGCTGGTTCAAATATATTTTCATGCCATGATAAAATCCAAAGTTTTAAAGTAAGTAGTTGTAATTGTGGCAAACCCCAAGGCTCTCAGCTTTGACAGAGAGCTTTGCTTGTTGGGGAGCCTGAATCTTGACCTGATTCCTGCTCACACCTGGGTGTGACCTTCATCCTTCTGCTCGGCTGCCCAAAGTCCTGCTCTGGCAGCAGGGGAGACCACGGACAAGTCCGAGTTCCAAAAGCGGGTCCTACAATCACTTCTCCCATACTATCCTAAGGTCTTCAAGATCACTGTAAATTTAGCTTATAATTTTACATTAACTCAAATTTTCTACATAGATAAGCTATCAGGTTGTTGAATTATTAAAATAACACTGTTATTTTAAAATTGTGCTCCTCAAGTTTTGGTGTGAAAACAAATCACCTGGCGAATCTTATTGAAATCCGTATTCAGATTCGGCAGGCCTGGGGTAGGAGCTACAATTCTGTATTTCTAACAAGCTCCCAGTTGACAACAGTGTTGCCTGTCTGCGCCCTTCACTTTGAGTAACAAATGTAGTCAGAAACTCAGGTGCTCTCCCTTCCATTAGCAAGGCCAGGGTTACTCAGTACTTTGTAAAAAAAGGAACAACTTACTAATAATGGGACAATCATTAAAACTTACTCATCAATCGGCCAGTTTCAGGGTCTCTTTCCAGTTTCCAATCTGTGTATATCACTTCACCTTCCTAAAAATATTACAGATTTCTGATGAGTACAATGCCCACGTAAGAAACATAAAACCTCATGTTCACATGCTAAGACTAATTATGACAGATACAAAGCAGCACGTCAGTTTAATCAAATGATAATTTGGTACAATGCTGGGAAAAGGCTCAAAATTATTACTTGGTTTTATCTTAAACAATAAAACGAGTTTGTTGAGTTTTTGTTCACACACAGTGATGTGGAGAACACGGGCCATCACGGAGATAATCTATGTTCCAACACAAGTTCCAACTGCTAGGTTTCCAAAGTTTTGGTTAACAGGAAATTGTCCCGATGAACTGAAAGCTCCAGGAGGAGAGGGATCCTGTCTGACTTGTTCAGTTCTCAGCATGTTACAAATACAGTACTTAACAAATATTTGTGGTTAAGAGAGAGAGAGGGAATATGAATTTATAACATGGTATTCTTTACCTTTCAAAGTTGAGAATAGGAAACATAAAGTTCCATCCAGGTAACATGACAAGTAATAAAGTAATATGTATTCCAGTACCACTTATGGTCATTTTAAGGAGAGAGGAAGGCAGAGGACCTGGTATAAAGGAGAGTCAGAAACACCCACACAAACAGGAAAGACAGAACAAATGAATGACAGAGATGGAGAGATTTAGATACAAAAATTAGTTCTATGCTCCCATTTTAGAGATGCAAAAACTGACTCAGAAAGGTTAAATGGCTTACTCAAGGTCATCCAAATGCAGTTTCCTAATTCCATTTTATTCCCCCAGTGCATAATAAGAGAAAAACATGGAGGAGGGTATATAAAAAAAGAAATCAAGAGGACACAGAAGAGAGAATGGATTCAGATGTGTAGGTGAGGGAGGGAAGATGGGAAAATATTTGGTTTATGCAAAGTGAAGGGTAAGCTCATTAGGGCCTGAGCCCACCCATTCACTCATCTGTGCTTTCTTCACCCATGTTAATTCATTTAACAAACAAGGACTGTGTTTGGTGCTAGAAATTCAATCAGAAGATAAGCACTCCTTCCCTTCACAGTCACAGTCTACGGGCACACACTGTACACGTGGACATGTCTAGCCTGTTGCCTTTGGCACAACCTCTCATAATTACCATTCAGTGAGCACCCAGTTCTTGCCAGAATTGCTAGGAGCTTTTTGCGTGTGACCACAGCCCTCACCAAAGGTCTGTAAGAGCGTCATTAATTAATATCTCCTTGGTCTCATGGCTGTTTTGTGGGACACTGAAATTAAACCAAGTCGAAAAGGAATAATTTCAACCAGGTTCATAAATTTGTCTTGAGTGCCCATAATATCATCAGCCACCTAGCTGGAAACTTTCACGTCCTTCTCCATCCATTTCCCTAAGTTCTGACAATGCCGCTTCCCTCCACCTCTGTGTGGACACTTTTAGCCTTACTGCTCAGGCCCTCTTCATCTCTGGTTTGGTCCACCTGCCTGGCCTTTGCCTCCAGGGTCCCACTTCCTCTTGCTTCAGCCTGTGCCAGCCCAGAAGCCAGAGAGGCCTCCCTTATTCTCTCTATCCAAAGAAGAAGGACCAGCCACGTCATGGGTTGGAGAAGAGCCTTCCACTAAGATGTCAGCCTCATGAGGGCAGAAAATTTTGTCTATTTTATTCACCGCTATATTCCCTGGACCAAGAACAGTGCCTGGCATATATTAAAAGCTCAATAAATATCTGTTGAATTATGGATGGAGTTAATTCCAAGCAGGGCAAGGCCTCAATAGGCAAGAAAGAGTCTAGTGCATAGGATGAATGAGGGAAAAATCAGAGCAGCCAGAGTGAGGGAGGGAGGTTGTTGCAGATGAAGGTGGAGAGACACGAAGGAACCGAATTATGCAGAATCTTATAGGCCACAGGGTGAGGAGTTGGGGTTTTATTCATATTTCACTGAGTTGTTGTGGGAGAGTTTAAGTGAAAGGTGCTTATGCTTTAATTTCTGGTTTTTCTAAAGCTGTCATTCCCCTGCTTTCAAATTTTGGCGTGCACAGAGACAAATATATTAATCCACTTACATGAGGTACTTAGAATAGTCAAATTCATAAAGACAGAAAGTATAAAAGAATGGTGGTTGCCGGGGGCTGGGGCAGGAGGAAATGGTGAGTTATTGGTTTAGAGGGTACAGAAGTTCAATTTGGGATGATAAAAAAGTTCTGGAGATGGATGGGGGTGGTGGTTGCTCGATGACATGATATGAATGTATCTAATACCACTAAACTGTACACTCAAAAATGGTTAAGATGGTAAATTTTGTTATATACTTTTCCAGAATTAAAAAAACAATCTAAACACTTTGGTGTGAAGCCCAAGTTATAAAACATGTATCTATTTGGTAGTGCCTCATCGCTTTTCAAATGAAATTCAAATTACCTAACATGGCAAAAAGTGCCTTTGGTTGGACCCAGCCTAGCATTCTAGGCATAGATTTCCTTCTTGTGCCACGCTATTCCGTTATCTCCAGACAGACCCTAGACTTTCATAACTCCAAAATCTTGTTCAGGCGTTACTTCTGCTGGAATCCATGCTCTCACTCTGATCTTTCAGGTGCCTCCTCAACCTCCAACATCCAGCTCGCTGACAGGTCGCCTTCTCCAACCTCTTTGTCCTGTACCCCCGGCCTCCAGACCGGTGTTGGCGTGGATCACACTGTCAATGTATTTGCTTCTTAACTAGGCAGTGAGCGCCCTAAGGACAGGGACTGTGCTATTGATTCATCTCTGGTCCAGGGCCTAGTACTGTGCCTGGCAGGTAGTGAGAGCTGGTGGGATTGACTAACCCATTGTGCAAACTGCATTTGAGGAGACTGAGCTATGGCATCTTTCCACTGGCCTGGGAGACTCACCCTTCCTTTCAAGAAAGGAGACTCATGTATAAACAGGTATCTCTGCCTCTGACTGTAAGAGAGAGCCTCATTTCTTCACCTGTAAAATGGGAATAATATCATCTTTATAGGATTGCTAAGATTAAATGAGGTATAATTTGGAAAATACCTGGCACAGATCCTGATATATAGAAAATGTCCAATAAATGTGTATCGCTTTAGTTATTATAATAGATACCAAACAATGGCAGCAATTATTGTTATTATATCCAGTTGTTATTTATCTTTTGAATTGAGTGAGTTTTTTACTTTCTTTCTTAGTAGATGGTGCCGGCCTAACAAAACAACGTATTTTCTAAGTATGGTCTCTAAGTATGGCTCAGCATGGTTTTTTTCATGTAATATAGGTCTTTGGTAACTATTTGCAGGCCAATCAATACATTATTAGTAAAAAGGGTCATGCTTCATTTTATAGATCTTTCCACAGTTGTTCAGGAACATTTAAAATATGAATCTATGAGGCAGTGGGGTTAAAATTTTTAAGTGCACATAAGCATATTAAAACATGAAAATGGTATAAATGTTACAAGATTTCATAAAGCAAACATGTACAATAAGTCAATGTAGTTAAAATTATTAATTGTCAAAGCAGATAATTCCAACTCACCTCTGTTCCCACAAAGAACTTTGTACAGAAGTCATCTATTGGCTTGAGAATATTGGCCAACCCACTTTCCAGGTTCTGGTATGGGTTCTCTTCTGCCTTTATGACTTTGTTCTGAGATAACAATTTATCTGGGAGAGGAGTATGGGTAAAAGAAGCACACATTTACAATGAAAGATCTTTTAAAATATAGTTCGTCTATATTTTCTGTCCCTTTCCACACAAACCTGTCCCTCCCCAGTGTGGCATAAGTCCAAGCATTTTTAGAGTTCTAATTTAGCAGTAAAATGCCTTCTCCCACCCACCCTCCAAACCAAGGCGTATGTAGGACCCCCTGCATGTAAAACTGATAGAAGCTGCATGCTTTTTGAAGTGTTTCTTGGGTGGGACAGGAGAGACTCTTCTGCTTACTTTGCAGGGGTTCTAAAAGGTTTCATGGAACACAGCTTGCAAACCACTTCTATATATTTACATCATTTCAGCATTATTTACAGTCAACATTGGACACAATATATATCCCCTGCGTTATATTACCCTGAATAGTCTCAATAAGGCTTTCTAATGAGAAACTCATGCCACTGTTATTCAGTGGGCATCATATGAAAATTTTTCACAGTTCAAAAGTAGCCTATTAAGTGTCCAAAATTCTTTAACTTCTAAAAAAATAAATCTATCTAAAATGCATTACTTGTTTGTCATATGCACAGCATATGTAACATTATTTGTTTCCTGATGAGCTTAGATTTATTATTTCTGAATATCACTGACTGTTCTATATCATAGCTATAAGGATACATGCAAACAGCAAGAATATGGTTCATCTGGGGGCTGAAATTCAGGCATTATCTGGAACTTCTTTCATTTTAAAACTATCTGATGCTATTTTTAAAAAAAATCTTTTATAATCTAGAGTTAATAAATGTTATTTATTGGCACTTTGGAAAAGAGAGAAAAGCATAAGGACAATTACAAAAATCACCCATTATCATATCTCCCAGAGATGAACACTATTAAAATATTGGTATTTTCCTCTAGTTACTTTTCATTTTTTTATTTTTATTTTTTTTAAAAGATTTTATTGGGGAAGGGGAACAGGGCTTTATTGGGGAACAGTGTGTACTTCCAACTTCCAGGCCCTTTTTCCAAGTCAAGTCGTTGTCCTTTCAGTCTTAGTTGTGGAGGGCGCAGCTCAGCTCCAGGTCCAGTTGCCGTTTTCTAGTTGCAGGGGGCGCAGCTCACCATCCCTTGTGGGAATCGAACCGGCAACCTTGTGGTTGAGAGGATGCGCTCCAACCAACTGAGCCATCCGGGAGGCAGCTCAGCTCGAGGTGCTGTGTTCAATCTTAGTTGCAGGGGGTGCTGCCCACCATCCCTTGCGGGACGCGAGGGGTTGAACCGGCAACCTTGTGGTTGAGAGCTCCTCTAGTAACTTTTATGTGAGTATATATAAACAGGTTTTTTAAAATTGGGTATTTTATTACTATATCCTGCTTTTCTATTCTCTTAAAGCTGTATCTTGGACATTTTCCAAGGTCACTTATTAGTTTTTAGGAAGTGTGGTATGAAATTTCTGGGATAGATGGTAGAGAAATAGGTGCTCTCAAAACCTTCACCACCACATCTCAATGCATCCTCTGGGTTACATCACCCACAGGAAAACAAACAAATGAACGTAAAACCAACCAACAAACATATCAACGAAAACTAAAATAAGAGAAGAAAACTTCAGTTATGTTGATATATATTGCATTTCAAAAAATGTTTAGCATAATTCTGGACCAAAGTAAAAAATAGTTTTCATGATTTAGTAGGTACAGTCAACCAACACCTCCATTGTTTGGGATCTATGTGTTTTGAGGGGCCCCTTTACCAGTAGGCAAGACATTAGAAACAAGTATCAAAGTCAAGCCAAACATGGAACCACTTTTAAATAGATCTTTAAATAGCTGTATTACAAAGTGTCAGTCAACATTTCAGAAAAAGCTAGGCACATTTAATCACACTGTTCTTACTAAAAGATATAATACATTTAGCAAAAGTAAAAGGTGTTTTGTCTATTCAATATATAAAGTTAAAGTCATTAAAATATTTATTTCAAATTCTTCACTCATGTCAATGTCTGTTATTCTCTTTTCGAATAATGTACATAAATATATTAGTAGAATAGAACATGTATATAATTTGTAAATAAATACATGTCCACTGGGAGTATGTACTCCAAATGGTTTCCTGAGAGGGTGCCAGATGGAAGAATTTGAAGCCCTTTGGTCTAACAAGGGAACGCAAGAGCCTGATGCAGGGTTCACTACTAGTAACGCAAAGGAAGAGGCATGTGTGAGATGCATTGTGAATTAAGACTTAATTGTTCTGAGTGACAGACTAGACATGAGGGGCCTGAGGAGAGAGTCAGGGGTGACTCAGATTCTGTTCTGGAGAGATTGACTTTGAGGGAAAAGGTTAGGTTCAATCCTAGGAGAAGGAGAGAGAGGAAGTGAGAGAGAAGGGGATTCTTGGAAGAGATAAAAAAGTAGACCGTAGTACCAAAGAGAGAGTGTAATGAGAAAAGCACACAGCTGAACTTGGAATTTGAGGTACTTTCAGTGATTAGAGGGCAGCAGGTAAAATGGAGCCAGGAAAGAGGACAGAGGAGAGAAACTGAAAAAGTATGAGAAAGATCACAAAACCTAAGAAAAGGGGCTTAAACAGTGTTTAATGTGATAGAGTCAAGGAGGAGGAGGCCAGAGAAAAATGTCATCAGCTGCATTTATTCGGACTTGACTGGAATAACTTGGATATTTATTAAATTCAAGATCATCCTCATAGGTCATGGATTTTCCATCACTGGGGATAGTAGCAATAATAGCAGCTAACATTTATTGAAGGCTTACCTACCACATGCCAGGCACTAAACTGTGTGCTCCTCATGAACTACTTCATTCAATCCTCACAATAACTGGAGGTGGTTAAACATGAATCCTCCTTCAGGAATGAGTCAACTGAGGCTCAGGGAGAATAAGTAACGTGCCCAAGATCTCACACATGGTAATTAACATTTATAGTGAGTTGATGTGCTGTTCTTAGACCTTTACATGTATCAACTCTTTTTATCTTCACAGTACTCTATGAGGTAGTTATCTTTATGATCCCCCTCTCCTCCTCACATCTTCCTCCTTCTCTTTTTAAACACGTTTTTTTAAAAAAATGTAAGGCACAGAGAAGTAAAGTAATTTGACCTGGTCAAACAAATTGTGGCTTTGGGATTTAAACCCAAATCATTGACTCCGGAATCCACACACTTAACCATTAAGTTCCATTGCTTAGAAGAATATAACGCAGGCTCTGAAGGCAATTTCAAAGAAGAATTCCAAAACTATATACAGTAAAGTCTTCCTCATTGGAATAAATATAGGACTTAAAGTTCTACAAGGGGTCTATTAAGACCTAAAATGGCAGGCAAAATGTGAGTGGCCTGTGGCCACTAGATGGCAACAGAGTATCAGACACTGACGTTGAGACTGAGCGAAGCCTTGGGAATGTGATGGTAGAATAGCCTGGAATAGCTGTATTCACAGTCGAAGGAGAACAAGTATAGTGTCAATAAGCAAAATGTGATAGAGAAGCACATGAATGTATTCTAGTCAGCAGGTCCATGTCTGGCCAGAGTAGGTGGGTAGCTGGCAGTTTGTCTGAAGGAGAACCAAAATACCACAGTTAGATCTCAAATACGTGCTGAAAGCTGGTTGTCTACACAGGAAGCAGGACATGGCCATAGTAACTGCCTTTAGAGATAAGATGCATGTGTTAGCAAGATCCATGGAGCTATGGAATTGTCTGCAACATGGATCACTGGCCACACATAAGGGGACATGGCCAATCAGTCTCAGCTGTGTATCTAAAAACATGTCCATTCCTTCCATGAACTGATTTAGCCAAATATGCCTTTCTCTAAGAAACATCCAAAAAATGATTTTGTCTGGAAAGAGAATATTCATTTGATGAGGAATATTTCTGTTTGATGGCATTTGGGTCATGCTTTTAGGTTTTTCTTTTAAATAGGCCCTTCCTTAAGTGGATGTGGATATGTAGTTGTTATGTATTTTAGTATCTATCCCATCAGAATGTAAACACCGTGAAAGGAGGGACTTATCTTTTTCACAGCTACGTCTTCAGAGGCTGGCACTTTGCAGGAGTTTAATAAATGTTTTGAATAAACACCGATGTAATTGTGGAGATAGTAATGTAAAAATTATTCTTTAAAAGTTAAAAGATCACAATATTTCTGTATAATGCCCCTGGCCACATTTAGCTTCACACTCCTATTTCCTAATGTTAGCAGTGCCTATGCTAAAATGAAACAGAATGTTCTTTAAGGGACAAAAAAAGGGCTTTATCCTCTGAAATTCTACCATACTTAGGCAGTCTTCAGAAAGACATGGCTCAGGAGTCTAATATTTGTAAAGAAATGAAGTGTCAACAGAAATTACACTCACTTGAAAGACATTAAGGTTAGATTTGTTTGTTAAAAAGATATGGTCAGCCGGCCCTGTGGCTCAGGCGGTTAGAGCTCCATGCTCCTAACTCCGAAGGCTGCCAGTTCGATTCCCACTTGGGTCAGTAGGCTCTCAACCACAAGGTTGCCAGATTCCCACATGGGTCAGTAGGCTCTCAACCACAAGGTTGCCAGTTCAACTCCTCGAGTCCCGCAAGGGATGGTGGGCCCTGCCCCCTGCAACTAAGATTGAACATGGCACCTTGAGCTGAGCAGCCTCCCGGATGGCTCAGTTGGTTGGAGTGTGTCCTCTCAACCACAAGGTTGTCAGTTCAATTCCTGACTCCCGCAAGGGATGGTGGGCTACTCCCCCTACAACTAGCAACAGCAACTGAACCTGGAGCTGAGCTGCGCCTCCACAACTAAGATTGAAAGGACAACAACTTGACTTGGAAAAAAGTCCTGGAAGTACACACTGTTCCCCAATAAAGTCCTGTTCCCCTTCCCCAATAATAATAATAATAAAAGATATGGTCATATCTCATAATAAATTTTTTAAAATACACTTTAGAGAGACTTTTCTGCTTGTGGCCCAAATGGAGCAATTAGTACTGGATTTAGGCTCTCTCACCTAAAACAACCATAAAATGGGCAAGATATACGAAATTGTAGTTTTTTTAAAAAAATGGACATTGGACCAAAAGGACATTAATCTCTGAGAGATGGGAGAGAAAAAAGGATAGTTTGTAACCTAATCATGTCAATAATCACATTAAGTCTAAATGTTTTAAATGTCCCAATTAAAAGACAGAGATGACCAGATTGGATTAAAACAAGAAAAGGAAGACACACAAGAAATGCATGTCAAATATAAGACTCAAATAGGTAAAAAGTCGATGGATAAAGATACCATGCTAACAGCAACCAAAAGAAAGCTGATGGCTATAGTAATATTAGACAAAGTAGATTTCAGAGTAAAGGATATTACCAATTTATCAAGGGGATATAACAATCCTAAACACTTATATATCTAATAATGTGATGCTCAACACCTTTAATAATAGGTAAATGCAAATAAGATATCAGTACACACATTTTAGAATAGTTAAATTAAAAAGTCTAACCATACTAACTATTAGTGAGGATGTGGAAAAACTGGAACCCTCAGACACTGCTGGTGGGAATGTAAGTGGTACAACCACTTTGGAAAACACTTTGGCAGTTTCTTAAAAAGTTAAACACACACCGACCATATGATCATTCCATTCCTAAGTATTTACTCAAGATAAATGAAAGCATATCTCCATACAAAGCATGATCATATGAATGTTCATGGAAACTTTATTTGTAATAGCCTTAAGCTGAAAACAATTCAAATGTTCATCAGGTGAATGGGTAAATATTTATGGTATATTCATACAATGAAATATTACTCTGAAATAAAAAGGAATGAACTATTCATACACACAGCAACATGGAAGAATCCCAAAATAATTATGCTGATTGAAAGAAGCCAGACCAAAAAAGAGTATACATTGTATGAGCTACATAAAATTCTAGAGAACGCAAACTGACACATAGTGACAGAAAGCAGATGGGTGGTGACTTGGGGGTGAAGGTAGGGGAGGTGCTGGAGGGATTAAAAAGGGAATCCCTACATGAGTTAACCTTTGGGAGTGAGGAATATCTTTGTTATCTTGATTATAGTGATAGTTTCATGGGTTTTCAACACATCAAAACATATTAAATTGAACACTTTATCATGTGCATTTTGTTGTATGTCAATTATACCTCAACAAAGTTGTTTGAAAGATATAATGATATCCTTATTATAAACTGGATAAAAGCAGTAAAATCCTCTTGACCATCTCTTTTCATTAGGTTAAAAAACAAGACTAGGACAATTAATAAGTTATCTTTTTACAAGTTACATTAAGCTCTCTCAGTGTTGGTTTTCTTAACTGTGATATGGTAATGAAAATTCCCAGCTTACAGGATTGTTGGGATTATTAGCGTCTGTTTTATTCAGTGTTATACCCCCAGGGTCTAGCAGAAAATGAATACTTCATAAATATCTGTTACGTGAATGAAAGCATGTGCCGTACTTAACTCTTGGCTGGAATTCAATAAATTGTAATCAATAATCGAATACAAAGAAGGAAGAGAGAACTCACCTTAGATTCCCTCTGGAATAGAGCAGACCCAAATAAATTTAAAAAAACATGCAATATTTTAATATTGCTTTGAAAATGTCTATAAGAATGTACTGATTCCATGTTTTTAGCATGAGGTCTTTTTAGCATGTTATCTGTGATACACAAGGCTTCAAAGTAAGTTTTGCCCATGCTGGATATTAGATACACAATAGGTTTTTCTTTGCTGCCCTGTCATTTAACTGAAGATTGAAAAATTTATGAGAGTAGACACAGACAATAGTTTAGTGGTTACCAGAGGGTAAGGGGGGTGGGGGGAGGGAGATGAGGGTAAGGGGGATCAAATATATGGTGATGGAAGGAGAACTGACTCTGGGTGGTAAACACACAATGGAATTTATAGATGATGTAAGACAGAATTGTACACCTGAAATTATGTAATTTCATTAACAATTGTCACCCCAATAAATTAAAAAAAAAAGAAAAAAGAAAAATTTATGAGTGGAAATCCTTTTGATAAGGTAAATGTTTGGAAAATAGTTGGTAGTGATTCTTATATGTTTTCATTATGCATCGTTCTCAAGGTGGGATAGTCACACACACTTTTATTTTAATAGTTTTCCCAGCTTATCTGTGCGCCCTTCAAATTACTTCAACAAAGATGTATGGGTTGAGTTGAGATAGATTTAAAAGTCAATTGTTCTTTCTTTACTTAGTTTTATCATGGTGCTATAGAAATATTAATTTTCCTAATATATTCTGATTGAGAATGGTAAATTTGTTTCTTGGTACTTCATAACTTATTTTACTAGGTATGATCCATTCTATAGAATTATTCTCTGAGCACATACATATTTGTTAAGTGAACTTCGTTAAATTTTTTTAATGTAGTAAGTTTTCAAAGACACATAAAGGTGCTTAATAAACGTTTGTGAAACTGAATTCTGTCAAACTTTTTAGTGTGTATAGGCAGTTTTAATGTGTTGCCTATAGCTATTATAGCCATTATAAAGTTACACATCGGAGGGTTTGATTTTCTGTATTCTGTTTACAAATTAGACAGACTATCCCAGCAAGTAACCTTAGACATAATGAGCCACTAACACTAAAACTATCAGATGCCTTTTTAAGAAGCAAAGGAAATTACCTTGTGCTTTGTAAAAGAGATGATCTTCACACAGGCTTATCTTGGTTGGGCAGTGGTCTAAACTTGTTTCACCTTTAGAAAGCTTTATCTTTTGGGAGAACATACAAGAGAGATTATTTCCGTATATCCTTAAATTATTTTTGCTTTTCCCTTCTACTCCCAGATTGCTGTTTTCCACCTCTCTGTCCTTCTCCCTTCTCCATTCTTCCTCAGATTTCTAGTTACCTTTCCCCAAGGAAAGCACTGTCTGTGGGCTCATTTCCAAATCCCCAAATCTCATGTGTTGTTTAATTTCTGAAAATGTTTTGTATTCTTTTTATAACACATTCTTATTGATTTTAATATAAAACAACGGCTCATTCTCCTGTTCCCTAAATTTTTCAGCTAATCAAAGCTCCAGAAAGATGTGCAGGGACTTGACATTGCCTGGCATTGCCTAGTCCCCTCAGGGCCGCACATGCCCAAGTTCCAGAAGTGGCCCCGGGTCTGCACCAGAATGGGAAATGGTCACACTTGATATTTTTCCCTCATGGCTCTATCCCCACTTTTCCCCATTAGGATGTTTGTCCACATGCTATACAATTATTCTCAGGTGAATTTTTGTTTGCTTGTTTCTTTTTAAACTATTTACGGCTCAGTGAATCCTCGCCCAGAAAATTTCTAATCCTAACTTCTAATCCCAATTATTTCAGGAAAATTCTCGTCCCTTCGTGCTCTGTCTTCTATTGGGAGAAAATACATAATAATGTAATTCTAGTGATACTTATAAAGAAAGCAAGTAAACAAAGAAAGATATCAAGTTTGGAAATAGAACTAGACATTCCAAAGAAAGAGAACCATCAACATCAGAAGTCCATTCATACTTTCCACACACATCCCACTAAAACCGTCTTTCTTGAAGCTCTGCCATTCACGACGAGTGCAAATAATTTCTCATTCAATTTCTTTTCAGTTTGTTTGGTCATAGGTATCACAATACTGTTTCCTAGTATTAATGTGCAAAATATCCAGAATTGTGGCCACAGTAGAGGTAAAATTAGTTTTTTTTGGCTAACCTGGGAGCCTACCAATTTTCAAGCAACTGGTATGCAATTGAATGATTATTATGCAAACTATTTGTAAGTTGTGGCAGCTTATACATGAACAATTATTAATTTCAAGTTCACAATAATTGTGATTTGGGGGTTGATATGGGCAGGCATCACAGTGACTCAATTAAATAATTTATTGGATGAATGAATCAGGAATTATAAAGTCCTGTGTTAATTTGTGCTGCTCTACTTTTAGAGTTTATGTAGGGTTGTCAATACATATAAATTATATAGTGTATGTAAGCAAATAAGATGGAATAAATCCTATGTTATTTACCTTAAAGAGAGGTTTCCAGGTGAGATCTAAGTGCAAAAAAGTAGTTGGTATATCAAAAGGAATTTCAATAGTTTCTTCTTTCTTTTTCTCTGCTGGTTGAGGGGTTAAAGTTTTCTGTGGTCTGATATCCCAAAAACAAATTGTGCTTTGAAAAAAAGTTCACATATTATTTTTTTATTAAGTACAAATAAAGTTGTAATCTCAGGACTACCATTCTTGCTGCTACACATTAGCAATATAATCATGGTTGTATTTTAATATCTATGAAACTAAGATTTTTATGAAATGGAATTATTTTGCATTTTCTATTTTAGAGAATTATATAGTTCATAGGGTTATTTAACAATTTGGTTATTTGTTGGTCTTGAGACAAATATCAAATATGATAATTGAGTTTGGAGATTTACACATTTTTTTTTAACACAATGGCTTTTTGAAATATAACCCATGTACTCCCAAATTCACTCTTTTAAAGAGCACAAATCAATGGCTTTTAACATATTCAGAACTGTGCAACTGTCACCACAGTTTTAGAAGATTTTCATCAACTCCAAAAGAAACCAGATTAGCAGGCATGCCTCATTCACATACAGAGGGTGCCAAAAAAATGTATACACATTTTAAGAAAGGAAAACTGTATGAAAATTGTAATGCTCAATAGTATATACCAATAACAAAAGATGAATACAAGTCACATTTGACTTCTGCAATTACAAGAGGTGCTCAAAGTGGTTACCATCAGCGTCCAGACACTTCTGATTACGGTGAACTACTGTTTGAGCAACATTGACCAAAGTGTCCACTTGTATACATGTTTTTGGCACCTCAGTATATACTGTGAGAACACCACATACACAGATGGAGTTATATTTAATGTGCTTTTTACATCGCAGGCATCCAATAAGTGTTATTTCTTCTCTTTTCTCCTTCCTCACAGGTTGACTATAGAAATCAGATGAGATAACGTATGTGAAAATCCTTTATAAAGTTCTACACATACATACAGTGTTACTTTTAGTGCAATAAACTTGGTAAAAAATTTATAATGAAACTTGTACAGTACTTTAGTGTCTTTGTATTAATTATGTGAAAACATATGATGAAAACCACAAGAAGTATGCTAGATTAGCTCCATAATTTATATCACTGAGGTTATGAGTAACCTGATTTAATAAACTTGAGATATTATTAAAGATTTAGATGTGTATGTATTTAGATAAATGGTTGGTAACTAAAGTAGGAGTAACAAAACTTGCATTTATTTATGTGAATTATTTAATTGATACTAATCATTTATTCATCTTAATAATGAATAATTAAAATAAAATTAATTAATTTTGGTAAAACTTGAAATTTTAATTAAGAAATTATTAAAATTAATAAAAATAATAATCATTTTTGTGTTGTTAAAACATAAATCCTCAGGAGAATACCACAAATGATGCCATAAGATCTATTTTAAAATATAGTTGATTTAAACTGTTTTTCAAATTACACAGTTCTTCTTGAATCTCATTTATGCCATTACTTTGCATTATTTGTGAAATGGTTTTGCTAAATACATATAACTCTAGTTGAACTATATGCATAAATCAGTCACACATTCTTAATTAATGGAAATTTATTTTATCTTATTCTACATTGTAAGACTTTTTAGCATGGCTGAAGTATAAAGTTTAGGACTGATGAGTTTTCCAGATAACTAAAAGTTAGGTTTTCTAAATGCATAAACTTCTTTTTTTTACTTTAACAACTTTTTAAAGAAACTATTTTTAGAATACTCTAGACTATATCCAAATTTAAGGGCCATTATTATAAACAACAACCTGTATCTTCAATATAGAATGCATAATATTTTTAGTCTGTTCAGTGCTTCTAAATGTTTTTCAAGGCTACCAAAAAACAGTATAGCTCTGCGTTCTGTTGTTTATAATCAACATTAAACCCTGAGCATTTCTCCATTAAATAATAATACAATTCTCATTGTTGTGTAATATTTCATATGCCCCTATAGGTGCCATCCATGTGTTGCTTTTGCCTGGGCAACCAACACCCCTCTACTCTCCTCCCCCGCTACACCCACATGTTTTTTAGCAAAAGCATTCTAATCGTTTTAGAGGGACATGCTCCTTTCCTATTGGAAGCACTCAGGTTGCAACTGTCACTCAAGGTTCTCTGCCATTCCTTCTCTGGCCAAAGGGGTGAGTTCATGATGTAATAGAAGTAACTTAGACTCTTTAATGACACAGGTTTGGTACTGATTCCTTCATATCAAAGGGGCTGGCCATATATTCCTGGGGCCCAAATCCTTGGGACCCTTTCTGAGGCCTAGTCAGCTCTTTCTTTGATTCAGTAACAACATTACTTACTAGCTATAGTATAGGATATAATTATATATTCTGTAGGTGTCAAAAACATGTATACACATTTTAAGAAAGGAAACAACTGTATTAATTGTAATACTCAATCCATAAGGATAACAAAAGATGAATACAAGTTACATCTGACTTCTGCAATTACAGGAGGTGCTTAAAGTGGTTACCATCAGCGTCCAGACACTTCTGATTACGGTGAACTACTGCTTGAGCATAGATGACATCTCTTAAAATGTGTATACATTTTTTTGGCACCCCCAGTGTAACTCACTATATATAATGAGCTAGAGATGGATAAATGTCTTTGCCTTCAGAGACACATTTCCTCTATCCATAAGTATCTTTCAGAGTTGTAGCGGATATTAAAAAGTTAACCTATTAAAACACCTAACAGAGTATTGGCATAAACTTCCAATAAACGTATTACATTTCCACTAAGTTTATTTTGTCCCCTTAAGTTAGCCATGCTCAACTTCTGTTGCTTGCAACCACAGAACCTTACCCAATACATGCCCACAGGATGTGTCGGTCTCCTTGACCCTTTGCCCACGCTAATGTTACTTGTGCCTTTTCCTGCCACCCCACACACAGCTGCTTCTGCTGCTGTCATTCTATGACTTGAGGTGTCATTGTTTCTATTGCGGTCAAAGCTGTTTGGAATGGAAAGTTTTGCCAGTATTTGGATGCTAGATAATATTAGTACTCTTCATGTTTCCTACTCCATTATGAATTTTCAGTTCTATAAATTGGGAGATGCAATTTTTAAAACTAAACATTCTTTAACATAGCTACCAAATTGTTTACAAAAAACACTTTTTATAAATATGCAATAAAAATTTAAAACTCATTTTTTAAAAGAAGCTTTCGAAATTAAAAGTTGTTATCTTCGTAACTGTAAGATAAAATTAAATGTAAACAACACAAAAGGTAAATTTACAAATATAAGAGTGTGAAGAAGCAGAATAACTATGGATAGTGTCATACATTATCAGTCATGAAATCTAGTTAATTCTTCTTTTTACAACATATTTTTTATCTATAAAAAGATATTTTTAACCAGCAGAAATCTATAACATTGTATCCTTTAGTTATATTAGGTTTAATTACTATACTAAAAATTATTTAAGGAACAGACGAATACAATGATTTTAGAAGTGTCTAAGAAAAAATACTATATTACATGAAAAGATATTAGGTAAAGTTTAAGATAAGACATACCAATCTGCTGAACAGGTGACAAGTTGACAGCATAGCTCACTTCTATTCTCAAAGACGGAACCCATTCTGTTAATCTATTTTTTGAAAAATGCAAGATATAAGTTCTGTGTGCCTAGAACAGCAATGACTTTTTTCTGATAGCTTTTTAAATTTTTTATTTTTTTTCTTTGTTTTAATTTCTATTAAAAGAACATAACACTCCCACAGAAATTTGGAAAATAGGTTGTAAAATCAAATATAATTATGCCATATATCTTTTCCAGTCTTTTTTTCAGAGACACTTTTATGTAGTTTTAATTAGCATGCATGTACCCTTCTTTCCTGAGATTATAATTCGAATGCTTACCTGTGTATTCATGAATTAATTCTATTATAACAGTTTTATAATGTATAGATTATGTGCCATAATTTCATTATCCATTATTATTGGAAATGTAGGCTCTTTCTGCTTTGCCCTATTAATTGTGAAGCTGAACACAGGAGCTTTTATGTAATTGTTAAGTAGTTAAGATTAATAGAAAAGAGCCTTAGTGATTTGTTGTAATTTTCCTCTGACTTGTTATTTTTATTTAAATTTTTAATCACCTGAATTAATTTGCGTGTATGGTGTGAGTTAAAATGGAATTCCTTCTCTTGGTTGTAACTTCCATTATCATATGTTCAACTTTTATAGATAACAGAAACTATGCCTGGGCTATTTATTTCAGTCCATTATAACTTTTTAAAATATTATTGTTTTGCGTAATCTATTTGTATACCTTGAAGGGCTAATCACCTTTTATAACTCTAATTTTCAGATTAATTTTTGATATTCTCACCTGTTAATTCTTCAAAGTACATAGTAGGTAGACCCTTAGTGTCCTTGACTAACCATTTGGGGAGCTTACCAGTTTCCAAATTCACAAACACCAGACTTTGTGGGTCAAGTACAGAACCGCAGAGCCAAACTGTAGTACAATCAGCGGGCTCACTCACTGCACAACTAGTTTTTACCACCAGTCGCAAGGTACAATTCAGGACTGCCTTGGCAAAATTATTCCTGTATGTCTTAGATCTTCAGAGTTGCTTGCTTCAAACAGCTGACGTCATAAATTTTAAATCCACAAAGGCTAAGTGTGTAAAATATTTATGCTCTATTTTTGCATATGAAACTCTCATCTTTTCCACCATTGTATTCTATCAATGTTGACATCATCTAGATTTTTTAGTGCTTTTTAAACCACGGTAATTGAAACATTGGCCTTACTCTCATCCCCAACTCAGATATTGGACTAGTATCAGTGACACAACTGTTTGGTGCCTAGTTCCTGGTAATTGCACAATTTAAATGTAAATGAATTATTGACTTGAAACATTCTCTGTGAATAAAATCTTCCAAAACGTTATACTCCAGCAGAAGAAATGTATGAAGCCATTGAGACTTACCTCAAAGGTGTCAGGCAGCCAATGTATATCTGTAATTACTTTTTTATGTCCACTTTCTATTGAGGAGACTGCGCAGTGTCTGATATACATTACTTCCTTATTACTGTCTGGTTCAAGGAGGAACATAGGCTGGAAAAATGTTTTTAAAAAGTTATGTGCAAACTTCAGAGAGTTGATGAATGAACTCATACTGTACTCATCATTCCAATTAAAATTAATTAACATTAATAACTTGGAGAAATATCAGTTTAAGGAAAAACATAAATGAGTGTGACTCACTCCCTAAAGAATCAATGAGATCCCATTTTTGAAGGAGTTTTTTTGTTTGTTTGTTTGTTTTTTGCTCGCACAGAGGCCACATCTCATTGTTTCTTGGTGAGAGATTTGTTGATGTAAAGGTTGAAGAAGTGGGGCTGCAGATGTGCGCATGGTAGGTAAGTACTGAGTTGGGAGCTGAGGACTTTTTTCCCAAGCCACAGCTTCACGAAATCGGAGTATATAATCAAGTCAGAGAGGATAGTAGCCCCTTCATTGTATACATGAGAAAATCGATGCTTGCTGAGATGAGGGGACATGTCCAAACTCACAGGTCTATGACTCAGAGTCTGGACACAGTGCTCTCTCAGCTGCATCAGATTACGCAATTCACTTGGCCTCTTCCTTTTATTTAATGACAATAACAACAAAGAAGAACTTAACATCTTGGGATAGACAGTGCCATCTGTTTTGTGGTGTTTTACATCAAGGGCCTACACAAAAGTGATTCAGAACAATGTCCACAGCAGATGTGAAGGACTGGGAAATAACACTGGGTTTTCCTATTGAGGCTTTGTTTAGCTTGGCAACTCTGTTAAGTACTTTTTGATAGACTTCAGAATGAAGAAAAAAGTTGCAAGAGAAGAATTTGAAAAAATCCAACCTTGAGTATGGGTTTTTTACTTCTACTGCCACCCGCCTTAATGTTTTCTATGCGATCAGCATGTGCAGTAATGTCCCACATGACAATCTGAAAAAGAAATAAATGTGATCACAACATATTTGTAGGATTAAAGGTTTTTTGAAAACCTATTTGCATTGATATGCACTCTGATAAATCAATAAATTTGGGGGATAATCAAATTTAGCCTACGTCTTAGGTAGGTCAACAACTTTTTAAAGCTAATATAAAAAGAATGTGTTTTTTTTTTCTATAAAAATATTTTCAACACTTTGATTTTGGTGTTTGTGTTAATAAATGCTAGTGTTTTTTAAAATCCAAGATAAATATCACACAATACCCTCTGCTTTGGGAAGAGTTCATCCTCTGATGGGGGAATGTGCTATGATTGTGGGGACAGGTACTTTCGACCCAGAAGAAAACAACCTGTTCTCCAGAATTAAGTACAAACACCCAATTGTCCAAAAAGGCTAAGAAATGATGATTTTGATTTAATTGGGTATTATGGCCAACTCCAAATTTGCATATGACGGTCATTTTTTGAAAAATCAGAATAAAGTAGCATATGCAACACTAATTTAGATTAATTTTCAATGACTAAATTTAATTTCAGTACACAAAAATATTAACAAAATGTCAGGATTACAGAATTATTAGTGCATTTAATTTCTTCATTTGCTTTTGTAAAATATTCTATAACAAAGTTGTATTATCTCTGTAATGAGTGAAACAGGCATTTCAGGATTTGCAGGGCTGAGAGCCTGGTCTCTGGGTCATCATTGTGACCACCAGTAACTGTTGAACAAAACTGAGGGAGAAAATTTGTTTTATTGGATGTTTTTTAGTTCTAGAAAAATGGGCACGGACGCTGCAGACACTTAAACTTCAACCACAAGAACGTTTTCCTAGCCACACCAAAAAACATCATACACCCTCATAATGGTCAAATTTACTGCAACACAGTGAATTTCAATTTTGATCCTAAGATAGATTTAAGGTTTTTGTTTTGCTTTATTGGAGTAACAAATAATTGGAGGATAGATCTAAATTTTATATAAATTAGATAACTCAAAAGGGAAAAAAGAAAACCAAACATGGTATCCTACTATACACATATAAATTCAAGGACATTATGTATGTTTTCCAGTGGATTTCTGTTTAAATTCTGTATCCTTCCCTAACTCCGAACTTTAGAAAAATTTCAGAAGAGGCCTCTTGACTGAGAGGTATTAATGCTTGTGGGTTTTGTTCTTCCATGAAATCTTATACATTGTGTGGTTCTATCTGAGCCACATAAATAGGTCTGACCTGGTTTAGTTCTGGTTATCATGACTGGATTACCCTGTGGATAACTTGAGCTGTGATACCATGTCTAACACTCATTTATTTATTTATTTATTTATTTATTTATTTATTTAGTTGCTTACTTATTTATAGTAGGAAGTTTTTTTAAAAAATTTGATTTTATTGTATTGTTTTTAAAGTTGCCATACCCCCCACCCAACACATCTTTATATCCCAGTTCAGATTGGCACACAATCGGCATGCCTTCCTTCTGCTGAACTGAATCCTTAAATTCAAAAACCTACCAATCAAAATGTATTACAGAATGTTATCTAAATTAATAGATACATGAAAAAAATTTCAATACATACCTGTCCATTTATGCAGCCTCCAGCAATGATATTAGGGTTAGTTGGACAGAATTTGAAGCAGAAGATGTCATCTGGGCTCTCCAGCATTAACTAAATTAAACCCCGCAAATTCAAGAGAGTGAGAAAACCTATTAAGACTATGGCTGAAAATAATAATAAGGCAGTCAGAGTCTAATTTTATAGCTATTTATCAGAAACATGCACAGTGAGTCCATTTCCAGCATTCTACCTCTGAATTAGAAACTGCTTTTGTTGAATTTTTGTGGACATTGACCATGTCTAGGAGAGCAGGTACACTCTCAAGGAGACAAAGTCTCCCCTCCCCCATTCTCCATGGCTCATTGTAGGGGCATCTTATGATTTTTCACAAACAAAATGACTATGAAATCAATGTTTCTGAAAAGTATGGAAAATTAGATTTGGGAAGCCAGGATATTTGTCTGTTTCATTCCCGGGGGTATATCTAGCCTGGCACATAATGGGCACGTGAAAATAAAATTTGTTGAATGAGAAAAGGTGCAGGTATTGCCAGTAATAATATTTCAAATTTTAAAATAACACAGAACTCAGAAGGTAAACAAACTCAAATGCTTGGAGTGTATGGAGGAAGCCCTGCAAGGAATACACCAGTGTGAAGGAATAGGTATGTTAACCATAGTTAGCACAAGTGTTACTGAGTTACCATCAAGCAAAACACATGCATGGTTACTGTTCTTTAAACATAACTACCAAAAATGTAGGCCCCAGAGGCCACAGGTTTGCCACCACTGAGCAAAAGATTGCAAACTGGAAATGGGGTGAACTCTCTTGGTTAATTTGGTACTCTGTGGATTCTAGAGAAACCTTTACTTTTGAAGATAAAATCTTTCAATACTCTCCTATGGTTTTGTTGGAACATTGAAATCATTTGAATTATTTCTTTAAGAAATTATTTGCTTGTCTTTATTAATTTAAAAAATTTGATATTATTTTATATTAATTTCAGGTGTACAGCATAGTGGTTAGATATTTATATAATTTAAGAAGTGATTCCCCCAGACTAGTCTAGCATCCACTTGGCACTATGAATAGTTATTACTATATTATTGACTATATTCTCTATGCTTTACTTTACATTCTTATGACTATTTTGTAACTATCACTTTGTACTTCTTAATCCTTTCATTTTTTCACCCTGCACACGACCCCCTTTCTATCTATCACTCTAATAAATCTAGGACCCATTTGACACCATACATAGTCATTACATATTATTGGATATATTTCTTATGCTATACCCTACATCCCCATGACAACTGTGTAACAACCCATTTGTATGTACATCTTAATCCTTTCCCTTTTTCACTCGCCTCTAATACCCCCCACCCCAAATCTGGCAAACATAAAAATTTCTCTGTATGAGTGTTTCTGTTTTGTTTATTTTGTTCTTTAGATTCTACATATAAGCAAAATCACACTGTGTATGTCTTTCTCTGTCTGATATACTCCACTAAGCACAACACCCTCCAGGTCCATCCATGCCGCTGCAGATAGCAAAATCTGCACTGTCTCCCAGTCTTGGCCAGGTGTCTTTAGGTAGTAGGAGTCCTGTGGAGTCCAGTGGCACAGTCTCCCTGGCCACTTGCTCTGGGTGTTCCAGAGTGTCCCTTGTGTGAGCTGTGTGTGTCCTAGTATAGTTGAACCTTGATTGCTATTGGCATGTCAGGGGGCAGGATTGACCCTTAGACAGACTGGCTGTGGGGTTTGGCCACATCCATAGCTTATGGGCTGCTGTGCAGGGGCCTTACCCCACTGAGTGGGACTTACCCCAGTGGGCTCTGGTGCCTGTTGAGACCACCCTTTGTGCGTGCTGCCTGTGGGGCTAATTGGGTGCTGTTCTGCTGTGGTCTGAAGTCAACCTCCATATATGTTGGTTCTGGGGCCTCTTGGGAGGGACTGCGGTACAGGCCCAGGCCAGCCACTGGCTGTGATTGGTCGTGGAGTACCTGGTAGGAGCTGCAAAGCAATTCGCAGTTGTTCACTGCCTGTGTTAAACCTAGGGGTGTGTGGAAGAGGCCATGCTATGAACCAAGGGCGGCTGCCACTAGTACCAGGTGTGAGCTATCTCTGCAAAAAGCCAGGACACCCCAAGCCCTGCTACATCCTGCCAGTTCCCTTAAGTTTCCGCCACAGGTAAAGCCTCCTGCGGTATGCAAGTTGGATGACGCAGGGTCTCAGGAAGTCAGTAGAATGGGAAGAGCTGTGGTCAACAGATTAATGTAAATTCTGCTTTGTTGCCAGTGCTGAGCTTGCAGCTACTCAGCAAAAGTATCAGAGCACACCGAGGCCAGTCACTGCCTGCCAGAAGCCCAGGGACTCCAATAGTTTTCCAAGAAAAAGTGCAATTTGGCCAAGGCTGGCTGCTCCAAGGCACTCTAGGAGAAAGTGCCTTGGTGTTGGGAGAGATGGGTGGTGCGAGGTGCCAGTGAGTGAGCAGAATGGAGCAGCGGAACTCATCAGGCCAATCAGATTCAGATTTGGCTGTGGTGGAGGGGCGGGCTCAACACAGGAAAGATGGCGCCTGCCTGCTGGCTGCATGGGAAAAGGACCTCACACAGGGAAAATGCCGACTGTCCTCTACTCTTTCCCCTGGAGCCATGAACCTCAGTTTACCCCACCCCTGTACATCTCCGTCACCTCCCAAGTCACCCTCCCTCCACTGAAGCACAAGGTGAGTGCCTGCAAGGGAATGAGTCTGTGTGCAGTCCGTTTAAGAGGACGTCTGGATTTCCCACAGCCTTCTGTCCCACCTGGATGGTCGGAATTCCCAAGGTTTTTCACAGCCAGATGTGGGGGCTCCTTTTCCTGGCACCAGTACTTTGGGCTGGGGAGCCTGGTGTTGGAGGGTTGGATCCCTATTCCTCCCGGGGGGGGAACCTCTGTGGCCAAGATATGCCTCCTGATTCTCAACCGCCACACGGAGGTTTGGGGCCCTTTCAGCATCTCTATCCCTCCGACCATTCTTTGTTGTATTTTTATTCATAGGACTTCTGTTTGGCTAGACTTCAGATAGTTCTCCAGGTTGATTGTTCTGTAATTTACTTGTAATTTTAATGTGTTTACAGAAGAGTTCAGGCAGTGTTTATCTACTCTGCCTATCTACTCTGTTTATCTACTCTCCCATGGATCACATAAATCTACTCTGCTTATCTACTCTGCCATCTTGGATCTCTTCTTCAAATAGGTTTTCAATTCCTTGCTCTCTCTCTTCTTCTGGCACTCCTATGATGTGAATGTTGGTACGTTTGATGTTGTCCCAGAGGCCTCTTATCCTCATTTTTTTGGATTATTTTTTCTTTTTGCTATTCTGATTGGGTGTTTTCTGCTACCTTATCTTCTAAATTGCTGATTCGATCCTCTTCTTTATCTAATCTACTGTTTACTCCCTCTAGTGTATTCTTCATTTCAGTTATTGTATTCTTGATATTTGAATAGCTCCTTTCAATGTTTTTTTTTTTAATTTCCATTTTTACATTTCCATCTGTTTGTTGAAGTCCTCCCTGAGATCTCGAGTATCCTTATAACTAGTGTTTGGAACTCTGCATCTTATAGATTGTCTCCATTTGTTGAGTTCTTTTTCTGAAACTTTGTTCTGTTCTTTTATTTGGGACATATTTGTTTGTCTCCTCATTTTGGCTGCCTCTGTGTTTGTTTGTATGTATTAGGTAGGGCTGCTATGATTTCTGGTCTTAGTAGAGTGGCCTTATATAGGAGGTGTCTTGTGAGACCAAGTGGCGCAGTCTCCCTGGTCACCTGAGCCGGGTGCTGCAGGTATGTCCCTTGTGTGGGTTGTGTATATTTTCCTGTTGTAGTTGAGCCTTGGTCGCTGTTTGCACATCGATGGGAGGGATTAACCCTCGGGATGACTGATTCTGAGGACTGGCTGTGACTACTGTGGAGGAGCTGTGGTGCCGGGGCTGATCCTACAGAGTAGGGTTTGCTTTAGTGGCACTCTGGTGCTTGCCAGATTGCACTTTGGGTGTGTTGTCCTTGGAGGTGGCCAGGTAATGTTCTGGCTTGGTCTAAAGTTGGTCACCAAGCATGCCAGCTCTCTGACCTCTTGGGAGGGGATTCACTGCAGGCCAGGTTTAGCCACAGCCTGTGCCCTGCCTGGGGCCACCTGGTATGAGGCACAAAGCAATCTGCAGATGGCTGCCACCCACACTGGGCTTGGTGGTGCCTTGAGAGGCCAAGCCTCAAACCAAGGCTGGCTGTCACTACTGCTGGGCTTAGGATTGCTCAGCCAGAGGTATGGGACACACTAAGTACAGATGCTGCTTGTGTGAGTTTTGTGAACCTTTGAGAGGTTATAAGAAAGTCCACATGCAGCATGAGCTAAGACAGGTTGTTTGTACAGAAAAGCCAGTGGAAGGGGCTTACATGTGCCTGTAATTTTAATGGGGCAAGGTCTCAGGGAATCACTAGGGCATGGCAGACAAAAGGTGATAGCCAGTTTGATGGAGACTCAGATATAGTGTCTGCCTGTGTCTGCACACATGAAGGGGGAAGGCTCAACAAAGAAACAATGGCTTCCTCCAGCTCTTCCATCAGCTGTCACCCTGAAGCCAGACAATTCAGTTCTTCCCTGTATGTTTTTGGTGTCTTTTGAGTTGCTGCCCCAGCACTGGAGCTAAGAGCAAGTGACTCCATCAGCAAGTAAGTCCGTGTGCCTGGAAGTTCAGGCACACTTCCATGGCATGGAGTGGAGAGTAGTTCTACAGGGAGTAGAGAGTAGAAAATGATAGAAAACCCCAGCGAGAGAATGGCACCATTTTTGTGGTAAGTAGGCTGATAAGAAAGAACTAGAAAGCTGTCATTTTGATCTCTAGGTCCATAATAATTAAAGTATCTAGACTCTATTACAGGAAAACTGCCTTAATTCAGATAAGTTATGGAAGAAGAATAAGGGGAGGCTAGGGTTTATTAGGGAAAGCCTTAATTATATGATATCAATAGTTTATAGAAACAAAATATTATTATACCTAAGTACATTGAAAACACTTCGTCTAACCCTACACAGCTGCCTCCCCTAAGCAGAACTCTTCTTGAGCAGATATTGGAAATAGAACCCTGTGGGGCAAACTCAGCCTTCAGCCTTGTTTTATTTGGATTGCTGTGTGTTTTGGTTTGGTTGAGTGGGTGTTTTGTGTGTTTTGGTTTGGCTTTAGAATAGCTATTTAAAAATTTCGAGATTTCACACAAAATTCCTAATGGCTGGAATCTCTTAAAAAGTGGGACCACCTGGCAACAAGAGAGCTGTCTCTATAGATGGGCATTCTCTAGGGCCACCGTCCCCACTGCTCTCCATTGTTTTCCCACACAACCATCTTTACACATTACCATCACATACTGGTGACTTTGGAATTGAGAAAATTCATGTGAAACTAAAATCTATCTGCTTTTGAAAAATTACTATTTAAATAAAGCCCATAAAAGAGTTTGCTCTTTAAAATCAGTTGAACGTTTATCTTACAATGACTTTTTAAAAATAACATGTTGAGGAGCATTTGAGATCTTGCTCCCTAACATATGTGGTCAGTTTGGCTCAAATAAGCTCTTACAAAAGTTCAAAAATAAATAAATAAATACCATGTTGATTTGTTTAATAAACCTTTTCAATAAACTAACTGTAAACTTTAGTTTCACTCAAATTGAATGGGAGCAAATTCCAAATTGAAGAAAGCATGACTTTATAAGGGTTTACAACATTGATTATAAAGCACTTCTCAATGGAAACTGCTAAAGAGACACATAAAAGTACTGCTTGAAATGTTTAGACTATGAAAATGACTCTCCTTCATTACCTGAGGATGTATGGGATCAGAGAAACTCCAGAAAAGAATCAGTGATGGGTGCAGCAATAATTTACTAGAAAAGTAGACTCTGTCTTCAAAGGAGAGTCGCACAGCCACTGACACAGCTATTAGCCCTGATTGAGACACAATTGGAAATGAAGATGTGCAGCAACTGTACATGGAAATGTGTTTCTAGGTTTTGCTTTTCTACATAGACACTGTTCATTTCCCTTTGGATGAAACTTGAGTAAAAATATTCTATAGGAGAGCAAGAGTTTTCTTAGAGCTCCACTATTTAATATGGTTTGCCAGTAGCCACATGTCACTTAGTTAGCCCTTGAAATGTCCCTATCCAAATTGAGATGTACTGTTAGTATAAAATAAACATTGGACTTTGAAGATTTTATAAGAAAAAAATGGTTATTTGTTTGTTTGGTGAAGAAAGGGCCAATGGTGGGGAAGGAAGAAGAAAGAAAGAGGGCAAGGGCCTCTCTTTCTCTCTCTTTGAAGTCTCACCTTCACACATTCCTACCTCTCTTGGCTGCTCAGTCCTTTAAAGGAGGTGTGTTTCCTATTTTGTCCAGTAATCAGAGAGGCAGAGTGGCAGGGAGAATAAAGCTAACCTTGGGCATCCAACAGTCCTGAGTCAAATCCAGATTTGGCATTGCACCAGCTGGATGACTTCAGCCAGTCAGTCACTGCCCTGAGTTGAGCTTTGGTCCTTGCCTTGTAAAGTAGAGGTCATAGTAGGTGTTGCACAGTGTTGCTTGTAGGATACATGACAGAGAGAAGGTGCGGAAAGTGTTTGGCAGGTGTCTGGCACTTGGCAAATGGAAGATGTCCTATTGAAATTGAGCTAATTTGCAATTTTACACATAAAAGCAGCAAGCTATTTCAATGTCATCACAAAGGGACTGGTAGTCTCTTCCACCTCACCATAGATATCCGGATGCCATGAGACGCAGGTGATCATTGTCTCCATTAGGTTATGAAGATCAGTAAAGGACTGGAACTCCTTCAAGTGGGTATCAGTCTTGTCCCCAAAGGTGCCTTCTTCTTCTGCCAGGCATTTCCAGTCATCAATAAATGTGTTCATGATTTCATTTTGTTGCAGGGCTATCTCAACACTATTTTGTTAAAGAAAAAAAAAGCAATGAAGACGTTAGATTTTAGTATTCAATGATATGTCTTTCAGCAGCTCCCCCCTACTTCATTTATACTGAAAGAAAATAAATTCTCAATTATATTTAGTAACTAAATATTAACCCCATATGAAAATAAATGACTTAAGAGAAAAACACAATTCATGGCAGTGTGCTACTCAGAACTTCAAAGAACGTGCTATTCAGCTCCCAGGATGTGGTTCGCTGACAGCCTCTAGCACCTTCACCATCTGCTTTGGTTTCCAGGCCAAGGCTTGCTGTCCCCAGACCAATGAGCACAGCAGCTGTGGGGACAATAGGTCCTGGCCATTTCTGCCTCCTGCAGGACTCCTCCAACAGGCCATCTTCACTCTGCAGCTCCCTGTTGGATTGGCTGAGACTGTCTAAAGCTCTCCCTGTCCAATCCTGCTTCCCTTTCCTTTATTTTTCACAGTGTGACCCACAGCTAACCTGTCCTTTGAACTTGGTCTCATTGGGTTCCTGAAAACCCCAAACTGACAGAAAAGGCCATTTGCTCAGCCATATTCAATATCAAATGCTCACATGTATGAATTATTATACTACTATATAATTAGGATTGTGTGTGTGTGAGTGTGTGTGTGTGTTTATATATAATTTAGAACAACAAATAAGAGATTCTTAAGGGGAGAATTGGAGTTTAGAAGTGTGTGTTTGTGTGTGTGTGTGTGTGTGGGGTGGTGGTGGTGGTGGTGGTGGTGGTGGTGGTGGTGGTGGTGGTGGTGGTTTAGTTGTCACAATGCCTGGGAGAGCAAATGTATTTAATTTCATTACTACACCTCCTGCAGTGCATGAGATAGTCCCTAAAATGAAGAATTATCCTGATAAAAATGCTAATATTGCTTCTTAAAAAAACAATCTGAGTGCTAGGCTCATCTCTTAATAGTCTAGGGATCCTGGCTTTCCAGGCTCCTGTCTTAAAAGTTAGTATAAATTACTAGAATGTTTATTGTCCCTTCACATGCTTAGGTTTGAAAGCTCAGCTCACTCACAAAGCCTCTAGGAACTTTCCCACAATTAGAATGCCACCCAGGGTTTTACCCTAATGATTGAAAGTCCAAATAGCTTGGTGTTTTAATAGGTGTGGTAAGTGGAAAGAGTGGTATCTCAATTACGAATTTCCTAAATAAGAAAAATTCTTTATTTAGACAAAACAAATACTACATATGATAATAGATACTCCTAAAACATAATTAAACAAGGGTACCATTTAATACCTCTGTCATTAAGCCTTAACACTACCATTCACTGCTTAATGAAATACTCTTTTGGTTAAATCCTTCATGTACTTCACTTTTCAAACTAGAAGCATTTCTAGGACCAGCAGCATCAGCATGACCCGAAACTGTTAGAAACACAGTCACAGGCTCCACCTCAAACCTATTAAGTCAGAACCTGCTTTTTAACAAGATGCCCAGGTGGTTCATATGCACATTAAAATTTGAATAACCCTGTGTAGGGAGGGTAGAGTCACACCCTGGAGCTCCAAAGTTTAAACCCTGTTTCAAGTAGAAATATTTGTTAGCATTTTCGAGCTCTTATTTCTTTCTGTTTCAGCCTGAATGAGAAAGGAATTCCAGAGAGAAGTTAAAGGCAGGGCTGTGGGGACAGAGCCGCAGAGAGCAGTTTCCAGGCTCTCGGCCTCACATAGAAAAGGTGCTGGCTCAGGTAGTAAATGGCCATCAACTGTGATTGGATGGCCATCAGCTGTGGCTAGTTGGCCGTCAGCAGTAACCAGTGAGCCACTGGCCACTAATATAACTGCCGTGGCTACGCTAGCAAAAAAAGGGGGCTAACAAGAAGATGGTAGCTGAGCCAGCAAGCGGCTGAGTGAGGGTTGCAGATTGTGTGGTTCCTGTTTTCTGTTTCTCCAACCCAGTCACCAGTGAGACTATAGCGATATGACTCCCCTATCTATGGCTCCATGGGGTTCCTTTTTGGCTTCACCATGTCCTGCATTCTTATGTGGGGAGCAGGACCAGAGACCCTGCCTGACCCCCTCATGAGTCCCCGCATGACAAGGGCCTTTGTTTGCTCTGGTTTCCTGATTCTTTCCTCTCAGGGTGAAGGGGTAAGTAATTCACTAGGGAAACATGAAGACAGCACCTTTTCTCTGGTTTCCCGTTTCTTGATTTCCCTGCACTATGACTTGGTTCCTGAGAGTGATGAATTGGAGGCTGGCAACGCCGTTGTCTGTGTTAAAGCCTATGAGAATCATTGTGTTTTTTTTGTTTTTGTTTTTTTTAATCCCCAAATGAAAGTTTCTTAGTTGCTTTGAGAATTCCCTGAAAGTTTCTATCTCTCCTCTCACATGATTTCCTTCTTTTGCAAATCATGCTTCCTCATTTCTGAAAGGACTCTCTTCCAGAACAAAACTAGGTTTATATTAGTTTTTTAAAAATTAAATAAGCCTTAAACAGTTTTAGAATGTGGAGGGTGGCAGTCATATGAACATGGGTTTCTTATATATTCTTGGCCAGTGCTATTATAATTCCTGTGCCAGTTTCTCTCTTTCTTATAGTCCTGGCTTCTCCTTCCTACATCTCAGGGAAGACATTATATTCCTCTCTTTATAAGCATGGCACTTGAAAGGGAAGAATAAAAGGCCAGGACTACAGATAATACACAATATGGATAATTGAAAATTGGTTATAGATCATTTATTCCCTCAAAATGGGTTGTAGAGAGACAGACTTTTCATTTTCAGTGTTCTGATGAGGAAAAAATTATATAACTACTTAATTTTGATGTGGAGAAAAAGAAACCTTAGGTTTTCTTGTTTCTTTTTCTTTACCCACATAGAAAAAACAAACAAACTATAAATAGCATGCTTCCCATGAGTGGCATATAATTAATATACTCTCTAAATCATTGATGAATTTTTGAACCAGATTCTTCCTTGGCATAGATAATTTTCAGGACCGACAATTCATCCAGGCTGAGAGAACTAATGATGTTATCTTAAGAATAAAAAAGCATACCTTGGGATGTCTATGAACTCGACCACCAAATTTTTAACTTTGGAAATAAATGGAAACCAACCTATTGGGTTCAATTGACAGACCAGTCCATCATTGGTTCCACTTCTCTGAGCCCTGGCTGCAATCAGCTTGATAAGCCCTTGTCAAGCTCTTTCTCTGGTTTAGAAGTCCCACAGCTCTGCCTACCATCTTAGTACCACTGTAAGGGGTGTTTTGAAGACACCTCTCTTTTAGAGCCAATAAGAGTGGCAGCCACACAGGAATTAAGGATAAGGATGACATATCCAAGAAGTATAACCAAATTGAACGTAGATTCTTCTTTTTCTTTAAATTTAGGTTCTTATTTACAAAGATATTTTTGTCAATTCCCATCATCATGCAATAATCATCCTTAACATCCATAGTACCCTCATCTTCATAACCTTATAAAAGTCAATGCAGCTCAAAAGTGGAGTGAGGAGTGGAGTAAAAGACTCTAATAAAAGAAGCTGTGGTAAATAAATGTTAATTTGCTGTTATGAAAACATCCTCACATTGTCAACTGTACACATCATCCAGGTTTACACACTGTTTGGTGTGGCCCTAGCTTTCGAGGTCTAGGATGTTGCTTGGCAATAGAAGAGAAAGAAACAGTGAGAATCTGTAGAAGAATGTCATACGCTCACGCATATGTGATAACTGTCCTCATACGTTCTATCTAGATACCGTGTATTAAGCTGTTTTGTAAGACCTATTATTGTAACTACACATACACATTTTATGTTTTATTTTAAAAATTTAATACACAATTTTTACCTTATGGATGCGTTGTTAAGAAAATCGGTAAAAGGCTTTGATTTTCCAAGTGTTTCTTTTTCCTTTTCTAAAAATTCTCTTGGATAATATTGCATGGCAGCATTTTTGGGATATGTCCTAATATAGTACAAGAAAATTGAACATAAAAAATTAGATCAAAGCAAAGTGAATATAGGTCATGTCAGGTCAAAGTTTATCTCTGTGACAGTGTTAGGATATTATTTTATATTTAAATTCTATGTATTGATTTTTTTCTTTATCCTAGAAATTCATCTTAACTGCCATTCAAAGTATCTGTGTATTTCTCTCCAACATAATCAATAAGCTCTTATTTTTTAAAAATTTTATTTAGATATTATTTTAAACTCGCAGAAAAATTGTAAGAAGTCTTCTCAACTCCAGGCTTTTTCTCCAATACACTGCCTGGCTCATCTTCTTTTAATACCGTACCATTCTGCCTCTCATGCTTCAGGACTTGCCAAGTTCCCTACTGTCTGCCACAGAGAAACCACTTCTCTGTCTCCCTCTGCTACTTCCTCCATTGTACCCAGGCTGATCTCCTCACGGCCCCATGCAAACTCTGTTGTTCCCCTGTCCCTGAGTGGTTCAGGTTGTTTTTAAAATTTGGGCTGTTTTCCCTTTCTCTATGTCTCCAAATCATATTCAACATTCATGGCTTATCTTCTACAAATCTAAAATTATTTCAAAATAAGAAGTTTTTTTTAAATACTAAAAAAATGCATAACTTAGCTAAATATGTCTTCAAAATTATACAATATTTGAAGCCTAGCACAAGTCCCCAAAGCATTCCCTCGGCAATCCACTTCACATCAATTCATTCACAGGACTAATTTTAATCAAGAGCTTGATGTGTGAAATGATACAGTTTGTAGCCTCCAAGCGCTCTGGCAGATAGACAGGTGTGCTGGTGAGTACAATATGGGTCTTCAGTGTTACGACAAAGACACCTCTAAGTTCTAGTGGGCTCCTAGAAGAGGGAGTGATCAATTCTACCTAGTGTTTCCAGGAAATCACAGAGGAGTGGCCACTGAACTTAAAGGGTGAAGAGGAGTTCCTCAGTTGGACAAGGCAGTGAAGCGTATTTTATTCAGAGGAACAGCATCGGCAAAAGCAGGAAGATATGGAAGGGTGGGTATTCTAGGAGATGGAAGCAGCTCATAGGGTTAGAACACAGAGGGCTTGTTTGGGAACAGGGCCATGAGGCTGGAGGAAGGAGGACCTTATATGTCATCCCAAGGGCTCTGGAGCCAAAGAAGACATTTAGGCAATGACCTAACAGTCTGATTTAATATGCAAGAATGATGACTTAGGCAGTAGAACAGAGCAGTTAAGAGGCAATGGTAATATTCCAGGTGAAAGCAGTACTGTAATTATTAACAGCATCCACCATTTTCCCACTTCACAGTCTTTGTGGTTTTATATACTTGTATCCCATTTTCCTATTAAGATTTTAAAAGGCATTGTTGAATGTAATAAGATCTTCCTGAACTGAATTACACTGTGGAGATCTGTATCATCCTTGTCAATCCATTTCTGTTTATTATAAAGCTCTCTCAAACTAATCATAGACATTGCTAGATTTTGCTGTAATCGCCTTTGAAAATACATAAAGCTGTCGCATACTTACCATCTTGTCTGAGTACTTGTGTCTTTGACTTGGGGGACTGCTTGCATGCCAACATCTTTCTCAAGTTGCTTAAGGGTAAAATTTTTATCTGGATAGGCTGTACATTCAATATAGGCATCTTTTACGCTGGAAGCATTCTGGTCACTGAACTGAATTGGGGCACCAAATGCACTTCGTTTTCGAGAAATCATGTATGTAATCTGCAGCACAGGGAAGCAGTAAAGGGAGCATAATCAAGTCCCTGGAGAGAAATGGGTGTGTGGTAGAGAATGCGGGTGCTCTGCCCAGATCCTGTCAGATCTCTGTATATTTTCTGGGCTCCCCTCCAGCTCCATGTGCTTTCTGTTCCCACGGCCACTGCTGCTGCTTTGCCATGCAGCAGTGCTCCAGGGCTACCAGGACCACTTTGCTCTCAGGTATAAACAACAGGAGGTGACTAGCTGTTTACATCCTAACCCATGATGGACTGGCAGGAGACATAAGACAGCCTAACTCCTTTGCTTCTGTTTGGGATGACTCTGAGGTATCATTTACACTCCAGAGTTCCCCGAGGGGGTCAGGCTGAAGCCTTCCCTCGGCCAAAGTTTTGCCTGAGGCTGTGCCTTTGCAGGGCTTCTGTCACACCCCTGTCCTGATGCCTTTCCAATTCGGGCATGGGGCACTTTCAAAGTAAATCACTCACATTCAAATCCTCTTCTTAGGCAATGGCACTGTGTCGGTTCCCTAGGGAGGCTGTAACCAAGTACCACAGACAGGGGCACTTAAAACAACAGGAATTTACTCTCTCATAGCTGTGGAGGCTAGAAGTCCAAAGTCAGGGTGTCGGAGATTCCTTTTTTTCTGAGGGCTCTAAGGGAGGATCTGTTCCTTGCCTTTCTCCAGGCTTCTGGTGATGCCAGAAATTCTTGACGTTCCTTGGCTTGTAGATACAGCACTCCATTCTCTGCCTCCTTCCGCTCTCCCTGTGTCTCTATGTCTTCACCTGGTCCTCTTTTTATAAGAACCCCAGTCATAGTGGAATAGCACCCTCCCATTTCCTAGTAGGGTCTCATTCTCAGATACTGGGAGTTAGGACTTCATATGTTTTGGGGGAAACACAATCCAACCAATAGTACACACCAAAGACAATGACCATTCTTCTATTAAAAGAAGAACCACGTGCCGATAGCAAGCATAGCAAACCTTACAGATCCTTCAGGAATAAGGGCTGTTCAGCTATAAGGAGGTAATGAATGGAGATGATATTCAAGCCTCTGACCTGCTTTGTAGATTCCTTAACTGATTCCTCTTCAATTTCTTTTTCACTGCCCAAAGAAACCCATGGTTTAGAGATAGGTGGTTTATAAATAAGGGTGTCTTCAGGAACACGCTCTTTAAATTCTTTCTGTTCTTCTCGCTCTTCTGATACTGCTGGGGGCTAGAGTAAAATAGCATTCTAAAATATATGACCAATTTTAGGTTATAGAGACATGTATATATTTTGCAATAAACTATTTTCATATTAATTCGTTAAGCACTTCCTTGTTATTTTTCTTCTTTGTTGGTTCATGCTTTTTGATTGAGAAGGAAACTAAGCAAAAAAAGGAAGAATAAAGAACAAAAAAGAAAGATATCAAGGATATAGAGAGAAGATGAAAAAAGATAGGAGAGTAGAAAAGGAAAAGATATGTGATAAGAAAAAAAGCATGTACTGCACATGTTTATGAATATGGAAACTAAAACAATGTTAAATATAAAACTAGTTTTCTCTGATTTAATGAAATTTCTTTGATAAGAGGATTATAAGTATTCATAAACATGGTATCCATTAAACAATGAGTTAATGTTTTTAAATCAAGATGTCCACAAGGAGATACTAGAGAGACACATATCAATATCTCTCTCTATATATATATCCATTTACCTATCTACCGAATAAGTATCAATAGGTGAATGAACTGATATATTGTGTTATAATCATAAAATAAAACACCATAAAGCAGTTGCAATGAAAAAACTTGATATATGATACATATATATATCTGAATGTATCAAAATGAATAATCTTAGGATTTTATAATTCAGTGAAAAAAAGTTGCAGAATGATTTACATAATTTTATGTGACTTTTACATAAAATAATAAAACACATTATTTGTGGAGCATTCATATACGGTAAAAATATAAAATCAGGGACAGGAAGGATGACTTTTGAATAATGGTTCCTTATAGAAAGAAGTGAGGAAAATGGAATTAGGGAGTATAAAAATGGGAGTGGAACATTATCTATTATATTTAATTTCTTTTTTTTGTTTGTTTGATTCTTTTTATTTTTTATTTTTCAAGTATATTTAATTTCTTTAAAAAATTGAAGTAAATATGGTAAGATATTAATATTTGTTAATTCTGGGTGGTGATTGTGTGGATATTATTCTCTTCTCTGTCTCCACATTTGTAATTCTCTTTCTACACATTTGAAAATATCTCACTATACAGTCATGAGCTGCATAATGACATTTTGGTCAATGACAGTAGTTCCATAAGATTATAATGGAGCTGAAAAATTCCTGTCACCTAGTGACACAATAGCCATGGTCACATCCTAACACAATGTATTTCTCAAATGGTGGTGTTGGTGCTGGTGTAAACAAACCTACTGGGCTGCCAGACATATAAAAGTATAGCCCATACAATTACGTACATTACATAATACTTGATCAGGCTAATAAACAACTATTATGTTACTGGTTTATGTATTTACTATGCTATACTTTTTATCATTGTTTTAGAGTGTACTCTTTCTACTTATTTTAAAGAAAAGGTTGCTGTAAACCAGTATATCATGTTACGCCAGCAGCAGCCTCAGACATCTCGTTTACCACATCTTTGACTGTGTCATTTTCTCTTCTGCTTCATTTAATCTTGTGCTGCTTTGTACAGTGACAAATTGTACAGGCTTGTAGCCTAGGAGCAATAGGGAGTACCATCGATGGTTGTGTAAGGGCACTTTATGATGTTCACACAACGAGGAAATCATCCAATGATGCATGTCTCAGAACCTGTCCTGCGGTTAAGCAGCGCAAGACTGTAATAAAAAAATTAAAAACACAACCATAAAAATGACATTGGAAAATGTTAAGGCTAAGTAAAAGGTTACTTTTAACTTCAAAAGTGTTAGATATTTTAAAATTCAATGTTTTCCTTTATTTTTCTTGTTTATTGGACAACCAGTCCCTCAGTCTGACCAGGCCTGCCCCTGAGAGTGCGAGATCAGAAGGCAAGTCTCAGAAATCTGTTACCTTTCATGATCACATTGAAAAAACACCCTAAAGGTGAACTGACTTTTCCCCTTGGAAACCATTCTTTTATTTTCTGCTGCCCTCCCCACCAACTGCGCACTGACTAGGTCATCCTTTAAAATTTGTGCTTTTAAACAACATAGCAAACATTTATGGAGTACCTGGCTTTGTGTCAGGCACTATACAAAGGGCTTTACCTTGTATTCGTCCATGTAATTTTCACAACAACCCTGGAAATGGACACTACTGGTGCCACCATTTGGCACATGACCAACTCAGTAACTTACCCCAAGTCATGGGGATGGCAAGAAGAGAACAAGGGATATAGGCCAAGGAGTGGCTGAGAGCAGTGGTACCCTAGATTCACTGTGTCTGCTCTCATTGGGTCAACAAAGGGCTGATTAATACAGTAGCTGCTACCTTGAGACGTTTGATGTACTTCCTCTCATATTTACTGCTCTAGGTGCCAGAACACTATGTAGGCCCCAGGGAACCAGAGCTGAACAAGAATAATCATAACCATGTATAGATCTCCCCCAGAGGTACCACTTCCTTCTGACGATGAACAAAATGCAAGGGCATGGGTGTGCTTACATTTAAATAGTTTTCCTTTCCCTCTTCTGTTCCAATCAGATAAAAATTAAGTCCATATTTGAAGTCTTTGTCATAAACAAGCAGAAGCTCATCTGCAGGATATTCCTATAGGAATAATAGCAAAAGAACGTTACAGAACATTTCATTAAAAAACAACAGAACATACATCTTCCTCAAGCGCACATGGAACATTGTCCAAGATAAATCATGTTAGGCCACAAAACAAGTCTTCATAAATTTAAGAGGACTGAAATCATATCAAGCATCTTTTCTGACCACAATGGTATGAAACTAGAAATTAATTACGTAAAGAAAACTGAAAAATTCACAAATGGGCGGAGATTAAACAACATGCTACTGGGGAGGCGGAGTGGGGAGAGATAGAGAGAGAGAGAGAATGAAGGATGATGATGTTTAATGATTCCACCATTTATTGACATTGACACAAAACTGATTTCTCTAATCAATCATAAAAGATAGCCATAGTGCTAATCTATGGCTATTAACTCCAAATTGCAAAATTATTAACTTTAAAAAGCTCTTAAAACACGATGGGTCTAGAGAAAATTGCCATGCAATTTTATTTCTAACAGGAAAAAAAAGAAGCATTTCTTTTATTTATCATTGTGCTCTGTCGTGTGTTTGGAGACAAATCTGGACCAAAGTTATGAATTAAACAATTAAAGCAGTATGGGAAAATAAGGGTAGATTCCTAATCTAGTTAAAACTGGGCAAGGATCAGTTTTTCTAGGTGTGGAATAAGACAGTCAGTCCCTGATAAGCATTTGCTTTTCACAGAAGATCATCAAGGAGGATTCTAACGGAGCTGAGAGCAAGTCAGCATTTGCCCAGTGTCACGGCCAATGTCAGATGTGAACTCATTAAGCTCTCTAACTTTTGTTGTTATGTACCAGGAACCCCCTGAAGCAAGATTAAAATAAAAAGGGATGTTATACTTACCTGAATAATTTTTTTGAATGGGTAGAAATCAGATACTGCAGCTCTCTTGTGAAAGTCTGCAAAAATATCTTCTTTTTTGATAAGTTTATAAGGTTGTTCATCTGTGAAGTCTTCATTTACTCGGCAGTTAAATATTTCTTGGGTCTTTGTAGTTAACACTAAAGGATAAATTTCTGGATGACCTGGGAAAGACAAAATAGAATTTTGATATTTAATGTAACCACTTAAAATATCAGGTATGGGAAATATGAAATTGTTTGCTGCAAATAATTGTCTTGGTTGAAAATCTTAAAAATACTTTAAAATCATTGGTCTTATTTTAAAGTAGGTGTATCCATTATAAAAATGTCAAAAAAGATTAAAATAATAACAATTACTCATAATACTACCTCTCAAGAAGCACCTCTATTAATAGTTTGCCCTATTTTCTTCTAGACACTCTGTATATTGTATCTTATATGAAATTCTAAATCCTGACTTTAATGCTTACCATTATGTCACAAGTATTTTACTATGACCTATATAATCTTTTTAACACAACATTTTAAATTAATGTAATTAATTTAAATAATTTTTAACAGTTCTGTTGTTGATAAACATTACATTTTCTCCCTCATTTGTTTCAATGATTGTACATAACTCTACAAATATAAATTTGTAGAATGTTGTGTATAATTTTTAAAATCATATTTCAAATTATTTTTAAGGTAGATTTTAAAAGTGTAATTATTGGTCCGAAGGTATAATCATCTTTTTAGGCTCTGTCAAACCTGTATTGCTTTCCTAAAGCATCCCCTCCCTTACCCCCCACCAGCGGCTCTCTCTCACTTAGGTGACCTCACTCCCTATTTCACGGAGAGAATTCTGTGTCCTTACAGAACAGAATCCTGCAGTCCTGCCCACCAGCTGGGTGGCACAGGCACCACCTTTCTATCCTTCCCTCCAATCCGAAGACCGGCCTGCCCCTTTCCACCCTTCTCAGCCATTGAGGCCCATCCATTCAGGACTCCTCTCCCTTCAACTTTTGCTGCATCTGGTCTGTTTTCCCTTAGCATGCCAATTTCCCATTATAAAAAAACCTTCTCTTGACCTACATAGGTGCTGGCCATCCCTACGGCTCCTTTTTACAGTCACACTTGTTACTCAGCTCTTCACATTTTAAAGCTACTGACTTCCCAATTAGGTTGCATTAGTAAGCCCTTGGAAATAGGAGGAAGGTGGGGTAGGGAATCCCTTTTCCCTCCTCTGGTTCCCTAGTCCCAGCATTGCTTTCAGAAGAGGAGGGAGGCAAGGTGCAAGAGGCTTGTTGCCTTTAAAAACCACTAGGTGGAACTGAGAGGTTCACGCTGAGCTTGTGCCAAAAAGGAGGTGGCCATCCTTTATAAACAGAAGCATTCCCATTGACCAGAAAGCTTTCTGTCATCCCAGAAACAGGAAAGACAGTGACAAAGATTTTGTTCTGTGTCACCTGCCCCTACTACACCTACTTCGAAATCTCCCAGCTGGATATTTTTCACTAAAATCACCCTGTCACACTAATTGGACTTTTTCAAGGCATCTTTACCATAGGATCTAACTTTTCTTTATCTAGAAGTTAGTGAATAGCACATTGTTTCTAGCTGCAACTGACAATCCGTAATAACTTCAGGCAATTAGTGCCCAACAGAACACACAAAACTCCTGAGGTCCTACTACCTTCATGCCCTGCCCGAAAAATGGGCAAACTAAACAGGGCAAGGCCTGATGCTTCCAACACCCCCAAGGGTCTCTGGCAAAATTCAATAAAAGAACTGCTGCAAGCTAGGCTTTGAGGCCTACAGTGAAGACAGCGCATGTGGGGACAGAGCCCCAGAGAGCAGTTTGCTGGCTCTCGGCCTCACGTGGAAAGGTGCTGGCTCAGGTAGTAGATGACCATCAGCTGTAATCAGATGGCCATCTGCTGTGGCTGGGTGGCCATCAGCTGTAACCATTGGTCACTGATATAACTCCCGTGGCTAAGCTACGGGGTTGGTTGGTTGGCAGAGAAGCGTACGGTAGATTGTGGCTCCTGCTTCCTGTGTCTCCAACCCAGCGGCCAGTGAGAGTATAGTGGTATGACTCCCCTATCTATGGCCCCATTGGTGTTCCTTTTTGGCCTCGCCCTATTCTGTGTCCACCCACCCGGAGTGGGACCAGAGACCCTGCATGATAGCACCCCAGGAAGACAACAATGAGGCTATGGTGATGAGATGGGCTTTGGGCTCAGCTATGCCTCCAACAGAGTGGAATGCTGGTTGCTCAGCGGCGGGTGAAAAACGATATTGAAGCACAAGAAAAGGCCTATAGGGCCTCCTGAAACTTGCAGAGGTCAGGAGCCCTGCCACAGGGGCACGACCTGCTGGGCAGGGGGTCAGGCTAGGGTGGTGAGTGAACAACAAAGTAGGTGAATAACAGCCATGATAATTACAGTAACATCTATGGAGCACCTACTGTGTGACAGGTGCTGTTCTAAGCACTTTACATGCATTATTAATTCAATCTTCACAACAACACTCTGAGATGGTGACTATAATTGCCTACATTTTTTTTTTTTTTTTTAGCTGAGGAAACTGCAGCCCACAGGGTTCAAATAACGTGTCCAAAGTCAGGGGCTAGGAGTTGGAAATAGGGGATCTGGGATCCAAACCATGGTTCCTGCATTCTAACTACCATGCCTTGTTGGGGCCCAGGGCAAGCTGCCTCCAGATATCCCACAATGATGTTGATTGTTTTGAATAAAATCACCTGAGTAGCAACAGGAGCAGGAGGAGCTCTCTGACTTTCCCCTGTCATCCTAAAATCAGGAAATAAATCTCCATGATAGTTGCCCTCCCCACTCCTGAAGGATTGAGAGCCGACCTTACCACAGGAGTTATAAAATCCAGAGTCGAAAGGAATGTATAAACAAACCTTATAGCGGCTTTACTAATTTACTACCCGAGTCCAAACCTTGTTTAGATTCCTCACTAACAATACCCAAACCTTGCTTAGATCCGTTTCTAATGAGCAATAACTTTCTTTGTCCTGTCAATTTCTCACAAATGTATTGTTTCTTTGTCCAAAAAGTATAAAAATGGTGCCTCATTCGATCATTTCTCTGAGCCTCATTTTATGATCTGAGCATCATACTGTGATTCTCCCGTGTGCCCACGTATTAAATTGGTTTTTTTTTCCTCCTGTCAATCTACTCTGGTGTCAATTGTATTATTTTATAGCTAGTCCAGCCATAAGAACTAAAGAGGGCTAGAGTGGGGAATTCTTTCCTGCTCCCCAACACTACACTTTCTCTCTAATGTGTGAACACAGCAGAGCACAGGCGGGGGTCCTGCTCCTTCTCCACACACAGTCAGGAAGGTAACAGGAATTCCATTCCATGGGATGCAGTGAATGGCAGTTATTTACCTAACAGGCTGATCCAAAGACAGACTCAGCTCTGCACACCTCACTCCTTAAACCCTTACTGTGTGTGCAAGGAAGAGGCCTACGCACTACAAATCACGTCCTTCCTGTTGAAACAGTTAATTTAAATAACTTCCATGCATTCCATCTGTATCTTTTTAAAAAACATTTTAGTTGTTTACTTTAAAAAATCAACACTTTTGAGATACAATTGAAAAATAATAAACTGCGTATATTTAAAGTGTACAATTAGTCAAATATATACATATACCCATGAAACCATCACCACAATCGAGATAAAGAACACATCCATAATTCCCAAAGTTTCTTCCTGCCTCTTCCTCCCAGCAACCCTCCCTCACCCGCAGGTATCTACTAATCTGCTTTCTGTTACTATAGATTAACTTGCGTTTTATGGACGATTTATAAGTGAAATTGCATAGTATATACTTTTTGTTTGTCTTCTTTTACTCAGCATAATTATTTTGAGATGGATTCATGTCTTTGCCTGTAGCAATGGTTCATTCCTTTATATTTTTGCCTTGTATTCCATAAAGAAAAAAATCGATTAGGCAAATATTTCTTAAAATTCATGGCTTCGGGTATGTGGTACCTAGGGAATCTTTGCTTGATTTAGGTTCACAAGCTTTTCTCCTATGTTGTCTTCTAGAACTTTTATAATGCTTGGTTTTACATTTAGGTTTATCGTCTGTTTTGAGTTAATTTTTGTGTATGATTGATCTAGATTGAAGTTCACTGTTTTTCCATAAAGGTATCCAATTGTTCCAGCATCTTTTGTTGAATAGACTGTCTTTTCTCCACTGAATTGCTTTTGCACTTTTGCTGAAAATCAATGGACTGTATATAAGTGAGTCTACTTTTGGACTCTCCATTCTCATTTATTGATCTATTTCTCTATGATTGCGGTATCTTTTTTATAGTAACAACAATGAACCTTCTTTGTGACAGTCCTTGAAAGGAAATGTGCATGTACTACCTGATTTAACTTCTGCAACAGTCTCATGAGGTGGGTATCACTACCTCATTCTTCAGATGAGGAAGTAGAGACGCAGAGAGGTGAAATCATTTGTGGCCACAGTCAGTAAGTGGCAGAATTATCATTTGAACCAGGGCTGTCTCATTCCAAAACCTGTGCTATTAATCACTTATGGTAAACAGAATAATGCTCCTCTCACCCCAAACATGTCCAGGTCCTAATTCCTGACGCCTGTGAATATGTTCCCTTACATGACAAGTCGGACTTGCAGATGTGATTAGGTTAATGATCTTGAGATGGGGAGATTATTGGGCCCCTGTGGTTGGTCCAGTGTAATCACAAGGGTCCTTATAAGAGGAAGGCAAGAGAGTCAATATCAAGGAGGGAGATGTGACAGGGAGGCAGATGTGAAAGAGAGAGAACGATTAGCAGAAGCTACCTCTGTTAGCTTTGAAGATAGAGGAAAGGGGCAAAAGTCAATGAATTTAGGGGTTTTTCACTGAAAAAGGTCAGGAAAGAGATCATCCATTCAGAGACTCCAGAAGGTAACACTGAAAGTAATTTCAGATTCCCATCTCCAAATGGTAAGGTAATACATTTGTGGTAATTTGTTATGGCAGCAATAGGCAATTAATACACTGCTGATACCCTAACCGGTATTAAAATATGACTTATAATTATGATTTGGGTAAATTATTTAACTTTTGAAAGTCAGCACCTCCATCTTATCATGGTCATAATAGTGCTTACTTTGTAGAGCTTTCAAAGGATGAGGCACAGAGCTGTTGCTCCATAAATGTTAGCTATGTGTAAAAATTATACATATTCTCTAGAAACCTCCAGACATTGCCTTTAAGCCCTTAGAAGACAGATGTTTAACTAGGCTGTGGCTCTCTTGGTTCCTTGGCAGGAAAGGGGATACTAGTGCCCTGGAACATGACAGCCATGAGCCCCGAGTGACGTTGACAATGTCCTAGCAAGGAAGACACAGGGATCCTGCTGTTGCCCTGAGAGGAGTCTGGGGTAAGGGGAGAGGTTCTGCTATAAGGGGATGCCAAATCAGGACCTGCCCTCAAGTCTCACTGCCAAGTACTGAGGTTTCTTTGTTTTTTTCTCTTTATACAAATATATTCACTTCTATTTTTCAGTCCTTTCTCATTTGGCCTAAACATCTCCACCATGCCCCATTCTCAGGTTCATGGATCTTCTATCCAGCCAATTATTTAATCAAGAAATATTTATTGAGCACCTACTGTGTGAAAAGCATGATGCTAGTGCCAGGGTATACAGTCTAGAGGGGAAAACAGACATTAAATAAATACACGCAGATATACATCCGTACAAATTGTGACAAATGCTATCTAGAGGAAAATAGGGTGAGAGATTGAACTAAGGAGGGCAATAGTGGTGGTGAATTCATTTATACAAGAACAACAGAGAAAGGGATTCATTCATTTATTCAATCAATCAGTCAACAAATATTTATTGTTTGTTATATGTCAAGATCTGTTCTAGGCATTGGTGTACAGTGGTGAACAAGAGAACTTCTGTTTCCCTGGAGCTTGAGTGTATGTGTGTGTGTATGTGTGTGTGTGTGTGTGAGAGAGAGAGAAAGACAGAGAGAGAGTAGTTTCTAAATGCATAAACAAATAAATAGTTGATCCTCGTTATTCACGGATTTTGTATTTGCAAATTCACTTGCTAAAATTTATTTGTAACCCTAAAATCAATAGTTGTGGCACTTTCACAGTCATTAGTGGACATGGTTAGAGTGGCAAAAAATTTGAGTCTTCCAAAGTGCACATTGCCAGCTGAGGTCAAACAAGAAAGACTATGCTCTGCTATCTAGTATCAGCTGTCACACCATAAACAAGTGTTCTTTCCAATGTCTATTTAGTGCCATATTTCTCACATTTTTGTGCTTTTTATTGGTGATTTTGCTATTTAAAATGGTCCCCAAGTGTGGTGCTGAAGTGCTGTCTAGTGTTCCTATGCACAAGGAAGCTGTGATGTGCCTTACAGAGAAAATACATGTGTTTAGTAAGTATCACTAAGGCACGAGTTATAGCTGTTGGCTGTGAGTTAAATGTTAATGAATCAACAATATATATTAAATAAGACACGTTTAAACAGAAACACAGATAAAACAAGGTTGTATATTGATTGGTTATATCAATGTTACGACTAAAACCTGATCCTGTAGTTTCCCTAAGAACAATGTCTCAGTGTTTGCTAATTCAGTGGTCACAGCAATTGTATAGAACTGCCATGAATAAGGAGAACCAACCATACTTTAACTTCAGAATTATGATAAGTGCTGTGAAAGCAAGGAGACTAGATGAGAGAGAGGCCTTCAGGAAATGCCTCTTACAGAGATGGGACTGGAGTCTGGTTCTGAATGATGAGATGGTGCTAGTTATATAAAGATCTGGGGAAAGATGTATCCAGGCATGTGGAGCAAGAGCAAAGGCCCAGAGGCATGAACACATTTGTTAGGTTCTGTGTTGTAGGCAAGACTGGTAAACTATAGATGGGGGAAGAGGATGAAGAGAAAAGATCAGAGAGGAAGATGGGCCCAAAAAAACTATACACACAAAGAAAAATCACGGGAGAGTTTAAGCAGGAAAGAGACATAGCAGGTTGCTGTGTGCAGAACAGATTCAAGGAAGCTGAGTGGAAGCAGTGAAACCAGCTAGGAGCTAAGGAACTAATCTAAGCGAGGGGGTGGAGTTTGTGACTAAAGTTGTAGACATGGAGATAATGTGAAATGGATGGATTTGAGACATAATTTAGAGGTGGAATTGACAGGAGTTAGGATGGTTTAAATGCAAGTGGGGAAGTGTTGAGGAGGAGGAAGGGGTCAAAAATGACTCCCACATTTCTGGGTGGTACATTCATTAATTCAATAAGTATTTGTTGGGCAGCATAGCCTACTCAAGTGCTGCCACTTGCTGTTAGCTGACATCTTCCCACCATCTCCCCACCTCTGCACTCCACAGCTCCACCCCTTCTGTCACTCTGGCCCAAGCCACCACCATCTCTCTCCTGGACTGGTGCAATAGCTTCCTAACGACGGTCTGCTTCTGTCCTCGCCACTGCAGTGCTCAACAGAGTCGCCAGGGTGACCCAGTCAAAACCTAAGTCAGATCATGTCACTCCTCTGCTTAAATACTGCCCATAGCGCCCTATCCTACATGATTAAAAGCCAAAATCTTCACAATTGCCTACACTGCTTTTAGAGCTTTCTCTTTTCCACCCTCTCTGTTTCCAAACATGAGGTACAACATCTAAGTCAACATTAAGAGAAAGTTTCAAAAGCAACAAAACAAAGCTCTAATTATTTAGCCTCTAAAAGTAGGAACATTAGTTTGGTTGTCTAAGGTCTAGTTTATTTGCTTAAAAATCAGCCTTTCTCCTTGAAATAGTGGAATCTTACCATGAAGTATAGATAAATAGTGCCGATGAGTCAGAGTTTTAAAATACTAGTCTACGAAAGTAATAACTTTCAGACTTACCACACTTTATAATTACAAAAGGTCTCTCAATAATCATAGAATGTCGGATTTTGAAGGAACAGCTTGGCTCAAATCTATTTCTCAGTTTGATATTCTTTCTTCCAGTCTTACTTTTATTCTATCTTTAAAATTTTTCATTTTGTACTCTAAATGACATGAAATAATTTTAGTCTATGTACATGTTAAGCAATTGCTTCAATTTGTAACATTCTCACTTGTTTAGTGCATATTAAAATATTATAAAAACTAGGGACATAATTTCTAAATTATATTTCCAAGACTTACCCATGTTCTCCATATTCATAGGTTCCGCTTCACTGACTAGAATATAATAAAATGATGTCAAATTTACATTTTTCAATCAAATATATATCTTAATTTATTACAATTTTTTACCAAGTCTCAAAACACAAAGCATAAATGCAAATACACAATGAAGACTTAAACTATTTTATGAATAATTAAATAGAATCTGAATAATTATCTTTCTCACAGAATTATCTCTTATTGATGTTTCCTATGGCATTCATTACATGGCATTTAATTGATACTGTAATGAAATGGATACAAAATCAGAATAAATCCCCACATTTTGAATTCCACTTGTGTTTGGCTTTATGACAGCAAAAATATTTAAATTTATTCGATACACAAAACCATGATCAATTTGGCTGCTAATATATGTACAAATACTAAAGCCATAAAAATCCCATTAATAAAAAGACAATCTTACCTGATAATATTTCCTTATTTCTGACAGTTTTTGGCGTTTTTCGGCCACGTAAGCTCTTTCCTTGTTGAGATTTTGGAGCCATGGCTCTGACTTAGGCTGCACAAAGAAAAACTATCATTAGTAAATGTCTGGTTTACAGTTTCAAATAGTAAGCATTATCATTTAGTAAACAGAAAAATATATTTTCTAAGTTTAGCCTTTAACTACATCAACATGGGTCGTCATAGAATGTGTGTTCTGTGGCCAAAGGTGTAGTGCAACAACAATCTTACTGATAAGCTACTGCCATCCCAGTGGAGGTATTTAGCTGAAGCACAAGGAAATGACCTGCCAACACTTCAACGTCTCAGCCTCAGGCCCTGCCATCGAAGTACCACAGAGGACACTGGTTTCCTGGCTTCGTGCTGCAGTTCCCCTCCCAGGGAGTTGCTCTGTGCTGGGCTTCCTGGCAGGTGTCCCAGCTACAAAATTTATGGGCCGACAGAGACCTACAACGTGTATATATGTACGTAATTTTTAAATGAACATAATTTAAATAATACTTTTTTGTCCCAGCAGGTGTACATGTAACCACAGTGTCCTTATTTGCACTGTCAGAGAATGCCTCCAAAAGTTTTCCGTGGAATCACTCATCAATTTTGACAGACATGACACTGGCCAATGGCCTTGCCATGACATCAAATCCTTGTCATCTCCTCAATGCTCACCATTATCCCATCTGATTAAATGGTTAGGAGTGTGATTTCAGGAGTCTCACCAACAGGATTTAAAAACAGGTTCAACCTTTTACCAGCTGAGTAACCCTGGGCAAATTACTGACCTTCTAAGTCTCAGTTTTTTCATCTGTTTAATGGAGATAATAACAAAACCTATCTCACAAGGTGGTTGTGAAGATTTAATGAAATAAAGTTGCATCATCAACAACTGAGTCATCTCACACTGTCTCATTTTCATAAACCAACATATATTGAATATTATTTTATAGTGTGGGGGAAAAAGAAACTTTTCTCTGCCCTCAAACTTCTTTCAGCTGATCTAATAATTAAGTAGACATGAGACAGATTAACCAGAGGAAATAACCAAATTTAATTCATGCATGTATACATGCGAGTCTCGCATACATGAGAGTCAGAGACGCCACATGCAAGAGGTTCAGAGACAGAAAGGGAAATTGAGTATAAGTGACATTCTGAGCTAGGGATGAGGTAATGTACCTTGGGGCTTCAGAAGGTCGCAGAAAGAACACGTGTTCAATAATTATTAGTTTGTCCTACCATATAGATAGGTAAAAAGTTGTTTCTGGTTTTAACACTTATCATGGGCCAGGCTCCCAATTTAAATTCTTCTAGATAGCTAAAGGGCAAGTGTGTGGTGGGGGCTGCATAGCAGAAGTTTCTCTTGAGCCTGCAGGGTTTTGTTTGCCTTTAGCTCAAAACAATCTGCGTACCACTAAGGCATATCTGGGATGGCTCAGTCTGAACCCCTACAATTGCTCACATCGAAATATCACGAGCTTTATTTTATGCCTAGTCCCTTGCTTACGAAATCTTGAACTAAATGTGGGTGTGTTTGTCTAAGGGTTTGTGTATACACGTTTTTTTCCTTCTGCTTTTCACATGTGTTTTTTCAAATGGTAATAATGATAGCCCATGTTTGTTGCATGCTATGTGCCCGGCACAGTTCAAAGTAATTTAGATGTTATTTTTTATTTAATTTCAACCACCCTTTTAGGTAGGCATTTTCTTAATGCTATTATCTTCATCTCCATTTTATGACGTGAGAACAGAGGCTCCCAGAGGTCAGGTAACTTGCATGTGGAGACATACAAGGCTGAGTGGTGGAGGCAGGGTGTGAGCCCCAGCGGTCTGGCTCTTTGTCTACACTCTTACATTTTGTGTGAGACTATCTCTTGGATTTCAGTGGTAAATATTTATTGTATTTCATTACAAATGAAGCTTAAATTTAAATTCATTGTCTTTCCCTAGAAAGGTATGATTTAATCAACATTTTATGAATCGGACAATTTAGGAATTTCTACTTTTAAAATATTCTGCAGTGGATGGCTCTGACCCAACTCTTCAGCTTGTCAAGTATCCATCTCACTTTTCAGCCTTAGCATAATTTCAAATCTTGGACCTAGTCCTTTTTTCAAAATATTCTTTATAAAGGTACCCCCCTCCATATTCTATTCCAGCTGCATTTGACTTAAAATAGTCAAGAACACTCAACACCACTGGGTCTCTCTCTTTCTCTCTCTCTCTTTCTCTCTCTCTCTCTCTCTCTCTCTCTCACACACACACACACACACACACACACACACACACATTACCATAATCATCATCATCACCAACACTACCACTGCTACCATCCCTATTCACTCCACAAATATTTATTGAGCAACTATGATGCACCCGATGCTATCCTAGGTGTTAGGAATACAGCCGTGAACAAAAGAGCAAACCCTTGCCCTGATAGAGCTTCCATTCTAGAGGGGAGATGGATGGCAAACAAATAGGGAGCAAAATATTTAGTACTTTAGATGGTGATAACTATCAAAGAGAAAAATCAAGTAGGAAGGGGGTTGGGATTACAGGAGTAGGGACATTGCAATATTATATTGTAGAATCAGGGAAGCCTTCACTTAAGTGACATTGGAGCAAAGACCTAAGAGAAGGGAGGGAGCCCAAAATGCTGATATCTAGGAGAAGGATGTTTCAGGCAGAGGGGAACAGTAAGTGTAAAGGTTCTGGGGCAGGAGTATGCTTGGCACATTTAAGGTCATTATGCTTGCTTCCCATCTTTTCTATTTTTAAACAAAGATTTAGAACATGACCTGAAACTAATATCTTGAAAGTCTGGTAAATATATCTCCAAGAACTGCTGCTTCTTATTCAATCTCCACCAAGATCCTGATTAAGCTTCAAGGTTCTCCTGGGTTCTTCAACCATTTTCTGACAAGTACACAACATCCGCCCTCCAGCAATAACTGTTTCTACAATATTTCCAATTAGTCTACAATACTTGTTTCTCCCCTTCCAACCACCTCTTTCCAAGATTAAATATTTACTCATGTAAGTAGATGCTATCCCATCACTTTGCCCTTTGAAACATCTCTTGGATTCCAAGCCGGCCTCTCCCATACCCTCCACTTGTTCTGGCCTTTAACATGTGCTCCTATACCAGAAGTTCCTTTTTTGTGCTGGGAACCCCTTTGGCAGCCTGATGAGGCCCATGCGTCAAACAAAAACATGGGACTGAAAGGGAGATAGATTTTATTGAAATATGGATATCAAAGCATTTTTAAATTATAATAATTTATATGCTTCTTTATTAACACATTAAATAACAAGATGTAGCAGTGGTTCTAATTACTATCTTAATTTTGAAGATGTGATGAGCAAAATCATAAATCTATAACATCCTTAATATAATATGAAAACAGCTGTAATCTCTTTTAGTGACAAAGTCACAAGTCCTGCTGATACCCGGTGACTTGTTACCAAATGCATACTTTTCAATTAGCAATTAGTAAAAATAAACATGCAGTTTTATTTTTCTATCCACAGTCTTCTCCCCTACCCTCTAACTAGATCATGGCCATTTAATTGGACTCCCTGCCTCTGTTCCAATCAGAATAGTCACAGACAGGGCAGGCCTTCAGAGCTCTCTTTCTAAAATGCGGATCTGAACAAGTCACTTCCTTGTATACTGGAGAATAAAATGTGGGTCCCTAGTGACCACAGCTCATTCTCTAATAGTGGAGAAATGGAGCTTATTTGAAATGCACATTTCCTGGCGCCGCGATCATGCAGGTCTGGGTGAGCCTGCAGTTTAAAAATCACTGTGAGATAGTCTTACACTGGTAGTCAGCAGACTAGACTTTGCGAACCAGGACAGAGTCAAGTGTAAGCATCACCTTTAACACCCTTCAGAGTTTGCCTCACCACATCCACCCTTCCAGTTCTACTCCAGCCTCATAGGATTACTCTCCATTCTCCAAACAGTCCGCAGAGCTGCCTAGCTTCCTCTCTGGGAAATTCCATTCTCTCCCCATCCCTCTAGTTCACACCATTCACACATTTCTCGACTTGCTTAAATCTTATTCATTCAAGGTCCAACTCCAATAGGACCTTCTCTCTGAAGCCTCCCCAACTTTCTCACTCAGAGGCTTAAACAATTGTTTTCCCTGATGCTTTCTGATCACCCATTTAAAGCAGTGAATTACGCCAGGCTTCTGCAAAGGCAGAGAGCCTCAAACTCAGAGCTGTCTGAAAATTGATGTGAATTCATTCAGCATTCAGCATACACTCAGGAGGAGAGAGAAATTACTGAGTAGCAACTAAGTCCTGGAGGTCACTAGAGGAATAAGACAAGATCTTTCATTTCGAAGAGTAAATGTGTCCCCCATCATTGTCTTCACTCTTTATCTATTCCAGCCCTTTCTTAATGATCCTGGGTCATCTCTCAGTCCACGTTAATCTTTTCTTCTTTGATTCCTGATACCAAAGAATAACCAGGATCAAGCTGTTTTCCCATCCATCCACCCATCCATCCAGTATTTATTGAACTCCCACTATGTGCCAGTCAATGCGATAGACACTGGGGATATACAACCTGCGAACAAGCCACAGTACCTGCCCTCAAAGTTCTTAAGAGTGTCGTTAACTGCTCTCCTGTTGCTATTTTTGCCTCCTGGCTGGGCTGGAAGTTCTTTGAAAGCAGGCATGGTTTTGTACTTTTTTGTAGTCTTCACAGCAGCTAGCACATTGCTGACATAGAGTGTTCCAAGTGCCCTTGAAAGAGTGAGTAAAATACTTAATTGTTTTCCAAACCTCCGTTCCCATTCAGAGCTTCCCTTACCTGATACTGCTGAACTGAAGGGAGAAGAAGCCTCTTTGCAGCACCCTAGGGAAAAACTCCTTCGGGGCCTGAAGATGGAAGTTTGACGCTCCTGTCTCAGAAGAGTAAGTCCAAGAGCACAAACCGCAGCTCCTCTGCAAGCTGTTGCTGCGACGCACTCGTTGCTAAGAGAAAAGAGGCGGTGACTCGGCAGAGATTGACAAAGCGCCAATACCAATACCGTCCCCGCTTTCTAACAGTCTCTTCAGAACAGACTTGTGATTGGTTGCTATTATGCCGGCGCCACGCAACAGGGGACAGGGCGAGGTCCGCAGTTTTTCACTTGCAAAGAAGGAATTGTGTGTCTTGGGTATGTTGAGGACAGTGGCCCGGTCTGACCCCAGGTCTGATAAAGCTTGGTCCAGCGCAAGCGTCCCGGAAGAAAAATCCTTCTAGAGTGCTCTCTAGCAGCAGGGAGGGAAGGTGATAGGAAGATTGCGGGGTTAAAATCCGTAGAGCAGCTGCACTGCTTACCCAGAGGTGAGCTGGGGCCTTCCCAGGAGCCTGTCCTAGATTCCTGTGTGAAGGAGAGATAACCAGGTTCGATTATCTTCTAATGTGTTACCTTTTCCTCTTGCCAGAAATAACTTTTGTGTAGACTTGGACTCAAACTGTAAGTATGAGTCTCAGGGGAAGGAGTTTAAATCCCTTAGTAGCTTCAAGGTTCATTTTATCTGTGGTTGCGGGTCCTGTGGGATTCATACAGTGGAGCTCCTCTGCACACTGTTCCACACTTTCCTCTAAAAATAATTATAACTGCTAATTCGTAAGCTGGGAGAATTTAATAAAGCAATGCAATTGGCTGCTGTAATTGCTCTAAATTAATTTTTTACATTCAATTTAAGTAAAAATACTTGATTGAGAAGAAACTTATAGACATATCTGAGACTGAATGATCTCAAATTAGATAAGACTTTGCATTATGTTTAGGAAGATCATGTATATCTCAAATTTCTGAAGAATTTGTACTTGCAAAATGTAAATAAATTTTACTAAAGAAGTCATTAAAAAAAAAAGGAGGAGGAGGACTTACTGTGACAACTTTTCCCCAGCCTCTTCTACTTCCTGACACTGAAAGATAAAGTTTCCCCTGGGGCTCACTTCTGAACTTCTGAGTCTTCTTTTCTCACTCTTTGTGCTCTCCTGGTGTCACAGATCGACTTCCCTTGGTTCAGTTGTCTCTCTACACATCAGAGATGTACATTTTCATACTCTCTGCCTAATACGTCTCTTCAATCCCAGATCTTAATCTGGGAAGATCTTAATTGCCCACAGATCTTAATCTATCCCTTCCCCACGGCACTGCTATAAAAAGGCTAACATAGTGTCTTAACTTGTGGTACATACTCAATGAATAGTTGTCAATTCAGAATTAATCTTAAATTTCAGTCAAAGTGAATTTATAGACATTGCCTCTGCCCTTTGGTGATGATTAAAGGTAGATTTGAATATTCGCCACTTAGACATTTCCACTTAGATATCTATTACAGATTTATCTAAAGGGTAGCCCTCAGATCAGAGCCAGCCAGGAAATATTTGTTAATAGTCCACCAGTCCATGAGTTATTTGTTACCTGTTTGAAACAAAGAATACAGAAATTGAAGTGCTTTAAAATTTCATAGCAATTTCATAGAGTAACTATGTTATGTATGAACAAGGTTAAGATTTTCATTTTAAATGTCTTTATTCCATGTTTCTAGCAGTTCATTTAAACTACAGTTTACAGAACTACCAGCTTGTGAGAGACGTGAACATAAAGCCAAACCAAGTAGCCTCCAACAGCTAGCCCGAGAGGCCCTTGATAGACATCTCAGAGACATTCAAAACGAAACTCCTTATTCTCTCCCACTGACCTGCTCATCTTGCAGTCATCTTTACCTCAATTGATGGCAATTTTGGCTTTATGGTTGCTCAGGAAAAAAACTTCATGGTCATCCTTGACTCCTCTGCTTCCATCTTTCACCCTTTTGGGAAATATTTTCAACACAGAACCCAGAGGGATACATTTTTACAAAGTAAGTCAAATAAATCCCGGTCCTCTGCCCAGGATAGCTCCAATGGCTCCCATTTCACCCAACGTAAAATCCAAAGTCCTCACAAAGTCCTCCAAGATTCTGCACAACCTTGCCCCTGTTACCAGCCCCATTTCCTGCCTTTCCTCCCCATGACTCACTGCTGCAGACACACTGGCCTGCTTGGGTTTACTCAAACAAACCGGACAGGCTCCTGTTGCATTGGCCTTTCCCTCTGCCTGGAACACTGAAACCAGATATCCTCCAAGTTTTTGCCAAAATGTTAACTTCTCAATGAGGACTACCCCCACCCTATTTAAAATGGCAACTGCTCAACACTCTTGATTCTCCTTTCTCTGCTTCATTTTCCCCCATAGTATTTATGACTTTCTAACACATTCTATCATTTACTTACTGTGGTCATTGTCTTTGTCTACTAAAATGTAAACTCTACAAAGGCAGAATTTTTTTTTTTTTCAGATGCATCTGCAATGCCTAAATCCATGCCTGCCATATAGAAGATGCTCCCAAACTGTTCTTTAAATGGTTTGGAACAACACTTTGGAGCGTATTAGGCAGTATGTATTAAATCTGAAAATGTATATATCCTATAATCTAGCAATTCTGCTCTCGGATAATTTAACCTAGAGGAACTCCTACACATGTGCATGAGGAAATGCTTCATAGATGTTCACTGCAGAATTGTTTTGTGATGGCAAAAGATGGAAACAATCTAAATGTCCATGAGTGGGGAAATGGATAGAGTGCTATGGTTTAGTCAATAAATTGCCATAAAGCTGTTAAAATAAGTAAACTTGAATAGATATAGGTCAGAACCAAAATCATGAGGTAAATGTTGAAGATTTTGTACAGAGCAATGCCATCTTTGTGAACGAAAACAGGTATGAATGATTTCTATATATTATGAATACATGTATGTAAGAAAAATATTGCAAATGAACCGAAATGATTCACACCAATTTGTGACAGAAGATTGCATTTAGGGAGAGGGATGGTTAACTTTATAATGTTTTATTATTTTATTTCTTATAAAACAAAAAGATTGGAAATAAAATGAAATATAAAATTCATTGAATTTAGGGGTTGTGAGTATTGAGTGGGATTAATATGAATATAAACATATTATATAAACATATTAATGTTGTTTCATTTGCAAGAGCTAATCACCAGCAGGGGCAGAAACATACACTTGTAACGTGACAACAATAAATGCTAGACTGACTACTTAGATTTTAACTGCTTCTCTCTAACATGTTCCTGTTATTCTTTCCAGAAATGTTGCCCTTAATCTTTGACTTTATGTGTCAGAGTTTCCTATCTTCCTTTTGACTTGATGTCAATATATTCATGTGAACCAATAGTATCACTATGTTGATTGTTAAGGTTTATTTTCCCCCTTGCATTGTTTTGGCACCTTTGTCAAAAATCAATTGACCATAAACATGTGTGGATTTATTTCTGGACTCTTTAGTCTGTTCCATTGTCTATATATACTCTACATGTGTCTTCACAAATACCAAACTGTCTTGCTTATATAGCTGTGTAATAAGTCCTGAAATGAGGTAGGGTCAGTCCTCCAATTTTGTCCTTATTTAAAAAAATTATTTGGTTATTCTAAATTCTTTGCATTTCCATATAAATTTTAGAATCAGCTTGTCAATTTTTACAAAACAGTTTGCTGAAATTTTGATTGAAATTTGGTTGACTCTGTAAAAGAACTTTCTGAGAATAACTTCTTCACAATATTGAGTCTTATAATCCATGAACATGGTTGATCCTTTTATTAATTCAGATCCCCACCCCCCCCCGCCAAAAAAAACCCATCAACACTTAAAGCACATAAAATATGCCAAGCACAGTACTGGGTGATTTAAATACATCCTATTAATTAAAATTCATCGTTCCTTTTATTAGATGAATTATATATAGAAGGAAATGGAGAGATGAAGAGGTTAGGTAATTTCCCCAGGTCAGTCAGTAAGTGGCACAACAAGGGAATTTGGGCCCCTATCCATCTGACCCCAAAGTCTGTTTTTTTCTATTCACCTGTCTATTTAAATTAGCTCTAACTAGGGTTCAATTAGAGACATCTTTTATGCCTGCAAACCAAGGTTCAGATTGTTCCGGAACAATCAAACTCCCACTGTCAAGATGACCACTGTAAAAGCACTACGCAATAGTGCTAAAGTATGTGGAGGCATATGGGTGTTAGAGATTAAATTATATTTTCTAAATTGCACTTGAGAATGGAGTTTGCCAATTATAGCTTTTTTAATATCTACCTGTTCACAGCACTTGGGATTCAGTTAATAAACAGTATAAAATTATTGTACCCCATTGCAAGAAAAGATATTTCCATTTATAAATTATCCATGCCAACAGATTTAGGATTTGAAAAAGATTTTGTAAAGGATCTGACAGCTCTTGAGATAATTTCAGGAATTACCTGTTATGAAAATTCAATGATCTTTTGCAAGCTTGTCTGTAACCAAAAGATGAAAATAATCAATTAAAATATATCCGTAGTGGTTGGGTTCAAGTTAACCAAAGTTCCTGATCTACCCATGATAAGGAGTAAACTAAGGTTTAATTAAAAAAAAATGATGAAAAATGTTTACAGTTGGAGGTCTATTCTTAAAGAAAAAATGCTCAATTACACTTGTTAAAGATGGAAGGCAGACTTTATTCAGGACCACTGAGATAGTTATGAGGATTACTGCAATGGGACTTTATAGTGGGGGAGAGATATGAGGCTAACTCTAAATACAGTAGGGGCAAGTTGGAATTTATAGCCCAGGAACAAGGCAAGGTCGGGGTCAGTGGATGAAAAATTACTAAGAGAAAACAACAGAGGTGAAGGGAGTTCTGGCTAAACCACCTAACTGAAAACAGGCCATGGTGGGTGATCAGACATTGTGGGGGTGGAGGGGGGATGACGGAAGATGAGGAACCCCATGAGATATGGAGGATGATCAGATATTGAGGGTGTGTGCTTCTGGTTAAACTGACTTAGCAGGGTTCTTGCTAAAACTTGATTTTACAAAGAAGTGCACAGATGAGCCTAGGAGAAAGTTTAGGAGGCTGACTAAAGTTTAGCCAAGCAAAGAATCTTTTGTCACTACCTCAAGTATTTCTAGTCACATTTCATTTCTTCTCAGAGCTTCCCAGGGCTCCTTCTGTCCCAGCGCCCAGTCTAGAGGAGTCTAGTCAACGGCGCATTAATTTCCTAGCAATTCTCCCAAACTGGAAGGCTGAGAGAGCGTAGAAGGCTCAGACCTGAAAAGTCTTACGCTTTAGGATTTCTCCCGTAAACAAACATCAGAAGAGACGGCTGCTAGAGAGGACTGAGGTTCTTGAGAGCCATCTTGCCTCCCTCCCGTCTCCCCAATCATGTGAGAGGAACGGAACACGAGGGGGAGACCCCCTTTCGGATTTGATGCCCAGAACCCACTCACTCCCACCTCGCAGCACCTGTGCAATCAGAGAAAACCGAAAAACGCTTGTGCGGAATGTGTACCCGGACTGGGAGTGGGGGTGAAGGGGTGTGGGGAGGATGCCAGAGAACCGGGCAGCGCTGCGCTCCTTCCGACTGCCCCCTCTGCCCCGCCTGGTAACACCAGGAAGGGCGTGGAAGGGAACCGGAGCGGGGGGGCGGAGGCGCACGAGCGCTCGCGGCCGGAGCACGGAGGATGCCACCGGCGGCGGCTCTCGGCCGCTGCGCTCCAGCTGGACCCGGCTGAGCCGAGCCTCAGAAGCTTCCAGGGCGGCCCGCAGACGCAGCTCCCCCGGGCCGCCACGTCGCCCCCGCCCCGCGCCCCTTCCGCGCGCCGCGGGCCGCAGGTAAGTCACGCCAGTCCTCGCACGGTCCAGTGGTATCAGGTGTCTTGGGAACGGCGCCCGCGGCTCAGGGAGGAACCGCGATGTCGCGAGCCGTCGGTGACACAAAGCGGGAGGGTAGGTCTCCCGCACGTCGGCTGCATGGAAGGGACACAGGTGGCAGCGGGATACCAGCTGCAGCAGTTTGGCCCAGCGCCCTCTTGGCCGCCGCGCCGAGGTCAGTGGGGGCGCGCGCGGGTCGGGGTAGGTCCGCGCCCCCCCCGCGGGGTGAGCTGCGGCGGCTGCGAGGCGCTGCAGCGCGGCCCCCACCTAGCCTGCCGCCCCCCGGGAAATCCGAGGCGGGGAATTTGAGATCCCGAAGCTACTTGCGATCCACTCTGGCCTGGGAAGGCCTGGTGAGGGGGCGGCCGCCTGGGTGCGGGCCGGGGCTCGAGATGGTCTGGAAGTTGTCTTCACTCGGATGTCCCTTCACTAGCGGTGTGGGGAGGTGGATGGAAAAAGGGGCCCAAGGCCGGGGACCCTGCGCTGGGCGAAATCCGCCTGCAGCCGGGCTCCGGGGGTCTAAGTGGCCCCCGGCGCTGGAGCCGGAGGAAGGCGCGGCTACTGCGGGCCGAGCTCTTCCAAGGATCACCGCGACCTCCACTCTATTCCCCGAACTTCCGGAAGTACCAGCTCGATAAAGTCGGTCTTGAGCGATTGTTGAAAAAGGGCGGTGGGGGGAGGGGGCAAGATGAAGGCAAAAAGAAAGCACGGAGTAAAGACCGAAGTTGTTTGTGTATGTTGAAGTGAGAACGCGCTTCTGAAGAAATAAGGTTGCGTTACTTTGTCTCCAACTGTGAGGCTTTTACTATTTACACATATTCCCTGGTTTTCTCTAATTTTCTGCAGCTCAATCCAATTATGCCTTTCATCGCTCTGAATAAATAACCTCTGGGTGTTAGTTTGTGGATTCTAAAGCCATGCCTAATACCTCAAATAACCTCTCTTCTCGCCCGCAGCTCCGCCCTCCCCGCATCCATCCCCCTGGGCGCTCTGGGAAGGGTGTGAAAGGTTGTGACAGGCGTTCCTTCAGCCGCTGGGGGTCTGGACAGATGGTAGTTTTCAAAGTGCACCCCCAGAAGGGCTTCTGGGATGCGGTAAAGCTAACGTTTGCAGCCAGGTTTCGCTGTCAGTCCTTGTAAATGAAATGTCTTGTTTCCGGGACAACTTGGTGCGATGTGCTGAATACATTAATTGTGGTTGGCTCATTTTCTCTTTGTTTCTGTGGGTTACTGTTACATGGCATGTGGCTAGTTTGTTTAAAGTTTAATTATCCCTGTATCAGAATAGAAAGGACTTAATGTGGCCTCAAATCTGTTTTATTATTAACGCGTTTTACTATTAACAGCTTCATTATTATGTTGGTGTTCATATGTGAGTTTTGATCAGCGTAAAATAACTTCGTTTTAAGTCCCCTAGGTAAAGTCTCTAAATGCTGGTTTAAAGTACACCTTTTTGAAGAAGGACATAACATGTTCTTGAGTGAAAAATCCTAAGGGATCAATAACCTTTTTCTCTTCTTTATGTCTTTACCTAAGTTTTTGTGCTCATACTTTGAAAAGCATTTTAAAACACATGGGCCACACTCTAATAAGTTCTGTCATACTTATTTCATTTTGAATGTACTGCATGTGCTAATATAAATATGTTTTATGTCTTATTGACTCAGCAATATCCTTATTAATCTTTTTCTTAATCAAGAGTTTAAACACTTTCCCCATGGCTATTTTTTATAGCCAATATCTATTGTTTGGAATTGTGTTTGCTAAGAATGTTTGAATCAGAACCAAGGGTGGGATTCTAGACTTGAAAAGCAGTGTAGTATCTAAAAACAGTGACTTGTCAGATAATGTATTAGTATAGTTTAACCCCCTCCCCTCGATTTCTGAGTACAAGTTATTGTAAAAATATCAAACAGAGCCAGACTTTTATATGGAAGGACTCTACTCTCCCTGGTGGCTTGGGATATTTTATTTTGAATCAGTTTCCCTAATAACAATATAAGTCTGAGTGAAAATCCAAGATGGGTACCCGCTTCTGGAGTGACTCGTCACTCTGGAAAAGCTGACTATGAAGACAATAAAACCAGCCCTATCCTTTGTTTTTTCTTTTTTTCCCCTTAAATTTATTGGGGTGACATTGGTTAATAAAATTATTTAGGTTTCAAGTGTACAATTCTATAATACATCATCTATTTATATATTGCATTGTGTGTTTACCACCCAAAGTCAAATCTCCTTCTGTTGTCATATATTTGACCTCTTTTACCCTGTTGTACCCTCCCCCGTTTCACTCTGGTAACCACTAAACTGTTGTCTGTGTCTATGAGTTTTTGTTTGCTTGTTTGTCTTGTTTGTTTGTTGCTTTCAATTTTATATCCCACATATGAGCGAAATCATATGGTTCTTGACTTTTTCCGTCTTATTTTGCTTAGCTTGATATTGTCCAGATCCACCCATGTTGTCGCAAATGACAGTATTTCATCTTTTCTTATCAGCTCTATCCTTTCCAAAGGGACAAAAGAAATAATAGGTATGCAGTACTTTGAAAAGTAAACTCTGCTACAGAAACATAAAACTTTCAATAGAAAGCAACTACAAGTGATGTGTCTGCTTGGGAGTCGGACTTAAATTGAGCTTCTGTGTTCCCCTTTGTAGACCAGTTAAGTCCCCTGAGGCTCCCTGCCTTTTTAGAACCTTGTTGGCTCTTAGGAAACTTCTCTGCCTGCTGAGACTGTAAGCCAAGTGTTGCTGCTTGCTTAGTGTTAGACCCTGTGCAGGGGCTTTATTTGCATTTTTATTTAACTCTTGATACAATCATATGAGGGTAGATATTGTTATTCCCATTCTGCAGAAGAGAAAACTGAGTCTCAGAAAGGCTGAGTGACTTGCCTCCGGTTACAGAAGTGTCAAATGTAGACACAGGATTAAAAACTAAACAGAGCTCAATGGTTTAAAATGTCTTTCTTTTCCATGTATAATGTAATAAAACTTTAAGCCTCTCCCCAGAAAAAGTCGTCATGTTCACAAAATGTTGCATGTAATTTCAGGGTCCATCTACACTTTGAAGCCCTTTCTCAGACTTTTAGATCACCAATCGTAACAGATATAGTTACTGAATGAAGCAGAAAGCATCAAATATATATAGCAGTTCTTGAATTTGGTAAATTTTAACTGGGTAAAAATTCACTTAACTGAAACAAAACAAAAATGACGTATTACATCCTAATTGACTCTGTAAACATCTAAATTCGAGTTTAGAACCGATGGTGCTTATTTGAAACCAGATCTTTTGTTTGGACTTCAACTGTCTTGCAAAGAATATAAACTTGTACCTTTACTTACAGAATGGAAACAGTTTTGTTTGTTTGTTTTTCCTCTAGAGATGGCAAATCCTGAGGTAGTTACAAGTAGCTGTAGCTTTCACCAAGAGGAAAATGGCCGCACGTTTAACCAGACTACATCTCCCTCCGAGGAGCTTCTATTAGAAGACCAGATGCGGCGAAAACTCAAATATTTTTTCATGAATCCTTGTGAGAAGTTCTGGGCCCGAGGTAGAAAACCATGGAAACTTGTTATACAAATTATAAAACTTGCAATGGTGACTATCCAGGTAAGGAATACCTGGCTATCCAGGCATCTTAGATCAGGAATTTGGTGAAGGCCTTTTTTAATAACAAAGAGAACTATGGACAATGATTTTTATAACTTTTAACTGTATACATTGATGGAGAACTTTACTGGAAACATGTAATCTTAAACCTTTTTCTCTTTAATATTTGTGAAAGAAGACTTTGGTGTGTTTTTTGTTTTTTACTTTTTTTCTTTCTCATCTTTCATTAAGTTATAATTTCAGTTACATGATCTAATTAGTTTTCAGGAAGAGAAAATTTTAATAGTTGGCTTCCAAGCAAGAGGGTTAGCTGAAGGTTTCTGAATCAGCCATGAAAACTATCTGTTGCCCAACCAGAAGATTCTTTTCCTTTCTAGTTTGTTTCCTGGGAATTTCTCTCTCTTCAGAAACTTCGAGGGTTTCTGTTAAGGCAATTACTTGGATTCTCACAGTCCTGTGATCACGGGAGTCTTGCACTGGAAAAATGTAGTTAACACAGGAATGGCAGAGATACTGAAATGTGAGACTTCCTTTTAGGAGATTTTGACTCTCACTTCCTTGGTGTTTCTTAACATTTTTTTGGAGAAACTATATTTTGTGATTCTTTATGTGTACAGGTTGTGATTTACTCATGTGAAAATGTGTTTTTCTGTTGGTTAGCATGATGATCACTTCTTAAAAGCAAAAGAGCAAAAATAAAAGCAATTTTTAATTCCAGAAATAGATGTGATAGGTTTATTTTTATTAGTACTTTCTCTTCTTGGTGAAAAAATGCGTAAGTAAATAAACACGGAGAATATAAATTAAACCTCGACGTCACTAAATCTTAACTGATTATTGAGAACAAATGCTTCAGATTGTTAGAAGCTAAGGTGATTTCTACAGTCATACAAAGTTGGTAGAATTCTTGCCTAAGTTTCTGATGCTAGTTGTGTCAAGGGAAATGAACAGTTAAATGACTACTCTGTTCCAGGATATTATTTATGTAAATCCAACAACATTCTTATTGAGTAAATACTAGTATCCCTTATTTTACAGAGAAAGAAACTGATACATAGTTTTTTTAAAAGCCACATGGTAGTAAGTAATTGAATCAAGACTTAAGAGGCAGCTGTGCTTTCTCTAATATATTACCATGAAAATGGATGTTCAATTCTCAGCATAATGATATTTGGCAAGTTGGAATTGAAATTCTTAACTTCCACGTGATAATACAGTGTCATAATAGTGAAAACTTTATCTTATGAGTAGGGGGGAAAGTATGGATTCGGTGAACATGAATATTTTTTACTTAGAATGATAGGTGCCACTTGAGTACTTAACGTTTCAGGCTAAACATTGTATAGACATCTTCATGTCTAATGCTTAAAACAAATCGGAGATAGATGGTGGTATTCCCACATCACAGCTGAGAACACAGGCTTAGTGGGGTGAAAATAGCCTCTCATAGTCAGGAAACAAGAAGAGTAGAACTGAAATTCAAACTCAGATTTATTCCCTCTATGACTTATGATCTTAATTATTCCTTCATCTTTTAGGGAGCTCATCTAACCTTCTTGTGTTTCCTAGAGTGGTCAAGAGGAAAATTGGCCACTGGTTTAAAATGTGAAGCCTGTTAGTAATAGACATGTAAAAGGTGTTTACAGGTAGGTTTTTGAAAGGAACTGAGGATTTCTTAATTGTGATGGTTCCTTAATCATCTCAGCATCAAGCAAATATTACATGAAGACAACTTTGTAATTGAGCAAATGAGGGTGACATCATGACAGATTCTCTCTTTTCAGGGAAAGGAAGGCATTCTTGCCGTTAAGTGAAGATTTTTGTGTCTGCAATAGGAAAAGAAAGATGTGTACAGTGATAGGCACCCCACTAAAATTTCCTTTCCCCACTTCCTGGCTCAGTCTCTGAATTATAGCACTTCTGTCTCGGCCCTTGGTGCTCCCGTCTGCCACTAGGATCTTACGGGCAGGGACTGTTGCCTTCTCTCTGTATCCTCAGCACATGCTCACGGCTGGCATGTATTTGAATGACTTGGTAAGAATGTCTTTGCAAATTCTCTGGAGGCTTTTTGGTCATCAGCTTCAAAAAATGTAAAATCCCTGAAATAGAAAACTATCATCTTATTGGGATTTAAATAGGACTTTTAGCTTTAAAAGACTCTTCAGAAATGGAAGTTGAGTTAGGTGGAGAGTGGTGACATGTGTAGGGTATAGGGCATACATCACAAGGGGCGATGAGAGGGGAAAGATTTGTCTACTTTCTATATTTTCTTCTGTTCAGACCTGTGTAACATGATAAGGTAGACAGAGCTTGGATATAGTCTGTTAGACAAATTCAAATTTTAACTATACACTTGCTGGTGATGTGATTTGGAAAAATTGTTTTACTTCTTCGAGTCTTTATGTAATCATCTTGCCAAACGGGTATATTAGAGAATATACTGTGAGATTAGTATGAGGAAAGTTCATGGAATACAGTATGGCACGTTGGTTCTCAGTGTTGTTCCCCTTTTCCACATAAAATACATCCTGCCTGACTCTGGGATTGAATTCAGAGTGTATGTTCTAAACTTACGGTGTATGTGTGGTGGGGTAGGGGGGTCGGTATATGACAGAGATAAATTGAGATGGTTTGGGAGGGAAGAGAAGGTAAAAGACTTGGAATAAAGTAAGATTTTGGAAAGAGCTTATGTTAATATGACAGCAATGCACTTAAACACTTTTTGTGTGAGGCAAACTAGTTTCATGTAAAACTCTGAGGTCCATCCTGCATGAATATTAAGGATATGTCATGTTAATATACTTTAATTTAAAGATAAGTGGAAAGGATATTTTTATTTTGGATCTTATTGTCCCAGTTTTGTTATATAGAATATATATTGGAATATAGATTGACTGTAGGATTTAGACTTATCTAAAGTGTTTCTTGCATTATATTATACACCTGCTTCAAAACCTTCTTAATGTGGAATTCATTTAAAAACTCTTCTCCTTGCTACTCAAGCCCCTGCACCATCTGTCTCCACTTTTTCTGCTCACACTTTTTTTCTCACAGTTCATCTATTGAATTATGTGGGTATGCTCAGTATCCCCACAGAGCCCTAAGTCCCATGCTACCTTCTTAGCCTTTCCCATGTGCCCTTCGAATGTCCTCTGCCCAAGTTCTGCACATACTTCAGAGTTTCTGTCATTTTGTCTTTCTTAAGCAAACTTTCCTATTTCTGTAGCCAAAGTGACCTGGCTTCTTTGACCACCAACAAAGCTCCTAAAGGACTTCTCTGAGCTCCTAAAGCTTTTGATAGTAGGCGCAATATCATATGTGAGATAGACATGAAAATAAATATTGAAAAGATGCAAAGCCACTTACTTTTACTTTAGAACTAGAAACCTACCCTATATTTAAGGACAAATTAATTCATAGCTACTAAAAGTTTAATTTCTGTTGAATATACTCAGGATCAATTAGACATTGAATCTTGAATTGATAAATTGATCATTGTAGGGAGACCTTTTATTTCATTGCTTTTTTACCCCTTTACTTTTTCTTTTTTACTTTTAAGCTGGTCTTTTTTGGGCTAAGTAACCAGATGGTGGTAGCTTTCAAGGAAGATAACACTATAGCATTCAAACACCTCTTCCTAAAAGGATATGTGGACCAAACGGATAACACTTATGCAGTGTACACACAAAATGATGTATACAATCAGATCATCTTTGCTGTGAACCAGGTAAATCAAGCATGTGCATTCTCTCTCTCTCTCTCTAAACGCACAGATAAGCTTAACGGAATTTACTTGATTTTCCCCTTTCAGGAGTGCTTGTGCATTTTTTACTTGGGAGAAAGAACAGACTAGAAAATTATTAGCATTGTACGTAATAGAAACTGACATTGATATATAGAAGGGTGAACGTTTCTGTAATGACATGTATAAAACCATTAAAATTTTAAAAAATATCTCACCAAACTTTTACAAAACTAGAAATTGAGAAAAGCTTTTGTCTAGTAACAGAGAGACAGAAACTTTAAAGACTTAATTTAAAAAAAAAAAATCAGAGCTAGGGCTTGGAATGAGGGACAGCCTCAAAGATTTAAAATTATTAACTTTGACCCTGGTCCTACCTATGTAGTCATTAAGTTTTCAGAGTATATACTTTCACGGGCCCTTAACACATAATGAGAATACTTAACTTTGCAAGACTTAAAAGTTCATTTAGAAAGTAAGGCCTTTATGTCGTACATGACAATGATCTTATTGTAACTTTGATTAACTGCCAAAAAAGGTAAGCTTGCTTTTCATACAGATGAGTCAAATTCCTATCGTGAGTTTCTAATCAATTTGTTTTTACTATAAACAGTATTTTTCTCAAGGTCCTAAATGTCTTATTTTGTATATGTCATTGAAAGTGTTCTTGAAGTCACTATTTCCGACCTGGGTAAGTTTGTAGATCACATTTCAAAATTATTACAGCCCTTCAAAAATTTTTTATAGTGTAATCATGGCTCTTCATTAATTGGAGACAATTCATGCACAGTGAGGTAGTAAATTGCTAGGACAGGATATGAATTATGGTACCAAGATTTTCTGTTAGCATTCTGATTGTGAAAATTGGCCCCAAATCTACATTAATAGAATTTGCGTAAGTTGTTAAGCAGAATTATGTCCTACAATTTGTAAGGGAAAAAATAGTATAATGCTGGAGATATTCAGTTTTGAGATCTTTGTTTTAAGCTTATTAAGTTTCTCTAAAGCTATTCTGAACCAAATTGGTAGTTTGTTCAGTTTTTTTTGCTGGGGAGGGTAGAGGCAAGAGGTAAATAGTTCATTAAATTTCTTCTAATTTACCTTTATTAGCAGGCTTAAAATTAGCTTTAAAAATATAGTGCTATTTAGTATTGAGGCCATTCTGTTGATCAGATTTCCATATTCTTTATAAAAATGTATGTATATTTCTTATCCTGGTATATAAGTAGATAATATTAATTGGGGTGGTTTTCCTTGGGCAAGTGTTCACCCACCGTCTTCCAAGTACTATCAGGCAATTTTAGTTGAAGGTAAAAATATCTTGATCACAATTTTCATGAATAACTAGAATTTTTGTGGTTTAATGAGGTCACTTTTCTACTTGATTCCAGAGAACTGAAAGAGAAAATATGAACTGATATTAAGGAGGGATCTTTGTTTGCTGTAAGGAATATCTTGATAGTTGAGGTGATAGTCACCAAGGGGAACTAACAGATAGGACAATGGCTTCTCTGCTCTCAGTTATTTATACTACTAATTAGTTATCCTGAAGGGTTTAGCCCCCACATGTCCTCTCACTGGATCATCTCTAGGGCTCATCGTGATCCAACACTGGTTATAACAACATTATTTTTTTATTATATACGCTTATATGAATGTCAAAATATAATTTTGTTTTAAGTTATATCCTGGCTTTCCTCAACCGTTTGTAAATCATCTTTACTGGGTTCTTGGCTTTCCTCTGCCCCTTACATTTGGGCAGGCCTCAAAGGTTTGTCCTTTTCCTGCAGAATTTCCTCCACTATGCAGCCTCAGCCACCACCACGATGACGTGACCCTGACTCTGAAACAGTCGCTTACACTGCTGCGTGCCAGACAGCTCGCAAGCACCTCAGAACCACCCTGTCTGAAGCAAGTTCATTGTCCCTTCCCACCTGCTCCCCTGACCTGTTTCTCTTTCTGATCAGTTGCTTAGATGTAATGCCTCAGGGTACTAGAATCATTTACTCTTACAGCTTAAGCACAGTCTATAAATTCCTGCCTCTGATTAGCTTCCCTTCTTCCCCACCCACTGCCCTACCACTTCTTGGCTCTTTTTCTAAAGGATTCACCTAAAATCACAGATTTGATTGCATAATATTTTTCACTCATTTTACATGTAGAGAGAGAGAGGGGGCCAAAAAAATGTACACACATTTGAAGAAAGGAAAAAACTATTAAAATTGTAATACTCAGTTTATAATGATAACAAAAGATGGATACAAGTCACGTCTGACTTCTGCAATTGCAAGAGGTGCTCAAAGTGGTTACCATCAGCGTCCAGACACTTCTGATTACAGCGAACTACTGCTTGAGCAATGTTAACCAAAGTGTCCACTTGAATGCATTTTTTGGCACCCTCGGTATACATACGCGCACATGCACACGCGCACACACACATGTAAGTGTTTAGTGCCACAGCATTTGATGTACTTATCCCATGAAGGCAGAGGTACATAACGCAGTCAGATTTTTGTGAATGAATAAATGAACTCAGAGGCTCATTATATGTGTTAGGAGCAAGTTATCACAGAAGGACCACAAAGGAGCAATGGTTTTAATCTGCTTTACTTTGGGTGCCACATCACTTAGATTAGGATCTTTAATGTCTTTTTATATTGTCTCCCAAAGGATGACCTGGGACCCATGTATCTGTGTGAAAAATTCCTTCTCTCAAGGCAGAGCTGCAGAGGCAAGTAGGGACAGGTGTCCAGCCTAATTAAAGCTCCGCAGAGGCCACAGCCACTTAGGTGCCCCATCAGTCAATTCCACAGGTCATCCTTTTTACAGCCATAGTCCCATACCACATTCCTGTCCCAGAGTCCTCCAACTTGGGCTCCAGAGCTGCCCTTTAGCTGGACACAGCGCTGCCACTTGTCCCCGACCATCCAGCTCTCGCAGGTGCTCAGACCTCCACAAAGAGTCTTACTAGGACAGAAGGAAGTCTGGCCATACCATAGCTTGTAATGTTAGCAGGAACCTGCAGCCCTATGCCTCAGATTGGTTGTGTTTCCAGATATTACAAGGTTTAAGACACACAGTTTCTGTGGCCAGGAGTTTCAGATCTTTAGTTAATTCTCATAAGGATTGCCTCACAAATAGGTGGACACTCAGAAAGGGCTATCGGACTCCGTTTACATGTCACTGTACTTCATGACTGTTACTTGCCTTTCCAGCTTTACCTCCCATTATACAGCCCACGTTTCAGGCACACTGGTCTAGTTGGTACCTTGTGTGTGTTACGCGATGTTGAGTTGGCTCCAACTCCTGGCGACCCTATAAAGGAATGATGCCCACCATGTCCTGTCCTCAACAGCCCTGCTCTGCTCCTGAGGACTCAAATCTATGGTTTCTGTTATGGAGTGAATCTATCTCATGTCTGGTCTTCCTTTTTTCCTACTGCCTTCTGTTTTCCCCAGCATGATTGTCATTTCCAAAGAACCCTGCCTTCTCATCATGTTCCTGAAGTACCGTACCACACTCAATATCTTTTACTTTCTTTTTCATTTAATGGACTTTACTTCTTACGTCCTCCCTATCCCTCCACATAAAAATACCAATTTAGTTCAGAGTAGCTTTAGAAGGACTTAGTACACTTATTTCTCAGAATAGAAAATAAAAATCTCCAGCATTATACTCTTCCTGCTACATGTAGGACGTAATGCTGTTTAACAATTTATCCATCTTAGTTCTCTTACTATGGATTTCTGGCTTATTTTCCCAGTCCCAGTGCTAACAGAAATCTTGGTGCTATAATCCAATGTCTTATCCTAGCAGTTTCTCATCTCACTGTGCATTGAGTAGGTCTAATAAATGAAGAGCCACTATCACATTATAATATTTTTTTACCTCACCATTAATTTGACAAACATTTGAGCACCTACTTTGTACCTAATACTGTTCTAAGTGCTGGAGTTAGAGTGGTGGACTTGAGAAGTCCCTTGCCCTGTGGAATTTGCATTCTAATGCTGGAGATGGACTTTAAACAAGTTTAAGCAGAATCATTTGATTTCATATGATGATGAATGCTATGAAGTACAATAAGGTAGCATAAGGTATTACAGTCCAGGGTGGTCAGAAAAGGCCTCTCTGAAAGCATAATGTCTGGGGAAAAATGTTCTAGGCTATAGGAGTAGCAACAGCAAAGGCCCTGTAGGCCAGAAAACATTGAGATGTTTAAGGAAATGCCAAGAAAGCAAGTGTGGCAGGGACAGATCTCTCAGGGCTCTCTGGGCCCTATAAAGAAACATTGAAGTTGACTCTGAGAGAGAAAGGAAGCCACGGGAGGGCTTTCAGTAGGGAGAGACAGTAAGTGTTAGCAAAGCCTAACATGTATTCACTTAAATTTTTAGTATCTGTTATGTATCAGGTATTGTTTTTGGTACATGAATACAGCAGTGAACAAATAGAAAAAGTCAAAGAAGTCATATTCTAATACGAAGAAAAAGGCAGAAAATAACTAAATAAAGATATCATCTGTCAGTTGATCATAAGTATACTGTAAACAAAAAAAGAAGGAAGAGTGAATGACTGGAGGTGGTCGGGGAAGGCCTCTCTGATAAGGTGATAGGTGAGCAGAGAACAGACAAAAGAGTGGTTATCTCAGGGAAGAAGCTTCCAGAGAGAAGAAACAGCAGAAACAAAGTCTCGAACAGGTTCACATTTTGGTTGTCGCTGTTCTAAGGGTTTTACATGTGTTAATTCACTTACTCTCTATAGCAATCCTATGAGTTCTTTCTGAAGACTCGACTGTGGTGAGAGTCCAGAATGGAAGCAGGAAAACCAGGCTAAGCAGGTGGGAGATGACTGGTGTGGACTAAGGTGATAGCGGTGAAGGTAGTGAGAAGTGGTCAGATTTGGGATATCATTTGAAAGTAATGCCTGACTTTCTGATTGATTGGAAATGGAGTATGAGAGAAGGAGACTGAAGGATCATTCCTAGGTTTTGACCTGAACTGATTGACTTACGGAGTTGTTTATTGAAAAGGTAATTATTGTAGAAGGAGCCTGTTTTTCCTGTTGGTCTCTTTATGTTTCAGATTCCTTTGTGACACCAGAGGTGTTGCATAGGTAGATTGAACATGTCAGGGCTGGAGATATAAATTTGGAAGTCATCAGCATATAGATGGTGTATAAAACATGGGACTGGTTAAGATTGTAGAGAGAATGTGGATAAAGGTCGAAGACTGAATCCAAGGCACTCTAAGATGTAGAGGTTGGCAAGAGGAGGATTCAGCTAAGGAAACTGAGAAGGAGCAGTCTCTGTCCCACGAAGTCAAGTGAAGAAAGTATCCCACAAAGGGGTAAACACTCAACTGCATCAGGCACCATGGAGAAGTGAAGTCAGATAAGGACTAAGAACTAAGCATCAGACTCCATAACATGCTGCTTATTGGTGGCTTTGACAAGGCCCAGCTCAGAATCAATTCCATGGGCCCATATTGTAAATGATTTCCTTCATTTATCCTAGCATGTTTTATATTCGTCTTTTAGTAGAATTATTTATCTATGTGTCCATCCCACTAAATTATTAATTCCAAGAGACAGATACCATATCTTTATCTTTGTATCACCAATTGTGCCAAACACCATTGTTCACAATAACCTCTTAGTTTTTTGTTTCTCATCTACACGAATCCATTAAGAGTTTTAAGTTGACAATTATTCCAAGGTACCATGATATTCTCATTTGCAAAAGTGACATTTTTGTTTCAGTTAGAGGGTTCACTAGAACAGGGGAATATTGGTATGAAAGTGACTACACTGTATTCTTGCAAAGATAAATATTTAAAAACATTTTCTTATCGAAAGTTTTGCTGGTTAGCCTGCCACAGTTGTAGACGTCTTCTTATATTGCAGTAGTAAAGCAAAATTCTGATTTTACAGAAAATATGTCAAAGATAAATAAACTTTGTATTCACACTGAATGTAAAAACCACTTCCTGGACATAGTTCTTTAAAGGACGGAAGAATCTCAAAGATCATGTGGCTTCAGCCTTTAATTTTGCAGATAAGGAGCCAGAAAGTCAGAAAGTTTGTGACTTGCCTGAGGTCACAGAACTGGCACTTGAACTCAGAGCTCTGATTTTTGAGTGCTCTTCGCCCCTCTGCTGTCCTGGTAGCATGTAGCATGTCACTCTGCGTATCAATGTGCATGTCTCCACCCTGAGTGGAGGTGGGAACCTGCTAGCTTCAAAGTCAGGAAGAGAGGGGTATCATGGCTTCACTTCAGCCCTGGCTGGCATTCTGATGTTCTGTTTCTCTTTTTGGTTGAAGTACTTGCAGTTACGCAACATCTCAATTGGGAATCATGCTTATGAGAGTAAGGATACGGAGCAGTCTGGTATGGCAATCTGTCAGCATTTCTACAAGCAAGGAAACATCTGTCCTGGAAATGACACCTTTGACATTGATCCAAAAATTGAAACTGGTAATGTTCTTCTATGAACTAGAATTTCTACTTTATAACGTGTTGATTTATACTTAAAATCAGTAATTTCATTTCCACATTGTAATTTCAACATTGATGTGGTCTGTGCTATTAGGTCGTTGTACGAACCCTATAGGAGTTATTATGTCAGCCAAGTACTGTTCTAAGCCCTTTACTAAATAACGATATCATCTGTCAGTTGGTTATAAGTATAACTCATGATTCTTCAAAAATAAAAAGCTCCATCAAGTTAAGATTTCTTATCATCATCCCTATTTTATAGAAGACTAAAACACGGCTCAGAGAATTAAGTGATCTGCTCAAGATGAAACTGGTAAGAGGCAGTGCTGAAATTTGACCCAGGCTGTCTGTGCTCTTATCTACTATATTCCACTGCCTCTCGTGCTGGATAAGCCAGTGAAATAGGCAGATATCCTTACAAACTTCATGCTTGCAAGTTCTTGATGTGTATCAAACTCCCTCCCCTCAATAGCCTTTCGCTATTCAGTATCTTTGGGGGTAGGTTGGGGATGGAATGACAACCAGAACTTAGAATAACACAACTTATTCTTATCAGCAAAGTTTTATTTGCAATTTGTACCTAAAACATTAGCTTAGGTCATTTAGTTCAAAAGTAAGTATTCAAATGCTTTCGCAGTAACCACTGGCCATTTTTTTTTTTTTTTGAGGGATAGTAAAGGATTACAGTACTGATTAGTGAAAACCTTCTAAGATACTATCTTCCTCTTTTTAAAGTGCTTATTGGGGAAAAATAGTCAACATGTAGTATTAAAAATAGATCCTTTAACTAAGAAACTTTTTTCATAGACACTGCAAATGCTTCAAACCTATGTTTAAAATACAAAAAAGTGAGGAAGGACTTAAACCATAGGATTAAAAAACAGGAAGGAAGATAGCATTCTGTAGAGGACTAATGAGACAGAGTTCAAATCTTTCTCCATTCCCATCTACTGCAGTAATATAGCCAATTATGTCTTAAAAACAAGTGGGTCATTATAACCAAGTTGCTGTGGCTGTCTAGCCTTTAAAATCTTCATTCTGAAAAATACTAGAATCAGAATATCTAGTTTTAAATGTATTTTCAAAATGCAGTTTTATTTATTTTGGCTTCTCTATTATGTTTTGTTCATTTCTATGGCAGAATGTTTCTCTGTAGAGCCAGATGAATCTTTTTACATTGGAACACTAGAAGAAAATAAACTCAACTTAACCCTGGACTTTCACAGGTGAGGGAAATAGATGGGAGTGAAACTTATGTTCATGTGTATCTGTTTTCACTGCACTAAAGTCTCTGTCTTCTAGACTTCTAACAGTGGAGCTGAAGTTTAAACTGAAGGCCATTAATCTGCAGACTATTCGTCATCACGAGCTCCCTGACTGTTATGACTTTACTCTGACTGTAAGTGTGGGCTTGGCGGGATGTGGTTCTAGTCTGGAGAAAAATGGTTTTATCTAGTTATATGTTCCATCTATTTACCTTAAGACATTAAATATATAAGATGTTTCCACTTGAATGTGCATAGGGGAAGCATTGGTATAGCAAGCTTAATGTTTTTTATATCTGTCTTCTACACCTCAGTGTAAATTCTATGAGGGCAGGGACCTTGCCTTGTTCATTGCTGTGTCTGCAGTACCAAGAACAGAGTCTGGCACTGTGTAGGAGTTCAAATACAAAAGGAGCAGAGTTTTGTCGATTCTGTATGGTCAGCTTTTAGCAGTCTGTGGCTATTGGCATAAGGTCATTGTGAAGTCTTCTTGCTAACCGAGTTTCCTCACCATGAACGTTTATGGCCTTTGGGTTATTGCTCACAGTGCCTTCCTTGTGCTGCCTCCGAATGCTCCGGTTAGTTTCTCCCCCTTCAGCCCACCCTATCACGTTGGTATTCTCTACATTCCAGCTGTAAATGGAGCTATTCATGCTCTCTAGAGAGCACAAGATGCCTCTCATGTGAGTCCATCACCTCACGAGGATCAGAGTCAGTAACCCAACACTGTGTGGGCATATGCAGGAAAGCATGTTATACAACTTACCTTCATGTGACCCAAATTTCTATTATTTCAGCAGTAGTTTGTATCCAAAGCTATGTCCACAATACTCAACTAATTGTGTAGGTTTCCATCTGGCCTCATTTTCCTTCGGCCTGAAGGGCCTCCTTTAATATTTTTTATAGTGCAGGTCTGCTGATGATGAATTCTCTCAGCTTTTGTAAGTCTGAAGAAGTATGTTATCTTCATTTTTAAAAGATAGTTTCACTGGATATAGAATTCTAGGTTGTTTTTTTTTCTCTTGTACTTTAAAAATGTTGCTATTCCAGCTTGCATTGTGTCTGATGAGAAACATCTGCTGTCATCTTCATCTTTATTCTTCTGCATGGGATGTGTTTTCTCCCCTCAAGCTGCTTTTAAATTTTTATCTTTATCTCTGATTTTAGCAATTTGATTGTGATATGTCTTGGTTTAGTTTTCTTCATGTTTCTTGTGTTTGGAGTTTGGAGTTCATTGAACATCTTGGTTCGGTAGGTTTATAGTTTTCATTATATTTGACATTTACTCAGTATTATTTCTTCAAATACTTTTTGTCTCTTCCCCCTCACTTTTCAGAGATTCTAAATACATGTTTATCTGGACACTAAAGTTGTCCCATAGCTCACTGATGCTCTCTTTTTTGTTTTATTTTTCAGTTTCTTTTCTCTGTTTCATTTTGGATAGTTTCTATTGCTTTGTGTTCATAATTCACTAATCTTTTTTTTTTTCCTGTACTGTCTAATCTGTGGTTAATTCCATCCAATATTTTTTTCTCTTTATTTACAGCATTTAGCTTCTTCTAAGATTTACTGTAATATGATTGACATTAAGCTAAATTGACATTTAGTGAGCACCTACTGTTTCTACAACCCTGAGGCTCTTTCGGTGTGAAAAAGCATGGTTTCTCCTTGGCAAGGATTTCTCATTCATTCAAATACTACTGATCATCTTCCTTGTGTGAGCCTATGGGCTGAGTCCTCCAGCAGCTATGGAGTTGGGCAGACACTGACAATGCCCTTGGTTGCTTGTCAAGGAAAGAAGCTTACAGATCAATATGAGGAAACAGAGTAACCAGATTCACTAAATTTATTCAAAATCTTATATATGAAGTGATACCTGATTACCCTATGTGAAGAAGCTTCAGTAAAACTCATTTAAATGACAGACTTTTGAAATAACATTGTTTTTTTTCTTAGTACGTTAGAGAAGAGGCACACACAGACACAAAAAAGACTGATTTTCTTGCCTTGCCTTTCCAGTCCCTGCGTGGGACTGGCGGAGGGAGCTAGAAGGGGAAAACAGTAGGACCATGGAAGTTGTTCTGCAATGGCTTTGTGTGTTTGATGCCTGGTGTCCTGAAATGGTGTCCTTGGAGCAAGACATGGCTGTCAATTCCCTGGACTACATCCTTTGTAATAACATACGGTTCTAGAGTGACTAAGAACCCAGGTCCAGAAGGAAAATCAATAAAGTTCCACCTGAAATGTTTCAAGACAGAAATAATGAACCTTTGTGTTAGTAAGAATTGCAACAGCACTAAAAATCTATCCCTAGCTGAGGACCTGCTTAAAGATTAAAAAAAAAAACAAAGCACAATTGTACCAGCTCTTTAAAAAAAAAGTTATTCTGGTTGGCATACAATATTATATTAGTTTCAGGTGTACAGCATCGTGGTTCAGCTTGTACCCTATGATGTGATCACCACACCAAGTCTAGTAACCATCTGTCACCATGCAGTTACTCCAATATTATTGGCTATATTGTCTGTGTCATACTCAGACACTATATCTCATGGCTTACTTATTTTATAACTGGAAATTTTGAACCAGCTCTTGCTCATATCAAGACAACATCTAGAGGTACTTTGAATGGTAAGGAGAGGGAAATTCTCTTGTTTTGTAAGTTGTCCAGGGCTGGAATACTGTCTTAGAAACATAGTATTTTAGAGGCTAAAAAGTCTCTATAAAAGATGTAGTTCAAACTTCTCATTTCACAGAGAAATAAAGTGAACTTCCCAAAGTTCAACTGAGTTAGCAATAGGTCGGAGATGAGAATCTGGGTCTCTTCTCACACTGAAAGAGTTGTTTCCTAATTAATGCATGAAGTTGTCTTGCCTTCAAAAAACTATAATGTTTTTGATCCTTTTTCTTTTCCTCACAGATAACATTTGACAACAAAGCCCACAGTGGAAGAATTAAGATAAGTTTTGATAATGATATTTCGATCAAAGAATGTAAAGACTGGCATGTGTCTGGATCAGGTAACTGATGCATTTTACTAGTTTTCAAAATGGTTATTAAATGACTATTCCAAGAGAAACGTGGAGCATCAAATAATTGTTCCATTTCCAAGTCCCTAATTCTGTGCAAGTAGATCAATTCATTGTAGATATCCAATGTTCTAGGCGATACATAAGTTAATAATAGAAAAGATTTTCCTGCTATCTCCATGTGCCTACATTGGCCCACTCCTTACTTAAAAAAAAATGCTTATAATCCCTACAGAAAAAATAAAAATCATTTACACCCAAACCAATATTTATTGAATTCCTATTGTATAAGTATTCCACCTACATTTTTCTCATTTTAATATTTTAAAATATGTTTGAGACAGGCAGCATCCCTCTTTTGACAGATGAAGAAACTAAGGCTCAAAAGAAAATCTTGGTGTCCAAGGTTCTGTAGCCAAGGAGAAGTCAAGTAGGCTTTGACCCTGAAGCCCCCGCACATTATAGTCATCGTCTATCCAGGTCAAAAGGCAGACTGGATAAGGAAAGGGTATGTTCCTAGAAACATTATATTAGTCTATATTCAGATATAGACTAAATGCTATAAAGAATTCTGGAACTGAACTGGAGTGCACTGACTGGAAAGAACTGACCTACCTCATTTCCTAGTCCCTTGTTAGTGACTTAATTATATATTGTGCTGGACTTAGGGAGTAGACCAGCGGTTCTTGGATTCTAGTGAGCAGAAGAATCATCCCAGGTGCCTAAGATGCAGTCTTCCCAGCTCCGTTAAGACGGTCGGTCAGTGGTTCTGAGGAGGGGCCTAGGAATGTGCGGGTAGTCATTACTCATATCATACTTGGGCAATAATTGTTTTAAGGTTTCCTACTGATTGATGCACAAAGTTCAGAAGTAGTAAAATGAGATAGTAAGAGTAAATAAAGTATTCTAGTATTCTTTTCACTAATAGGTAAAACTTCAAATATATGAGGCTCTTGAATCAGAAATTTTATTTCAATCACATATTGTTTATTTGAAACACAAGCCTGTTTTGTCATCTGTAAACATCGTAATACTTTAGGGAAAATGAGAGAGCATATGAAAGTGCCTGACATATAGGCTTGCTCGCAAATGTTTGTTTCTTCGTTTCTAAGTTTTTCTAAAGTGGATTTAGATACTTGTATAACAATTAGATGCCACTTGGTCAATCTAATAGGATGCTTCATTATAGACCTAGTCTGAAGTGCTTTGTCAGTAAAGAGAAGTCTAACTTGTTAAATAAAGACTAGCTCTAGAACAGAGCTTATGATGGCTGAGACCTCTGCCCACCTCTCTTCACCTGGCTTCATTCACACTGGCCAGGACTTTGCACTTGGGATTCTCCAGAATCTCTGCATGGATGGTTCTGTCTCGTCCCTCAGCTCCCTTGGTGAGGCCTTCCTATACTACGTAGTATAAATGACCTCTCTTCTCCCCATTTCCTGACACCACCTCCTTCATATAGAACTGTGGTTGTCAATGTTAGTGTCACGTGGAGAGCTTGTGAAACCAGTTTGTGATTCAGTGGCTGTAGGGTAGGGCCGGAGAATGTGCATTTCTAACAAGTTCCCAAGGGATGCCAAGAACCACTAATACAGAGTGACGGACACTGGAAACAGACTGCAGATGTTTGAAGGCTGACTACTACTTACTGGCTATGTAATCTTGGACAAGTTCTGTGACCTCTCTGTGCTTCAGTTTTCTCACCTGAGAAGTGGGGAAAGTCATGCCTACCTCATTGGGTTTGCTGTGAGGATCCAATGAATTAATTCATATAAAGTGCTTAGAACTCCGTGGTAGCTATTATGCTTTATTTTCTTCATATCACTCCTATCTGAAAGTGTTTTGTTCATTTACTTGTTTACTTCCTTGCTTGTCTCACTGCAGTTGAATAGAGTTTCACAAGGTCAGGGCCTTTTCTGTCTTGTTCACCACTGCGTCTTTCTAGCACCTGGTAAAACACCTGGCACATAGTGGGTTCATAATAAATATTTTATACCTAGATAAGTTTATGTTAATAGGATGTACAAGGAGGCTAAGTATATTAGGAATAAGAATGCTTGCATTATCTAAATTATTCTAAAGAGGAGTGTGAAAGATCCATATAAAACTTGAAAATGCTTTGGAAGGATGCAAAAAGAAGACTTGAATCAATGGAAAGGCACACCATGTTTTTGGACAACAAATTCAACATCATGAGTATGTCAATTCTCCCTAAATTAACTTATAAATTTGACACAATCCCCTTCCAAAAATTACCAATCAGCATTTTATTGGAATTTGACAATCTGATCCTAAAGAATACATGGAAAACAAACAAGCAAGAATAGCCAGCAAAAATTCCAGAAAAGAGTAATAAGAGGTATTAGTCTGAGGCATTAAAATACACAATAACATCAACAAGTTAGGATATGGTACTTGAAGACGTACAGTAATTTGGTACATGATACAGATGGCATTTCAAACTGTTGGGACTGATAGATTTGCCGTTTTGATTGGAAAAACTTATTACTAATACCTAGTGGTGGAGATATGTGTAAATAGGTAAACAGGCACGATATTTTTAGAAAGCAATTTCTTGGGATCTGTTTTTAGAAATATGTCCCAGGGATGCCAAAAAAATGTATACATGTCACTTGTATTCATCTTTTGTTATTGGTATATATTGAGTATTACAATTTTAATACAGTTTTTTCCTTTCTTAAAATGTGTATACATATTTTTGGCATCTTCAGTATATGCCTTAACCCAAAAATTGCGCTTTTAGGCCTTTATTCACTTAAAGAATCACTTGTACCTGTGCACAAAGAGGACTTGAAGAATTGTTTGCAGTAAAGAAAAACAGATTACAATCTGAGCGTCCATATAAAGAAAGTATTGTACATTTATACTGTGGTATACAACGCAGCAGTTAAAATAACTGAGGCTAAAAATGAAAAGAAAAAATAAGAAGGAGATGTCACCAACCTAATGTCCCACTTCATAAGCAGGTAATGCTTTTCCTTCCAGTTCAGAGGAACACTCATTACATGATGATCTTCGATGGCTTTGTTATTCTAATATGCTCGGCTTCGTTAATCCTGTGCTTTCGATCTGTGATCAGAGGACTTCAGCTTCAACAGGTAGGGGTTGTTGCTTTCTCGAGTATTACGGAGATTTTGATTGACAGAGAAATTCACTGTGCCTCCCTTCTTTTCCCTAAAGGAATTTGTCAGTTTTTTTCTTCTTCATTATAAGAAGGAGATTTCTGTTTCTGATCGAATGGAATTTGTCAATGGATGGTACATTATGCTTATTATTAGTGACTTATTGACAATCACTGGATCAATTCTGAAAATGGAAATCCAAGCCAAGGTACGTTTCCCCCCTATTTATTCCATTGTGAGTATCAGATTTGCATTAATAGTAATTTATTTTTCCAGAATGTGAGAATTTGCAGAGAAAATGATTTCTGTCAAACATTGTATCTAGTAAACTTGGAATCAATAGCAGTAATTTTCTTAAATGTAGTCAGGAAATCTTTTAGGCAAGGTTTTTGTTTTTTTTTTAATTAAAATTTATTGGGGTGACAAGGTTAGTAAAATTACATAGTTTTCAAGTGTACAATTCTATAATACATCATTTATATATCACATTGTGTGTTCACCACCCAGAGTCAGTTCTCCTTCTGTCACCATATATTTGACCCTGTTTACCCACATTTATGACTTTCCTCCCCCCTCACCCTTTGATAACCACTAAACTATTGTCTGTGACTATGAGTTTTTGTTTCTTTATTTGTTTACCTTGTTCCTTTGTTGCTTTCAGTTTTATATCCCACATATCAGTGAAGTCATTTGGTTCTCGACTTTTTCTGTCTGATTTATTTTGCTTAGCATAATAATCTCAAGATCCAACCATGTTGTTGCAAATGGCTCTATTTCATCTTTTCTTATGGCAGAATAGTATTCCATTGTGTATATAATACTACATCTTCTTTATACAATCATCTATCGAAGGACATTTTGGTTGTTTCCATGTCTTGGCCACCATAAATAAAGCTGCAATGAACATTGGAGTACATATATCTTTACGGATAAATGTTTTCAGATTTTTGGGGTAGATACCAGGAGTGGGATTGCTGGGTCATATGGTAATTCTATTCGTAATTTTTTGAGGAGCCTCCACACTGCCTTCCATAGCGGCTGCACCAATCTGCATTCCCACCAACAGTGTATGAGGATTCCTTTTTCTCCACAGCCGCTCCAACACTTGTTGCTATTTGTCTTGTTGATGATAGCCATTCCCACAGGTGTGAGCTGATATCTCATTGTGGTTTTTATTTTCATTTCACTGATGATTAGTAATGTTGAACATCTTTTCATATGTCTATTGGTCATCTGTATGTCTTCTTTGGAGAAATGTCTCTTCAGGTCCTCTGCCCATTTTTAAATTGGATTGTTTGTTTCTTTGTGGTTGAGTTGTATGAGTTCCTTATATATTTTGGATACTAGCCCCTTATTGGAGGTGTTGTTTGCAAATATCTTCTCTCATTCGGTTGGTTTAGGCAGGGTTTTTCAAAGTGTGATTCACAAACCTTAATATTGGAATCATTTGGGTACCTGGTAAAAATGCCCACGTTAGACCTACTTAATTTGAACTCTGGGGTGGGGCCTGTAAATTCATACACACAACAGGTATCTAAGGTAAGAGGTGTTTTTTGTTTTTCTTACCAAAAAATGCCAGAATCTTCAACAGAGTAGGGCTGGGGTGGGGAGTGAGGCCAAATTACTATTGTATGAGTGCCTGAGAATTTGTCCCTTTGTCCATTCAAACTGAGAATCTTTCCATGTCTTATTTTTCCCATTGATGTGCTACTACAAGGTTTTTCATTTTAAGTTAGGACTTATCCAGCTTAGAAATCACCCCTCTCCTCCCACCCCCAAAGCAAAAATCAGATTAGAAAACTATTATTCAAATTGGGCTTGTTCAAATTTATATTTTTCTAGCCTTGACTGCAACTAAGAATGAATATGAGCCTGTTATGTTTCCGATTCCTGGGCAGAGATCCCCTCCACAAATGAATGGCTCAGATAAGATAGGAGCTTATTTCTCTCTCATATAATAGTCAGGGTGGATTTTCCTGGTTGGTCAGTTGCTCAGCTTCACGCAATCATTCCGGGATCCAAGTTTCCCCCATCTTGTTTGTCTGACAGCCATTCAGGACTCTCCTGGACTGCATGATTGATGCTGGGTCATCTCATAAACAGGTTGCAACCCATGGGAGGGAAAACACAGTCTGGTGGTAGCTCTCCCATAGTCTTACAGCCTTGGTTATAAGTGGCAGCTTTCATTTCTGTTCACAATACACTGGAGAGAATTTAGTCACATCTAACTGCAAGGAGGTCTGGGGAATACAGCCCAGGCATGTCCCTCAGAAGCAGAGAATGGGTTTAGGTTGTCATGGAACAGCTGCCACCATGTCATAGCTGTAGGATATATCATCAGAATAGATATTTAACGTTATGGGGGGAAAAAAAGGAGTAGGGGGAGATTTGCAGCAAATCTTTATTTTTACCAAACCTCAACTATTATAAACCTCAGTGAGCTCATAATGGTATCCAGTAATCTTTCCACATTTTTCTAGGCCATCCACTCCTCATCTTATAGATGATAATTTCATGTTTGCTTGTCTTCTGAATCCAGTAACACCCCTGCCTCATCCCCACTGTCAGCTGACTTCACTTCTTATTTCATAAGAACAACAGGAAAAAAAAAAAAGAAATTCCACACACTCCCACTTCATTTATCTACCTACCAGCATCAGTGCACATATGCTCTGTTACTTTTTCTCTGTTACTGTGGCTATATGATTTAGGTTACTATTCAAGGCCAGCGTCTCTACTTGCCTACCCCACGCTGTCCCCACTGGCTTACTCAAGGGCATAACTCCAGCTATTTTTCCTTATGCAGCATCCATTTCCCACTCTCTACCATGTCATTCCTATTAGCATGGTTTTTTTTCTCTTTTCTAAAAAGACAACATCTCAACCTGTTTCTCCCTCCTACTACATCCCCATTTTCCTGCTCTCCATTATATATAGCAAAGAACTCAAAAGAATAGTTAATCTTATTTCTGACTTTGCTCCTCCCCTTCTCTTTTACGTCTGTTCCAATCAGGCTGCCCTGCCACTCCACAGAAAGTGTTCTTTCCAAGGACCTCCTAGGTCCATAAGTCTAATAATCAGTTATTTATCCTCATTTTGACCTACCAGCAGTTTTTAACCCTGTAAGCACTCCCTCTTTGTTGATGCACTTTTGTGCTGGGCTGTCACTTACCTGGTTTTCCTTCTAAATCATGGGCTGATCTTCTGACTTTCCTTTGCTGGTTTCCTCTCATCGCTCCAAACCTAGTAAAATGACAGTGCTTCAAGGTGCAGTGCCTGGACATCTTTTATTTTCTGATTACCACTGTGTTGGTAATCTCATTCTATTCTATGTTTTTAAATAGTATTGATTTGCCAACGATTTCCAAATCTGTATCTCCAGCTTGGAATTCTTTCCTGTACTCTAATCTCAAATATCTATCTATTCAACATCTTCACCTGAATGTCTACTTGACCTCTCAAATTTAACGTATCTAAACCAGAATTCCTAAGATCCCCACCTCCATAGTCCAAACCTGCTTCTCCTTTCTAACTTCAGTCAATACCAACTCGTTTCAGTAGCTAAAGATAAGAGCCATAGATCCTTGACTCCTCTCTTCACTAATCCCCTCTCCCCCGCATCTAAGAGGAAACCCTATTGATCTACCTTCAAAAGTCACCTCATCACCTCTACCACCAGCCTGGTCCAAGCCACCATCAGCACTCACTTGTATTATTGCAATAGCCTTCTCACCACACCAACAATGTGCTCTCAACCATAGAAGCCAATATTTGATCATATCATTCCTGTTCAGGGCTCTCAAATCTCCCTAACCTATTCAGAGTAAAAGATGAAGTTGTTAAATTACCCCCGAGGCCCTAACACGTTGCCCCTTACCTCTATGATTCCATACTCTCCTCATCTCCTACTCCAGCCAGATGCCCTCCTGCCCCGGGGCCTTTGCACTTGCTGGTTCCTGTGCCTGGAAAGCCCTTCCCCTTGATTTTGTTTGATTTGCTCCCTCACTCCATTCAAGTCTTCGCTCAAGTGCCACCTTTCCAGTGAGACCTTCCCTGATCACCCTATTTAAAATGCAGCCCATACCCATTCCTTATCCCCTCTCCTTAATTTTCTCCTCAGCACTTACCATCAGTTAAATATCAGGTGTTTATTAATTTGTTACTGTCGACTCTCCCTCCCCCCACCCATGTAAGCTTCGCGAGGGTAGGGAATTTTGTCTGTTCACTGGTTTGTCCTTAGCACCTAGGACAGTGCCTGCCTCACAGCTACCCAGTAAATACACATATTTCTTTCTTTCTTTTTTTTTAAAGTTTATTGGGGTGAATTGTAAAATTACATAGATTTCAGGATACAATTCTGTATTTCATCATCTATAAATCCCATTGTATGTTCACCACCCAGAGTCAGTTCTTCTTCCATCATCATATATTTGATCCCCCTTACCCTCATCTCCCACCCCCAACCCCCGTACCCTCTGGTAACCACTAAACTATTGTCTGTGTCTATGAATTTTTGTTTGTCTTGTTCTTTTGTTGTTTTTGGTTCATATACCACATAGCAGTGAAATCATAGGGTTCTCTGCTTTTTCTGTCTGACTTATTTCGCTTAGCGTTATACTCTCAAGATCCATCCATGTTGTCACAAATGTTCCTATATCATCTTTTCTGACTGCCGAATAGTATTCCATTGTGTATATATACCACAACTTCTTTATCCATTCATCTATTGAAGGACATTTTGGTTGTTTCCATGTCTTGGCCACCGTAAACAAAGCTGCAATGAACATTGGAGCACATGTGTCTTTATGGATAAATGTTTTCAGATTTTTGGGGGTAGATACCGAGGAAAGGGATTGCTGGGTCATATGGTAATTCTATTCGTAATTTTTTGAGGAACCTCCACACTGCCTTCCATAATGGCTGCACCAGTCTGCATTCCCACCAACAGTGTATGAGGCTTCTTTTTTCTCCACAGCCCCTCCAACACTTGTTACGATTTGTCTTGTTGATGATAGCCATTCTAACTGGGGTGAGGTGATATCTCATTGTGGTTTTTATTTGCATTTCTCTGATGATTACGTATTTCTTGCTCAAATGAATTTCTGATTATTGTATTCACTCTGCTTTAGAGTCTGACAAGTTATGATGTCTGTAGCATACTTCTTGGGACCTCTACCTTGCTCGTGTGGATTGGAGTCATCCGCTACCTCAGTTTCTTTCAGAAGTACAATGTAAGCAATTCCATAGCTCTCTGTGCTCTTGGTATTTGTCTTTCAAAGTTATTGCATTGCTTTGGCTGAAGGACAAAAGGATTCTAACGGTGTCTCTTACTTTCCCAGCTCCTTATTCTGACCCTTCAGGCAGCATTGCCCAATGTCATGAGGTTCTGTTGCTGTGCAGCCATGATTTATCTTGGCTATTGCTTCTGTGGATGGATTGTGCTGGGGCCTTACCATGAAAAGGTACTACTAAGACCACTTTTACCTGGTACCATGAAGCTCTTAGAATAGTGCCAGGGGCTTGTTTTCTCTTTTCAAATGAACTCCTTTTATTTTGTGACTCATCCTTAAAATGTTGAAGGTAGTATATCTAATTGCCATGTTTATAAACTGGGAAGGTCTGACCTACTGGAGAGAATACTTCACTCCACTGCCTCAATTTCTTTTGTGGAATATGTCACAAAAGACATAAAGTTTAGTCAATGTGATTGATCAATATATAGTAGAGTAGGTTATTTAGATAAGTCTTCTCAAAGTGCGACTTTATCTAAAAAAGTAGTATAGGGAGAAACTTGTAGAAATATTTGAAAATTTGTTACTGGAGTTATAGTCTTGACTATAATGCTATTATCTTAAGTGGGATGAACTTTAAAATAAGCATGAGCAGGCGTGGTTGGGGTCTGGGTTCTCTGCAGAACCGTTTCAAGGATCCCTTTCCATGAAGGTAGAGGGAGGGGGTCAGGGCAGGGGCTAAGGCGTGACACACAAGAGCACTGAGGGCGTAGACCAGCCCCTTCTGCCTTCATGTTAGCCTGCTCTCATTAAGAGGAGCATCAAGAAGCAGCTGCTTGTCCCAGGAAAAATGATAGGCTTGTACATGTTGTGTGTATCACAAAGCAAATGCTTTGTAGTCACCTCAAGTTATTAGTCTGAAAGGGTAACTTGGGATATCTGGTCCCATTATTTTATTTATTTATAATTTTTATTGAGGAATATTGGGGAACAGTGTGTTTTTCCAGGAAACATCAGCTCCATGTCAAATCCTTGTTTGGGGGGGCGAAGCTCAGCTCCAGGTCAAGCTGTTGTTTTCAATCTAGTTGTGGGGGGTGCGGCTCACTGGGACATGTGAGAATTGAACCGGCGACCTTTGGTGTTATGAGCACTGTGCTCTCACCACTGAGCAAACCGGCTACCCCCCATTATTTTTAATGTGGTGTCATGAATAAAGTTTCCCATGGGAAAGAACATGGAATAAAGTAAACTTTTCTCTTTTCTTTTTTCAGTTCCGTTCTCTGAATGTGGTCTCTGAGTGCCTGTTTTCCCTGATAAATGGAGATGATATGTTTGCCACATTTGCAGACATGCAGCGAAAAAGTTACTTGGTCTGGCTGTTTAGCAGAATTTACCTCTACACATTCATAAGCCTCTTTATATATATGATTTTAAGTCTTTTTATTGCACTGATCACTGATACATATGAAACAATTAAGGTAGGTTCATCAGGAGCCATAAGTGGCAGCATTTCTCTAGAACTTGTAGAGTGACAATAAAATATAGTGTCTATGGGGGGGGGAGGGGAATTGAGGGAATGTTAATTACTTCAGGGTAGAGATGAAGGACTTCAATTTTAAATACTGAGAAACAGACGTGAAGGAGAAATAGAATTTCTTGATTGTTGAAAGTTTTGTCTCTAAATAACTGGGCTTTTTCGTAGCTTTCTAACCTTTTGTTAGAATTATAAGAATCAGTAGGTAGGTATTGGGTAAAACAGATGGCCTTTTAGAAAGCCACACTTTGGGGTGGGAAATGCTTAAAATCGAATTTTTGTAAAGAAAAATTGACCTCCTCAGTTGGAGCGTGCTGTCACTGAATCCATTACTCTTTGCAAAGCCCTGCGTGGCCCCAGAAGCGTGGTCTTCAGAACAGTGAAGGAATGGATATGTCAAGTACTAGTCATGTATGCATTATACAGCTGGAAACTTGACGTGAAAAGCTGTCATTTTTCATATTGTCATTCACATGGGATATTTTAAAAATCAGTTTGAGCCCTTTGAAATAGAGAAAGGCAGGATAAAAATCCATATGTATTTAAATTTCTAATAACCTTACACTGTTAGGTCCACTATTAGCATAGACACTTTCACTTGGGGACTTTTTTTTCTGAGTATGGGGGGTAATGAAACATGATGCCATGTGAATGGTCCAGGAATAAAGAGAAGGCCATCAGGAATTGATGGATTATGAGTTGATAATTATGATACCTTGCTCATGAAGCCAGAGCCATGAAATCATTCTTACTGAATCAGATTTCGGGAAATGACTGTCCTCAGTACTTGCTTGGCAGATGTGTTCTTAGTGTCACTAAGGTCACTGGGAAAGAATGTAGTTGTACGCATTCGAATCCCTCCCCATGATGCTCTAAAAATTTACTACCTTCCACTCTACATGCAGAAAACTATATGTTACTTGAGGGTGACATCCGGTATCTCTAAGAGTGGTATGAGTTGACAACTCTCCATGACATAAGCATGGGACTCGTAGTTTAGCTGTTAACCTCTTTTCATGGGCTCAGAGCACTTCCAAATGGGCAAGCTAAGTTATTTTTGATCCTTTTTGATCAGAGCACATTCTAGAGATCTTAGACATCACACTGATGTAAATATTAGGCCCTGAAACAAGCCTGTCTGTCCAGAAGAGCGACTCAAAAGGGTGCGCAGACTGAAAGGCCCCTTACAGCATTCACATCTTTGTCCAGACACCTGGACCAGCTCAGGAGCATCAGGTTGCTGAGGTCTTCAGAGGAAGGCTGGGTATTCCACCCCCACAACACCATTGTTGATCTACATTAGCTGGACTTCTTGTGGCCTCAACTAAGTTCTATCCAAGGTGTCTACTTCATACTGGACTGGAAGTCATGGGCTGCAATGGCGAAGTGGTGACAGAGCTTCTCAGACTTGGGCCAGGGCTGGCTGGATGCTCCCTGGAAAGAGGGCTCAGAGTCAGATTCAACATGCTCATTTGGGGTTGAACCAGACCCACAAAGGAGAGGTGAGGATGGCACTGCAGAATCCCAGATCCACTTTACCATAGCCAAGCCTAAGAATGGCTCTAGCGACGACATCCTCCCTGAAAATACTCGAAAGTGACTAAACCCTCTAGAAAAGATTGACTCCTTTGCCAAATGATCTATTTTAAATTGGGAGTAAAGTTGTTTTTAAGAGGTTTATTAATGAGAGGTGTTTTTTCTTAATTTTTATTCTTCTGTATAGCATTACCAGCAAGATGGATTCCCAGAGACTGAACTTCGCACGTTTATATCAGAGTGCAAAGATCTACCCAATTCTGGAAAATACAGATTAGAAGATGACTCTCCAGTATCTATATTCTGCTGTTGTAAAAAGTAGCTATCAGGGTTATTTGTGCTATAGAGGAAAATATAATGTGTAGCTGAGTTGGGAGACTGTATGGATATTTTAATATCAGGTATAGTATGTTTAAAGACTTATTTTGGGCAAGTTGATAGCTATAATTAATCAAGAGCTAGGATTATATTTTTAAAAGCAATAGTTAATGTCTTTTCAGCTTTCTGCTGGGTTTATTTATTTATTTTTTTAAAAAGCCTAACTTTGATTAGGGAAACTGTTGGATTCTTGTTCTTTCTTTCCTTTGCCATAGTTTTAGAATGGGTTCTCTATGCCCTTCTTTACTCTAGCTCTTAATCTCTTGCTTCCAGCTATTTTGACCGTGTTGATTATGACATCTGTGGAAAACAATGCCTGGTCTGAAAGTGACTTCAGACAACTCACTAATCCTGGCCTGGGCCACTCTGAAGGTCCATCTCTGAGAGAGAAGGGATGGTTGCTGTATGTCCAGTAATCATTGTATTGTAAAACCAGGGCAGAATAAGAAAGAAACAACCATCACCAGCGAACAGTCCAATATTTGGTTCTGAAGGGCACCTGTTACGTGATGCTTCTTTTAGTTCTGGAGTGGATCAGGATTTTTGTATTCATGCATAAATTTTTTCTTCTCCTTCAGTGTTAAAGTACAAAGTTGAAAGAGTACCCTATACATATGTGACAATTAAAGCACAGAGCAAATGCATATTTGATCCCACAAGGACGATTTTATTAGTACTTGCACAGTGTTGTGAAGTCTGTGTGATATACTGGGCCCTTCATAGGCACATTCCAGTCTCACAGAAAAGAGTAGAATTTGAGGGTCAGAAACTGGTCTCATGGAGAGAGGTTCTGTAATGCACATTAAAAATATTTTATAAAACAATTATCCTCAAAGGTTAAAAACAAATGGGAAACGTATGCCTTAAAAGACACAAAAACCAAGTCTATAGTCCTTGCAGACTGCTGATAAGAAGTTTCAGGGGTTTTCACAGCATGAACCTTTGTTTTGTGTACTGTTTGTTCAAATAGAAATGAATTCAATGATGTGCAATAAAGGTTTTCTCAAAGCAAACTCTTTTTTTTTTTTTTGAAGGAAACTAATTTGTTAATTTTTTTTATTTTGTTTTAAGGGCTAAATGAAGATAGCCTTGAGACACTAAAATCTTATGATTTAATTGTGACCAAATAATGACTCCAGGTGTTGAAATGTGAGGTTTTACAACAATCGTAAGCTATGTTTGTAGTACCTGTAGCTTTTTAGAAATGAAACATCTCGGTGAATTTTTCCTTAGTTCTAATATTTGTATCATAATTATTTTTAGAATTTACTAGAATGTAACATGAATTTTAAAATTGTGTTTATATGATACTTTTTTTTTCTAACTTCTTGTGAGATTTTTAGTAATAATACTTCAATGGAAACAGGAAACTACTGACCCAGTATCGAGCCTGGGGTTTTGCTTTGCCCTAAAGTCAGTATGTTTCTGCTGTGGAATTAAAGCCAGTGACTTGGCACCTTCATTTCTCTCTCCTGATTCTCCAAACTGTCTTCTTGTGGCAGGAGTCCCTGATAAATTTCAGGGCCTAATTTTTAGTAATGATCCCTATGAGAGAATATCTCTATTATTTCCTGAAAGAAACAGCACTTATTTTTTTGAACTGTCCCTAAACTAGTACAATGGCTTGCTCTGGGTAGGCAGATAAATTATGGGCCAGTCGTTTCATATTTCCTTTATATGCATATATGTGTCATAAAGAATGTCGAGGTTGTTGTAAGAAGGAATGGAGAATGGAAGTTTCTTCTCCCAGCCTTCGAATTGGGGGAGCAAAGAGGAAATTGAGGCTGGACTTTTACTGGTGATGTCCATTTGTCTGGAGGTCAGGTTCTCTACTCTTTCCTTCCCAATATCCCCTCTCTTCCCCAACAAAATGATTCTCAAGCTTTTTGGACATAAGAATCATGGGGGGATTTTGTTAAAATTGTGGATGTCCAGGTAATACCAACAGAGATTTCTTATTTTTCAAGTTCTAGGGTGAGGCTAGGAATCTTCGTTTTTATTAGGTACACAAGGTGATTCTGAGGCAAGTGGTTCATGGTGGCTGTGTGGCCCAGCGTTGGACAAGAATAACTGAATCCCCTTGTTGGGGCTACAAATAAGGAACTGTCCATAAGGCTCAGGATTCAGACTGGCCTTATATTTTTTGACCACATTAGTCAAAAGAGAAAACCTAAGTTAGAGGGTATAGAGATATCAAAATAGGTACCTTAGGATTTGTGTTGTCCGTTACAGTCTTTTTTAGGTAAACTTTGAATTTTGCTGAGGCCACATTTTCTTTAAACAATTCAGATGCCATTTTCTTCTGTTACTTTTACAAAGCTTTAAAATATCTAATAAATATTGAATTTTAATTGTTTTGTCCCAGCATACCACTTTCAAATTAAATTAATACATATAAATAGAGAGGTGATGGATCAGGAAAAAAAGATAAAATTCTCATTATTTAAGTTTATGATGATCTACCTAGAAAACCTAATAGAATTAACAAATTTTCAAAACTAACTAGAGAATTCAACAAGGTTGTTGGATGTAAGATCACCAACTCTAAGCTTCATCTCCACTATTAATAATCATGTAGAAAATATGACAGAAATCATTCATAATAGAAATAAAAATTATAAATTATCCAGCAATTATCCTAAGGTAGAACGTACAAAGTTTTCCCAGTGAAAATGTCAAAAACTCCATTACAGGACATAAAAGAAGATCTGAATAATTGCAGAAGTAATATATTCATGAATAGGGGCATCTTAGCATAGTAATGATTGAATTCTCTTCAAATGAATCTATAAATTCAACATAACAGCAATAAAAATTTCAGATTTTTTTTGAAACTCAAAAACTGAATTTTAAAATTCATATGACAAGATCTATATGAAGAATATTATCCTACAAAACTCTAATGAAAGAAATAAAAGAAGAACTAAATTGTTGGGGAAATATTCTATGCCCGTGGATAAAAAGACTCAATATTATCAAGCTGTCAGTTCTCCCCAACTTGATCTATACATTCAACACAATCCCAATCAAAAATCCCAGGTATGTATTTTGTGGATATTGGCAAACTGATTCTGAAGTTTATACGGAGAGGCAAAAGACCCGAAATAGCCAACACAATATTGGAGGAGAAGAATAAAGTTGGGAAACTAACACTACCCAACATCAAGACTTACAACAATCTACAACAATCAAGAAACAAGAAAGTGTGGTATTGGTGAAAGAATAGATAAATAGATCAATGGAACAGAATAGAGACCCCAGAAATAGACCCACGCCAATAGAGTTAATTGATCTTTCACAAAGGAGCAAAGGCAAGATAATGGAGCAAAGATAATCTTTTCAATAAATAGTGCTGGAACAACTGGATATCCACATGCAAATAAATGAATGAATGAATGAATGAATGAATCTAGACATAGGCCTTATACCCATCACAAAAATTAACTCAAAATGGATCATAATATATACATAAGATGTGAAAATATAAAACTCCCAGAAAATAACATAGGAAAAATATAGATGACCTTGGGCTTGGTGATGACTTTTTAGATAAAACACCAAAGGCACAATCTATGAAAGAAAAAATTGATATATTAGTCTTCGTTAAAATAAGAACTTCTGCTCTGTAAAAGACACCATCAAAAGAATGAGAAGACAAGCCACAGACTGGGAGAAAATATTTGCAAAAGACATATCTGATAAACGCTTATACAAAATATGCAAAGAACTCTTCAAAAGTCAACTATTAGAAAACAAAACCTGATTTTAAAAATGGGTGAAAAACCTGAATAGACACCTCACTAGAAGATGTACAGATAGCAAATAAGCAAATGAAAAGGTGCTCAACATCAAATGGCATGAGGGAATTGCAAATAAAACAATAGTGAGATACTACTACACATGTGGTAGAATGTCCAAAATCCATAACCCTGACAACAACAAATGCTGGTGAGGATGTGGAGCAATAGGAACTCTTATTTGTTTCTGATGGGAATGCAAAATGGTGCAGCACTTTGGAAGAAAGTTTGACAGTTTATTATAAAAGTATACTCTTGCCATACATTCCAGCAATTGTGCTCCTTGGTATTTAAACACATGAGTCGAAAACTTTTGTCTATGCAAAATCCTGCACATGGATGTGTATTGCTTTATCATAATTGCCCAAACTTGGAAGCAACCAAGATGTCTTTCAGTAGGTGCATGGGTAAATAAACTGTGGTACATTCAGATTATAAAATATTATTTAGTGCTGAAAAGAAATAAGCTATCAAGTCATGAAAAGACATGGAGGAACCTTAAGTGCATATTAGTAAGTGAAAGAAGCAAATCTGAAAAGGCTACATACTGTGTGATTCCAACTACATGACATTCTGGAAAAGGCAAAACTTAGAAGACAGTAAAATGATCAGTGGTTGTTAGGGGTTGGAGGAGGAGGAAGAATGAATAGGCAGAGCTCAGAGGATTATTAGGGCAGTGACTTAATCCTTTTGGGCTGTGATAACAGAATACCATAAACAGGGTGGCTTATAAACAAATTTATTTCTCACAGTTCTGGAGGCTGTAAAGTCCCAAGATGAAGTCACCAGCAGATTTAGTACTTGGTGAGAGCCTCCTTTCAGGTTCACAGACAGCTGCCTTTTTGCTATGTTCTCACTTGGTGAAAGGGGGCAGGGAAGTTCTCTGGGACCTCGTTTATTAAGGACGCTAAATCCCATCCATGAGGGCTCAACAATGATGACCTAATCATCTCCCAAAGGCTCCATCTCAAAACACCATCATGTTAAGCGTTAGGATTTAACATATAAATTTGTGGTGGGCGCACAAACATTCAGTCCATAGCAGATAGTGAAACTATTCTGTATGAAACTACAGTGGTAGAGACATGTCATTACATTTGTCAAAACCCATAGGCTGCATAACAAGAGTGAACCCTAATGTAAAGTGTACTTTGGGTGATGATGTGTTGATGTAGATTCATCAATTAGAACAAATGCAGCAGTTGATAGTAACGAAGGCTATGCATGTGGGGGGTCTATAGGAATTCTGTACTTTCTGCTTAATTTTTCTGTGAACCTAAAATGGCACTAAAAATAGTCTTATTAAAAATTAAAATAAGAATAATATTTCATGATATGTGAGACACAGTACCTCTCTTTTGTTTACATACTGTCTGTGACTGCCTTCACATTATAACAGAGGAGTTAAGTAGTTGCAACAGAGACAGTACATCCACCAAAGCCTAAAATGTTTACTATCTGGTCCTTTATAGAAAAGGTTTGCTAACCCCTGATTCATAAGATAATTTGCTGAAAACTGACTTAGTTTCACGGAAAAATTGAGCTGCCTTCCTATCTGCTACCATGTGCACATTTGAAGTACAATGGAGTTTGGTATGAAGAATATAACTAAAATATTATAGAAAATGCAGAAAAATATTTGTGACCTAGGGGTAGAGAAAAACTTAAGGTCGCAAAAGCACAAGCCATAAGGATTAGTATTTTTAATTTTGGTTTCACAAGATCAAAATTAAGAACTTCCATCCAAGGAAGAAAATCACAGACAAAATTAACAAATAGGTGAGGCTGAAACAAAAATTTATAATGTTTACACTGGCAAGGAATTGACATCTAGAATATACAGACGGCTTGCACATTAACAAAAATTGGAAAGGATGTGAACAATAAGTAAATAAAAGGCACCATTTTTTCTCCTATTTTATTTGTTCTTCCTCCACATAAACCTTACAGTAAATATTGTTCTTGCCTATCTATCCCAATAAACTATTGTATTTTTACTATTAGCCTGTTGTACATTTTCTAGACTTAAAAAAAAAATCCCCTTTAACATTGTAAATCAGTGAAACTTTCATATAAAGGTAACCTGCTAGAGAAATTCAAGACCTCTGGTGTGTACGTTTAAAATTCCTTGTTATAGTACACTATAGATCAAAAGATTCTTATGTTATTTGGCTATTGGTCATTACAAACTTGAGTCAGTGTGCATGACTTTTTGTACTATAATATACAGAACAGAACACAGCCATTTGAAAGGAACAAAGCATAACACAAAACAAGGACTATTACCACCAGTGAGAGTGAGCCAGGATCTTTACAATAAACAGTGACTTTCTGAAAGTGAAAAACTTAACTGTGAACTAATTTACTAAGTTGGAATGATTAGATGAGGTGCCTAGGAACTAAAATTCATATCTCATAGTTTGTGTGATATTCACAATTTTCAACCATCTGACTCCAGGTTTCCCATTCTGACACTCTTCCGCAGCACCTCTCTATCCTTAATTCCCTCCCACACTCAGGTTAAGCATTTCCTAGAACCTTGCTACTGAGAGTGGTGCTTGGACCAGCAGCTGCAGCAACGTCTTCTAGCTGGAAATGCCTGGGGACAGAGCCCCAGAAAGCAGTTTCCAGGCTCTCGGCCTCATGTGGAGAGGTGCTGGCTGGCCGTCAGCTGTGGCTGGTTGGCCATCAGCTGTAACCATTAAGCCATTGGTCACTGATATAACTGCCGCGGCTACGGAGGGGAACAGAGTCGAGGAGAGTTGGTCGGTTGTCAGCAAAGCGGACAGCAGGTCGCACGTCGTGTAAACCCAGCCTCCAGTGAGACCATAGTGGTATGACTTCCCTACCTATGATTCCGTGGGTGTTCCTGTTTGGCCTCACCATGTCCTGCGTTCTTATGTGGGGAGCAGGAGCAGAGACCCCGCCGGACGCCCCCCCAAGACAAATGCAAAACCACAAGTTCTGTTCCAGACCCATTGATTCAGAGTTGGCTTCAGGACGATCCCCTGGTGTTTCATTTGCACATTAAAATTTGAGATATTTGGAGCTCCCTTTTGCAACTACTTTTCTACAAGAAGAAATAGCTACTTGGAGTGGAACATTTCCTCTGTGTTTCTTCGAAAAAGTAATCACACCACACCACGGTGGCACCCAACTTTGGCACCAATGACGACACAAACGGAACTTCCAAGCCCGTCTGTACGCAGCGGCACCTCTTGATGAAACGGGCTTTAAAACGAGGCATTTTTGCCTAATAGCCTATTGGAAGTGATTTTCAAGTCAAGGTCAATTATGTATGTTTTTATACACGTCATTCTGTCCAGCGGCTTCTACCTGGAGACGCATATTAAAATAATTACCTGGCAGAATATTCTTTACCCTAGCTAAACCCTAAGACCACTTACACACTTGCTGATCCAAACAGCCGGGAATTAGGGACTTTTGCTGCTGCTGCTGCTACTATGTGAAGAGTAGAGATAGGCAGACTCCCTCGGAAAGGGCATGTTGTCTGGGTCCACACTGCCAAATCGACATCACCCTCAGCTGAACATGGCATTTGGGCATAGGCTCCCGACCCTCATCTCTTTAAAATTCATGTCCGGTTTCCCACAGGCGTGTTCCTTTCGTGCACCTGAAGGGAGAACCGAGGTGGCGCTGCAGCCAGGTGCGCCGGGTGCTGAGTCCTGGGGCGCCCGGGCTGCAGCTCTGTGCCGTCTCTCTGCTACCGCCCGGGACCCCGCGGACGCGCACTCCCCGCGCAGGGGGACCGCTCCAGCTTCCCCACGCGAGCGAAGGGCGACTTGTTTTTCTTTTCCTTTGGCGCCTGGAGTACTTTCAACATCTGTTGAACTTGACCCTTTGTGATCGTGCACTTCAGAGTAAAAACACACCGGAATGAACTCGTCCGTTTAATGCGAAGCCCTAGAGGGAAAGGACCGTGTCTTTCATATCCCAGTATCCATGGTACCCAGCACTCAGCTGGGCACTCAGTGAGTGCGTCTTGAACTCATCAGAGTAGCAATGGCTAAGGAAATGGACAAATGAATGGATGTAGAAAACGAGGAAAGAATGGCGACGTCAAGGAAGGAATGAAGCAAGGCAGGAGCTGCGGAGGGCTGGGAGTGCGCGGCCCCGCCGCCCGGGGGCGGTGTGGAAGGCGTGCGGGCTGCCGGACCCTCGGAAGGCGCTTCTCCGCAGCCCTACCTCCGGGCAGACACCCGGGAGGCGGGGCGGGGCGGGACGCACGCGCCCCGCACCCAAGCCGCGAGCGCCGGAGCCTCGGGCGGGCTCCCGCGGCGGAGGCAGGTGCGGCCGTGCCACCTCTGGCCTCGGTTCCTGCGGCATCGTCATGCCTCTCGGCGCGGAGGCGCTGGACCTGCCAGTGTGGAAGCGAGCGTCAGACCTGTCCTGGGGGCCCCGCCGCAGGTTAGTACCCCACGGGGGCGCGGCGCCGTCTACTGGGCGCGCCAGGAGCCCCCTTCCATCGCACTGTCCGTCTCGGGGACCCTGCCGCCGCCCCCTCCCCGGGCTGCTTTCCTCCTGGGGTCCCCCCGCCTCCGCACCTCCGCTCCATGTCCCACCGCCCCCGCCTAGATCCGCTTCGAGGCCTCCCGCCTCCCGCGGCTCCGAGAGGCCAGCTTGCGACACGTGGAAAAAGTCTCCCAGGAACCTGGGGCGGGAGACGACGAGGCGGAGCTGGTGACTCGGAGGCGGGGCGGGAACGCCTGGCCACGCGCCGCGTTTCGTGCGGCGGGCACAGATTCGCCCTGCAGCCCGGCTGCAGACTCCATCAAGCGGTGCCCGCCGCCCCCGGGCCGCCCGTCCCGTCTGCCTTCCGGCTGGGGTCTGCGTGCACCGCGCGGCTGGCAGAAAGGGTAAGAGAGGAGGGACACGAGAAGGTAGCCCGCCTGGAAGGGCTCCAGGACTTCAGGGAGGCTGTCCCCGCAAGGCCGGCATGCGTGTGCACGGAAGGCTTTTCCTGCTCTGAATCCCGAGAGCCCTGGAAAGTTTGGAAGACCGAGGCATGGCCTGGCAGGCGTACCCTTTTCCTCAGGCCAGGAAGCCAGAGAGAGGATCAGGTGTTTTCAGGTTAACCGTCAGGTGAGGCGCTTGAGAAATCCTCATCAAGCGGTTGGCTTTGCTGTTCTAGACTAGCACTTTCTTGCTGCCTTGGAAACGCTTATATTAACAGCTTGCAGTTAGTTCAATAAGACTGTGCTTTGACTTCCGGAACAAACAGGCCTTTTCCTCATGTGGGAGGGATAGAGTGTGGTTAACCTCAATTTCTCTGCCTTCATGAAAAGGTGTACAGTTCAACCGAATGGCGCTGCCAGGGGGCCCCACCTCTGTGGTCAAAGCTGCAACCAGCCAGCCACGCAGCTGAGCTGGGGTGATGAGTACAAACGCGCCTTGGCTCCTCTTTCCCTGCTTTCAAAACAAATATAGTGGTGGGTCGTTAAACTTTCTTAAAATAGTAGAGACTTTACTGCGTGGCGCTCTCAGTATTATAAATGGACTTAATACTAGCACGGAAAACCAGAATTCAAGAGCATTTACTTGATCTCTGGCTTATTTACTTGATCTCAGTTCTGCTTTCACTGATAAACAGGTTTGTGCTCATGTATAATATTTCTATCTTTTTTCTTGACTCCAGTATTTTGCTTAGCACATTTGCTTCAGGACTTAAAACTTTTTTTTTTTATCATCTCCAGTCAGTGTCTTCAAAAAGTTCCCATTCTGACAGCATGGGAGGACCCACAGTTGGGTGTGAACATAAATCGTTTTTGAAAGGATTCAGATTTGAAATATCTCTCTATATGCCTGGTTGGACAATACCATTGGGAAACAACGTTGAGTGTCTTGGTAAACTGCAAATGGAAGACGGGGTCAGTAAGAGAGAGGTGGGAGAGGCTCTCAGTGGGTGTCAGCATGCACAGTCTGGTATGTTATGGTAGTTGAAGGGACCAACTACCTCGTTCTCCCCAAAGCTGGAACATGGACCTCATACTTTCAGAAACTGCTCACCACCTTTGTGATGTGCTAACCAAAGAGTACAAGTCGGAGGGAATCGGGTAGCTTCCTATTGAGTCAGCAGTCCTGAGATTGTAGCCCATCTTCCCCTTCGTACTTTAAGAAGAGTCAGACTCCCACTATTGTAAATTTCCCCTTTTCCTTTCATAGGAACCTTCCATAAACCAGGTTCAGTGGCCTGGATCCTTTAAAAACAGGCACATTTCCCACACTTCCCCTGACCATTCCCATGCAGAGGCCATCAGAATAGTGTCATTTTATTTAATCTCCTGCACTTAAAAAATTGGTGAATTCCCAGGAAGTGTTTAAAGAAGCCTCATTCTTTTCTCCCAAAAAGGAGCATGTCAAAAGTGTTATTTTAAACAAAATAATACATATAAAATATCTTAATGAAGTAAGTAGACTAGAGAGACAAGTTTTGAACAGAGCTGCAGAGAAAACAGAACTGAAAGTCAGGGATGATCATATTCACATGCTAATCTCTTTGGTTAGGTCTTTAATATAAAGTGAAACCCAGGAGAAGACAATTCTTAAAACTTAGTGGAAAAACAGATGGTTTCTTCTGGCTACAATTTTCAAAGTAAAAATAGTAGCCAATGAAAACCCCTTTGGGTATGAAAGTTAAAAGTGCAATCTTCCCTGAGGCTTGACTGTTATCTTTAGCTGAGACCAGGAATCCAAGGTCTGTTCTAAAGAATGAAGTCACCCTTTAGTGAGCTCTTACATCACCTGTTACGGGCTTCGTAGGAAAAAGTAATTTTCTTTTCTTTATTAAACTACAATATTCTTTTCCATATCATGTGTTTTAAAGACTTTTTGTTTTGTTTACTTGTTTGCTTGCTTTAGCAGTCATCTGGGGTTTTTTCTTCCCATTTTCCTCAGTCTACCTGTAGCTGAGCTTTCTTCTCTGTTTTGAGCTTGGGCCCCTGCCTTTTCCCTGGTGTGACAAGACAGCTTTGGGGATATGTTGCTAATATTTCTTTACCTTCAGCTGGAGGGACTGCTTCCTTTCTTCTCCTTTTGGAGGTTGTATTTTATTATCTCCCCTTTTAATACATGTGATTTCAACCTAAAACATCTGTCAAGCTAATAACTGGTGACTAGAGGCTAAAGATTCTGGAAAATTGTCCTTGGTATAAGGACTTTCCAAAAGACCTACAATTTAAAGGTGGACTTTGAAAGGAAATTGTATCACCTATTGCAGCCAGCAGGAATTGCTAGAGATAGGTTAAATCTAAGGATTTTCCCAGCTGACACTGCCCAAAAGTAAGTTAAACTCAGTGTTTTGAGGAAAAAATATTAATTATACTTCTTTTAATTTTACATTAACCCAGGGACAGTCATCAGCATGACCCTGTTAAATTGGGGACTTACTGAAAATGTTAAAGAAAGAAAAATGGAAGAAAATGCCATAATTCCAGTTATCAGATTCAGCTTTAACTGCGTTTGGAATTCTGTATTGCTGAGAAATGAAGAATTCTGTATTACCTCCAACCCAGAGTGCTGATTCTTCAGAATGTGTTTTCAAAGGGAGTGAGGCTTGTTCAGAACAAATACTTCTAAAATGTGCAGCTCTAGTTCTGCTTTCCTACTGGCCTGAGGCTGCAAAGTGGTGATGGGAGATGATTTATGGGAACTTAGTATGGTTGTCTTTAGGGAAGTTCCTGAAAGTTGTAGCATGGTCGTCTTGTATGGGTGGTGCTAGTGGACAATGAAAAGCCCCTACAGTCTTTCTTACGGGTGCTTCTCAGGATTAGAATGACCAGTCATTTATTTTCTGAGAGCTGTGCTTGGAAGGTAACCAAGGTTTTTTTCTTGACTTTTTCCCCCCTAACTTCCCTTAATTGGGGCCCAATTACCCCAGAGTTTCATCTAATAGGATCTCTCTTTCTGTCTCTGTCTCTGTCCCCCCCCCCCCCCCGCCCCCCGCAGTCTTCCATCTGCCCTGTGGCATTCACCCTGGAGCCCACATGGTCAGTGCTGTAGAAACACTGAATTTTAGCCTCTGCATCAGGGGTGTGAAAACTTTTTTCAACGTTTTTCACCAAGGGCCATATGCAGTAAAATACACAAACAGCTGGGCCACTCACTCGAGGTGAAGTACGTATTGCCTCACCTGGTTTATTTAAGTAAGCTAAATATATTTTTGGAATTTGCTGCGGGCCAATTAACAATGGATTGTGGACCATGCGGGCCGCAGTTTTGACACCCCTGCTCTACATTGACTTTTCTCCCTTCACCTCCCATCCACTACTCACAAACTAAGGGCAGGGAGATACTTGATGACCTGATACATATCATTAGACTCTTCCTTTTTGAAATATCTTATTTCAAAAAAACAATCATTTCAAATAAGCTTTTGAAATAGCTTATTTGAACTCATATTAACTCCAGAATTCACATGTTAATTGATAAAAATCAAGAAAATATGGAAAACTTGAAGAAAATTAACATGACCTGTATAATACTACTTCACAGAGAGTACTGAGATTTTGTTTTCCTGGCTATGTGCTTCTAGACTTTTATTATGTCTACATACAGATATAAACATCGACATTTTGGAGAAATGGGCTCTCAATATATTTATATTATAATTTTTAAAAAATTTAACAATATGTCCTAGACATCTTTAAGTCAATACAAAGTTACAATGAACATTTTTGTAATCATGTTTTTGACTGGTTATTTAAACATTTGTAGTATAAATCCATAGGAGTTTGATTCCTAGATCACAGCCACTCTTCTAGAAAGTTCCCTTCAAAAAGGGATATTTCCTTCAATATAGTTTTTTCATTATTGATAAAATTTAAGATGGATTTTCACCAGTCTGATGGTTAGTTTCTTCTTGTTAATGTTTAGCAGCCTGTGAACTCTGAGGGAAGTATGAAGTCCCATTTCTGAAGCAGGGACTTCACGTCCTCCACATGTTGGATGAGCAGAATAGTCAACACTGGAGACATTAAAGTCATCATGTGATTTATCATGACAGTGATTCAAAGAGTGCCTGAGGTTTCTACATATTTGGGTCAGGATTGAAAGATTATCATGGGTTTGATTGTTCCAAGTTTGTGGGCTGGGATTCCCTAAGAAATAGATTTCATTTGTTTTCCACCAAATACAAGAATTTTTATCTAGGCCCCAAGTAATAACAGGGAGCTGAAGTACATCTCGTTTCCAGGATCGAGTTGCATTATTCCCTGAATTTTTCCACATTAGAGAGACATTGTTAGAAGTAATATTGAAGTTACTTACAGCCCATTGATGTGTGAGCTTATAACCATCTGAACTACATAGAAAAGAATGTAGTTACATATTTTTAAAGGGGCAAAACCTAAGATTCTGCCTGAACTGTTTAAATTTTCAAAATAGACAAATTATCAGTAAGAGTCCAGATTTTATTCCCTGTGGGTTGGGGGGACCTAATGAATGGATCTGGTGACAGGAAGATTATGTGTTCCATCACTATTTTTTGAGGTTTGAAAATAAAGAAGAACTTTAAATTCAGCATTATGTTCCTGTTAAGTTTTCTAAGCTTTCAGGGCTTAGGGCCAAGCGACTAATCCTGGCTCATCATGAGCATGGTTAGCTCTGAGGCATATCCAATAGTTAGTTAAATTAGCACTGTTGGATAATTGTTGGGCAGCGGGAGTGAAAAGGTGTTCAAGGGCAAATAAAGTAGACATTGCAGTAAGCAGACCTAAAAATCTGAGTATTTCATCTCAAAGTTAGACTAAAGAGCTAGGGAAAAGGAAGAATGTTTTCTCAAGAGTTTTGTTCAGGCAAAAATTAGGTTATGATAGCAATACAGTCAGTAAGAGGAGATCAAAGGGAAGACCAAGTATAAGGGTTGCTGGGTAGAGTCATATATGACCGGAGTCTTGGGAGAGCCATCTGCATAAGGTGTTGTCTGCTTTGATCCAAGAATGAAAATTCTAGTGGTGATCTTGGGTTGTTCAGAGATTTTTCAGCCTAAGATTGCCAATACGCTGAAATGACCACTCAGGTGTGGGTGTCCTTTTCAAACGAGAAACAGGAATCCATAAGTCAATATACCTTTATGTTTAGCACCACAGCATTAGTTAGTAATACCTGATATGGGCCTTTCCACTGGGGCTGGAGGGCATCTTTATGGAGGTGACATTTCCAATAGACATAATCTCTAGGTTGATATCATGATGTTGTAAATCTTTGTCTCCTGGGCATGCACTTGGGGAAGATTGCTCCATGAACTGTTAGTTAGTCTTACAGGCCCTTATAAGTTTTTACAATAGAGCAGGAGGTCTCCATTCAGCAGTACAAGTTCATACATTTTTTAATTTCATCTCGTAGGTCTACCAGTAATAGGAGATAATCTATGTTTGCCAAAGGGAGTAGATCTTAGATTGAGCAATACCAAGAGAAGAGGCTTACACCAAGGCAGATTAAAAGAATCTACCAGGTTTTCTATTTTGAGTTTTGGTTATCCTGTCAGTCTGTCCTACGAGGTCACAGGACTGGGGATGGTAAGCACAATGAAAATGTAGCAAAACTGACCAGATCTTGTAAACAGATTGTGTAATTTCCCTGTGATATGAGTTCCTTGGTTGCTGTGGAGCTCTGAGAGGATTCCCCAAGTAGGGGAAAATCTTTTCTGGGAGTATTTTACTTACTGCTGAGGCTGTGGATCTGTGGCCTGGGAATGCATCGACCCAATGAGAAAACATACAAATCAATATAATACATATTTGTATTCTTAAAAGTGGGCAACCGAGTAAAGTCCATTTGCCAATCCTCAAAGGGTCCTAAAGGCAAAGGAAAATGTCCATAGATGTATCAGTGAGTTTTCCAGGGTTGTGCTTTAGGCAGATTTGGTATTTTTTTATATACCTAGGTAGCTATCTTTGGAGATGGATTCTAGTAGTTTTGTTTTCTCCATAAAACCATTTTTTGTCAGTGTTCCAGTGGTTTAAGTAATGTACATATTGTAATATATGATATATGCAAACAGGGAGGAGTGGCCAGTTGTTTGGACCTACTCATAAGTTTCTTTTAGGGTCAAACTTACAGCCTTGTTCTAACCATTTCTTTCTTTTTTTGTTGAATAGCTAAATGCTGTGCTCCCATAATGTTATTAAATCCCATGCTTTGGCGGGTAGCATAGGTGCTTTCATTAGGGGCTGAGATGGTTTTAATGCTGCTAACTTAACAGCAGTGTCAGGCAAATGAATACCTTTATTTTCTCCATATTTGTCATTGAATGTTTATGATTGCTATGATTGCTAAAGATTTAGGTAATTGGATAGCCTCTAAGAGTTCTAAAATATAAGAACTTCTTAATCTTTTGTCCAGAAGTCAGAATCCTCTCAGTTGTAGCATACCAAAGTCATGGGCTATACCAAAGGCATGCCTGCTATCTGTATAAATGTTCACCATTTTCTCTTTCTCTAGGGAAAAGGAAGAATGTTTTCTCAAGAGTTTTGTTCAGGCAAAAATTAGGTTATGATAGCAATACAGTCAGTAAGTAAGAGGAGATCAAAGGGAAGACCAAGTATAAGGGTTGCTGGGTAGAGTCATATATGACCGGAGTCTTGGGAGAGCCATCTGCATAAGGTGTTGTCTGCTTTGATCCAAGAATGAAAATTCTAGTGGTGATCTTGGGTTGTTTAGAGATTTTTTTTCAGCCTAAGATCGCCAATACGCTGAAATGACCACTCAGGTGTCATTTGCAAGTCAGGCCAATATGCAAGTTCAAATAAATTTATAGGGCCCTGCTTGTTGAGCAGAAGTTGCCTAAGGCGTTGGACTGGCCTCAGTGGTTTCTTTTGGAGAGACAATTGCGTAGAGTGCTTGCTAGTGGCCTGTTTAATCTTTTAGGTAAGAACCATCAGTAAACCAAACTGCATTCAGCATTTTCAAGAGGTGTTACCTGAAAATCAATTCGAGGAGTTAGTAGTTGGTCTGTTAATGTCAGGCAGTCATGAGGGTTTTTGTCCGAGGGCAGAGGGAGGTGAATAGCAGGGTTCAGAGTAGTACAGTGAGCACTAGTCACATTAGTTGAAGATAACGAGAATTTCGTAGGAGGCTAGTCTACTAGCAGAGAGGAGCTGAGTATGAGAATTGAGTAAGGCTTCCACTGAATGAGGCACATAATGAGTCAGTAGAGAGCCCATTACTATTTTTCCTATATGTTGTATTAAATTGGCAGTGTCACAATAAATCTTAGACAGGGAGGGAAACCTTATGGCCACCAGATCTAATTGTCAACTATAGTATCCAGTGGTCCTATGATCGCTGCCATGTTATGGGTCAAGACATCTATGGCATTTCTCTCTTTTATGAACATAAAAGAAAAAGGGCAACTTATAATTAGGATGTTCTAAAGCAGGCTGATCATAAGGACTACCTTTTATTTCACTGAAGTCTTTCTGGGGTTCCTCTGTTCATGTGAGGGGCTCTGTCTGGTCAGCTTTGAGAAGAGAGTAGAAAGTTAGAGCCATGATAGAAAAATTAGGAATCCAGTTCTACAATATCTGGCCAAACCTAGGAATCCCCTGAGTTGCCTTTTAGTTTTGGGAATAGGAAACATTAAAATGTCCTAGATCCTCTTGAAATCCAAGGAGAGATCTTTGTCAGGTACAGTCATGTATTGCTTAATGACAGGGATACATTCTGAGAAATGCATCGTTAGGTGATTTTGTCACTGTGCGAGCATCATAGGGTACACTTACATAAACCTAGATGTTATAGCTGACTACGTACCTTGGCTACATGGTATAACTATTATTGCTCCTAGGTTACCAGCCTGTACAGCATGTTAGTGTATGAACAAACACGAGATTAAATCAAGCACAAGAGCAAATAATACAATCAAGAGACACTAAATCCAAGATGTAGAGCGTGCTACGGGCACACACAGCATACTGTTTTACAGCAAACTTTTTGATTGTGCAGGTAGACTAGTTTGGGGATTTCAAAAGAAACCCAAAGTGGCCATTTTAACTGTAAATCATCCTGAGTAATTATGGTTCCAATGAGACAGAAAGCTGCAGGATGAGGGCCCATAATTTTTGTACATAAATACTGCAGGAGTTCCAACGGTGGCTGTTCAGCAGCCATTCCCTTAGAAAGTGAACTTCTCATTTCCAAAAGAGTAATTACTCACCAAATGGGCGTTCGAAGTCTCATAGACAGAAAGCCGGCAAAAGAGGACTCTCAAATAGGGCCTGAACCTCAACCAAGGCAGGAGGTTTGGGTCTTGGAGGACTTACCATAATGTTCTGCAACCACCGGGGAGACAAAAGAGTGCAATGGACCCTTGTACCTAGTCTTATTCGAATCCGTGGAGGCAATGAAAGAGGACACAGTCACGCAGGATCCCACTTCTGATACTGTAATGTCAATCAATTTGACTAAGAACTGCAAGGCAAACAAAAGCTTTATTTGGGAGTCTTTCTTAGGAATCGCAATCTTGAACGCATAGATTTGGATAGAAATCCAACTCTGTTCCAATGGATAAACAAAGGGACAGAGTTTATAAAGATAGAAAAATGAGGGAGGTCTATTAGCTCAGCTTCCTAGAGACCTCCCAGCTCCATTTTAAATTGCTCTCTTGACAGTATCAATTTCATTTTGTTGTTTTTCTTTTTCCAGTTACTTCCTCCACCTCCCCGCCAAAGATAAATTTTATCTAGCATTTTATTTCCCTCTTTCTATTCCTTCCTTTCTTCCTTCCTTCTTTCCTTCTTTCCTTCCCAGCAGGAAAATTCTGAAAAACCTAGCCTATTAATTCTGGAAATAGGTCTAAAATTTTATTTATAAATAGAAAATAATTAACAACTGAATATAAGCCTTAAATGGTCTTAAAATGGTCTTTCCCTTTTGAGCTTCTTTTGAATTTGTTAGTCAAGGTAGATAACATAGATCATAAGTCAACATAAAAATATGTAGTTTAGACATTTCAGGTGAAAAGATCCCTAAGAATGACCCCCAATTTTGAATATTTTCCTAAAAATTGAGTAGCTGGAATGATTGACTGAACTTAATACAATTTATTTATTAAACTTACTATACAGACACTTCCTGTTGTAAGAAAAACAAATCTAATTCAAACTGTCTTAAGCCTCAGAGGGTATTTGTTAGCTCAAATCGAAAGTCTTGGGATAAATGGCTTTAGGCACAGCTGGATCCAGGAGCTCAAACATTGTCATTTGGCTTGGTGTCTATCTCTTAGTGTCTGTTCTTCTGTGTTAACGCCACTCTCTGGCGAGCTGTCCTATGATGGTACGATGGCTTCCGGAAACTCCAGACTCATAGCCTATTCTTTTAAGTCTACAATCTCCAAACTTTATTGGTTATGTATCGAACAGTAAAAGTTAAGCACATGTCCCCAATGTGTGCATATTTATTTATAAATTATATGCTATTACATACCAGTGTTATTCTATATATTATATTAATTATTAGAGTACAGTTTTTGTTTGTGTGATAAAGAATAAAATAGAAGCATTAATAGTTTCTATATTCCTAATGGATTGTTTTGCTCACTCCACTTTGAGGACTACTTAGTAGAAAGACCATTTCTCTCCTCTCCGTTATAATTGTCGTCCTGTGTCCACATCTCATTGATTCTTTTTGACCTAGCTTGAGTCATATGCCCATTCCTGAGTCCAGAGCCCTTGAAACTTACTAATATAAGGTGACACAGATAGCTGACTAGGCATAAACAGAGAGATGCTATTTTAACTTTTTAAAGATATTTTATATTTTGGGATCTTATAATCACTGACATGTTATCCAAACAATTGGGACATGATCCTTCTTTCAGTACAGAGTTACAGAACAAAGATTCTCTATTTTCGTAACAATTTAATTTCATTAGTCTATACTAAATTTCTGTGCTTTCACACTTGGAGTATATAAACTTATCCCACCTAGTTTTTATTAGTACTCCATGGACAGATGAGTGCTGTATATTAAAATGTAGGACTTTACAAGTCTTGCAAATAAAATCTTATTCTTACAATTTTTCAGAATGGTCATTTTGTAGAAGATGGGTAGCTATGTGGAAAGGCAAGGGATAGAGGTCCTGAATAATTTTCAGAGTTCTAAAGAGAAAAGGAGTTCACTGGCTGGAGAGAGAATTTTGCTTGTAAGCATGGGTAAAGCATATGAATGGAAGGTATTCTTTAGGAGCTTTCTGATGAATAGGCTGTTCTGTGCATTTAAAAATCGATCTTCTGCAGCAGAAATGCAATGGCTCATCTTGATTCTGAGGTGAAAGAAGAATGCCTGAGGGAAGACCTGAAGTTTTACTTCATGAACCCTTGTGAAAAATATCGAGCCAGACACCAGATTCCATGGAAACTGGGTTTGCAGATTTTGAAAATAGTCATGGTCACCACACAGGTAATTTGTATTATGAGTTTGTTTGTTTGTTTTCCTTAGCCCAAGATGAAAGTGTTTTTACATGTTCTGCCACTTGACTTTTGTTCTGAGAAGTCCACATTCAAGTTCATAAAGCTGTACAATTATGTTGACTCTGGAGGGCAGATGGTAGGTTAAAGTTCATTTTAGGTGACAACTTTGTTTTAGTAAGGGATTGTGAGGTCCTGTCTCCACAGGTTCTTTAATTATAGGTAAAACGTAGATCTATTTGGGTGTGGGGGGTTCTATATCCGAATGAGGCACATCAGCTGGTAAAAGCTGCTTAGTCCAAAGTGATTTGTGTTCTTGAATTCTCTCATCTTTATCCAAATACATCTTACTTAATACTTTTTTGAAATTTGCATTTTTGACTGTTTTAACTTTAAAGACTAACAAAATGCTAAGTTTCCCTTTCCTCAGTAGCTAAGTGCTCTAAGTAAATACTACACCCCTGGAACTATAAGGCGCATACAAAGGCTACATTGAGATGTTTGTTTAAGTCCATATTGTTAAGCATTTTATCGCCAGTATTACAACGGCCATCAGTGTTGCATTTAGTTTTTGGGGCTGTGGTAAGGAGTCGTTTTTAGGGAGGTGTCTCTCTAGGTAAGTACATTTGAAACATGGGTTCTTTTGGAAACAGTACTGATTTGAGGTATTTGGCTCCACTGGCAAATAATCATTTCTGTTATCAATGCAAAAATGTCTTTATAGATGCTATTTCTTGAACACAAAAATAAATCCCTTTCTAAAAATACATCCATATAGTTTTAGAAGGGAGAGAAGCTTTCTGCCATAACTGAAGTCACATCTTTCTTCTGCATTCATGAAGAGGCCTTTTCATTGTATCACATGCTGTACTGTACCAGCTTATCAAGTGTTCGAGTACTAAAGTTACTTAAAAAAAAAACACAAACAAACAACAACAACAAGGTTGAGATAGAGGGCCACTGTTAAATGTATATTCTTGGCTTTCTTCTTTTTAAATTTTTTTCATTTTAATTCTTGGTTTTGAAGTTTTAATTTTGGCAACCTATAAAGTAGGCATATGATTAGTAATTGCTTGGAGGGAGGACAGATGTTTCCTTTTGTCATTTGGTTAACTTTGTCCCCTACTTCTCTTTCCAAACTAGCTTACATTTCAATTTGTAAATCTATTACTATTACTCAAATTCTAACTTACCAAAGCATGAAACATCATCACCATCTTTGACTTACCTTCTTTGTCTTTTTTTTCTCCCTCCCTCCCCCAACTCCAGTTCAAGCCGTTGTTTCCCATGCTGGTATTATGAGGCTTGCGCTCCCCTCGGCTGAGGCAGTCGGTCTCCGGTCATCAGTTGGCCGCTCACAATCGGTTGGCTCTCGCCCACCCTGGCAGCACACGGTAGCCCAGCTTGAGGGAGAGCCATTGTTCACAGTCTTAGCTGTAGAGAGCGCAGCTCACTGGCCCATGTGGGAATGGAACCTGCGACCTCCGTGTTAGGAGCACAGCACTCCAACCGCCTGAGCCACCAGGCCGGCCCCCACCTTCTTTGTCTTGATATCTACTAAATAATATGGATTCTTCCTTCAAAACCGCATCTGTTTATGTTTTTGCCATACTCACAATCCAAAATATGTATGAAGCACCTCATATGCTATGCTTCCTGTTGATCATGCAGCTGTGGATATGTTGCTGCTGTGGAGAGCTAACATGTTGCACAGTGTTTACAATGTGCCAGGCACTGTACGTGCTCTGTGTACGTTAACTCATTTAATCCTCACGGCAAATCTGAAGTAGGTTCAGTTATTACCCCCTTTCATGGATGAGGAAACTGGGCCCAACAAAGTTAAATAATTTGCTTCTGGCCATTCAGTTCATAAGTGGCAGAGCTAGAATTTGAGCCCCAGCGGTGTGGCCCTGAAGTCTGCACTCTTCTTCTCAGGTTGTCTCTAGATACACGTCCTCAGAGTTTGAGGTCTAGGAATACAGATAAGTTAACTGGGCTTCATCTCATGCCTCCCTTGCTTATCTTCGTACATGCCAGTCCATTCAATATTAATATCAGATTAATTTTTCTTAGAGTGGCTTCATTGTGTCACTCTCCTGCTCAGAAACTTCTGTAGAGCCTTATTTCCCACAGAAGGAACTCTCAACTTTATAGCCTGACATTCACAGATTTCCATAGTCTCCTTCAATTTGCCTTCCCAATGGGTTTTCACCTATTTCCTCTCTCAAACCCAGCCAGATGGACTCACCCAATGGTTCCTGCTCTGTTTGTTCCTCCAAGCCCAGAGTGATTCTTTTTCCTCCCCCCTCTTGCAGGTGCTATTTGAAATCTGTCTCTCCCACCAGCTTTGCCTGACCACTCAGCATGTTGCTTTTCCTTAGCATACTAGTACTCCTGTGTCCACATCACTAATTTCACTTTTAATAGAATATTTCTGGGAATTGATAATTTACTTTTTGTATGGGTACCCTGTCTCCCCTAACAAAATTGGAGGGGTTAAACTTTTGTTCCCTTGTAGGATCATTCTAACAAGATTTGCTACTTGGGTGATATCTAATTGGAACAGATTTCTTGAATACCTTTCCTTCTTTTAAATCCCACTTTTCCCTCCTCCTTTTTTTTGTGTATCTCTTTTAGCACTCCATCCTCAAGTCTAATGGGATGGGTGGCATTTTATCAGGGTTGATGAGAAGGAAATGGTTTTTTAGACATTCCTACTCTGCATTCTGTAGGAATGTATAATCTTGAGAGAGGTGTCTATATTCTTTTGCTAGTTTTACTCTTTCCCTCCCATATTCTTTGTACATTATTAAAGTGGTATCTTGTTTTTACCTGGTACAGAATATTTTCTCCTACATTGATTGATTTCATAATCAGGTCTTAAATTCACAATCTTTGCCAGGCTGCACTTAATTCTGTAATTATTTTTCTGTCTTATAGTCTCAGCAAATCTTAAGATCTAGTTAGTGGGACTAAGATACATTTTTTTCTTTCAATTCTTTTTTACAAATAAAATGATTTGACCAATCCCATCATCTCCTTACTCTTGCTCTGGAGGAAGTATTTGGATCTGCCATAGCAGGAAGGAGACTTCCAAGTCTCTTCTTCAGGGTTTCTCACCTCTACTGGGAGATAATTTGAAAACCTCAACCCTTACCTGATGCTAGGTTATACGTGTGGAATTTGGCTTGTTCTATGAACAAAGTAATGTCTTGTTCCTGGTGCCAGGTAGGGGTGGTTCCAAGCAGAGCTTATACCTCCAGTTACCTCATTTCCCAAGTGGAGTTGATGAGCTTTGAATTTAAATAAGACAGTGGCTTAAAATGTCAGCAAATCGTATGCCACTTTCTTGATCAAGTTATCCATTCGCCATTCAGAAATTTTTTGTTCTGTAGCTTAACTTGAGCATGGGGGGAATGGGTTTCCTATCTCTGCTTCTAGAGTTAAGTTGGCAGCACTTCGGTTTTGAGGTAGTGAGGCCAAGTGGTGAAAAGAACGCACAGGTGAGTCACACAGACCCGTTTGGATACTTACACTAATACTTTCTAGCCGTTCCAACCTGGTTGAGTTACTTGAGTTTAGTTTGCACATGTACGACTATAAAATGGGATTACATTCATCAACAGGTTCAGTATTTGACTCTGACATTGTGATGGGTACTATTGCAGTTCCTGAATGTGTACTAGTGGGGCAAAAAGAAAAAAAAAATCCTGTTTTTATGGAGCCCAGTGTCATATCTCCCTCATAGGATGTTGGGGAATTAAATGAAAAACAAAAATTACAAATTTTAAGCACAGTGCCTGGCACACAACAGATAAGAGTTGTTCTTCAACATCAGGCAGTATTGACCTTGCCCACCTTGTATCCCAGTGTGGCAAAGAATAGGCACTCAGAGAACTCTGCTTGAAGAACTTAATTCCTGTGTGTGTACCAGTTTTCATTTGCGTGTCAGTATTTTAAACAAAACCTTGAAACAATCTTGTGTGTTTTGGTTCCCTCGTTTCCTTTTTTAGCTTTTCAAAAGCAACAGGATCTTTTCTGGCATCCCCTGCAGCACCGCTGCCAGACATCACATACTTGGAAGAACCTTTAGCTTTCTGTTGCTTAATTTGCAGCACAGGTTGGATGATGTGGGACTTCTTATCTGATACATTTTTTTTAAAAAGCTGGGTTTTAGCAATTGCTCAATCCTTTGAGTTGGTATTTGAGGAATGTGACCTGGCGAAGCTCAGATGCTAATGACTACATACATTCTCAAACAATAGTTGCAATTCTGGAAAAATAGCACCTAAATTCTTTTCTACAGGAAGAACCCAGAAGACAGTTTTTTCTCCAGAGGGAAATTGTGTAGCATAGTAAAAGTGACTTTGGAATAAGATTTGGCTTTCATTCTAGTTTGGTGACTTAGGGCAATTTAATGAGGCTAAGTCTCAGTTTCTACATAGGTAAAATGGGGCTAAACAGTAGTAATATTTTCATTGGGTTGTTATGTTAATAAATGAGAGAATGAATGTAAAGTAGTTAGCATAGCACCTGGAGTATAATGGTAGCTATTGTTTTTCATTATTCAACCTTTAAAAAAGTCAGAAAAAATTTAAAGGCTGAAAAATGTTTTTTAAATATGTAAGTTTGCATAAGCCCATTAACGTTTGTTTCATCTGAAAGGTTCAGTAGTTGATGTCTTATTTTGTGCCTTGCAGTGTGTATCATATTGAACCATGGAATGACAGCAAATAACAGAAATGTCAAGTTCATCTAGTCAAAATCGCTAATTTCACACATGATGAAACAGAGTCCCAAATTGTTCTGGTGGCTTAGCAAAGGGAGGATTTGGGGCAAATTTTCTAGTCTCTTATTGTCTTGTTAAAGCATATGAGAAGATAAAGTGGGGAGATGAGGAAAGGTGTGTGGGATAGGGTTTATAGAGGTTTGACTTCTCTTCCACCGCTGTGTGTGTGTGTGTGTGAGAGAGAGAGAGAGAAAGAGAGAGAGAGAGAGAGAGAGAGAGAGAGAGAGAGAGAGAGAGAGAGAGAATGAAAGAGGAGAGACTGTTTGCATGTGTGTGAAAGTGTATGTGAGAAAGTGTATGAGTGTGTGAGTGAGCATGTAAGTATGCTTGTGAGCGTGAGTGAAAGTGTGTGTGGGAGAGTGTGTGAGAAAAGAGAGGTAGTTTGTATGTGTAGCTATATGTGTAATTCCCTGCGTTTTTTAAAGTAAACCGTCAGTGCCTATTCATTTCCCACACTTATTGGATACCAAGAAGAAAACTTTGGGGCAGAAGGAGTACTTTCAGTTCTGATGAAGACAGGCCTTGGTGCTAGGATACAGTCTAAGAGAGAACAAGCAGTTTTATCACGAGAAGCTGACAATGAATGGGTTTGACATCACAGAGGTAAAGCGAGCCCCACTATGCGTTCTGGTGCTTTGGTGCTGGAGATCTCAGGGAAACTCTTAGGTGTAAATGTAGAAGAGTTCTTGCAGAACTGGAGGAATTGAACTCCTTTGACAACTGTCTCCTCTTAGCTGGAATAAGTATATATAGGCTACTCTTAAAGAATGTTCTTAAAGGCCACATGCAAAACATAGTTGTGATTTTAAAAAATACTTATAACTTCTGAAGGTTAATGATACATGAATTATTGCTTTACACCAATCTTTGAAACAATTCATTTGAAGTCCAAATATTTTAAAAAAATGGATACAGACTTAACTAATTTAGATTCCTGCCTCTTCTCCTTCATTAAAGGCCAGCAGGGCAGTTAGTCATCCAGAGTGGTAATTTCTTCTCATTTTATGCTATTTCCAAATGCTGATATAGCTTGATGAGTTTATTCTTTTTGGGGACTTGTATTTTGACAATAATGTGATTAGTAAAAACCAAAGCAGTGAGATGTCTCTTGCTGATGTTTCTAAGTGCGGGCTGATGATAATAAGAAAGTATTTGCCTTGCCTGACAAAGGGTAAAATTCTTATATGTCTATTTGATTTTCTTTTCTAGCTTGTTCGTTTTGGTTTAAGTAACCAGCTGGTGGTTGCTTTCAAAGAAGAAAACACTGTTGCTTTTAAGTACTTGTTTTTGAAAGGCTATTCTGGCGTAGATGAAGATAACTACAGTTGCAGTGTGTATACTCAAGAGGACGCCTATGAGAGCATCTTCTATGTAATTAATCAGGCAAGTTTTTGTTATGAATGACCTATGCTTTAAGAATATATTGATACTTGATCTTATTGTCTTAGCAAAAAAAGTTATACATACCTTAAAATAGTCTAATTAAAATTTGCATAGTCTGCCAAAAATGTTTATTGCTGTTTCTGTGGCTACATATCCACACCAACAGGTTTTGAATATTTAAATTTTTTTGTTTTTTAGATTTACATTTTCTATTGATCCCTTCACACCCACTACTTTTGGGAGATTACTTCACCCCAGATCAAATAGCCAAGAGTAGATTTATAATCTTGGAAGATTTGATGGATGTGATACCAAATCTAAGATTCTAGAGACTCAATTTTGATGTCTTAGCATTAATAAGTCTAGCTGAATCTTAAGAATATGGAGTAGAATATGATATCGTTTTATGTAGGCAGGTATTAAGAAACCAGATTGGTAGGACCAAAGAAAGCCTTTAGTGGAGAGAAATTATTATTCTTTTTTTTTCATTCATTCATTCATTCAGTAAATATTTGGGTATCTAGCATATGCCAGGTACTGTTCTAGACATTGTGGATACAACGTGAATAAAACAGACAAAAACCCTGTCCTTATAGAATTTAATTCTATAGGGGAGGGCCAGACAAATGAAAAGAAATGAATTGTATAGTACTGAATGCTAGCTCCCTGAAAACACCACCAAAAAACATGTTGATAATCAACGCTGAGTTTATTCCTTATAGCAGTGAAGGGAGCTGCTGCCTTGACCATTCTCAGTTGTGCCTTGGATGAAGAGGACAAAGTTCAGAAATAGATTTTGAGGTCTGATTTAGAGGGTGGGGGACATTTCAATGTGTGTGTGTGGGGGTGCTAGGTTAGAACTGGGTAAAGATCATGATAGAATGAATACTTAAGGATTGATGGACACAGCCAGGTGAGTGTTGGGGGCTGGTTTCAAAGAGTCTGGAGGTTATTAGACTAAATCTTCAAATTGATTGTTTAAATGATTTTTTTGGATGCTCCTGAAGTAAACAATACAATTATTTGCAACTTTTATGTTCCTGGGCAAAAGTTTCCTGGAATAATAAAGTCATATTAATGAAGACGGGAGTTGTTAGTGCAGATGGGTAATTGGTAAAATCATGTTCTTGTAAGCTGTGGGGTGTGGAAGGCTTGGATCTTCAGTGGTATGTCACAAAGTGATAACTGCTGTGGAATAAAGCAGGGGAGGTGGGGATGGGGAGTGCCTGGTGGTGCCTGTGAGCTGGTGATGTGTTTGCAGTTTTCATTGCATGGTAAGGTGATATTTGAGTCACTGAGGTGGTGATATTTGAGTCAAGACCTGAAGCAGTGAACCTAGCAGATGGAAAACCTGGGGTTCTAAGCAAAGGGGACGGCAAAGGCCCCAGGCAGGAGTGTGCCTGAGGAGCTGCAGGAGCTGCCTGGAGGCCAGTGTGGCTTTGGGAGGTGGGGGTGGAACCAAAGGTCAGTCCTCTGCTGTGAGGTCAGAGAAGTACCTAGTCAGGACCTGAGCTTTGGCTCCGAGTGAAGTGGGAGCGTCTGTCAACATGTTCACTTTAGTTTTGAATTCTGTGAGGCGGTGTGTTTATGCCCAACCTGAGAAAATTACCTTGTGGTATTTTACATTGAGAGATATGATATAAACAAGTAAAAAATAGCTAAAATATATTTTGTATGCTACAACTACTGATGAAACTCTTGGAAGCTCCTAAGTGTTTTTATTTAACTATTTTTAATAGTATCATCGTCTAAAGAACATATCCCTGGGGACCGTAGGTTATGGAGAAAATGAAGATAATAAAATTGGCTTAAAAATCTGTAAGCAGTATTACAAGAAAGGGACCATGTTTCCTGCTAATGAGACACTGAATATTGACAGCGACATTGAAACAGGTAATGCAGTGATCATTTCATTGTATTCCTTTATTTTCTGTGGTAAGAACAAAAGTGCCCACGTGTGATGGCAACCCAGATGGAACAACTTTGCTTTTGTGACTGCTAACCTATTCGAGGCTGTCACTTTAACATTTGCCTGCAAAGGGCTTTGGCTCAGGAAACTGCGGGTCTATGGGTCTACGGTGATAGGACCAGGCATTGGTGGATCTCTCTGGTGAAACTCAATATTGTTGGTTTTGGGGTAAATGCCCAGGTGTTTCCTGTTTGTTTAGGTTTTTCTCTCCTCCATGAGGCGGCAATTAGGCTTTTTGAAAAAAGTGAGTCTGTATTTATTAAATGAAGTAACGTGTGTGAAAATGCTTTGTACTCGTGCTTTTATTATTTGCAAAATAAATTAATGCTCTTCAAAAGAAAATTGAGATTAACAACTCATTTTCTCTTTTAGGATATCACTTAACATCTAATCAAGCAGAATTGTTTTGTCCCATTCTGATAAGAATTTAAAAGCATGCCTTGCAGAAATGCAAAGTGTTTGACTTAAGGCTCTGGGGGTTTTGTCATTCATTCAACAGACCTCTGATATACCCCTCCCCTACATTCCCAAGGCACTTCCTGTTTTATGTACATAAAAGCTGGTATGTACCAGCATGGTCCATAAGCTTACAATGGAGCTGAAAAATTCCTGTTGCCTAGTGATGTCATAGTGCACTCATCACACAAATACTTACCATTGTTGCCTACAGTATTTAGTACAGTAACATGCTGTACAGGTTTGTAGCCTAGGAGCTGTAGGGGAGCAGAATTTGTTACCCCAAAATTTGTCTATTTGGCATAAGGATTATTTTGCTGATTGATTGAAAAACAGCAGACATGGTAGAAGCTCTGAAAACCAAGTAGAAGTCACCCTTTGTAAAAGACATTTAGATTTATACGGGACATCTCCATTTGTACAGGTGTCTCCCTAGCTGTACCAGGAAGAGGGGGATGACCCTGTGTCTAGAGACTCATCCATGTACAAGACTGAGATTTAAATCTGCTTAACACCCTTACCTTTGTTTACTGTGCTTTTCCTGGTAACCTCCCGTAACTGACTCTCCCCGTCCACAACATCTTTTGTCTTCAGCTAAAGATGGTGGCTTCAGTTATTTTGGTGAGATATTCAGTTTTCTTGGGTCTCTATTTAGGAAGTATACATGTCATTAAACTTTTGTTGGTTTTTTCCAGTTAATCTGTCTTTTATTACAGGGATGTCTCAGCCAACAATCCAGGAGGGTAGAGGGAAAATTATTTTTGCTACCTTACAGAGCAGTAGGCTCTACCATGTGTGTATATAGGCTACAGCGTAGGTGTGTAGAAAGCTATACCATCCAGGTCTCCATAAGTGCACTCCATGATGTTCGCACAATGAGGAAATCGCCTAACGATGCATTTCTCAGAACGTAACCCTGTTGTAAGCAGTGCATGACTGTACTGGGGTTGGAAAGATTAATCAGCCATGGCTCCTCAAGTAGATAATAGTTCAGGAGTAAGGGTCCTAGCGGTTTAAATTTGCAGTGATTTTACTAAAATGAGATCATTACACTATTCATTTGATCATATTTCCTATACTCTGATTTGAAGGTGTCTTGGTAAGATAATAGAACACCTCCAGAAGACAGAGGTTCTGATTCTGTTTCCATAAGCTGCCTGATTAGACTCTCTTCATGAGTAAATGTGTCCTGTGCTCTTAACTGTGAAAGCAGCAGCTCATAAGACAACACCATCAAGGATACCAGGTTGCTATCTGAGACCATCCAGTTGTCAGTGGCTGGTTCTGTGGCCAGTGGCTTTCCAAGAGGCTTGTCTGATAGCCTGCAGGTTTTTGCTATCCTGAGATCTAAGAGGTCTGACAGTTAAATTCGAGAACTTGTTGCAATGATGTTGCTAACCGGTTTTGATATCAGAAGGATTATTCATTATGAATTTGTACCAACTGGACAAACAGTTAACCAAGTTAACTATTTGGAAGTGCTGAAAAGACTGCGTGAAAAAGTTAGACGACCTGAACTTTTCACCAACAATTCATGGCATTTGCATCACGACAATGCACCAGCTCACAAGGCACTGTCTGTGAGGGAGTTTTGAGCCAGTAAACAAATAACTGTATTGGAACACCCTCCCTACTCACCTGATCTGGCCCCAATGACTTCTTTACCCGAAGATAAAGGAAATATTGAAAGGAAGACATTTTTATGACATTCAGGACATCAAGAGTTATATGACGACAGCTCTGATGGCCATTCCAGAAAAAGAGTTCCAAAATTGCTTTGAAGGGTGGACTACGTGCTGGCCTCAGCTTCCCAAGGGGAAGACTTCGATGGTGATTGTAGTGATATTCACCAATGAGGTGTGCAGCACTTTTTCTAGGATGAGTTCGAAAACTTAATTATCCGACCTCATATGTGGTAATCAGCAGTAAGGGGCGAATCCTTTCACTCTGAATCTTTTTCCTGAGTCTGTCAGCTCTGCTTCTCCCTGTGTGTTCCTGTCTCTGTGACAGGAGTACCTGAAGGGTGGAGCTGAAAACTTGTGCAGTGACCCTCTGCTTCAAGTAAGCCACTGGACACTTGTCCTCTTGAAAATGTGACTCAATTGGATGCATCAGACAACTATTTTCCAGTGATTCGTGTTGTTTTCCTCTGTTGATTTTTCTTGGAAAATTGACTAAAGAAATGTGGCCAAAGTCAGTATCAGTGGCGAGGTAGGACAGGTAGTGCCAGAAAGCAGGATTTGTTTTCCCTGACCATTGGACAGTGGTGCCCTTGTTCATTTCCTTTCTATCAGAATATGGAATATTTTTAACCAAATGGAGAGAAGTTGATTATTAATTTGAGTTCAAGAGCAGTTTAATTTTATTCCCTGATTTATGAAATATAATTTGTCAAAGAAAATGTGTGGATGTGTCTATTCAAAAGGTGTTAAGAATAGTCTTACATTCTTGATACTGGATTTTAGGCTTTCTTAGACACATTGGAGGAAGCCTGCGGATGCTATAAATAGGAATTGAGTTTGACTTCACTGACGTGGCCTTATAGTTTAAGTAAGGAATTAGCAGAAGCTGTTCTAGATTACCTATTCACAAATTTGCATTGTGTCTGTTATTAAGAGAATCATCTTTCAGTGGGCTAAATAGATCTGCCTGCTTTCTTGGCGGGTTTATATTATATTTAGTTGCATGACTGATTGTGTGGTTCAGGTTAAGGGTTTCCCTTAATTCATGCCTTGGGCGTATTCCTCCACACCTGCCTCTAGACCTGTGGCTTTTCAGTGCAGCCTTACTTGGGGGACTTATAAGTACTGTCTTTTTTTAAAAATTTAACATTTAGACAACAATCATTCTTACGTAGTTCTCATTTTCTGTAACAGATTTTGAATGCCTTACGTTCTCCTTTCTTAGCATTTCATCATTTTCCCAGGTTTTTTTTTTTTAAGAACATTTGTAATCCACCCTCCGTTTATCGCTAAGAGGATTATTTCATTTGCTGGAGTAGTCTGCAAATGATATTCATTTGAGTGATAAGGCTGCTATTCTAATACCAGTTTGTTCTGTTTGAGATTTGATGTTTTACTTAGGGCTTTTGCTAGTCTTTTTTTTTTCTTTTTTTTTAAATCTTGGTTCTTAGTTTTTGTTGCCACTTGGTGGCCTCATTGGCAATGACTTTAGCATAAGGTCAGCCAGACTTCAGAGAGTTCCGAATGTATTTTTAGATAAAGTATAACTCTGTAACTACAATTACAAAATTTGACCAACCAAACAGGTTTTATAAAGGAAATTTTACATATAGTGTAAAATTAACTAACAAATGCTGTCATATTTATCTGAATCTAAGATGACATCAATTTATTTGAAGACTCATCTATTTAGGAGACATTTGAAAGTGAAAAAAATAAACATCTTAGAATGGATGAAATACAAGAGAAAGAGACCCAGGACAGTATCTGGCATATATATTGTGAACATGTTACTTCTTTCGTAATATAGTCATTTACTCAGATGAGTTTAATTTAAACATTTTTTTTACACTTGACATTAGAATAAGAATGTTAGAGGTAGAAGGACCTTATATGTGATCAATTTGGCCTTCATTTTACAGGTGAGGAAATTGGTGCTAAGTCAAGCTAGTGACTAAGCCAAGGTCATGTAATGATTTTGTGACAGTTGGTCTTTACTAACTACCCCAAGCCCAGCAACCTGGACATCTCCTGGGAACTTGTGAGACATGAAGAATCTCAGGCCCCTCTCTAGAGCTACTGAATCCAAATTTGCATCATAACAAGATCCCTAAATGATTCCTATACATATTAATTACACTTTGGAAGCACTGGTTCACCTCTCTCCAGCTGAAGATCTGTGACTTCGCACAGACCTCTCTTTTATTGACTTCACCACGTTTCCCGGTGTCTGTCACCACCTGCCTTCAGAGCCTCCTGTACTCAGCTTAGATACCTCAGTCCATGAGTATCACTCCCTTACAAAGGCTGTTAAGGTGCTTACATCTCCTTTCCTTCTCACCTGGACCCTCTCATCCTCATTAGACTCTTCCATACCTGTGCCCTGGCAGCTGATGCTTCCTGGAGAAACATGCCGGAGCAAAACATGCTCATCTTGTCACATTTTCAAAGCTTCCTGCACAGTTTCCTTCTACTTCCTTTCACCCTAGTGTTACAGAAGAATTCAGAGATGAGGCCACAGTCAAAAATCTCCACCCAGCACCAGGACCTGCCCCTTCTAACTTCTGAGAAAATATTGCCCTTTCTCTTTGCACCCAAATTTACATTTTTGAGCTGAATCTGTCCTGAGCTCCAGATACCATTATTCGGTTGGCTTCTTGAAAATCCACTGTGGCTCTAATAGGGATTTCAAACATGTGACCAAAACAGAATGTTTCAAACTTCCCCTAGTCCCTCCTTCTGGCCCAACCCGTTACTTGTTCAGTCTTCCCCATCTCAGAAAACAATGCCAATATTTTCCTATCATGCTATAATATCCCAGTTGCTCAAGCCCCAAATATGAATTTGTTGATTTCTTCATTTCCACTGCCACTGCTGCAGTCCAAACCACTAGCATCTCTTGTTTAAACTAGTCTCCCTGTTTCAAGTCTTGACCCTATCCTCTGTTCTGCCCCATAGCAATCAGAAAGATGTTTTATGTAGACCAGGTTACTTCCTGGTTTAAAAAACACAAGTGGCTTCCCATTCCATCTGGAATAAAACACATAAGTCCCTAGAGGAGCTGGCCATCCACCTGCCTCTCCAAACCCCTCATACCTGTCCCCATTTGCCTATTCTACTATTCTTGTTTGTTGAACAAGCCAAGCTCTTTTTTTGCCTGGGAGACTTCCTTCTTGCTTTTGTTCTACCTGGAGCACTCCCCCTGGATCTATGCACCATTGTTTCTCTTTCCTCCCTCAGGTTTTCTTTCAATCGTCCCCAGCACCTCAGAACCTTTCCCAAACCACTTCTTCCAAGGTAGTGCTACCCCACCTGGTTATTCTCCATCATTTCACTTGGTCTTTGCAGTACTTTTCATACTGTGAAATCACCTTGTATATAGTTTTCACTCTTGGTTTATCTCCCCTATTACAGTGTGAGCTGCACACAGAACTTATCTGTCTTGTTCATTGCTTTGCCATCAGTGCCTAGCACAAAGGTTGGCCCATAAAAGCTTTCAACAAATATTTATTGAATAAATGAGTGAGTTGAGTAGGAAACGTGGGTCTTTTGATGTTCCTCTGAAATAGGTGCTCAGAGGGCAGCCTTGTGGGTGTATTCAGACTCTGGAACTGAGTACGTGTGGGTTTAAATTCTGGTTTGCAGCCAGAGCTGTGTGACTTTGAAGAAGTCTCTTGGCCTCTCCGTGCCTTGGTTTGTCCATCTGTAAAATCATAGCAATAGTGCCTATCTTATAAGGTTGTTTTGGGAATTAAACTGAATGGTGCAGTGCCTGGCTCAGAGTAAGTGCCCGGTATATTTTTGCTATTTTTATCAACCTCAGTCTTTTCCTGAAGAAAACAAGTTTCTTTTGTTAACTGCCCTCACCATATCAATCAAGGAAAACCAACATCAAATTGTTTCTTCACACTAATAGTCTATTTGCCAAACACAGAAGCACCCACTCTGACGCCTGCCTCTCTTAAATACTGTGCCCGTTGGGTTGTCCATTCAGTTTCATGTCCTTGGCTTTGGCCCAGGAAAACTAATTCTCACAAACGTCAAATATGTTCTATAAACCGGGACATAGTCTGCATGTCAGCCATGTGCTAGGCAACGGGTTAACCACACACAACATAACGATTTTCTGACAATTAAGTTCGCGAACTTGTTGCAACCATATTGCTGACCCTTTTTTTGGTATCAGAGGGATTATTCATTATGAATTTGTACCAACTGGACACACAGCTAACCAAATTGACTATTTGGCAGTGCTGAAAAGGCTGCGTGAAAAAGTTAGACGACTTGAACTTTTCGCCAACAATTCATGGCTCCTGCATCACGACAATGCACCAGGTCACAGGACACTGTCTGTGAGGGAGTTTTCAGACAGTCAAGAAATAACTGTATTGGAACACCCTCCCTACTCACCTGATCTGGCCCCCACTGACTTCTTTCTTTACCCCAAGATAAAGGAAATATTGAAAGGAAGTCATTTTTTTTTTTAGTTTATACTTTAATTCCACACCAAAAAAAGAAAATTAAAAAATGTCATTGCAAAAAAAGAATTCCATGATGAAATAAATTTTCAAAGCACTGGGTTAATTAAATTTGTTTCTTAATTGTAGGACTTTTCAGAGCCTTTATACTATTAAAATGTATTGTGAATCTTCCAGAAAAAAAATATAGTAAAATACATTTTCCGTATTTATTTGGCCATAGAATCCTTTTGGTTCAGAGATTTGCAACACTAGTGTTTTATGAAAGATATTTAGGAAACTGGTCCAGATGATTATTGAGTATCTTCAACTGTTTAGAGTATTAGTTATAAATTCAATGACTATGGGCAATGACCTACTGGGCCTCAACTCATGCATTCTTCTTTTTTAAAATTAACATTATTTTTTATTAGTGTCAGGTGCACAAAACAATGTAATAGTTAGACATTTATCATTTATATCCAAAAGGAAGTCACTTTGATGATATTCAGGGCATCAAGGGTAATACGACGACAGCTCTAATGGCCATTCCAGAAAGAGTTCCAAAATTGCTTTGAAAAGTGGGCTAGGCGCTGGCATCAGTGCATAGCTTCCCAAGTACTCCAAGGGGAGTACTTCGAAGGTGACCGCAGTGATATTCAGCAATGAAGTATGTAGCACTTTTTCTAGGATGAGTTTGCGAACTTAATTGTCAGACGTTTCGTAGTATGCTGTTGCTCTCAAAGATCTTATCCTCTAGTTGCTATTGGGGGAGAGGACTTTTAATGAATTAGCCATTGACTCTACCAAGATTCCTGGCTCTTCCATTTCAGAGACAACCACAGCCTGAGCTCGAGTCACCCAGGCTGACTTCACAGCAGTTCTGTCATCAGGGCTCTGTGACTTTGGAAAGTGTTCACCAGCTCCAGCCTCCCTGCATTTCCTGCTAACGTATTGGGCTACACAGTCATGACACACATTGTTATGTGAGGCTCTTAGAATCATTCTTTCACAGTTTACAGCTCATAATTTGTTTTTATTTGAGTACAACCAAGTTCCTTCTCTTTCTCTTTATTTTTTAGTTTGGAAAAGTGTCAGACTAAACAGAAAAAGTTGCAAAATAGCACAAAGATTTCCTTGTATAAGATTTCCCAAATGCTAGTGTTTTACCACATTTACTTTATCATTCTTTCTATGTTTAACTATTTCTCCTGAAATGTGTGAGAGTACGAGGCCTACATGATGTCTTTTCACCTCGTAATACTTTAGTGTGCATTTCCCAAGAAATTCTCCCACATGACCACTGTACAGTGCTCAAAAGCATGAATGAACATTGGTGCAATACTATAATCTACAAACCCTATTCACATTTCATCACTTGTCCTAATCTTCTTTATAGCAAAAGAAATACCCCCTCCCCCCTCAGCTTCCTTGGTCCAGGATCACACATAGAGGGTGCCAAAAACATGTATACACATTTTAAGACAACATCTCTTAAAATGTGTATACATTTTTTTTCTTTTTTGGCACTCCCGGTATTGCATTTAGTTGTCATGCCTCTTTCATCTCCTTTAATCTGGAGCAAAATAAAGTTCCTTGGTTGGTCTTTCTTTTCCTAATTTTATGACTTTGACATTTTTACAGAATAGAATGCCCTCGCTTTGGGGTTTTTGTGTTTCTCTATGACTAGGTTTGAGACCTTTCGGCAGGAATACCACACAAGCAGTACATTATTCCAGGAGGTCCAAGATGTCTGTTTACCTCATGACTGGTGCTGTTACCTTTGATCCTTGGGGCAGCGTGCTGTCTGCCAGGTTCTCCACTGTCAAGTTACTGGTCTTCCTGTTGTAATTCTGAAATATTTTGTGGGCAGATACTTTGGAAGTACCCCACTTGTCATCCCACTTTCACCCACTCATCTTAGTGTGTGATTCTTTCCTGAAACAATTCTTGTGTGTCATTGTCCTAGATTGTACTCACTTAGACCTCCAGGCCCTCACCAGCCCTCGGGACTGGAAGAACACATCATTCTTCAGACTGGAGTTTTATAGGTAAACACATTTTTCTCCTCATTGCCCAGGAGACAGGGATGAGGAAAGGGGAGCAGACAGTAGTAAGACTGTGACCATTTTCACCTTGTAATGTGTTTTGATTCAGGCTCTTACAAGTTGAAATCTCCTTTCACCTCAAAGGCATTGACCTCCAGACGATTCTTTCCCGAGAGTTACCAGACTGTTACGTCTTTCAGAATACGGCAAGTGTATATTTTACTAAGCCACGTTGTATTATTTTTCTCTGCTCCCTTTTGTAGACGTAGAGGGTAAAACACACCAGCCTGTAGATGTATTAGATGCTGTTGTTTTTCAAACAGTTTAATGACATATCATCGTGTTGTTGATACAGCGACCATTACTTCTGAAGGAAGCAAGCCCTTTTCAATTTTTCAAAACTAAATTTCTGGGTTGAAAGAGGTTTTCAAAATTGGCTTTGACCTCTTACTCTTGTAAAACAGTTTTTTAAAAAGTTTATGAGAAGTGTTTTAAATGTTTTTAATGTTTTCCCCACTTTCAAAGGAGGGTCTTTGCAAATGTAGCAAATACGCACCCTCAAACCTCCGAGCAGAAACCGCCCCTTGATCTGAAGGCCCGTCTGCAAAGGATCAGTTTCTGCTTCTTTTACTTTGGGAGGAGTCATACGCAATAGAAGAAACTGTTCACTTTTGTGGAAGAGTACATGCCTTCTCACTTTCATGGTTTCATGCTTGTTCCTCCCTGCCTCCCTCTTTTCTTTCTTTCCTTCCTCCCTCCCTCCCTCCCTTCCTCTTTCTCTCTTTTCCTCTCTCTCTCTCCCTCCCTCCCTCCCTTCTTTTCTTTCTTTTTCCTCTTTCCTCTTTCTCCTTCCTCCCTCCCTCCCCCGTTTTCCCCTCCCTCCTTCATGTTTATGGAGGAGCAAAACTGAATGTTGAATTAAAAGTTGTATGTACCTGTCTTTTAGCAATTCAGAAGAGTTGAGTCCCTACTGTGTCCCTACTGTGCATCAGACCTTGCCGTGCTCTAGAGGTACAGTGGAAGCTTACAGCCTAGTGGAAGAGATAGAAAAACAAGTAAACAAAGAAATAAGAGTAATTATAAATTGTGGCTTGTGGTAAGGACGAATGTCTCTGGCAGAGAAGAAGCTGACTAACTGCCCTGGAGTGACCTTCACAAAACGAAACCCGTTATGAAACCCCAAAAATTCACTGGCAAATAACTTGAGAGCTGAAAGTGTAGGTCGCTGATGATATTCACAGGCTATCTCTGAACACAAGCCACATTTTGTGTAATCCAAGAATATCACTGTGTCCAAACCAGAGGTTCAAGAATTAATCCTATAGACCTCATTTCTATACCTATGAGCGATGACTAAATCTCCACTAACCCTAGCACTCAAGGTCTCCTTCCCACCTCCCCCAGGAAAACCCCTAAAATACTTCTCTAAAGCCTTAACACACTCAACATATTTCACTTATAAATTTTAAGTGATTGAAACATAATGTAGAAGATTGAGGGTACTTGGGAATCAAATTCAGCCTGCAGCCTTGGAGCATTGTTTTGTCACTCGTGAAAGCATTATATGTAGCACTTAAGGCAAACAGAAAAATAATCTCCAGGCTAGTAAAAACCTAGACTTTCATATCCAAAGGAGTAAGCTGAAGCAAATGCTTTTAAATTCCATTCAGGAATTTAACAAATGAGGTCATTGTAGTCTCTTGTCAAAGATTGGTGAATCTCATTTTTGTTCCTGGGACTAGTTGGCTGTTTTGCTTTAGGTTTTGTCCGAACCCACATATGAATTTAGTAGAACTTCCTATATTCGCCCTTTGGACCATGTATTTTCATTAATGATGGAAAGTTGTGAAGGAATCATGTGATGAGGACATTTTTCTCAGTATGGTATATGGATCAGCACGCTGTTTGAATGCCATTGATATTTTAAGCAGAGTTGATCTAACAGGTCATACTTCTCTTCATACATTTGTGCCTCCAGATTATCTTTGACAATAAAGCTCACAGTGGCAAAATCAAAATCTATTTTGACAGTGACGCTCACATTGAAGAATGTAAAGAGTTAAACATATCTGGATCTGGTAAGTATGTTTTATGCTTGCCCTTTGTGGATTATGGATGATTTCCAGCATTTTATTTTTGGATTTGGGGTGGTGAAATGGTTTTTTTGGATGGTGATAGGAGGCAAGGGCTCCAGAGAACTACGTCTTGAGCATGAGATTCTGTGAAGCATTTCCCAAAATGTTGTATGTTGATTCAATTCAGCAAATTTTGATTATATAGCTCTTAGGAGAGGCAGCATGTCCCAATGGTTAGGGGCACAGTCTTTGCAGTCAGGCTTCCTGGGTTTGGGTCTTTGGTCTGTTTCCTATGCCTGTGATCTTGGGCACATTATTTAAGCTCTCTATGTCTCAGTATGTTTCTCTGCAGAATGAGGGCAATGATATATTTACTTTCCAGGATGTTACATACTAAATGAGTTAGTACATAAAGCAAAGCACTGTGTACAAGAGTTGGAACATCATAATTGCTAGGTACTCTTGGAAAAGAGAGAAAACACCTTCGTGGTGGAGATGGAAATGCTTATAAAATCTCTAATGTGTCACGGATTGGCATAAGCGGTCACAGTACAACAGGCATGAGAGTAAAGAAAGTAAAGGTTAATTTTGACTGGGTTAGAGTGAGACATCAATTCTAGCAACGATTCTTGGAGAAGGTATGCTTTGATCTGAGCCTTTGACAATGGAGAGAGAGAGAGATCACAGGCCTTCAGCGCCCAGAGAGCAGCCTGTACGCACACTGGGTCGTTTAATTAGTCATGACTCAGAAAACATCTCTTGACCGTCCACCGTTTAAATTGGGCTACGCAGAACCTGTTCTCCCTGAGGGTTCAGGATGATAATGATGGCTGGTCAGTATTTTGTTAATTGATAAGTTTTGTTTAACTGGCCCTTTATCAGATTATTAGAACAAAATGATGATTCACTTGATTCATTTTGTGGCCTGTTGGTTTTCAGTTGTACATGTCCTCATGATTTTGAAGTTTTGGTTTCAAAGTTCCAGTAACTGACTTACACCTCTGATCAGGATACATACAGGTTTAGTTTTGTTAAAAGTGGTTAATGTTCCTCAGCAGACATACTCTTTCCCACAGAAATGCACAGATCAGGCACATATTTTCCAAGTCCAAGTATTAAGTTGCAGTTATTTTATGTGAAAAACGCTCACCTTTGTCTCATATGAAACATGGTTTGGAATAATTACGACCGAATGAGTTAGTCAAATATGTTGGCGGAAGCCGGTTTCTTTCCTCAGGGCTTCTTAGAAGACTGGGGGGGTTTCCTGGCCTGTACTCAGAAGAAAGCAGCTCTGGCTCCCTCCGGTGACCTGTGAGGAGAAACACTGATATTTTTATATGCTCCCAGAGCTGCCTCCTAAGAAACCAGATTCTGTCACCCAGGAAAATACGAATTTAAAATAAAACGGTGTGACTTGAAAGCCTTAAAAAGCTGAAGTTTGAAAACTAGCTTGAGAAATGGAGGTTATCCCCATCTCTGTATCTGGAGCTGTCTGGTGGGTTGCTAGCACTGAATTTGGGGAAATGGAGAGACCAAACGTGAGACAAAGGCAAGGGTGACCTCTGGTGGGATCCTTGCGCTATTTCCACAGAGTCCTGAGGTTCATTCACATCCATATATCGGGGGTGCCAAAAAGATGTATACACGTGGACACTTTGGTCAGCATTGCAGTAGTTTGCCGTAATCAGAAGTGTCTGGACACTGATGGTAACCACTTTGAGCACCTCCTGTAATTGCAGAAGTCAAACATGACTTGTATTCATCTTTTGTTATCGGTATAGATTATTACAATTTTAATACAGTTTTCCTTTCTTAAAAATCTGAATACATATTTTGGCACCTCTGGTACTTATCCCGAGGCTTCTCTCTTCCTCTCATCATGACCTATGTTATATGACGGCAAAACATGAGGGAATGTCCATTTTCACATGCAAACTGCATGTTGCTTTTTATGACTTCTAATACCCATCCCCAAGCATGCTACTGATCTTTAACTTGATTTTATGAAAGTAGAAATTTGGGCACGAGGGGCTGGAGGGGGTTTTGGTGGGCAGGACCCCTCACTGATAGTTGACGTAAGTGGGTGTCACAGGGTCAGGGAGTTTAGTAAGTGTGGGAAGTGCTGGTTAGAGTCACACAGGTGGGCAGCGGTGGTGTGTGTGGCACCTGTCAACGCCTCTGGAAGGACTGGGTGGGGAAAAGGACTTCCCCACCAGGTTGGCAGGGGCGTCTCTCTGGACTAGAGCTTACAAACTCAGGTTTTGGACATGTTTCCATGTGGGTAACATAGTTTCAGTAGAGTAAGAAAGCAATTACGATGTTCATAAAATATTTTTTTGTAGCACACCACACTGGTCTTCTCAGTAAGTCAAATTAAAACAGAATACAATACTGGTTTCTCTATGAGGAGGGACAATTTATCTTTCTAGATCTGGGCCTCAGTGTTCCCACTACAAGCAATCTTAGAGATTTTGTTCTAGTTACATGTCAGAAAGGAAAGTACTAGACGCTGTCCTTGCATTTCATAAGAATTTCAGTCCCATTTCCCCAAGAACTGCCCCTATTCCCTCTACCCAAATCTGTGCACCCCCTCAAAAAAATGGTCTTGGGTTCGCGTCTAGTTAAATTGCTTTCTTACCTACCCATTTGAAGTACCTTTACGTATAAAATGGCTAAAGGTAATTGTAAGTGCCAGGCACTCAGCATGGATTGTTTCACCTGGTTTCCTGACAGCCCGTGAAGCAGGTACAATTGCTCCCTCCCACCCCCATTTTACAGGTGAGGCATCTGAAGCTTAGCAATGCTGAATAATTCGCTCGGAGAATTACACTTAGCAGCTGGCTGTGGTCATAACCCACTGGTTGAGCAGCTTTGCCCTCAGACACTCATGCCACTGTCATGTCTCTGTTATCAATAACTGTGGACACTTCGGTCTTTCTCTTAAACGCCTTCCCTGCACAGTTGTCGCTGGGGAGCAGTCTGACTTTAGATTCCCCCGATGGTTACCTGTCGCCAGTCCTGTTCCCTTTTCCTCTGGCCTTTCTTCCTGTTCCTGAGCTCATTTTCTCTTCTAATTCTCCCATGTCACTGCCCCCTCCTCCCAGTCCGCATTTCTCTCTGGGGCCTCTCTGAGTGGCTGCCTCCTTACTCATGGCTTTAGCTGCCACCTTTCTTGTCATGAATGTCCAGACTGAGCTCAGTTTACCCAAGAAAACCAGGAGTCATTCCCGGTCTGTCTCTCTTCCTTATTCCCTAGGTCCCATTGGAGACCAGGTTGATTGTCTCTTTTTCATCTCTTGCTGCTTTGTGCCTTCTTCCTCTGGGCCTCTCTGTCTCAAACTTCGCTTAGACCTTCACAAGTTCCTTCGTAGATTATTCAGTGGTCTTTTCATGTTCCGCTGGAGTCTCTCTGCATTTATTTGTCCGCATAGTGAAGCATGCCAAGCACAGGCAACGTAGTGTTGACAAAATACATATGGTCCCTGCCTCCCAGTGTCAATCATTTAGTGGAGAAGATGGACATCAAATGATACCACTGTAGGGGTTTGCTGTTGTTATTCACCTGGGGCTGTTCCAAGTGCTTTCATATGTGAACTTGTTTAATCCTCACAACAGCCCTATGACGTAGGTATTTTTTATTTTACCCATTTTTCCGATGGGGGAATTGAAGCACCATCCCCAAGGCTGGTCAGCTTCAGAGTGCAGAGCCGAGATTCAGACCCAGGTTTTCAGACCGCGGAGGCCATGTTCTTTCCTGTTTTACACTGTCTCTGTGCTTCTTGTGCTGTCTTTGAAGACGTACTTACAAATACAGTGGTCATCAAGCAAAGGAGAGTTAAAAGGAGCTATAGGCGTGTACACTTGTGGAAAGTGCTGTGAAAGAGTATTGGGAGAGGGGCTAATGAAGCTGGGGATTTAGGGAACTGTGTTTGAGAGGAAGGTTCACAATCTGAAACCCGAGACTGAAAAAGAATAATCTAAACATGTGATGGGAAATATGCTGTTCCAGGCAGAGGGATCAGTATGTGCAAAGTCCCTGGGGTGGGGGGGGGGGGAGAGAGAGAGAGAGAGAGAGAGAGAGAGAGATTTAGAGAGAGAGAACCTGGTGGGAGCAGGAAAGGAGCAAGACCAGCGTACTTCAGGGAATGTAGGGCCAGAGCAGTGGTTGGCAGGTGATGAGACTGCTGGGGAGGGCAAGGGGCTGAGCAGGGGGAGAGCCAAGTTGGGATTTGGGGCAATGCCATGAAGTCTGAGAGAAGCTAAGTTTACAGTTTCATCTCCCTCCAGTTCATTCCCTGTGCTACTGTGTTCCAAGAGAAAAATCAGATTACCACTCCCCTTCTTACTTCCAGTCCAAGAGGTTATTTTCTCCATGTGCAAAAATTGCTTACTGAACTGGCACTCTTTGCTGGCACAGTGCACTGTAAGGTTGGGAAGCAGAAATCGGGATTCTGAGTTGGTGGCATTTTAAATTGTTTCCTCATTCATGGAGAACTTGATATTTGTACTTTTATGTGAAAGAACTCAGAATATGTCAATAGTTTTGCCTCTTGAACCACCTTCTGTTGAATTATCTTCTATAGTAAATATTTATAAATACATTTTAGTACCTCCACTAAGAGTTCATATGTTTTTAAATGTATAACACTTAACATCAGGGGATGATTTTCCTTATTTGTGGACTTCTGAATGAATTGTTCTGAATGAACAAATCGCCTTGTGATTTGTTTCTGATGTTTAAGAATGTATCATTTGAACCTCTTTCTCGACTGCCATCTCGTTTGGAAATTATTCCCAAGTTAGGTGTGTTAAACATGTGAATTCTGCTTTTGTTCCTCAGTCCAGAAAAATACTCAGTATGTCCTGGTGTTTGATGCATTTGTCATTGTGATTTGCTCTGCGTCTCTTATTCTGTGCACAAGATCCATTGTGCTTGCTCTGAGTTTACGAAAGGTAAGTGTGTGTTTGAATTTTCTTGCTCCCCTCCTGGCCTCCCTCCTCAGTTTGTCCAAACAGTGGACCCTGTTGTTGGGTCATCTTGCCCTTTCTGAGCCCTTGAATAATTAGATTCCTTTGAGTGATGGCCCCCTTACAAGGCCTGAGGTGCGTAGGGTGAGTAAACACTCCTGGGGTGTCAGGTGGGATCAGGTCATTATCCTGCTTTAAACTGAGCCAAGAAGCACAGATACACAATGGTGAGCTCTCAAGATTTTGACTGTTTCTAGAATAAATGAGACCCTTTTAAATTCAGGAGTGATCTTAAGAACAGAATAATAGCATGTGTGGGTTTCATCTTTTGTCTTCAAATCAGAGTTCATTTTGACAGGGAGGCATGGTAAATGGGTTATAATGAATCATAAAATACTTTACTGTATTTTAAAAATAGTTTTAAAATTCCCGTCTGAGTTTCAGTTTACCTTTTGATTGTCAGGGCTCTTGTGAATATATACTCCAGCTCCCCACCGATCTTATTCTGGTGTGTGGCCTGTGTGTAAATGCGGACTGGGGTCAGGTGCCTGAAGTCATCAGAATCCCATCTGTGGAGCAAAGAAATACTCTACATTCTATGTTTTTTATTCTTGACCTCTGTCAACTTATTTTGTAAATATCCACCTCTCTTACTTCCTCTCCCTCCTACCTCAAGTCCCTTGATGCTCTGATCCAAGGTCAGGGTCCTGTTTCTGCCAAGCACACACTCTGGAGCTGGACTCCAATCCTGGCGTAGCCTCTCCACGCCTCAGTTCCCTCCTCTGGAAGATAATGCCCAGTTCATAGGGTATTGTCTGTTTGACTGAGTTGACAATATGTAAAGTATTTGGAATGTACTATGTGTTAGCTCTTACACCGAGAATCTGTTGGAGTTAGAGCATAAGCATGTACTGTTTGAGTTTGCTTGGCAGGCACTTGAATGCTTACTTCAGCTGGGGTAGATTAGGGGGGAAAGTGTAGGCCATAGCCCTCCAGCCTTGAAGTGGATCTTTTGACTTGGGAAAGGTAATGCCATATCATTTTACAGGCGAGAGCACTGCTTTGCACTTGTCTTCTTCCAGAGGGCGGTGTGCTTTGTAAGACATGCTCTTTAACATGTTTGCCACAGAGATTCCTAAGTTTCTTCCTGGAGAAGTACAAGCGACGTGTGTGTGATGCCGACCAATGGGAGTTCATCAACGGATGGTATGTCCTGGTGATTATCAGCGACCTGATGACAATAATCGGATCCATATTGAAAATGGAAATTAAAGTCAAGGTGAGGGGCAACCCCTTTTAAATCTGTTGTTCTTTCTATCTTTCTGGATGACCTCACGAACTTTAAAATATAAAATCCTTGTGGAGACTAGTTTGATTCTCAAGTTTTCCCTTTTCTCATACCCATGAAATCCAAGCTTCCTCCGACTTGATTCCTCATGAAGGGAAAACAAGGAAGCTGATGTTCTGTGGAAGATGGTATTTCTATAAATATCCCTAGGGAACTTGGCAGCATCTTCAGTGTAGGAACTGAAGTTTGAGACTATTAGTTGTTTGAATGGGTTAGTTTTTTTTTTAAGTTGTAAAAGCAGCAGCTGACCCGTGAACCAATCATGTCAAGAGCCAGTGGTAATCATCCATGACCAATGGGTGCTCTGATGGAGGAGGGTGAGGGCAGGAATATGGGAGTGTCTACGAGCTTCCTGACACTGTATAACGTAGTTGATCTAAGCTCAGGACAAAGTCTTGACTCCTCCTCCACCCAGCTTTTCTCCCCTCCATGCGATGCTGCCGGTCAGGAAATCTCACCAGCTTGACCTCCTGACCCTAAAGTACCCCTCCCCCCCTCTCGACTGCCTCTGGCTTCTTCAGGCCAACTTCTGCTCTGGCCTGGACAGCTACAGCAATCTCATCATTGCTTGTCCTGTCTTCAGCCTTATACCCCTCAGCTCCATCCACATAGCTGTCAGGGAATGTTTCTGGAAGTATCTACCTTGCTGTTACAATCCTTTCTGCCTTACGGGACCCCCTTTAGGTGAAGTGGCCTCCAGGGTCCTCATCATCTAGCTCTGCCTCCCTCTCCCATTGCAGCTCGCGCTGACCCATCGATACTGCCCCTCTAGGACATCTTGCCAGCTGTCAGCATTAGGCCTTTGTCTAACCTTTGTCTGAAGTGCTGTTGCCCAGCGCATCCTCCAGGCCCAGCTTCACTCTGGGGTCATGCCCATGGGAAGCCCTTTATAAGCCAGGCAGCATCTCTCATTGCACTTAGCATATTATAGTAGAATCGTGTGTGAGTGTTTGTCTGCTCAGTTGGACCTACAAATCCTCGAGAGCAGGAACTGTGTTGGCAAATCATGTTTGAGCTGAATGGTATTGTTTCATATTTAACCAACACCATTAGTTTATATTCTTGAATACCTAGGTCAGTGTAAATGCATTTTCTATTTCAGGATATTATTTGAACAAAAAAAATCAGTTCTACCCATTGAAATACCAAAAGGAAATGTGAAACACATTTGGAACTCTGCTCTATCATTTTCTTCTTTGGTTTATAAATTCTTGTATCACCTATAGAGAGGCAGGCAGTCTGTTCCTTTCCAATCAACTTAAAGTGAGGTTAATACACCGGGAGGAGCAGAGTATTGTGCTCATATGTCTGTTTTTTCATTTCTTAGAATCTCACAAATTACGATCTGTGCAGCATCTTGCTTGGAACTTCTACTCTGCTCGTCTGGGTTGGAGTTATCAGATACCTGGGTTACTTCCAAAAATATAATGTAAGGATATGGCATTGGCTGGTGCTACTGCAATGGAAATTCACTTCTACTTTGGGTTCTAGTAAGCTCCTGTTTAATTTCCCCCATTCTGTTACCTTTTCCTCAGGTGCTCATTTTAACAATGCAAGCCTCACTGCCAAAAGTTCTTCGTTTCTGTGCCTGTGCTGGTATGATCTACCTGGGTTACACCTTCTGTGGCTGGATTGTCTTAGGACCATATCACAACAAGGTGTGTAGCACTGACTCTTCCTTCTGCGATGTAGGCATTTGAGACCCGTAGAAGTGGGTTTCCAGCACTTCCCTTCTTTCCACTTCCCTCCAGCACATACCCTTGAAGTCAATAAACCCATCCTTATCTTTGCATTGGTTTTCTTTTCCTTTTCAGGATATTGAAACTAGCAAGAGACTAGAGAGCACATTTCATGGTTGTCTGGGACTGGCTTACGGGGTCACCTATTAACCCAGCTGGTCATCAAATAAAAAATGTTTGGACATGAGATCAGTTTAATAGAAATGAACATTAAATGAGGAAAGTTATTACAAAATCGTTCTAACTTCAAGTATTAGGGTTTGTATCCAAGTTAATTGAGGAGAATGAAGTGGACAAAGAGACAGGACCATATTAGGTTTATGATTAAAATAATAGCACATCTTGTCTTTGCAGGTGGTTTTGATGACCGCCATTTTTGTGCCTTATTAAAGATCAGTATCTGAATTCTAAATTATTACTGGGCTTCAGTCAGCATCATAATCTCAGGGACATCAAAGTTATGCTCAGATGTTCTTGTTTTAAAATGATAACTTCGATTCGTAGAAACATCAGGAAATGAAATCAGGTAGGCCTTGTTTTCAAACCAAAAAAAGTAATAGGAATTATTGCATCTTGTAGTTTTTTTCTCCAGTGGGCCTCTGGCCATTGGGACAACAGAAACAACAAAAAATAAACATAACGGCAGCCAGCATTCTGTGTTAGGCACCGTGCTAAGTGTTTCTGTCATCTCTCGTTTCATCTCCACCACAGCCCAGCGTACTGCTATTTTGGCTTAGGTGCTTTGCAAGAAGAAAAGAGGTAAACATGCAGAGGATTACACTGGAGCTTGTCTAACAGCTCAGCCTTGGGTTTTGACCGTGATAGTTGCATTAAACAAAACGTGGTCAAATCTGGTTTATAAACTGTTCACAAAAAGAGAGCAATCCACAAAGCTCAAAGTTTCTGTGTTGTCCTACTGAAATATATCCTAGTAATTTGGCACACACCCAGGCTCTCGCCTCTTTAGGTGTTACATTTAATATGTCCAAAGAGAATTATTGTTTTCCTGTTTGAGAAACTATAATTAACAAAGTGACAATCTCGGGGTTAAGAGTAAATCTTGATCATCTTATTGCGCTTCCAATTCCATGCCCCTGTTTTAAAGATGACTCATGAGTAAAAATTGTTCTTTGATATGATCTCTCTGATCTGGAGAACTTAATTTCCATTTTTCTTCTGGCCTCCTGTTCTGAATGCTTCTCTGAATTTTTGTCACTAGAGGGCAGTGTTGCACTGTATAGAATAAATACTGAGTTTAAGGATTTTGGCTGTAATTCACTGGCTCCAAGGCTTCAACACAAATGATCCTATCTCCATTTCCCTTCATCTCCCCTACCCCTCTGTTGCTCTGGAAGGTGCCCAGATAATGTTGCTTGACATTTACTAGTATAGCTGCCATTCTCGACTGTTTTACGGTGCCCAAGTTCTTTAAGTCTCTTGCTGGTTAACCCTCCCAGTAACCCTGTGGGGAAATACTATCTTTTTACAGAAAACAGGGATCTTCATATGTTAGATAATTTTCCTCAGGCTGCGCAGCTCGTAAGTGGCAAAGAGGGGACTCACATTCAGGTCCTCCTGACCCCGATACACATGCTTTGCCCAATACCCAATAGGGCTTTTCTTGATATTGTCTAAAACAGACTGAAAAAGGACATTTGTTTGACCCAAGAATAGATCAACGATGAGAAGAGAGCAGTCAGTCTTCTTTCTCTCAACTGTGTCCGGGGTTACCATGTGGAGAATGATGTTATTTGCTTTGTGATCTGACTGCATTTTCATACATTCCATTCTGTCCTTGTAAAGGATTCAAGTGAGATTGGGATGCTTTCAACCAGCATGGCCCAATAAACATATAATGAGAGCTACAAATGAGAGCCACATGTGGATTTGAACATTTTCTGGTAGCCCCACTTACAAAAATTAAAAAGCAAACAAACAGAATTGATTTTAATTATACATTTTATTTAGGCTAGTGTATCCAAAATATTACTTTGAGGTACTTTACATTTCTTTTTTTCTTTTTTGGTACTATGTTTTGAAATCTGGTGTATATTTTATCCTGCCAGCACATCTTAATTTGGACTAGCTATATATGAGGTGCTCAGTAGCCACATGTGGCTGTGGCTGCCATGTTGGATGCTGTACCTCTCGTCTTGGGTCTCTAACTTCATGTCACCCTTCCATGTCTCCCAGCAGAGGGATAAAAGGGCCATCTCTAGAGCTTCCTAACAGGTCTGTTTATGGGATCTGTCTCCTATCTCTAGCCGGGCTGATAAACTGGGGAAATGCATGGGTAAATTAATTCAGTGAATACACTCGTCAGTGGAGGGAGAAAACCGTCAGTCTGGTTCAGGACTTTTGTGTGCTTTCCCTCTCCATACTGCTTCTTCTTTGAATCTGAATTTAGAAATGTTTACTGCCCCTTGCATTCCTTCCCCCAAATTAATCCAAACTGTCAATATGTTCAGGTTCTGTTGAATCAGAAGACCTTCAGTATTACCTGAAGCCTTCAAAAGTGGAACAGCACAACAAGCATTTTCTAGGATCTAGAATCATAGCAACCTTGGGTGTACAAGCTAACTCTTTCTTTAAATAAACAAACCACTCTAAAGAAGAGGTATCAGGAAAACTAGAGTTTTGCACTGCTGTTTGGCATCAGGAGTCTGCATTTCAGCTTCCTGTTTTCCTGACAGATACTGGATTTCAGTGGTTCAACTGAAAGAGAGTAAAGATACAAGAAGTGTCCTGCCGATGCTGGTTCCAGTACTAATGGACTTTGGCACAGCAGCCATTCAAAATACCTGGGCACAGAGGGCTAGAGACTGTTGATGTTTAATAATTCAAGATGCATTTTTGAAGAGCATTACTCTAACGTGGCTTTTACGTTTCCAGAGGACATTTCTGCTGTGAGGAATAAGTCCTAGTCTTGCATTGTCCCCATTTTACAAATGAGAAGACCAAGGAATTGAAAAATTGTTGGACTTTGCTTCCATGGATACAAGTGCGGCAGAACTGGTACTACATATTGATGCTTTCAAAGCCTCTAGTTTTAGCCAAGCACCTTTCTTATTCAAAAGAACCGTTAGCCAGTTGACATACTGTACCCGAATGTTGCTTGGGGTTCTTAGCACCAGCTCTTGAAGCAAAATTTTTATGTCATTCTCTGACATAAGACATCACAGGTTTCTTTTTCATTCAAATGTAAGTTCTTTCTGGCTCGATCACAAAACATCATTTGTGGGACAAATGCTTGGGTTCTTGCTGCGGTCCCATAATTGATGGGAGCTCTTTGTGGAAATACCCATTTACTATTTATTCAATGCCTACTGTGCACCAAGCATTGTCAGGTTCTTCAAGACTGAGTTCTTGGAGGGCTGTTACTGTGGCTTATCGCTCTTTTCATTCCTTGCGTTTAGCATGGTGCACAGAACATGGTAGGGACCCAACAAGTTTGGTGAATGAACAGGAGACAGAAGTACCTGCTTTCCAGGGGCTTACAAGCTCGTGAGAACCAATCTTGCTATGGATACAGCCCTTCTAGACCGGAAGCACTTATTCTCCTTACCGGGGCTATTTTTTTTTTTAAAGATTTTATTGGGGAAGGGGAACAGGACTTTATTGGGGAACAGTGTGTACTTCCAGGCCTTTTTTCCAAGTCAAGTTCTTGTCCTTTCAATCTTACTTGTGGAGGGTGCTGTTCAGCTTCAAGTTGTTGTCCTTTCAGTCTTAGTCGTGGAGGGCACAGCTCAGCTCCAGGTCCAGTTGCCGTTGCTAGTTGCAGGGGGCGCAGCCCACCATCCCTTGTGGGAGTCGGACCGGCAACATTGTGGTTGAGAGGACGCATTCCAACCAACTGAGCCATCCGGGAGCTCAGCAGCAGCTCAGCTCAAGGTGCCACGCTCAATCTTAGTTGCAGGGGGCGGAGCCCACCATCCCTTGCGGGACTCGAGGAATTGAACTGGCAACCTTGTGGTTGAGAGCCCACTGGCCCATGTGGGAATCGAACCGGCAGCCTTCCCGGAGTTAGGAGCACGGAGCTCCAACCGCCTGAGCCACCAGCCGGCCCACCTTGGCTATTTTTAATGTTCACTTCTACCATGGATTTTGGCCATAGAAACTGACTGGTTCACAGCCACTTCTGTGGTACAAAATGACAGGGTGTGGCCGGTCGTTTACCTTATTTGGTCTCCATTTTAACTTCTTGGTGGGTTAAAATGAATCTCACCTACATAGAGGAAAGGGAGGTATACTGATTGTGAATGTTAATGTTGAGATAGGTATTATGTCTAGACTGATAAGTCACTGCACAGAAAACTAAAGAATGAATTAGCTATGTACCAACCAACTGGCTATTTGCAGTTCTGAAACCTGAAGCATAGACTGTTAGGGGTTCTTGAACTTAAAGAAAGGAACTGGCCAGATTCCAAAAGAAACTATGAGAAGTATGAATTATTAATAGTGCTGTCAGAATCGTAATTGATGTCCATAGAAACCAGCTTTACCTTCATTGTCCGAAGGCTACCAGTGGGAATGGAAAATATTTGTGCTGAGAACTGCCTGTTAAGTATTCTGCATATTGTTGTGATTTGCTCAACTGGATGTTCTTTTCAGGTCTCTATGGAGCAACTTTAGTTCTTTGGAGGTTTTGCTGCTGCAGCAAAGGCAGGCATGGTCCTTGCTCAGGGTATGTTTTTGTCCTCTGCCTTTGTTACACATGGAGCAGGAAGGGGCAGACATGGTGTTTGCTGTCTAGTTGGGGAATGGAGAAGTGTGGTCAAGACCAATGAGAAGACCAACCGGTAGCTTACACCGCGCTTCTTAGTGGTACGGCGACTAGTGCGGCTGAGGCAGTCTGTCCTGAGGGAGAGTTTGAAATAGCCCTTCAACATTGGCTTAGGTGAACACAGAAGAAGATATCAGATGAAGAGAACAAACTTCATGAGGAAAAGATGGAGAAATAGGCCTGGTGTTGCGGAAGGAGAAAAGCACAGGGTCATGCGGACAGTGAGGAGATGGAAAGAGTAACAGGAAAATGGAAAGTAACAGATGGAAAGTAACAGGAAAAAACAGAAAAGAGGCTACGTGAAGGAGGAACGTTTCCCAGCCTTCTTCGTCTGGATTTTTACTTTGCATCCTGACTTTGTGTATTCTCAATCTAGAAACGTGACCAGAAGGCTATATTTTGTGAAGTTTAGATTTTACTGCAGCTTGGCCTGGAAGATGACGAGGTTGGAGTGAAGAAGACTTCCTTGGAGGTTTCTATTGTCATCGAGATACAAGTGTTGACATCAGAATGGAGTAGAAAGACTGGGTCAGAGAAACATTACAGGAGCAGACAGACCTTAGAAGATGGAAGAGAGGGGGAGATTAATTAATTCGACACATAGCCTTAAGTGCTTGATTATTTTGGAGTAAGTGTTTTTTTGTTTTTTTTTGGTAGGAGACTGAACTCACTGACGGAAATAGGGAAATTGGGAAGGAAAGCTCATCTTCTAGGTAAAGGTAGTAGGAAGTTGTGTTGCGTGTGAAGCAGTACCACAGCCCCCAAGTGGGGATGTCTCATAGACATCCATCAGGCACTTGGTTGTCCCCAAAGCCACAATGACTTCATGGGCATACGGCCCCCACCGCTAAGGACAAAATTTGGTTCAAAACTCTACAGTCACTTGTTCCATGTTTCTGAAAACCATATCATCTTTTGCCTATTGGGTCATTATTAGCTCCTTAGATAGAAGCTTTTCACGTTAATCTAATGTTAATTAACACTTGGGCTCTAGAGATGTTAGTTTGGTAAGCACTTGCTGTTTGTTTTGTACTCGATGTGGCAGGAGTTTGTCAACCACTTAAGCCAGGATGGCTGGCTGCAGGATTCCAGTGGTATTCTTCCTCATGTCAGCATTTCTGCCTGGCACCTCAAACCCAACCCACCTTTGTCTAAAACTGTGTTTATCAGAAGCCCTTTTCCCTCGCACACTTATTTTCTCTTCAGTTTCCTCCTTGGCAAGGAGTGTCACCTGGGCTCTGCACTCACCCTGCCCAGGCATCCCTGTGCCTGGGCTTTTTCCATTCTAGGAGATCTTCCACAAGACCTGGATATCCTTTAGAAACATTAGATCATGTCACTGTTCTGACTGACATGTTTTACTAGTTTCCAGTTATGGCCTATATTAGTTTGAAGTATGTGGAAAACCAAACAAGGCCCCTGGCTGCGTGGCACAGACACACCTCTATAGCCACTTCTTAGACGCAGAACTGTAGTGACCCCCTTATTCCCTGAGCCAGTCCTTCCCTTTCTCCTCTCACTGGTCAACTGCTCAGCCTTCAGGCGCTAGTTCGGAGGGTCACTTTTCTTGTACAGTCTATCCCTAGCTCTCGCACAGGGTAGTGGCCTGTCCACTGTTAGCTTGGGAGCCCCTAGAAGGCATTGGGCGTGATCATTCATCCTTCCACACTTCCCACTCCTGGCCATTTTTAGTTTTTAATGTGCTGAAATTACCAGGACCCAGGGTTGGAAAGGCTACAGTGAAACCATTCATTTAGCAACATTTTCTTAAACCTATAGTATGTCTCAGGCACTTCAATCCTTGCTGATGGTAGAATACAGCTGCTACAGTTCTTTTAGAAAGCAGTTTGGCACATTGTAGCATTAAAAATGTTAATTGCTTAGACCCAGTAACAGGGGGAAAAAAAAGAAAAAAACAACTATGATTAGAAATGTTCATTACATTGTTCTTTATAATAGCAAACATTATTGGGATGTCCATTGACATGGAAATAGTTAAATTTGACATTTTCAAGGCATGGTCTTGTTATATAATGAATGCTCTCTAAATGTGAATAATGTAAGACGATGTTAAGTAGAAAAAAAAGTCAGGATTTGAAATTGTTAGATGATATGTCTACAAATCTATTAAAAAAATGCATAGGAAAGAACTGAGGGAAATGTCGAGATAGTCTTTGTGAGTATGGAGGGGAGTTTTGGATAAAGCTTTCCCACATGTGGTATTCTAGCTGTCTTAAAATGAATGTTATCATAATAATGACAACAGTTTCAACAAAACAAGCTAACTAGGTACTTCTCTGCTCTTTCTGTGTAGTATGTCTCAAAAACTAATTTTGGTTTTCCCCCTTCAGTTTGTAGCTCTGAATACAGTTTCTGAGTGTCTGTTTTCTCTGGTCAACGGTGATGATATGTTTGCGACCTTTGCTCAAATCCAGCAGAAAAGCATCATGGTGTGGCTGTTCAGTCGCCTCTACTTATATTCCTTCATCAGTCTTTTCATATATATGATTCTCAGCCTTTTCATTGCACTTATTACAGATTCTTACGATACCATTAAGGTAAGTAATGATCAATATTTCCTGCCAAAGCAACCCTAAATTCTGTATTGATTGGAACATAGGAAAATACTACGTTTTTTGCTCACTTAAAAATACTACATTTTACTTGAAGTTTGAGGTTTTGTAGAAAAGAAACTTGTTGGATATTAGAGGTTAATTTGAAGTATGCATTTAGGACACCGCCCCTGTCACCCAGATCAAGGTGGATTGGTTTGCAGGTGTGGTGGAAAAGAGAAGGACTGAGCTTGGTAAATCACATAGCTGGGCTGTTGCTCCCAGCAATGGCCGGGTACCTGCCCATCCTGGAACTTAGGCTTTGAGTGGTAAGTTTCAGTGATAAGGGGTGACCACCGCTGTGACAACTGTCCAGATAGTGACACACCTATACACTGGGTGACACAGCCATTTGGTGGTGCAGGTTTCCTTTAAATTATGAAAGCTAAGGCTTTTGTGGCTATTTAGCTTCCTATCTTCCCAGTGCACAGATATGCCCACTCAAACATATATACACACAACACATACCATAAATATTAACGAAACAGGAAGAAAATAAAAACCTGAAGCCAACAGCCTGGGACTTTGTCCCCTCCCTGCAAACATTTGCTCTGGATCAGGGGAGACAGGGAACAGGGAGAAGGGGAGACAGGGGGACAGGACCCTGGAGATGGCAGGAATTCACCAAGAAGCTAACTGTAAAAGGGACCCAGGCTTTCCACAACAGTTTTGCTCACTAATTCTGACCTACCCCTGCTGGTTACCTAGCAACAAGAACAAAACAGGTTCTGTATCCTTTCCATCTGGGTCCATTTAACTTGTTTGGAGCTTGAAGATTACTCTGCCTAGGGTGGTGGTCTCTCCACGGCAGATAGTCATGCTCAGAAAATCCTGTTTCAGGGCCAGGGTTTGAGCAACCTGCAGTGCTACGTCAGTGTCTTGGGACGTTGTCCTCTTCTTGAACTCTCTCACACTACCTCAGAAGAAGCTGATCCATTGGAAATTCTGAGCACTTTTTTGTGTGCATGGGGAGATTAGTTTTCACGTGGGAATGGGTGTTTGGCTCTAGCAGCAGGGCTGAGCATGTAGAGACAATTGCTATACAGTTCTGCCCTGTGGGTTCTTGTCTTTGATGTGGCAGTGTCCCTGTGAGTGGACCAAGTCTTACTGACATGGTAGATGACCTCACTAAGCGTGAGGAGTGGGGGTCTCGGGGTCTTTGTGTCTGCTTGAAAGAACCTACTGCTTTCTGCCCCACTAAGTGACTATCTTCTATAAAAGTAGAGGAAATAGAGATTACTTCCCAGGCAGACTCTACGTCAGCAGTGAGTGGAAGGGGAGGGCTTACCTGGTCTTGCATTAGCATTAAAACTTTAGACTTTTGACTATTCCCTTTATTCCTCTTATCAACACATCCCTCCCCTACCTCACCCTGGCTTTCTTTAAGGAGTTTTCCTTTGGATTCTTCTCTGTCCCATCGTGGCCCTGACTTGGCCTTCTGGGACTGACATTATTAGTATCATTTCTTGGATCTGAGCTGGCAGTGTGGGAGAATTTTATTTTCGCAAAGGTGGGTTTGGTTTGTTGACAAAGGGAGCAAGTTCTCATGCTCTATAAATAAGGTACCAATACTGTGTACTTTTTAAAAGAAATACCAACAGAATGGGTTTCCTGAGACGGATCTTCAGGAGTTCCTGAAGGGATGTAGTAGCAGAGGAGAGTACCAGGCAGAGTCCTCAGCCTTCCTGTCCTGCATCTGCTGCCTAAGGAGGTCAGTATTCTATGTCATCAGGTCCCCCCGCTCCTGAGGGGAGCTGCCCTGCTGCCCTCGCAAACAGTCTTCCCCAGGTGAACGTTGCCCTCAGCAATCAGCTTCTTGTGGGAAATAATTCATTTTTTCATTGTTTCCCTCCCCGTGGAATTGCCTTGAGAAATGAATTCTTATAAAACAGGGTCGAAAGCTACATGACATGGTTGAACTCTCTTGGGAATATTATGAGACCCATGTGAGAAGGCATGAATTATGTCCCTAAAAGTCAGGAGGGAGAACTCTTTTAAGTGGCCCAAGTAAGAGGTCAAAGCTCTTATTTTTAGAGGTAGAGCTCTCGGAATGTCAAAGGTGTCTTCCCTCTTCACAATATGGGGCACAGATAACTTTCCTGGAGCAGAGCAGGGAACTTGCTTGAGAGGGGGCTGTACACATCCATGGCTGGAAATGCTCCTCAGTAGCTTTTCATGGTTAAACTGTTTTGCTCACTGTTCATCAGGACACTTAAGAAAACGGTCTAGACCTCTGTGGCACAGCCTCCATATAGTGGTTTAGGGGCCAGAATGGGGCTCAGTTGAGGATGGTTTTCTTAATTGTGCCCATGTTTGCTTTCATCTCTAGTCAGGGGAAGGGGTTTTCAGAATATCCCCTACCCATGATTTTTTTTTTTTTTTTTTTGCAAAAGATTCTCTAAACCAAATTTCTGAAGGAAGATGGGGGAACATAATTGCTGCATAAAAACCACAGGATGTATTTCCTGTTAATCAATTCATTCTGCATCTTGGGATTTGAAATGATGTGATTGAAGCATTTCCAAAGAATATCTGGTAAATATGAAATGAGGTCTTCTGAGAAGAGATAACTTTTTAAAATCACATTTTATCCTCTCAGAGCATTAAATTGTTGCCATGGAAGCTAGAATAAAGGGAAATTAATTTTCTTAATAGGCAGCTGCTTCCTAAGAGGCACCTTGTATAAGGAAAGTCTCTCAAAGTTGCTTTTCTACTATGTAGTTAACTGCAAAAAAAAAAAAAAAATTGTCGGGCAGGTCCCCCGGTGGCTCAGGCAATTAGAGCTCCATGCTCCTAACTCCGAAGGCTGCTGGTTTGATTCCCACATGGGCCAGTAGGCTCTCAACCACAAGGTTGCCAGTTCAATTCCTCGAGTCCCTCAAGGGATGGTGGGCAGTGCCCCCTGCAACTAAGATTGAACACGGCACCTTGAGCTGAGCTGCCGCTGAGCTCCCAGATGGCTCAGTTGGTTGGAATGTGACCTTTCAAACACAAGGTTGCCGGTTCCCGCAAGGGATGGTGGGCTGTGCCCCCTGCAACTAGAAAACGGCAACAGGACCTGGAGCTGAGCTGCGCCCTCCACAACTAAGATTGAAAGGATAATAACTTGACTTGGAAAAAAAGGCCTGGAAGTACACACTGTTCCCCAATAAAGTCCTATTCCCCTTCCCCAATACAAATAAAAAATAATTTAAAAAAAGATCGTCTTACAATGCAGTTGTGGATTCTGGAAGGAAACCAATAGGTTTTTGGTGTTTGAGTTTGGGGCCTTGGTTTATATCACAAAAAGCCCGAGGAGGATGTCAAATGTTTTCAGCCAAATGGAGTAAGTAAAAGATTTAAGGGGTGAATTCAACGATTAATTGATAAGATTGGGTCTGAATGCTAGGGAGCAACATCAGCTGACAGTTTGCCCTAAGATGGGCTAAGCGTTGTTGAGAAGATGCCTGTGCAAAAGGAAGGTCTTGTGCATTTTTAATGAAAGAATTAAATGGAACAGGGGAGTCCACCAAAGGAAATCAACTGAAAAATCTAGGATGTTGAAAGTTTGGAAAAAAGAGGAAACACAAATAAAAATAGAAGTGGCCATTACCGAAGACGGTCATGGGTAAGGTCAGCTAGGAACTGTCTCAGCTGAATACTCAGATCGAAGCCTAGATCTAGGGGGGTTGGATGGAGGCTACACAGATAAGCAAAGGTCATAGGGCCTGATGAAGGAAATGCATTGTACTGGGGCCTTGAGAACAACGGATTGCTTTGACGCCATCAAAAATGAAGTGCACGTGGATGTGTTTAAAGGCTAGGGGCATAAGAATGGAATAAAATTGAGGAAGGCTATGAATAGAGAGTAAATACTGGAGAAAGACCTCACTGAGGGAACCTGGGGAATTAGTATGGGCATTGCAAATATTGGTGTCTGGGCCCCCTTTCCAGAGCCCATGACAGACAGCCCTGATTATCACAGCTCTGCATCCGGCAAAGTACAGATAGGGGTCACTCTTTTTTAACCAAGCAGTTCAGCAACCACCACAGACGGATTCTCCTTCACACTGTTAGCAGAGCCTCTAACCTGATCATCGGAACACCCGGGCTTTCATTTTGGACCTTCCCAGTTACCAAATTGTCCCACGACCGCTCCTAAACCTCGTGGTCCCTCCATTGTCCTCAGGGTGGAGCAGAAGACCTCTGACACGTCATCCAGTTCTAACACAGTGTGGCTCGTTGGGAAGATACGCTTGGTTGAACGGATGCAGGGTTTCCGCTTCTCTACTGCAGCTAAGGGGGAAAATCTGCTGTGTTAACCACTGGGGAGTCTTTGTCAAAGGAAGGAGATGGAGGGTCTCAAGAGGTGGACAGCTCCTCAAAGTTGCCAAAAGCATCTACTCAAACCAAAAATCATGTAAAATGCCCTTCTTACTTTTTCTTGTTTTTATATGTTGCACTTAGCATGTTGATAACCCATGTATGCCTAGACTATAGAGTATTCCTATTCCTTCTCAAAGATTTCTGAGTCATTGTTCTTTTCTCTTTCCACCTTCCCCTTTCTGTTGCAGGAAAGGAAGTGATGACCACTTGGTACTTACTAACTAAAATTCTTCTGCAAAGATAATCCAGTATCAGGCCTCCTTATCCAGTGACAATGCGGAGGAACCCCAAATGGTTTGGACCAGCATGTCCCAAAATACTGCTGTTTAATGTGGAGTGGGAAAGAGGACCGACTATCAGCTGGCTGACCGCAACTGAAGTTCCAAAGTTCCCTTTTTATAAACTTGGACGATGAAGCATAGACCACAGTCAGCTACTGGGCATTAGTGCAATAGACCAGTGATAATGAAATTCTCTATTAGTCTTAATTTATGACATGACAATATTGGGTTTGAAAAAAGAAATCGCACTGCAGATTGGGCAAAACAATGGTGTTTAAAGCCACACATTTAAAGGTGTTTTTCATCAAATGAGAGTTTGTTTTAAAAATGATTCTTGGCTTAGAAGACATTTGTTAATTGGTGATCTGCACAGAGATGGAGTTGGTTGCAATACCAAATTCGACACTCAAGCGAGAGAACTATTAGGCCATTTAACGATCACATTTAAATCAACAAAAAGACCTATTGCCATGGACATTTCTTGGCCTGTTTTCCTGTGGTTTTTTTCAGCATGATATGAAGCAACCATTGGCAGAGTCGGGGATGAATAGGAAACATCTTGTCGCTTGTGCTAACTGTTGATTGTACACACATAGCATGTGGAAGTAAACTATACCAGTGGTCACTTATTTGAACAAACAGACTCCACGAGGGTGGGGATTTATCTGTCTCAAGCAAGGAAGATGGTATTTTTTACCTAAATAAATTTATTTTTATCAAACATGAATGAATACTATTTTTAAAATGTAGTATCTCTTAACGTCTACCTAGTGAAAAATTTATGTCACGTCTATGAACTCTTCAATCTTTGAAAGGGATTTCTCACTTTCTTAAAAGTAGCAAAGGAAATATGGGGGCTACTGTATAGGAGTTATTAAATAAATATTTTTTTTATAAATTAAAGTTTATCAGGGTGACAATTGTTAGTAAAGTTACATAGATTTCAGGTGTACAATTCTGTAATACATTATCTATATCTCACATTGTGTGTTCACCACCCAGAGTCAGTTCTCTTTTCATCATCATATATTAGACCCCTTCTAGAGCCCTCCTCCCCCTTACCCTCTGGTAATCACCAAATTATTGTCTATGTCTATGAGTTTTTGTTTCTTCATTTGTTTCTCTTGTGTTTTTTTTTGTTTTCAGTTTTATATACCACATATCAGTGAAATATGGTTCTCTACTTTTTCTGTCTGACTTATTTCGCTTAGCATTATAATCTCAAGATCCATCCATGTTGTCACAAATGGTCCTATTTCATCTTTTCTTACCACCGAATAGTATTCATTGTGTATATATACCTCAACTTCTTTATCCATTCACCTATCAAAGGACATTTTGGTTGTTTCCATGTGTTGGCCACTGTAAACAAAGCTGCAATGAACATTGGAGCATACGTGTCTATGTATAAATGTTTTCAGATTTTTTTGGGTAGATACCCAGGAGAGGGATTGCTGGCTCATATGGTAATTCTATTCGTAATTTTTTGAGGAACCTCCACACTGCCTTCCATAGCGGCTGCACCAGTCTGCATTACCACCAACAGTGTATCAGGGTTCCTTTTTCTCCACAGCCTCTCCAACACTTGTTACTGTTTGTCTCGTTGATGATAGCCATTATAACTGGGGTGAGGTGATATCTCATTGTGGTTTTCATTTGCATTTCTCTGATGATTAGTGATGTTGAGCATTTTTTCATATGTCTATTTGCCATTTGCATGTTCTCTTTGGAGAAATGTCTCTTCAGGTCCTCTGCCCATTTTTCAATTGGGTTGTTTGTTTTTCTTGTTGTTGACTTGTATGAGTTCCTTATATATTTTGGATATTTTACCTTCGATGTCACTGATTCTTTCCTCCATCTGGTCAACTCTACTACCTAAGTTGGCTATTTCATTCTTCATTTGTTTTATTGAGTTCTTTTTTTTTTTTGAATTTTTATGAGTTTATTTGAGCCAAAGTGATGATATATGCCAGGGAGCAAAATCTCAAATGCTCTGGAGAAGGACACTTTTTCAGCTTCTTTTATGCATTTGACATTAAGGAGAGGACATAAGGAACTGTTTTATTGAGTTCTTAATCTCCAGAAATTCTATTTGGTTCTTTTTTAACATTTCAGTCTCTTTGGTAAAACGTTCATTTTGTTCTTTGATTGTGTTTCTGAGTTTATTAAATTGCCTGTTTGTGTTCTCTTGCATCTTGTTGAGTTTTTTAAGAACTGCAATCTTGAATTCTCTGTCATTTAAGTCACATATTTCCATGTCTTTAAGTTCATTTTCTGGAGACTTTCATTTTCTTTCTGAGCTGTCTTGTTACCTTGGTTATTCATGGCAATTAATGATTTATTATTTCTCTTCCTAGACATCTACAGGAGTGGGTTCTGCAGCAGCTTGATAGAAAGAGGTCTTTCTTTTGTTTTCCAGTAGGTTTTGGTAGAATGTTTAGTTTCTCTCTGACTGCAGCCTTTTATTCTCTCTCACATTGTAGTGTTATATTTTCTCTGCACTATTCCGGCTTCTCACAGAATGGGGGGGATTTCCTAGAAGGTGGGCTTCTCCTCTGTGAACAATTCACCTGGGTCATAGGGTGCCACTTCTGTGGTAGGATGTGGAGAGCTTCTGAAGTTCCAAAGCTCTTCCTGCACCAGATTCAGAGCCCATGTATTTCAGTAGCTCTGTTTACTCCTGCAGGGATCCACCCAGGTAGGTGGGGACAAAGGCAGGGTGGATTGTGCGAGGTGGCCCAGAGCAATGGCAGTGACCACCAACACAGCCAGTCCTGCTTCCATGGCTCCCTCCCCTTGGCTGGAACTAGTTGGACTGCGAGTCCATGTCTGCGGACCACAGTTCTCAGAACTGCAAATATTCCGCTTTTTTTGATCTGACACTGCTACTGTTCTGCTTCTAGCACCAGGCAGGTGGGGGTGGGGTGAGCTCTGGCAGGGTAGAGAGGGGGCGGCTAGTCTCAGTGCCTAAGGCTTCCGTTCTCTGCTCAGCAGTGAGGGCTTAAACCACCGTTTTCAGCCTTCTTCCCTCAGTCTTTGCTCCGAGGTCTCTGCTGTGAGCGTTGGGTTCAGCCGTGCTATATGCTGCCCCCTCAGCCCTGTGGGCCATAAGCGGAGCCCTAGCAGTCCAAGTCCTTCCCTCTCCCGCAGCTGCGGTAGTTCTGGGATGCAGCGAGCTCGGAGCACTGAGCTAGGTCTGCATCATGTGCCTGCATGGCCCTGTCTCTGCACTTCTACCTTCCCTCCTCCCCCGCTCACAAATTTGTCCACCTTTAGATGATTTCAGTAGTGTTCCTCTTAGTCTTGCCTGTCTGCTGCACAGGGAGTCCTTTGTGGAGTTATAATTGTTCAATTTGTTGTAAATTCCAGGGGAGATTTCAAGAGGCTCATCTCACGCCACCATTTTTATGACGTCCAGTCTTTCTCGATAAACATTTATGATAATCACTTCAGAGATGAAGATCACTTCATGCATAGGTTTATTTCATACCTGAGATATCTCGGGGGGTCAACTGTTTTAAATTTATTGGTAAAGAGTAGAATTTAAACTAAGCAGGACCCTCGTCCCAGGACTCTCCCCCTTTTGTTCCTGCCTCTCTCTACCAAGCCCCTACCAGATTTTCCATCTTATGCCCTCTTCCTCTTTCCTTGTTCCCATACTTTCTTTACATTCCTGCACCAAGCCTAGGCTGGGAAGATTATCCAGTTAATACCATTAAAGTTTATAAGTGAATGACTCATATCTACACTCACAATACTTTTCTAAAATTATCATTTAAGTTAATTTCTTACAAAAAATGTCTAGTTATATTTGACTTTTAAACTAATGACCATTTAACTAGTGGTTCTGGGGTCAGTTGCATGACTCCAGAATCAGGTATGCAATTAGATCGCTTATTCACTTTTGAATATACCCCAATACTTAATTTGTCTCTGAACAGAGTTGCTATTAAAGCCTTTTGCAAAATCTGCAGCTGTGACTGCCGTTTGAATAGAAGATTAATGATGCTCTTCCGTGCTCCTGTTTTTCTTTTATTGGCTTTCATGTTTCCTTTTATTTCTTTCCCTCCAGCTGGACAGAACACTTTCAGGAAGAAAAATCTTTTTCAAGGTTACCCTGTATCTGTGGAAACATTGTTTTCTCTCTTTTTAATAATTTTAAACAATTGTCACTTTACCAACTGTATTATCTGTTCAGATTTTATTGAACAATGTTCTTCTCATAACTCTGTTAATAGACACATCTGGGACAAACCATTTTCTCCCTTACCCTACTTGGAAAAGTTCACTGTGAAAGTTAGGAGACACGTGGCTTCTGCCTGCTAGTTGCTTCTGCCTGCTGCTTTCATTTTAGGATCTCCAATTTTTGTAGAATGTACCTCCTTGGCTGGCAGTGACACCCGTAAAGCCAGATGTAACATCCTTAAGATTATTGGCTTGGAGTGGTAAAAAAGAACATGGGCATGGGAGCCATCTAGACAGACTTGAGTTAAAATCCCATCTTACCCTGTAGCTTTGTGTCCCTGGGCAAATCACTTTCTGCTTCTAAGTGGTGACTGTAAACCTTAATCAATGGTGGGATTGTCATTTAAGTCAAATAACTCACGCAAAGCCTGGCATTAAATTGAAAGCTGAGCCATTTTTTCCTTTTGGTTTTCTGTGGTGGTTGTAGATTGCACGGGACCAGGGCATAGTGAAGACTTTAAGACGTTTAGTTTGCAACCCATCCGCCTGGGCTCCTGACTTCCTTCTACTAGCTGAGTCTCCTTGCCCAGGTCACACTGAGCCTCAACTTCCTTATCTGTAAAATGGGATTGCGAAGATTAAATGTCAAAACATAAAGTTCATAGAATAGGCATGTGTCATAAGTGGTCAATGAATATTAGATCTTCAGAAAGCTTTTCTCCCATGGCCTACAAACATACAGATGGATTCACCTGGGCCAACCAGGAACATCTGTATTTTGTAGTGAGCTCACCACACACTTTTGGTGTTCTTTGTTCCAGTTAGGACTTTTAAGTGTGCAAAGGTGCCACTTGCACATTTAAAGTCCTTGCAAATGTCTCACCAGACCTGACCTGGAAGCAATAATCAACCGGGAAGCTTACATTTAGTTGTGGAGGAGCGGTATGGGCATGAACAGCCTAAATGCCTGTCATCAGGAGCAAAGCCATCAGTCGTGATGGGAGGGTTAAGGGCCCCAGGTCCAAGCCGTCACAAACTCTATTCCTTCACCCCAGGCAAAACCTTTCATCCTCTACTAGGAGCCCACTGCCTTAACCAAATTTGTCAGAATGTGCGAAATACAGGTCTGTGCTTTGCTGATCTGAGGTAGCAAATACAAAGTGTGACAAGTTCTCAAACTTGTGGCAACGATGTTGCTAGCCTTTTTTTTGATATCAGAGGGATTATCCATTATGAATTTGTACCAACTGGACAAACAGTTCTCCAAGTTTACTATTTGGAAATGCTGAAAAGGCTGTGTGAAAAAGTTAGACCTGAAATTTTCGCCAACAATTCATGGCTCTTGCATCACGACAATGCACCAGCTCACAAGGCACTGTCTGTGAGGGAGTTTTTAGCCAGTAAACAAATAACTGTATTGGAACTCTCCGTACTCACCTGATCTGGCCCTCAGTGACTTCTTTCTTTACCCAAAGATAAAGGAAAAATTGAAAGGAAGATATTTGGATGACATTCAGGACATCAAGGATAATATGATGACAGCTCTGATGGCCATTCCAGAAAAAGATTTCCAAAATTGCTTTGAACGGTGGACTAGGCTCTGGCATCGGTGCATAGCTTCCCAAAGGGAGTATTTTGAAGGTGACCATCATGATATTCAGCAATGAGGTATGTGGCACTTTTTCTAGGATGAGTTCGTGAACTTAATTGTCGGACCTCGTACAGAAGGGTGAGAGAGGGTATTCAGGACAATCTCTTCATGAGATTCCAGTCACCACTCCCCAACCCTACTGAGCACCAGGATCATAGCAATGGGAGGAAGGGTGGCAGACTCAGTGGAGGTCGAGGCTCAGAATCTCAGGTTTAGGAAAAGCACAGCAGCTCAGTCTTGATCTAGGGGCAAATAGCCAGCCGCCTTCTAGTGCTGGGGGCCTCCCTGTAAAAGCTCAGCACTGTCTTCGGCATTCAGGGGGTGTAGAGTCATTGGGGAATTGTGTTCAATGAACTACCATGGCCTTGGCCACAGATTGCTTCTGTCAATATAAGGAGCTGTGATGCTTAAAGATATTATTCCAAATGTCTGAACAATCCTCTTGTGGCCACCACTTACTCCAGTCACATTGGATGATTAGGCCCCATTTCACTACTAATCCATTTCACCTTTATTTTCATGTAACTTGAGCCAATTTGATTTTACGACTCCTGACTTGAAGTTTAGACATCTCAACCACAGTATTCCCATGATGCTGTTTTGTCCTACCAAATATCTGGAATTTCATACTAGTAACACATACACGAAGTAGCTCTTGTGTGGCAGGGTGATTCAGGACCTCACACGTGAAACCCTAAGCACAGCACTCAGATTCTAGTCACGATAGGAAGGACAGTGAGTCATGGGCAAGGGGAATAGGAGACTGGTGACTCAACATGTTGGAGCAAGTGCTGAAGGCCTCTGCTTCCCCTTGCCCCCACCCGCACCCCCACCGCCTTTTCTTTTCATTTGAGATACTTTGGGCTCTCAATATTGATAATACGTAGGGCTGGCTCTGTGACCTGTGCGCTCCCAAAGGACCTGCACTTGGGTTAATGCTCAGCCATTACAGTCTTGCAATTTTTAAGTTTTTGAACAGGGGGACCCACCAGTCATGCAGCAAATTCTGATGATAAGACTGTCACTCAGTGATTAAAGCATGGACTTTAGAAAAAGGCTAGATAATCAGCATTGTACTTTTCCTTTAAAACAACTTAAATGTAGTAAAAGAAAAGAGTGAGCCTGAGGAGGAATGGCTTTTTAACAGACATTTGGGTATATCATTTTTCTCAGTGTCGGTTCTCACAAATGAATGGCTGTGGAGCTGCTGCTTATCTCACAAAGATGGAGATTAAACAATTCATGGCTCTTACATCACCACAATGTACCAGCTCCCATGGCACTGTCTGTGAGGGAGGTTTTAGCCAGTAAACAAATCACTGTATTGGAACACCCTCCCTACTCACCTGATCTGGCCCCCAAAGACTTCTTTCTTTACCCGAAGATAAAGGAAATGTTGAAAGGAAGGCATTTTGATGACATTCAGGACATCAAGGGTAATACGATGACAGCTCTGATGGCCATTCCAGAAAAAGGGTTCCAGAATTGCTTGAGGGTATTGGTCAGTGTTGCTGATCCCTCGCACGCACGAGCAGGTCAAATGCTGGCTGCGCACATTCTCCCCTGTGCCCCTGCCTTCCATGGATGAGCAGGCTCATTATCTGGCATTGCATGTAATGTTTTTCCCTTGACAGAGAATCAGCCAAGGGTGCTTCATGTGCTAAACTCCAGCATGTTTGCCCAGTTGCCATGTGACCTCCGACCTTGCTTGGCAAAGTCTTTTGGGACCCGCTCCACACATTGGGCTTCCCAGCTCCCTCTGCAAGCTCCCTGAAGACATTTGCTTCTAGCACGAAGGGCCTATCTTTGAATGGGGACCTGTAGACTTGTTAAATATGCTGTGTATTGGAGAAGATAACATATTAACACTGGGAAGACTTCCAGATGAACCAAATTTCAAAATAGACACTCAAGTTGTTAGGGGAAAAAATGCTATTCATGGCTGTTGTACCACGGGTTCATTTAGAGCAGGAGTGTCCAAACTGTGGCCCGCAGGCCAACTGTGGCCGTGATCCATTTTTTATTGGCCCGCAACAAATTCCAGAAATATATTTGGTTTACTTAAATAAACCAGGTGAGGCAATACGTACTTCACCTCAAGTGAGTGGCCCAGCCGTTTGTGTATTTTACCCTTGGTGAAAAACGTTGAAAAAAGTTTGGACACCCCTGATTCAGAGCAAATGGCTGCTGCAAACCAGCGGGTAAGAATAATGGCAAGTGTTCCTCTTGCCATCTGTCTTTGCCAGAGAACCAGGGAGTGAATGAGAAGCTAAATGAGTTACATATGAACATTTGCTCACCACCTCACATAACAAGGACAGCAAAACTCTGACTTCTTAAAGACCCTTGGGAGCTATTGGTTGTGGTGAATGGGAGAGACAATTTATTAGCATGATGTATGTTTCTTCATTTCTAATGATACATAAATTATCCCATGAGCCATGATACATATGGTTTAAAGAGAATTTTAAATGAAAGCAATTCTTTTTTCTAGCAACACTAATTGCCTAGCAGCAGTAAATTACTCATCCCCCACTGACTCTGGGCTGTGGTCATTACTCTCTCCTTGAGGTTGAGCGGATGTCCCCCAAGAGGCATGTTTGCTCTGACAAAGTGAATTTACATCCTCACTTGTGAGCCTGCCATGCTAGGTCTACAGAAGGAGAGGGAGGGAGTTTGCGGTGCCTCCCAGATCTGGCCCCGTGTGTTCCTGCCGTCCTGCACGTGTCATCCATGATAACTGGGCAGTGAGTTGGTAGCTCCCGCCAACCTGAAGTGTAAATCAAGGCCTCTGGAGGAGAACTAGACCATGCTAGAAGTGAGACTTGAATAATAGGTTGTATTTGAACAGGTGGCCAAGGTGTGAGGTGGAGGTAGGGCTTTCTGGATAAAGGGGCTAGTACAGCAAAGCCTTGGACCTCTGAGAGAAAACCAGTCGGTTAGCAAAACTATGTTTTGGGATGGCCAGAATACAGGTTATATATTAGGGAAAATGATAGAACACTAGAGAAGTGACAAGGGAGGGCTGACCACAAGGACTGTGAATCCTCTAGGATGGCTTTAAGACCTGGGTGCTGCATGACCAGAAAAGGCAGAACCGGGAAGGATGGAGTGGGGGCAATGAGGTAAGCAGGGAAATCAGTTACAAAACTGCTGCAATCACTCAGATTAAGAGACGAGAGAGAGAGAGAGAGAGAGAGAGAGAGAGAGAGAGAGAGAGAGAGAGAGAGAGAGAGAGAGAGAGAGAGAGGAGAGAGAGAGATGTTATAACCCTATAATGAAACACAATCACAAACACTGAGAAATTTGCCTGAAAAGTGTCTCTAAGGAATATACCAGATCTCATATATATGTTTTATCTGTCTGTGCATATATATTTTCCTTTCTCAAGGTTTCTCCTAAATACACTGTCGTTTTCATGAGAGTTCAGGCTTTTGGCCTATACATTTAGAAATGAGGGTCTCTTTTAAAAACTTTTATTGAGAAATAAATGTAAGAGGATGCCTGGGTTGAGTATGTATTTCTATCACATGAGTGTTACTCCTTCCCACATATTTAAAACAAGCTTATCGCAGACTTTCTGTTTCCGTATCATCCCTCCCCACCTACCCTACATGCACACATACTAAAGTACTCTTACCTTGGCCAGCCACAATTTGTGTCTATAACCATGGCAAGACTTGTGGGTTATATAACTGCTAACAAAGCCAGCCTGACATCTGAGGCTTGTAGATTGCACAGAGACTTCAGGAAGATTCCATCCTCCCTGCCCCCAACCCATGACCACCCTCAAGATTTGGGTATGGGATCACAAAGGTTCAGAACTGAGTGTGGTTGCCTGGGAAAGGAGGGTCTTACAAGTAAGTGCATGGGGTACTGTGTCTTTATGTCTCCCTGAGGCTGGGGCAGTGTATGGGGTGTATGTGTGTGGGGAGGTTGGGGGTTAGGGGACAGGGAGGTGACCGTATTGAGGGACTCTGAGAAAGCCTTGATATGGAGGGTGGTAGTGAAGATGGTCATATTAGAGGAATATTCCTGGGCCCAAATAGACTGAGATGGGGGGACAGGGCAGAGAGGGTGACACATGGCCCCTGCCTCACAAATGAAGAAAACATGAAGTTGTACAAATGCCCGAGTGCATGTGAGCCGATCTGCCTATTTCCTTTCAGACCCCTGCAGAGAAGGTCAGAAGCTTGCGCCAGAGACCAACCCCAGTGATGCCTTCTTTCAAGCTCTGTTTGCCTCCACGGAACTCACCCCTTGAGGATTCAAAATGGTAAATCTAAACACTCCCTTAATGCAGGGAACATATGAAGGGACAGGAGGGCAGGAAATCTCATCAGGGAGTCCGGGAGTCAGGCTGGGTGTCAGTGGTGAGGCAGAACTATGGAAGCTGTTCAGGCTGACCATGGAGCAGGGCACCGATCTGCACCCCAAGGAGCACAGTGGGCAGCCTGGCACAGTCCACTGGGGGTTCCTCCTCTCAGTGTACTCAGAGGGCCAAGCCATGACCTTAGGGCAATTTACTTTAGCACCATGAGCGTGGACCAGGAAGACATAATGTGGGGAAACTGTCATGTCTGCAATCATTTCTGGACAGTGAGACCGCCCAGCTTTATCTCTTATCTCCTATCTCCCAGTGTCCTATCTCTGGAGAAAATGCAGGCAAGCTTCCAGCCAGACTAATGTGGACACTGCTTCCCGTATCTTTTCTGGAGTAGGTCATGCTCTTGGGACAGCTTTTAGGGAACCACAGTAATGGACTGAAGAAGGCGTGAGTGGATCAGTGATGATTCTTGTACTAGACTTTTATCTCCCTTGCATAAATGGCTTCATAGTCCACCTGGGGAAGATGAGCATAAGGCAGGTGAGGAAGGTTTGGGTATAGGCATGGCTGTGGTTAATAGAGTGATGACCTGAGGTCACCTCTCTCACACTGTTCTCTAGGCTTAGGGAGGCCCTGACCTTTAGCCCTTATACAAAATATTCTAAGTTTCCACATTTTTATGATTGAGACAAAAGAACTGACATTTATTGTTCTGCATTAAAAATGAAGCAACTCAATAGGACAAAACCCATATACATAGTTCTACTCCCTTGGCCTTTGTAAAGAACGGCAATTCATGTTCACAGCAGGCAGCTCTGAGAATAAGTTACTGAGACAGAGATGGGTACAAACCAAATGAGCTAATATCATCAACCAGCATCATCAAGAAGGTGTCTTAAAAAGATAACTATTCAGCACCTTACAACAATGTGGCCAAATAAATTCCAGATGGATTAAAAATGTAAATGTGAGAAACTAAGCCTGTAAAAGAACTAGAAAAACATGTAAGTGAATATTGATATGATCCAAGAAGTAGAGAAGGGCTTTCTGAGTTTATAGCTGCAAATAAACCATAAAAGAAAAAATCAGATTTACTACATAAAAATGAAAATGAAAAATTTCAGAGAATTAAGAATGTAAATAAATTTTTAAATGTGCACTGGGAAAAAATAATTATAACACATATGACTGGCTTAATATCCTTACTATATAAAAAAAATTACAAGTTCTTGGAGGGTGAGCCGATGGCAAGGCTAAATTTTCTGTGTCTCTGTGTTTCATTCATGTACATAGCAAGGTTCCTGGCAAGTAGCAAGCACTCAAAAAATAGTATATATTTTTAAAGCTATATTTGGTTGAATGCCTACTATGTATGTGTGTTATTGCTACTCATCTCAACAAACTTACAGCTTATGTATCAGGATGTCCGTTTTACCAAAGAGGAAACTGAACACAGAGCAGGTGGCAGAGCCTGGCTTCAAATCCAAAGCTTGTGACCCCCAAAGCCCTCTCCCATCTTCCCTTTCTGCTGCCTGCCTTCTAAATAATGCTTACTGCATAGAATTGAAAGGCAGAAAAAAAAGTGTTTAACCTACTTAATGAGAAATGTGACTTCTAATTTCAAACAGCACCTTGTAATGCCACATTCCTTGAACTCACACAATGCTGGTGCTAATAGAAAAGAATCTGTATCTTGGTGGGGGAGTTGAAAGCTCCATAGAAGGTCCCAGCTCTAATAATAAATTGCCAAGTGATTTAGACAAGCTGTTAAGCTGCTCCACGCCTCAGAATCCTTATCTGTATACAGGGCTAATAAAATTGAGAGTACAGAGAGGTTAAGTAACTTTTACAAGGTCATACAATAGTAACCACCAGAGCTGGGACTCAGACCGAGGCAGCCCATCGTTACAGCTGGATAGTTCACAACTCTGATGTAATGGCTAGGAGATAATGGGTGTACACAAACTCTGAAAAGGATAAACTGGACATATTGGTGAATGGAGATAAAACTTAATGTTATAAGCCAGTTTTTGTGTGTGTGCAAAATTGTGAAAATCAGAGCTTGATAGGGACAGCTCAGATGTCTGGGCATGTCATTCTTGACTTAGTATCTATTTTTAATTTCTGTAGCTTAAAATACATGACGGCAGACTGATTATCCCCTCCCCTCCATTCCCTTTAGCTAAACCAGCATGGTAATACTGATTAATGGATCAAAGTCAGCAATCCCCCAATTAGAATCTATCCAACTAGCTAAAAAAGAGAAAATGAAACTAAAACAGATAATTGCGTCAACTGGGGTGGAGTTCCTGGCATGTGCAATAATGAATCACCAAATAATTGTGACTGAAAAGAGATAGCTACCCATGAAACCTTGACCCAGCATTTCTTTCATCTCACTGGCGGGAAGCCAGGAGAGTGGGTGTTAATAACGTGTTCTCATATTGCTCATGTACTACTTTCTGTGCCTCAGTGTGGTATTTGATCACTGACAAAGTCAGCAGTTGTATATGCATATCAATTAGTGTACCTTTCTGGAAATGCCCTTTAAATTCTGTGTCTCTCTAATTTATATAAGTTATTTTTCTGAACCGTTTGAGAGAAGGTTGACTGTATTATGCCCCTTAATGCCTTCATACTTCAGTTTGTATTTCTTAGGATTAAGAATAGTCTCATGAAATCAGGGAATTTAACATTGATACAATGCTTTTATCAGATCTGTAGTTCATAGTTCAATTTCATCAATTGTCTCAATAATTCTCTTTATAGCATTCTTTCTCCTCTGGTACAAGATCCAATCCAGGGTCACAGCTGAATTTAGTTGTCATGCCTCCTTAGGTTCCTTTCATATGGAATATTTCCTCAGCCTTTCTTTGCCTTTATGACACTGAGATTTTTGAAAAATACTGGTCATTATTTTACAGATAGCCCCTTAATTTGAATTTGTTGATCATTCCTTATGATTAGACTAATTCAGGTTATGCATTCTTGGCTGGAATACCACAGAAACATTGTGGTGTCCTCCTCAGGGTATCATATCCAGAGGCACATGATATTGGTCTGCCCCTGATGGGTGATCGCCCAGTCAAGATATTGTCTGGTTTCTCCATCACTCTGGTGGCCATCAACACGCACAGCTCAGATCTCCTGAGAGGGGGAGCATAACTGATGGCTGCCCCAGCTGCTGAGCTCAGAATCCTTCTGTGTGGAGACTTCCCACTGGCTGCTCCCAGCCAATGAGTAAATGCAACAGCAATCCTAAAGCAGACCCATTCCTGCCGGACACGGGGACCTCTCTGCTGGCCTCCCCATTAGCCTAGCTGAATCCCTGTTAGTGCTGCATTTAAGACAGGAGGTCCTGATCTCCTGCAGAGCAAGAGCAGACAGACTGAGTAGTCGACTGAAGACTCTGGTTAGTAGACTTTCTTACCCTTTCTTCAGATGAGAAGATGGAGGCTCAGTGCAATAAAGTAACTTGCCTTTATTCATTCAGCTTTTTGATAGGTCTGCCTACCTTCAAAAGCCTTTATTCCTCTTGCAGTTACATTTGTGTGGGTCCATGGATTTGACAGAACAAGGCCAGGGCCTTGGGAAGGAACATTGCTGTGTCATGTCCACAGCACATTCCGTGTCATCCCCATTTCACTACAATTTTGACTTTTTTTTTTCTTCCAGATTCATGTTCTCTATCTCAAGATTTCAGGGTTACCTCAGTAAGAGTAATGGCTCAAACTGTAGCAAGGCAAGGCAAGGCAAGACACTCTAATCATGCTGACAAGAGCTACAAAACCCATTACTAAAAAAATACATTTCGATCAAATATATGGTGATGGAAGGAGAACTGACTCTGGGTGGTGAACACACAGTGGGATTTATAGATGATGTCATACAGAATTGTACACCTGAAATCTATGTAATTTCACTAACAATTGTCACCCCAATAAATTAAAAAAAATAAAGAAAATACATTTCTTTAAATTAAACACTGAAACGAGTTTTCCTTCTCTTTGGGTAGACACATAGCTCTAGTTGCGTGTCTCTAGTGAGAGAAAGGTGAATGCTAAGAACTGTTACTGGGCTAGGATTTGCTTATATTTGTGTAAATATATAAATGGGAGTAGTTTTATTCTTAAAGATTAAAGTACAGTAACAGATCATTGAGACTTTATTACAGGCCTGTTCAAGAAATGGTGGGAAAAGCTTTTTAATACTCACAATCCATCTTAGGACCATAGATGCATAATAATCCTTTACAGTAGTACTAAAATGTTGGCAGTTTTCACGTGTATTATTTAGTTTTATTCTCACAATAACTCTGCATGAGGTAGAGCAGGTTTTATCTCTACTTTACATATGGTATTTTATATTCTTTCAAAAACAAACAAAAATTAAATAAAGAAAGTTAATTGAAGTGCCAATGCACTGTAAGAGATGTATCTGAAACCTGGCATAAGAGGAACTCAGTTTCTGAAACTACCTACTGGTCTGCCTGGAAACTGTCATTTCTTGTATAACATTTAATATTTAATATAATTGCTAATATACTGGCGTCAGTGCTTCCAGCCTGCAGAGAACCCTCACTTAAATCTGTAATTCCTTTTGCTGCTCTTTGCATTCAGGATTTAATAAATAAAATAACACGAGCACTCAACATGAATCCTTTTCCTTTGATATTGCTAACAATTTTGAGCAGCTTTAAACCCTTTAGCTTGCTATGGGGTTAATTAAAAAGGGGAGAGAAAAGAACCAAAGTCACTAATTCCAAATCTGATCTATTTGGGAGGTGGGATAGGAAGGTCTTATTATTTTCCACTAGGAATGCTTCTCTAAAAGTTGCAATTGAAGTTGTGAGAAAATAGTTTTATAGACAAAACTGCTTTTTGGCAAAGTAGCTTCTTGGAGTGTTACTTCTTTTCTATATGTGGTGGTTGTATTTATCCCAAATAACATTTTTTGCCTTACAGTGTCTTTTGTTTAATATTAATAGAGTTACATAGGCTTTCTTTAGATAAGTATTTGCTTAGTCTATATTTCTTATCATTATGAGTATATCTCATTCGCATAGCTTATAGCTGGAGATTTTGGTTCAATTTTAGTACAGTATCCCTATTTGAATCGAATCATTCATTTTGTTTACATTGTTGTGATAACAGACATATTTGGACTTATTTCTACAATCCTAATTTGTGTTTTCCATATATCATGCTCTTTTTTTTCTTGTTTACCCCCTCCCTTACTTCTGTTGCATTAATGGAGTTTTTCTTTATTGCCTTCGATTTGTTTTTCTTCAGTATATAGTCTTAACTTTTTACCTGTGTTAGAAAAACCTAAAGTTAACCAAAATCTCTATGCTACTCTTCAATAATATACGAACCTTAGATCTTTTGCCTCAGGTCACCCTCATTCTCCATTTACTCTGTCTTACATGTTTTTCTTGTCTAGTATTTTAGATTCTTTTTCCACCTCCCTTCCCTCATTAATTAATTTTTACTTATTGTCTGGTACAGGCAATGTTTCTTCAGATTTACTCATGTTTTTACCACTTACCTTAGTAAAAGTGCTTTTTTGCAAACCACTTCTTTCTGTGTTCAATTTTCTTTTTCCTTTGGTAGCCCTTTTGAGTCTCAGTCTTCATTTGAAAAACGACTTTATTTCACCCTCAGTTTTCAATAATTCTTTAGCTGGAAATTAAATCCTAGGAGGTGCACTGTGCTCCTTCAACACTTTGGGAATGCTATTCCATTTTCTACTGTTCTCTTCTGTTGTTGAGAAGTGTCATCGGTCTAAGTGATCTGTCTGTCCTCACTGGGTGCTTTTAAAATTTATTCATCTTTAACACTTCATTGGGTGTATTTTAAAATTTTAATTGTTTGAGGTTGTTGTGGTTCTTGAATCAAAATATACATGTCTTTCTCCAATTCTGAAAAATGCTGAATCATTTGGTTTTCAAAAACACTATTTCCTTCTGCCATTCTCTCTTGTATTGCTTTCTGAAACTCTCATTAGAAATATACAGGTGTATGTTTAAACAGCCCAATAGGTTTTCAAAATTATTATGCCATTTTATACTCCTATGCACAACCAACTCCTACTTGGTTCACTTTTTGCCAACATTTGGTATTATTAGTCTTTTTAATTTTAGTCATTATAGGGTGTGTGAAGTGGTATCTCATGGCAGTTTTAATTTATATTTCCTCAAAAGACTTCTAATCTTTTCATGTGCTTACTAGCCATTCATTTATATGTTTTGGTGAAGTATCTGTTCAAGTATTTTATTCATTTTTAAATTGGGTTTTCTTATTATTATTGACACTTAGGAGATCTTTGTATATTCCAGACACAAGTCCTTTGTCAAATACATGTGGAACAAACATTTTTTTCCCAGTCTACATATTGCATTTTCATTTTCTTAATGATATATTTTGAGGAGCAGGAGTTTATAATTTTGAAGTCCAATTTATTAATGTTTTTCTTTACTATTAGTGCTCTTTGTTTCCAGTCTAATAAATTTTTTGCCTGTATTATTATTGTCTCCTATATTTTCTTCTAGAAGGTTTATAATTTTAGCTTTTCTTCATAGATCTATGATTCATTTCAAGACAATTTTTGGCATGAGGTTCATTTTTTTAGGTGTGAAAGTACTTTTTTATTAATTTATTTTTAATTATAATTGATTATTGTATTATAATTGAGTATTGTATTAGTTTCAAGTGTATAACATAGCAATTCAACATGTATATACCTTACAAAGTGATCACCACAGTAAGTCTAGTAACCAGCTGTCAGTGTACATAGTTATTATGATGTTATTGACTCTCTTCCTTATACTGTGCATGACATCCCCATGACTTATTTTATAACTATAGATTTTTACTTCCTAATTCTCTCCCCTTTTTCCATCCCTCCCTGGAGGTTCATTTCTCTTTTCCATAAAAATATCTAGTTTTTCTTGTGCCATTTGTTGAAAGACTATGCTTTCTCCCTTGAATTATCTTGGCTCCTTTGTTGAAAACCAATTGACTATGTATGTGGAGGCCTATTTCTGGACTCTGTGCCATTGATCTATTTATCTAATCCTGCATCAATATCAATATCTTAATTATTGTAATTTTATAGCCTTAAAATCAAGTAATATAACTCCTCCAACTTTAATCTTTTTAAAAACTGTTTTGGCAATTTTAGGTCCTTTGCTTTCTCATATAAACTTAGAATCAACTTGTCAATTTCTACAAAGAAAGCCTGGTAAGATTTTGATTGGGATAGCTTGATTATAGAGATTGAATTGGGGTGAATTCAAATCTCAACAATCCATCAGCATGATACATATAGCTCTCCATTTATTTCCAATCCAGATAGCATTTTATTTTGTTTACTTGCCTTATTGCACAGCTGGAATTTCCTACAGAATGTCGAGTCGAGGTAATGAAAATAAATATTCTTTCTTTGTTCCTGATCTCAGGGGTAAAGTGTTCCATATTTTGCCATTAAGTATGATGTTAGCAGTAGGTTTTTCATAGATGCCCATTATAGTTTAAGGAAATTCCTTTTTATTTCTAGTTTGCTGAGAATTTTGTTAAAGTCATGAATGGGCATTAACTTTTGTCAAGTACATTTCCTGCATTAACTGAAATGATCACATATTTTTTCTTCTTATTTTGGTAATATGAATTACTTTGATTGATTTTTCAAATGTTGAACCAACCTTGCATTCAGGAGATAAATCTCAGTTGGTCATGATTTGTTATTGGTATATGCTGCTAGATTTGATTTGCTAATTTTTTTGAGAGTTTCTTTTTTATGTTAATGAATGATATTGGACTGTAATTTTTCTTTCTTGTAAACTTTTCGTCAGGTTTCACTATTAAAGCTATTTGGGCTTCATAAATTAAGTAAGTTTTTCTTCTCTACTTTCTCAAAAAGCTTATGTAAGATGAATATTATTTTCTTCTTAAATATTTGATAGAATTCACCAGTGAAATCATCTGGACCTGGAGTCCTCTTTGTGAGAAGGTTTTAAATTATGTATTAATTTTCTTTGCTAGGGATAGCACTGGTCAGACTTTCTACTGCTTTTTCTGTCAATTTTGGTAAGTCATTTTTTAAAGGAATTTTGTCCCTTTTATCTAAGTTGTCAAATTTATTAGCGATTGTTCTAATATTATTTTATTATCTTTCTGATGTGTGCTGGAGTGATAATGATGACCATTTTTTAGTCCTGATATTGCAATTTGTGTTTTTTCCCTCTTTCCTTGACCAATCTACAATGGGGTTATCAGTTTTATTAATCTTTTCAAAAGGTCAGCTTTATTTTTCTTGATTTCTACATTGTTTGTTTTCTATGTTATTGCTTTCCATTATTATTGTTTCCTTTTCTTACTTTAGGTTTACTTTGCTTTGCTTTTTCTAGTTTCTTAAGTTAAAAATTAAATCATTGCTTTTAAAACTTTATTTCTTTCTAATATAAGCATTTAAAACTATAAAACATCCCTCTAAGTACTGCATAAATTTTGATATGTAGTGTTTCATTATCATTCAGTTAAAAATATTTTCTAAATTCTCTTGTGATTTTTTTCTTAGACCCACAGCTTATTTTTTATATATGCTCCTTAATTTCCAAATATTTGGGGGTTCTATGGATACCTTTTTGCTCTTGGCTTCTAACTTATTACCATCTGGCCAGAGAATAGTTTCTGTCCTCTTAGATTTATTGAAACTTGTTTTATGATTCATAATATGGTCTATCTTGGTGATTGCTAATGTGCAATTAAAAATATATGTGTTTGGTACTTGATGGATATAATGTTTCATAAATGCCAATTAGGTCAAGTTCATTAATAATGTTGTTCAAATCATCTGTAACCTAATTTTTTGTCTATCCCATACATTATGAGAAACAGATGTTAAAATCTCCAACTTTGAGTGTGGATTTGTCTATTTCTCCCTTTAGTTCTGTTAAATTTTATTTAATATATTTGGAAGGACTGTTATTTGATGAGTTGACTCTTCTCGTTGTGAAACAACCCTAATTATTTTTCTGGTAGTAAACTCATTTTAAAAATTACTGTAGTATACTATCTCTAATTTTTACTTCATTTGGAGGTAGGTAGCTTTATTCCATTTATAGGTGTAGAGACTTAGTAAAACTGGCCAAGTTTGCACAGCTAGTAAATGTGGCAGAGCATACTAAAGGTTTTGAACTTGACAGCAAATCTTAGAAGTCTTCGGTATTTTAATTAATACAATCTTCTATGATACAGTCTATAACATGTCTTAATTGTATCCGTTTTGTTTTTATAACTTTTTACTTGTATGCTTATTCTTACACAAATGGGCCATATTCTTTTCACTAATACTTACACTTTCCTCCTCGTTATTTACCTCCACATTATCTGTTCCCATCACAAAAACATAATCAAAGTAAACCACATTCCAGTAATTACAAGGAAACTAAGATTTGACCCTCCTAGAAAATCTATTATAGCAAGAGAATTTATCATGACATGTTTTTTTGCTCGTAAATAAAATATGCATTAAAGTTTGCAAAACCAGGTATAAAGTTATGTGATGTAATTATTATGATGTGCTTCTTTCATAAAATGATAGAATCCTATTTTACTTTATATTATTTTTTTTGGTTTCAAACTTGAGTACTTTAAAAAGAGGACTGAGAACTTCTTAGCTCTTGATCTTCTATTTTAAATGAATCAACCTTCTGTTTTACGTGGATTAAAGGTTAACAGCTCAGTTTGTATACTGCATTTTGTCTTAGTCTATTGTGTATATTATTCAAAATACAAAACACATTCAATATTAATCTAGCCAGTATCCATCAAATCCAATTGGAAAAAAAATCAATCCTAGAGATGAGAATATTAGTGTTGGATTACAGCTTTCTTTTGCAAAACAAGGAAAAAAGTTTAGTGCATAGAATGCAGAAAATTCTAACAAGATTTATTTACAACTATATTCTTTTTCTTTATCAGGTTTACCAGAATAAATATTTGTGCAGCTGAAAGTGTTGCTAGTAGCAGGTTCTTGGTGATTGCCTCAGGCCAGGTAAATATCTAGTTATAGCTGGAGCACCAGTTTTGGGAGAAGTCAGCGTATTATTCTATAAGGTGTTATTATTGTCCACACGTGCTTTCAGCTTTGCCTGAGTACATCCTCAGAACCCCATGCTGTTGACGATATGCAACCTCCATAATACTCTCTTAAAGTATCTTTTTGGGGTATGTACACATTTCTCAGACTGCAAACTTTGCAGGCAAACATATAACCATTTTTCTAAAAGTGGACCCAAATGCAATTCAATTTTGAACCTCCTATTTCTATCACTGACAGAGAATTAAATTGTGTTATTTTCCAAGTAAACTCCGGCAAATGTAGCAGTCTTGATCATTTGATATGCATACGTTGGCTTCTGCCCTCACATTTTCTCCCTGTTGTGAGATCTAAGTTCTGAATGGATGGACTTTATAGTGTTCAGGTGTTGGGGTGGGGTGGGTGGGTAATGCCTCCCAGCTTCACTACATCCTTTTGAGAAGTAGCTCCCCCTCCTAACCATGCTGTTCTCTGTTTCTGCGGCTTCCACTGCCGGTATTTCCCTTTAGGGACTTTTCCACAAAGAACTGACTTGAGTGCTGTTCCCATCACTCTGGAGCTCATAGAAAACAGCATTCAGTTCCTCCTATGTCTAGCTATGTCATGTCACCACTTTAATATTGCTGTTCTCATATCCCCGTGGCATGGAGCACAGATACATGAGTGTTTGCTATCCAAGTCTCCTGTGGACAGCTAGGTATAGTACTTATGGATGGAAAACAAAGGGGTTCTATAGAAAGTAACCTCACAGGGTGATCTGATCACAAATTCCTAACTGGTCAGGTCATGGGGGACAGTCATGCCCCAGACACATAACCTCTTTAGTAAAAGGTTTATTTTTGCCTTAAGTAAGCCTGTCCATTGTTTCTGCCCATCTAGGTTAAGGCCTTCAAGCAGTAACCACGCTCAGAGAGCACACAATCTTGTTAACTATGCTGTAATCCAATCCACACCTTGCTTTCTCTCCTCTCCTTGTAATCTTCCTTACATTCCCTCCTTAATTTCAAGTGCATAAAAGAACTTGCTGAACTGTTTTTCTCGGGAGTGAGCATTGAAATCCTGCTCACTGGCATATGCTGTCAGTTTGGCTCAAATAAACTCTTATAAGAACTATCTACAGGTTTGGACGTTTCTTACATCCACATGCTCTATTTGTGTAAGTCAGGATAAGCTATGTTACTCTGTGGTGACAAATGTTCCCCAAACTTCAGCGGTTTAGGATGGACAAAGGTTTAATTCTCACTTGCACGTCATTCCTTGGTGCTGCTCCATGACCCCTCTTTACTCCTGGATCCAGGCTGAGGGTTGCTGCTGTCTGGGACATTGCTGATAAACAGGGTGAAGGAAAAGAGAACAGAGTGAACTTTGTGCTAGCTAGTACAGCTCACACTTTATTGGCCAAATGAATAAGCAGAGAAGTATAATTCTTCCCAAGGAAGGATCAGCTTATGTTGTTAAATAATACCATCTACCACACTGTTCCTGGGTTTTTAGCTTAAGGGTGGGTCCATGTTTCTCTAGGAACTTAGCCTGAGGAGTGGTGAAGGGTCAGAAACCTCTTGCTCATGGCCATTGTTGCTTCTTCTTCAGCTCAAATTCTCCTCTCCAGTTAGGAAAACTTACCTCCTCTTCAAAGAGGGTGGTCTGGTTCTTCACCTGTTTTCTTCTAGTTGATTGTGGGAAAATAAAGTTTACATTCAGCTTCTTGCAGTGTTTAGCCCAATGAAGCTCATGAGAATCTACCTTTTGCAAATCAAAAACCTTAGTGTTCAGATAATGTTTTTTTTGTTGTTGTTGTTTCTGTTACGAGTTTAAGAAAATCTATTTAGGAACCCAGGAGCTGAAAACTGATTTCTTTTATTCTTTCAGGCTTATTTCTCTTAAAGATTTGTTGTTTGTTTTGTGTCCTCCTTTGTTAAATGCTCCCAGAAACAATGAATGCTGAGGGGTCAGAGGGGAGAAATAAAGAAAGGTAGTAAGAGAAAACTTCAATTACCTCCAAATGAAATTTTATCACAGTTGTAAAGGAAGTGAAATGGTTGCTAAAACCAAGTCTTCCCCGGGAGAGGAGAGATTTAGAACATTGTTATCCTGAGTGAAAATCTAAAGGATGCTTTCCGTGGTGGTGGTAGATTACCATTTCCCATTCCATTATCTCCAAGACTCATTGTAAAGGATTTTTGTAAAAAATGTACAATTCTGGCTTCCTAGCTTTTGCTTAGGACCTTCCCTTTGAGAAATACAAATGTTTGCCCAGTGGTAGCTTACTAGCCAAGGCAACAGGTGTGAGAAATCAATATTCAAATGAATTTACATGAAAATGAGTTAAGCAGAAAACGAGGAAAACTGGAAGTTAATCCTCTAAACTTGGATTCTGGTTTCTTGGACCGTATAAAATTGAACAAACCCTCAAATCTCAATTTAACTGTATGTGTTTTTCTTTATCTGTAATTATGTTTGAAAAGTCATGTGATCCACATGACCATTCACAGGAGTTCACCATTTAAAATATTACTTTTGGTAAATTTGGGTTATAAATGTTATACATGTTCACTGAAGAAAATTTTGAAAAATATGGAAAAGTATATGCAAAATAAAAATATGCATAATCTCACCTCATAATAGCTACAGTTAACATTTAGGGGTATTTATTTATGGAATTTTTCTTTCATACAAATAAAGGTTTATAAAAGGGAAACAGATTTAGTTATATAATTTTGGATTCTACTTTTTTTTTAACTTTTTTTAAAATTTTTAAAATTTTTTTATTATTTTTTTTAATTAATTAAATTTATTGGGGTGACAATTGTTAGTAAATTTACATAGATTTCAGGTGTACAATTCTGTATTATATCATCTATAAATCCCATTGTGTGCTCACCACCCAGAGTCAGTTCTCCTTCCATCACCATATATTTGATCCCCCTTACCCTCATCACCCTGGATTCTACTTTTTATAAAAATTTAATGTGAAATGATGAATATGTTCCTATGTCATTATATATGCTCCAAAAACATGTTTGTTAAGCCTGCATAATATTCCTTGCTATGGATGCAAGGATAATTTATTTGATCAATTTCCTGTTGGATTTTTAGGTTGGACTTATAGGTTGTTTTTAACATTTCAGTTATATAAATTATGCTGAAATGTTGATATTTGTATTAAAATTTATATGTGTCATCATGGCACCTGATGGATAACTTTCTACATGTGAATTTACTGGGTTAAATAGTATGAACATTTTTAAGGTTTTTGATATATCACAGAACATTATACCCCAGATCTCATAAATTGTAAGGTACACCATTATTTTATGTAACACTAACAAAGGATATGATGCCAACCAACTAAACATAATGCTTTCTTTGTTTGCAATTATTGAAAGAGCTTTCTGGGCTTATTTTAACATACAATTAGCTTATATTTTATTCTTGTATATTCATAAAAGAGAAACAAAAACTCTGGCTAAGGTATTCACTCCCATTCTTTGGGGTCACTTTTTTTTTTGACTATGTGGTCCTTGGTGCCACCAGGAGCATTTGGATGCAGCATTATTTAAAAAAAAAAAAGAAAAAAAAGTGCTATGTTTGCTCCAGGATTTTCTTCTAACAGCTGACATCACATCCATTTTTCAAAATTTGGTGCATATGGGCAGGCAATGACAACTAAATCACAACTGTTGCTTGGCGGACAGTGATCCTAATGCACATCTCAATTTAGAGATATTAACATGTAAAAAAATTATTTCTGGGAATGAATGAAATATGCTATATCGCGAATTGTCCACCAGAAAAGTTTTACCAGTGTGTATTCCCATCAGCACCCCATGAAGTTAGCCATTTCCCTTAAACTGTAGTCACTTTGGGGAATTTCTAGAATCAAAAACCTTGCCAATTTGATAGGTGACAAATAGTATCTCATTTTACTTTACACCTATTTTACTATTAGATCATTTGACATTTATTTTCATATATTGTTGGTCATTTATATTTCTTCTTTTGCTAATTTTTCATATACTTGATTTAGTTTTCTATTTTGATGTTAATCTCTTAACTATTAAAAGTTCTCTACACGACTCTCAATAAGTAATGTACAAAGGGTGTTCATCTTTTCTGTATAATACATTGCAAATAGTTTTTCCCTAAGTTCTAGTTTGATATTTTTCGTTTTTTAAATTTCTTTTTGTTTTTTAATTTAATTAAATTTTTGAATTTTTATTTAAATTTACAGGATTATTTTTATTATATGCAGAAGTATCTAATTTACATGCAGTCAAGTTAGTTAATATTTTCTGTGATTTCTTCCATTGCTCTTATGTTTAAAAATGTTCACCCCAGACTTAACATGAAGTAATTATTAAACTTTATTTTCTTTTAATTGTTTTATGGTTCGTACTCCCTTTTAACAAATTAACTTTTTAATGCATATGAAACTTACTTTGGTAAGTATCTAACCTTATTTCTTCCCAAAAGTCAATGAATTGTATAAGGGCCACTGACTGAATAAGCCTTCCCCCTTTCCCTGATTTAAGATGCCAACTTCTTAAAACATAGACATTTTTTATACTTACTGTGATATGTATATGGGATAGCATTTATGTGCTAATGTTTTTGTCTCTCTAGTTTTGCACCAGTGTCATATTGTTTTAATTCTGAATTAAATTCACAATATAATTTATCAACCAAATTAGGATGCTTTTACAAGTGAATTATGCCTGGATGATAGGTACAAATCTGGGTCCTGGGGCACCCTAGTTATTGTGGTTTTATAATGAATTTTCATATCTGGTAGAACAAGATTCTTATCATGACATTTATTTTCAAAATTGATCACTTTTCTCAAGCACAAAAATATGCAGAATTAAGAAGTGATGGGATGAATACCTAAGAAGTATTTCTGAATGATTCACACACATCAGATGAGATGGTTTGCTCAATTTAAATGAAATTAAGTTGATTTTTATTTATTTATTTATTTATTTATTTATTTATTTAATTAATTTATTGGTATTTGTTGACTCTCTGTGACTTCCTGTTGCCTTCCACTTGAAGTTACATGCAGTTAAGCGACTCTGTAGGGCCATCACTTAGCTTATGCCATCTCTCTTTACCTTTGGTTTCTATAGAGTTAATCTTTTGCTCAGTCTTTTCTTAGAACCGGCTAGCTAACTAACTAACGGGTTATTTCAGGTGCCACTTACATTCTTACTTAATAGCTGCCATTCCCCTTTCTCACACTATTCACCTGCTGCAGGCGTCCTCATTGCTAATTAGCACAGATGAACAAAATATAACAGAGATTCAGTTCAGATACTTCCCAAAGTTAACGCAAAATCTATGAATTCCTGCCTATAGGATTAGAGGTCCAAGTCAACCCGGGGATGGAGGAACATGGCGTCTTTCCATAAACCCAGAAAGGAAGAGGTCTGGCCCAAGTTCTACGTTTCTCCTCACTGTGGCAGGAGGTGGGCCTGTTTCAATATAATTTGTTTATTTATTTATTTTGCAGCATTTATTCCCTGCAAAGTAAAATGCTGACTGACACAGGTTCTCCCAGGCCATCACAATTTCTTTCCATCAAGCACTGTGGAAAGCCCCTTTTTTCCCCTTACAGAAACAATGGTATAAATCTCTGTGTCTCCAGGAACACAAAACACATGGCTTTGTGTACAGGAAGCTGATCTGCAAATGTTTGTTAAAAAAGTTTTGAATGACTTTCCAGCCAGTGATCTTTAAGGCAAAGTGTACCCTTGGGCTTTGTGTTTACCATTTTTATGTTAATTTTAACTTGGTTTTACTAATACAAAACATTTGTTAGAGAAGTGAGACATCACAGACCTTAAAACGACTTGAAGAAAGTTCTGGTGTATAATCCTTGAGCTTCTTTCTAAAAACTAGGATTTGGGGCCCCACCTTTATTTGTGTTTGTCCTTTGCCTCTTGTCCCTTTTTTCCAGTCCCAACCTGTAGGTCTATAAGCTGGATGTTGCCCCTGCCCTCTCCCCTCTGCATCTCTTTCCTAGATTACTTCCTTGCCTTCTGCTCAGATCTGACCCACATTTGTTAAAAACCATCTAGCTAGAATGTCTTTTTGTTTTGCAACACAGCTCACCATATCCCCTTTTCCTTTCGCCAATCCCCACCCCTGCTTTTTTAGGGTTTGTATGTTAACGGTAATCACATCTGGCTTTACAGACACCCTGTTCGGCTTTGCAATGCTCAAGTTTAGGAAGTCCCCAAGTTACAACATAATGTGTTTCCAAAGTGCCTTTGCTAATAAGTTGTTTGGAACTGGGAATACATTTTTCCAGCAAAAGTCAGCTCTAACTGGTGTTTATAGTTCTTAGTCCAGCCTATAACTTACTCACTTGACATAATACACATTCATTGAGTCAAGCATTTGCTAAGTGCTGGTGGGTTGAAAATTTTTGTGTTCACCAAGTTGCCCTTTATCAATGTGCTGTTTGAGTTGAGCTGTTCATTCCCCTGACCTCCTTTTCATGTATCATCTGCAAGGTTTTTGCTTGTTCCAATAAACAAGCTCTTTAATCTTTAGCACTAGTTTTGCAAGTTGTAGCCCTCTCTACACAGTTCATCTGTAAGACACCACAGTCACTTTCTGAACACCCAGGTGAAGCAACAATAATTTGTACATGATCAAAATTTAGCCACATTGCTCTAAAGGTTTGAGGCACACCAGGCTGTCATGGCCTATGGGATGAGGTCCATTGCATAAGGAATGAAACATTATTAAAACACGATCTTCAGAAAGAGCAGAATTTCTTTGATGCTAGGGGGCAGGTTATTGTTTAGTTTGTTTCCTGGGATATGGCTCCTAGTTGGCATACAGAAGGGTCCAATATTGACGTTTAATGAACGAGATGAATGAATGAAACAATGGATGGCAAAGGGAAACTATCTGTGCATGTGCTCTGAGTGTTTCCCAGGGTTTTCAAGCATGAATAGGAAGGACCTCACATTGCAGTATTTCCCTCCTGTAGGATCATCAGGAAGGCCCGACTTTTAGCATGTCTGTGACCTCTTTTGGCTTTGCAGAGTTCAGCGAGAACAGTCTTCATAACATTGTTTTACTTTTCATCTTTCTTCTTTACTAAAGGTGGGTCAGCTTTATATTTCAGCTTTGAAAAAAACAAAATATCCGGGACTATTTACCCCGGGAGGCCAAGAGGCCTCTCACAAGAACTTTATTTTTCGTTTCCTGTTTCAATGAAAAGGTGCCTGCCTAGCAAAGGCCCCAAGACTGATAAACGTGACCATCCTTGGCATGTGGCGGGCTGCCTGCACGCTTGGGTAGATTTGGGGTTCAAGTTTAGGAACAAGCTTTTGACTTGGAAGTGAGCCGGCTTTCTAGGGGGGGTTAGGGATGGGTGGGTGTGGGCTGCTCTTCTCTGCTGCCTCTTCAAATAAATCTGTCCCCCGGAGTGAGGCGAGAGGGACAGAAGGACAGTGCGTTAATACACAGCTCTGAGGTATGGCTCTGTAAAGCCGGGATGATAGCGGTCTTTCAGTGACCGCCGTCTCCTCCAGATACCCTCCCGGGATCGGTCCCAGGCGGCAGGGCGTCTGCAGTGGAGCCCGACCCGTGCCTCGCCGGAGGGGGGCGCTCTCCCGTGGGGACGGTCAGACGCCAGGGGCGGGGCGGGGCCGAGCGGGGAAGCGGCCCCTCCGCCCCCCTCGGCGCCACCCCTCGCTCCGCCAAACTTTCCTTGGGCTCCAGGCGCGTCGCAGCTGCAGCTCCGAAGGAGGCGCGCCCCGGCCGCCCGCCCGCCCGCCGCGCCCTCCGCTGCTGCTCGCGCCCGGCTGTAGCCCGACACTGGGTCGCCCCGTCGCGCACGGCCCGAGGGCATGCGGCAGCCGCGGGGGATCCCGCTCCCGGGCTCGGCGGCGCGGGCGAGCGTGAGCGGTGAGTGGGGTGCCGGGCGCGGGGACGGTTCCCGGAGCCGCGGCCGGACGGGGCGCGCGTGGGGAGGCCAGCGTGCAAGGGCCTCCGCCCGGGCCAGCTTGTCGGGGTTACCTGACGTCGGGCCCGGGTCCCAAACCCACTCCGAGTATCCGGGACAGGGCTCCCCGGGAGCTGTGCGGCACATCTTACCCTGTCGCACTGCTTTCCTAGGAGTAAAGCGCGCAATGTCAGAGCCGCGCTGCGTCCGCCCAGCTGGGGGCTGGGGGGCTGGGGGCTGGGGGGCTGGGCACGGGGCGCGGAGAGCGCGGCGAGGCTCCGTCCGCGCTGCGTGGGCGCAGGTGCTTCTCGGCCAAACTTGATCTTCCCGCGGGGCGTGGGGAGCAGAGGTGCTCCCGCGGAGCCTAGGGATATGACATTTTTCAGCCTCCAGCTATGCCTGGTACGGTGGTGTGTCAGGGAACAGCTCCAACCTTGCAAGGCATCTAAAAATTCGGGAAGTAATTATTATTAACTAGTCACACCGTGGAGGGGTTGTGCTTTGTGAGTGACCGTCCCCGCGGCACACAAAAGTGCTTTGTTCTGTGGCAGTGTTACTTTATTGCTTTCCCTCAGCAAGTCGAGACTACCCAAAATTGCCTCGAAATTTCTCAAGCCTGTAATTGGAGGCGTAACTGTGAATATTGGAAACAATTTAGTCTTATTAAGGTACTCATTAAAACGACCCTCCAAAGCATTTGTAGGTCAATTTTTAAGTCAGTGATTTCCACGAAATGTTTTCCCGGTAATTTGTTGTCATTGTGACACATTTCCCTCCTCACTCCTTGGATTACCTGGTCTTGGAATGTGACCTTAGAAATTAAGAGCTGCTTAGCTTCTCATGGTTCCTACTTGTTTTTTGTAATTTGGAGCCACAAATAGCCACAAACAGATGATACCTTTACAAGTAGGTTATTATTCTGTGCACTGTAAGGCATTTTATTAATGCATGGACTTTTGTATTGCTAAGGAGAGTTGTTGAGCTTTCCAGTGAACTATCAGTAGTTGCTAACCCTGTTTCCAGTGAGACGCTGGATCCACTTTTGTGTGGTCTGAATCCAGTGAGTAGAATTTTCCTTTTATCCCCAACCAGAAGTGATACAGTTAAAAACACACAATCTTGGCTGTTAACACCATGCTTGTCTAAACAAACTGGACTATTCTAGAAAGACCAGCAAGCAAACCCTGCCAGTGAAGCTTACGTATTTGAGATAAGCTTCCAGAATCTTTTGTGCCTTGAGACTGTATGGATCCAGTATCATGACCCAGTTTCTGGACATCTAACCATATGGACATAACTTATATTGATTGTCACTACCATATAACTAGGAAAATAGATCATTCGGGCAGTTTTATTCTTTTTTCTTTTTTTGGTCTTTAGAATTCAAAACTTTGTAGCTTTAACTACAAATGTCGCATCCTCTTTTCTAAATCTGACAAATGCATAAATCAACTACCAGGCTCTTTCTATTAGATTAGATCTATTTTAGATATCTGGGTGTTTTACAAGATGTTGGATAGAACAGATCCTTATATGTTTTCTATGAATGAAGACTGAAATGAAAACAATAAAATATGTGATTATTTTTCATGTATGTTCATTAGAACCTGTTTGAGAGTACACAACATGTTCATTCTCATTTTTCCAAAACACACACACACACACACACACACACACACACACAGGAACAAATGCACACACAGCATTGTAGCCAGGCTTCAACTAAGACATACTCTCAAAGTCAAGTACACACGCCTAAAGCTGGCTGCTTCTCTCCCAGGTTTTCCATCTTCCTGCTGAAGAGCAGAAATCCACCATAACTTAAGTCCAACCTCTTATTTCTTTGGGTTGGGGCAAGGGGAATCACTGTAACTCAAATGGGAATTACTATAACTCAAATTACCCATTAGCCTCTCTCCTGGGAGTGTACATTAGTTCAAAATGTGTACTGGCCTGTGATTATACCCAACAGAGTGGTTAAGTCTGATTGCAAGCTTCTAAATGGCAGAGCACAGGCCCAGGGCATTATGAACGTGGTATAAGGAGAAGAGCAAGGCTTTGCAGTCAGACCATCCTTTGTTGCAGGCCAGGCCTTGTGACCTCAGATCCACTGCTTCGCCTCTCTAAGCCTTCATTTCCTTGTCTGCAAAAATGAAGATTATATCCACCTCCCAAGATTAAAAGAGAAAAGCACTTAGCAGGGTCTTTGATATACAGGAAGTACTACTTAAATGCCAGTTGCCTTCTCTTCCTTCTAGATGAACATTAAAGTATTGACATTTCTGGAAATGGGGGCGCAAATGTACATTGTTCCAGCAAGAGGGCAAAGATAGAGCCCCAGTTGTCGGTGACTTTGGGATGTTCCGCACATGTTCCTTACTTGCCTACCCCCTTCCTGGTCATGGCCTTTGGCTCTTGCCTCCTTCATCCGTCCTGCAGGAACTCAGCCATCTCCTCTCTGGCCTTGCTGATCCTTTGTCCCTCATCCTAGATTCTCTATGTATATGGAGGCTGAGAATTTAGTCCTGCCATGGATGGGAGAGGTGAGGTGCAGGTGAGGGGTGAGGAGGTGTCTTCAGGAGCCCTGAGAGTTTCTACTTTTATAATGCTGGGTTAGAGAGGCAGTAGGAGTACAGGGGTCCGGGTTGTAATCCCAGCCCCACTTTTGTGAGTTCTTGTATCCTTCAATAAATCACTTGTCATCCTGGAATCAGTTTTCTCATTTACACAACGGGGTAATAATCCTTCCTTTTTTTCCTACCTGCATGATTTATTGTTGGGTCCCATTAAGTCGTATATGTGAAATTTAATTCCATGTATAAACATTGGAATTAAAAAGGCGGGGCCTCAGATCTGAGACACCCAGGCAGGCTCTATGGGGGTGCTCAGATCTCCATGTGGGTTTCGGGTGTGCTAAGTGGATGCTAACTGTGGCCCCTCCACATACATCTCTCCTGCTCTCTGACGTCAAATGAGACTTCAAGGAGGAAATCCTGCCAAAGGTTGAGAAACTGCTCTGTGAGGAACACGAAAGGAAGACACATTTCAGGACTGAAATTACCCAGCACTGCATGATCAAAGATACAGGGCAAAGTTCCAAGGAAGCTTTAATTCCCCCTTCGAATTACCTGTACTTTCTGCTCATCTCAGGTCTTAGTGGACAAAAACAAAGAGCTAACTAACCAACCAATGTGTCAGAGGAGACTGGTGATGGCGGTCATCAGACGTGGAAGTGGGGTGCCCTATAGCCTCCTCACTGCCCTGTGCCTTCTTGTTAACTTGGTTCTTTAAGGTTCACTCTGCAAAGTACTAAACGAACTCAAAGCATCCCCTAACCCCAAACAGTTAAGCTAATTATTCCATTCATTCTGAAAGATGTGTGTTGCTGTCTGCCTGACCTTCCTGGTGAGCCAGGTGAGTAGTACCCAGTGAGTGCAGGGTCCTGACTTCCTGGGTTGTACCCACCTGCTCCACTCTCCAGGCTGATGTCCTCCTCCTTATTCCTCTCCATCTCCTGGCCTGGCCTCTGCAGCGCCTGACCCCTTGCTTCTTGTCCTATCTCCCTACTGCATTGAACTCCCTTGCCTGTGACTCTGATACTGTTCTGCCCCCATTGACCATGCCTCTCCTCAGATGTGAATCGTTCGTAAAACTCAGACTGGGCTAGACTGGGTGTCACTCTGGAAAAAGACCTGCCCAGCACAGCCTGCCCCACCCTTCCCAAAAGATGTTCGTCCGCCCTGCTCATTACTCATCGGTTAGTCCCTGTCTTCATTGTTCCCTGGAATTTTAGGCTGTAGGTTTTACTAGCCCTGCCTGGCCTTGACTCAGCCATGTGTAAATTCAGTGGTATCATCACAGGTTGGCTTGGCAGGTGGCAGGGCACTTTAACCCCTCCATAAACACTACCAGTTTGCTCAAAGGCCCTCCAAACCAACATGCCATCTAAATAAAAACAGTGTGCTGCTTTGTAAATGCAGCTTTAAGACAAGGTCCCTAGGGTCCCCTTTTACCCAGGCTGCCCCAAAGCCCCTCCTCTACAGAAATTCTGGAGCTGCCCCAAGATAAACTCAGATCAGGTAAGTCAAAGGTAGGCTGTGGCGTCAGAGAGGCATTCATTTCTCAAGGAAGCTAGAAATCCAAAGTTAAGGCTCAGGGTCATTGGGAATAACTAGTTGTTGAAGACCAAAGCAAGGGATCAAGTATAGAACATCATTGCATCACTTGCCTTCTGCCCTGGTTCATTTTTTAATAGATTGGTCCTTTGAATGGGGTTTTTTTCCCTGGACTAAATTGTCACATAGATCTAGCAAGAGAAAATAAGTACGATCTTATTGTATATCCCCATGGCATTTGGATTAGTCAGGGTTCTAGAAACAACAGGATGGATATATATATATGTGTATATATATATATATATATATATATATACACATACATACATATATATGTATATATATGTGTGTATATATATATATATATATATATATATTTATTTATTTATTGTAAGAATTGGCTCATGGGATCACAGAGGCCAGGAAGTCTCACAATCTGTCATCTGTAAGCTGGAGAATCTGGAAAGCTGGTGCTATAGTTTAGTCTGAGCCTGATGGCCTGAGAACCAGAAGCACTGTTGCCCAAGGTAAGGAGAAAATACATGTCCCAGCTCAAGCAACAGCACAAATTCACCCTTCTGCCTTTTTGTCTTATTCAGGCCCTCAGTCTATCACACGATGCCCATCCACACTGGTGAGGGTGGTCTTCTTTACTCAGTTTACTGATTCAGATGCTAATCTCTTCCAGAAACATCATCACAGACATACCGAGGTAATGTTTTCCCAGCTAACTGGGTATCTTTCACCCAGTCAAGTTGATACATACAATTAATTATTGCACCACAAGATCAGGAAATTGGCACTGATACAACACTGCCGTCCAATCCACAGAACCCATTTAGATTTCATCATTTGGCTCCCAGATGTCTTTTTTCCCTGTCTGATCTAGGATCCATTTTAAATGTATTTGTCATGTCTCTTCTGGAATGGTTCCTCAGACGTTCCCTGTCCCCTTGCAGTTGTACAGATCTTACATCCTGCAGGATGACTCAACCTGAGTCCAGCAGGCATTTCTTCAGAACCAGACTCAGGTTATGTGTGCTTGGCAGGAATACATACTCTGCTCTTCTTAGCTCATCACTTTAGACTACGAGATGTCAACCTGTCCCACCACTGGAATGTTGGCCTTGGTCACCTGGCTACGTTGGTGTCCATGAGAACGTCCCATCTTGAATTTATCTTTTTTCCCTTTGAAATGTATTGCTGTTTGTGGGGAACTATTCTCAGGTTATGTTAATAGCCTCTTCCTATATTAAACTTCCTCCTACAGCTTTATTATTTATCGATGACTTCTGCCTGAATCAGCCACTTCTATGAAGGATGCCAAATGGTGATTCTTTATTTCTATCACTCCTACATTCGTGGGTTGGCATTCTATAAGGAAGAACTTTTACTCTCCCTCAAGTATTTATTTATGTTAGTAAGTATCCATGGAGTTCTTTTGTATACAGTATGTTGAAATCTGTTACTATCACTATTTATTTTGATGCTCAAATCGTCCTTGTTTGGCCAGTGGGAATCCCTTTGAGGTGGTTCCTGTGTCCTTTTGACATCATTTCTGGTGCCACATGATGTTATTCCAGCCTCTTCTTGTAGTTTCCCTGACTTAGCCCTCCCTGTTGGTAGAGAAAGACATTTAGAAACCAAGATATGGAAGGTTGATGTGCTAATTGTTACAGGCTGTCATTTGCTCTATATCTCTGAGAGTACAGAGCTAGGAAATACATGTATATCAACATATACATGTATACGTTTTCCTACATTAAGCCATGTATTATAAAATCGTGCATTCGTGCTAATACCTCCAATTCCAATCCAATACCCAGGGATCAGTCTATTCTTTACCCTTGATTTCTTTGTACATGTCTTCTCTTGCAGTTAGAAACTTGACTCCCATTATCTTTAATATTTTTACTTACTAGCTCAAAATAGCCCAACCCCCACCACAAAGGCCCTCCTCTGTCTTCTGAGCCAACCTCCTGTGTCTCTGCAGCTTCATTATTAGCCTCCAGTCCCTCCAGCTCACTGCTCGGTGTGGCTTCCCCACCCCCACCCAAGCCTCTATGCAACACCCCAAACCCTGTTTCATACGGCATTCTCAGCCCCGTGCTTATCCCTCATCCTGGGGAGGGAAGAAAAAAGAAGGCAAAGGGAAAGAGAAGATGGGGATGGAAAGAAAGCGAAGATAGACATAGTATATATACATTTTTTAAAGTTTTTTATGCATATTGCCAAATTGCTCTCCCAAAAAGTTGTACGAATTCATATTCTCACCAGCATGTTATGAGGGTGCCATTTTCCCTATACTGTTGCCAACACTGAATTTTATCCTTGTGTTTAAATGTTGTCAATCTGATAGCCCTCCACTTTTGTCTCTATTACAGCTCATGCCACACTCAACTCTGTATTATACTTCTTTCTATGTCTCATCTTACCCTTTGGATCAGGGTTTCCCAACCTTGGCACCACTGACATTTGGGCTGGATAATTCTTTGTTGTGGGGCCATCCTGTGCATTGGGGCATGTGTAGCAGCGTCCCTGGCCTCTACCCACTACATGCCAGTAGCAGCCCCCTGCTATGTCTACCACAAATACCTCCAGATATTGGGAGATGTCTCCAGGGGAAGTGGAGGACCGGTCCTGGCTGAGCACCTGGTGCATTTCACGTCTTTACACATGTTTTTGTACATCTGTCTTTCTCCTGAATATGGTGAACAGTAGGGAAATGTTACCTGAACAGGCATGACAGGAATCAGTGGTTGGGTAGAATCCACTATAAGGGGACCAGTGCAACTTGCCCATGACATGTGTGCAACTTTCCACATATGCAAATTCCATGAACAGCCAGCAGTGGAAAAGGAAAAGGAATGTCAGCAAGGTTAAATGTCCATGGATTGCTGCCAGGTCATTACTAGCATTTCTCAGTGACTCTCCAGTCTGATTCCTTATAGGTACATAATTGAAGTCTGTGGCCTTCTTCAACTGGTAGACTCTTATTTGGTTGATAGAGAAAATAAAATGCTTTAGGAGAAGGTGTTTCTTCAGTTCCATTGTTCACTGTGTTAGAAGTAAACTGGGTTGCTTGCTCTTCTGAGCTTTCTCCGAAATAGGCAAACTGACTAATCATCGCTATTTTCTATCCTGTGTTTAGAGTTTTATTTTGTCGTTTTCATTTGATTATATGGACTTTTCTCCCATAAACTCTTGTCAAAAAATTCCAAGTAGAGATGCACTTACAAATTTTTATTGACATTTACCATAATCAAATTATATTTCTTCTAGAATCAGTAAATGTTTGTAAGAGGCATGCATTAATGTCATTATAGAGGACAAATCTGCATATTTCATCTCTCATGGAGACAAACACTTTATCCATTGAAAACAGGCTCCAATACTCAGTTTGGTGAAAAGAGACCTGGGCCAGAATGATGAGAGCTGATCAGAGTAAATCAGTCTCTGAGTAAATCAGTCCCAGTTCTAGTTTTCTCCTCTGTAAAATGGAAAATGTTACACTGCCCATTCATCATGAGAGCAATTGGGAAAAGAGATGTGAACTCACTTTGAAAACTGTTCGGTGGTATACCAGTTGAGTATGTTTTGATGGATTACTCTAAGATCCAGATAGAGTGAGTGGTCTAGAGGAAGTATGATAATAGAATTAGGTTTTCAACCCAGCTGGCTAAACTTCTCTTACACATATTCATCTGGTACTAAATGTTTTCGGTGGTAGTGAGAAACACCACTGGAAAGGGTGGTAGAGGAAAGAAGGTTTTGGCTTTGGGGTTGTTATGCCAGGACCCACCCAACCTGAGGCAAGGTTCTCCCCCTGTGGTCTCCTGGTAATCTGTATTGGGACCTCTTCTCTCCCACCTCGTGGGAACAGGCTTGCCCTGTTGTTTACTGGACTTGTCTGATTCCTCTGGACCTAGAAGTAGGTGGAGGGCTTTACATTGGCTACGTCATTCACTTTGTCTGAATAACCCAACAAGGTAGAGATTGTCTCCCTTTTACAACAGAGGTAATTGAATCTCAAAAAGGTTAAGTAACTTAACTCAGGCCCAACTGATAATAGTAATAATGAAATTAACACTGTGTCAGAGGCTATTCTAAGCACCTTATTTAAATCTCCCAACAGACTTAGGGAGAAGTTACTGTTATTCTCCCATTTTATAGATAAGGACATTAAGGCACAGAGACATTAACTAACTTGATGGTAAGCAAGGCTTCAAACGCAGGCTAGCTATCTCCAGAGGCCATGCTTTTTCACGTGTAAATATCCAGTTTCCCCAACAACATTTGTTAAAGAAACTTTCTTTTCTCTATTGTATATTTTTGGCACCCTTGCTAGTGATCAGTTGACTGTATATGCATGGGTTTTTTTCTGGGTTTGCTGTTTTGTTCCATTTGTCTATATGTCTGTTTTTATGCCTCTACCATACTGTTTTTATTACTGTGGATTTGTAATATGTTTTGAAATCAGGAAGTATGAGACCTCCAAATTTTTGCTTCTTTCTCAAAATTATTTTGGCTATTTGGGATCCTTTGTGGTTCTATATGAATTTTAGATCTTTTTTCCATTTCTGTAAAACAAAAATGCCATTGGGATTTTGATAGGGATTGCTCTGAACCTGTAAATCACTTTGGGTAATATGGACATTTTAACAATATTAAGTCTTCCAATCTATGAACACAGTATGTCTTTCCGTTTATTTGTGTCTCTTAAAATTTCTTTCATCAATGTTTTGTAGTTTTAGTGTACAGCTCACCTTCTTGGTTAAGTTTATTCCTAGTTTTCTTTTGTTTGTTTGTTTTTGATACTGTTGTATATAGGGCTTTCTTAATTTCCTTTTTGAATTGTTTTTGTTTGTATATAGAAATGCAACTGATTTTTGTATGTTAATTTTGTATCCTGAAACTTTTGTATACCAAATTCATTTATTAGTTCTAACAGGGTTTTTTTTTGTTGTTGTTCAGTCTTCAGGGTTTTCTGCATATAAGATCATGTCGTCCGTGAACAGATGTAGTTTTACTGTTTTCCTTTCTGATTTGGATGCCTTTTGTATCTTTGTCTTGCCTAATTGTTCTGGCTAGGAGTTCCAGTATTATGTTGAATAGAAGTAGCCAGACTGTGTATCCTGGCCTTGCTCCCGGTCTTACAGGAAAAGCTTCCAGTATTGAGTATGATCTAGTCGTGGGGGGCGTGTTCTTTAACCACTCTGCTCACCTGCTTATATTTGAACGCAGAACCTGAAGCCTGTGTTCTGCCGCTCCACCATGTGTCCGTCCTCTCTCTCCTCACCCCTTTCTCTGCTCCTGCCTCCCTGCTCTGTTTCTAGCATCAGAAGAGGGAAGTGGCGGTACCTTAGCTTAGTCACTGTGGCACTGGGCCCAAACTCAGGCAGGGGGAAATTCATTCCTGGACTGTGGTTATTTTAGTGTAGGTGTAGGAGGACTTTGTCATTGATCCTTGTTAAAGTGAGGCGTTAGAACACGAGTCGTGAAACTTCACGAATGGCAGCTGTATATTCCATTGACTTTTTAAAAAGAAATTTTGAGTTATTTAACTTTCTTGGGAAATACTATCTACCATTTATTGAGTACTTCCTAGGTCCTATGCATCTTGTTAAGTTCTATAAACATAAATTTAGTGTAATCCTTTCAACCATCCTACATGGTAGTCATAGTTACTGCGCCATTTTTTGAGAGGAAGGAAAAGGCTCTGGCTGGGTCAGCAATGTGCCAGGTGAGAGCCATTGCTGAAAGTGATGAACTGCCATCTGACTCAGGTGACTCAGGTGGCTCCTTTCCCTTCACTACCATGCCCTTCCTGTGTGTCACAGCCCTCCATGCTTTCCTTGAAAGGGTTTAGTTTACCAGAACTCCACAGGTCTGGCCTTCCCTTCTCTAACCTCTGTTGTAAATTCCCATGCTAAAATGTTCATTTATTTTTTTGTTCTGACCGAGAAACATTCTTTATACAAGATAGGAGTACAAACATGAAACACACACGCGCGCGCACACACACACACACACACATTCAGAAGAATGGGAGATGTATAGCAGCAGCAGGTACCTAAACATGATGAAGCCCCACTGAGTAGGAATGATTCCGACCTCCCTGCCCTGGTGTGGAGTCAAGTCTGTGGTTGATCCTTGCTTCTGCTCGTAGGGGGAGGCCTCCCAGGGGCCCTGACTTTGACTCTCTCCTCCTTGTATGTTACCTTCTGGGGTCATATCTGAAATGGGTATTGGAATGTGAGTGCTCCTTGGAGGGAGAATGAACATGGGCCTTTCAGGCTAAGGTGTGGGCGGCTTCCATGGCAAGGTAATTCCTTAAAAAGTTCATAGGTTTCTTTCTGGCCCGTTTGCTTCTAGTTCCTTCCACTTGCCAGTTACCCCATCCAAATTCTGCTCTGGACCAAGTTCCCGAGCATGCCTTATTTCCCAGCTGCTGTGCTTGACCCACTTATCTCCCCCGCTTTAGTAGTTTCTGCCTTCAGGTCCGCTAAAGTGTGGATTTGGGTGGGAAGCTACACCCTTCCTCTCATCTCTACTGTAGGCCGGTCTTTGTTCCACTGCAACTTCTCACTGAGAGCCCTTTGAGAGGCTGTGAGCCTCCATTTTCTGCTCTCTGTAGTTAGAGAAGCACTTAATTTTTCTAATCTTCCAAGGCCCCCAGTTTCTGGTTGCTGTTTGTTCTTTTCCACCCTTGCTTACAGACTTACAAACAATTCTCGCCTGAGCCCATCTCTTTCATATAAAAGCTGCATGGAGCAACCAATACCCACTCATATTCTGTTTCTTTCCAACACCTTCACCTAGAGCTACAGGCTTCTTAGGCAAAGAGGTCCCCAAACACGACTTGAAGAAAACAGAAATTTATTTTTCTCTTGTTAACAGTCCTGAGATGCGTGGTTCAGGTTTGAAGGGTTTCTTGCATCTTATTTCTCCACCACCCACAAGGGCAGTGCTTCTCAAACTTTCATTGTTTAAAGACTGGTTTTCTTTATTTCCAGTGTGCCAAAGACCCACACTTCTGGTTTATACTCTATGGATCAGACACTTGTATTTCACACAATGTCAAATTACCGTAAGCATTTCTAAGTGCTTATTTGCATTTTCGGTACTTATCTCCTCATTGATGGAAACTAGTTTGTGCACTATTTTGACTCATGCTTCTAGGGCTTTGCCTGGTCTGAATGATCAACGCTGGATCACAGGCCTGTTTGTGTTCCAACTTGCAGGAAGACGAAAGAGCATGGAGCAGCACATTCAATGTTTCAGAGTTAACCCGAAAGTCACAAGCTTCATGTATGTTCGCATTCCATTGGCAAGGACTCAGTCACGTGGCCACCCTAGCTACAAGGAGGCTGGGCAAAGGGGTTTATTACTCTACAGGAAAAGGAAAACACGATTTAGCAGTCGGTGCCATAGAACAGAAAGCTAAATAATGATACAAACAATAATCAGAGGAGAAGTCGCAGGACAATGTACCATTTTTAATGCATTACAAGAATGGCTGTGTGTTCAGTGCCACTCCACACAGAACAGGACTTTTTCAAAAATGGAATCTGGGGTCCTGCTGGACCTTTTATTCAGCCTGAGATTCAGAGGCTGGTTGTGTGGTGAGGTTAACAAGGGGAAGTTCCCATGAATAGAGGCCGAGAACCATTCTCAAGAGGAAGTCCAGGTACACAAATACCCAGGTTTGAAGCCGAGTTAGAATCCAAAAGGCTATATCCAGAGAACTGGGGTAGGAGCATCTGCAAAGGCTTGGGCCACTGCAGTAGTCAGGACCCAGTGGGGCACCAGGAAAGGTAGAAAGGTAGTCTACCCTGAGCCCAAGCAAAGCACCAGAGAGAGGGGGAATTAAAGGTCCTGGCTGTGTGAGTGGGACACAGCCTCTGCAATTCCAAACCTCTCTGCCAGCTGGTGAACGCTGCACTACAAACAACTGGGGAGGCCTGAGGCCAGCGTCATCTCAGTCCCCTGCATTAAAAACCTGATGTTTAAAATTGAAACTTCATTCCTTACTGTGGCCTCATTATCTCCAACAGCTGACCTGAGGGAGACTGAGAGTTCCAACCTGCATGCCTGCTACCATCTTGGAACCTTGTTTCTTATTTATGTTGACAGCAGCTTGGGAGCTTTGCATGAGGGAGAGAGGACGTGAGAGGTGTCAGGGCTTCAGATAATTGTTAGGGAGTCATCCACATAGAGGAAACAATTTTAGCAATAGTAGTGCTAGTGGAAGAGAGTTTAAAAGGAGAAAAAGAGAGGGCTGAGAAGTGAGGTTGGGAGTGTGTACATCTCAAGAGTGATGGAAGAACAGGGAACAGAAATATTGAGCACCCACGGGATAAGAACCAGGAGAGGGTAGAGTCACAGAGGCTTGGGAGGGGAGTTTCAAGAAAGGTATAACTATTTGTCAACTTCCACAGTGAAACCAACGAAAAAGAACACTGGAAGCAGGATTGGGGAATTATTCAATCAAATTGGACACATTTTTATTGTGTGCCAATTACAAGCAAGGTTTTGTGTTTATGCTTTAAAGAACAGGGAAACAGAGGGATACCAGCTCTGCTCTCAACAGATTTAGAAGTGAGCTTGTGACAAATAAATGTTTAATAAAGTAGGTTGAATACCATGGGAGAGGTCCTAAGAATTTGTCAGCCAAATTTCTTGAAAGAGTAGCCTATACTTTCTTTCTACTTCCATATCACCCAAACATTGTCCAATCCAGTGTGATCAGGTTTCTGTCTCATATCTCCAACCAGCTAACTTCTAACAAGCCAACCAACCCATGAACCAAATATTGGTTGTACATGGACTACATACATGCCCCTATATTGGGCACCAGGTACATGAACATGAGTAAAAATGTCTTCTAGCCCTTAGGAAGTTCACAATCTGGTGATAAAGGCAGACACTGAGGCAGAGAATGTTTTACCATGCACAGTCAGGGGACCCCCCCACCCTCCAGTGGCTGAAAGAGAGTCTGAATCTAGTAAATAAAAAGCCACTTTAGGAGAATCCATGTATGCATGTGTGGAAGTTCGAATTGTATAGATTTGTATCTAATAGGTTCCAGATCAAGGATTGTTTCTGATCTCCCCCAGCAGGTTTGTACTCTTAGTGGAAGGAGCAGGTGGAAGAGCAGAGGTGAAGAATGCTAGAATAAAAATTTTGAAAAGCTATTGATGGAATAAGGACGAGCTTATTCCTGAACCCTCCTCTCAGTGTTCTGAGGCTCCGAGCTTCTTTGTCTACTCAGGGACTTTGTTTACTGAGAGACTATGTGTGGCTCGTGTCCCCGTTGTCTAAAGATCGTCTGTGTTTATACCATCTCTACCAGGGCTGCAGGCTACAGAGCTTCTGGGAGAGCAGCACTTAGGCAGCATCATCCCCAACAGCTATCCCCGCCACTGGAAATGCCTCCGAGGGGGATGGATCGGTGATGCCCACTGAAATGCAGCCCTTGTAGCTATGTTGGTACTGCTTCTGCCTCACATCAGGCTGCAGTGTCCCCTTGAGTCAGGCTATCATTTTACCCTTCCCCTCGCCCTCCTCATCATAAAGGAAAATCTGCTTCCTTTTCTGCAGTGTCTTGTTTCAAGCCTGGCTAATCCTTGGGCCCAAATTAACACTTAAATCCATGTCATTTGCTTCCATGGTGCACAAGACTAGGAACACAGAGAGAGTTGGGACTAACTGATCCTGGATTACACGGGACATCTGAGGTAGACTCTCTCTGCAGGGACCTGCTGGAATCCAGTGCAGTCATCTTTGTTTTATATCACCATGTAACTGTGATATAACAGTTTGGTCCAAACAGTTTGGACCAAAACTTTGTCTATTGGGAATTTTACAACATAAAGAAATCTAATTTTCTTCTCGTGGGAAGTTATTTGCTGTGAGCAGGCACTTTGAAATTTTCCAGAATACATTATCACAGAGTGACAATGTCCTTTGTACGAAAATATCTTTTTTTCTTAGGGTTCTGGTACGTGTAAGGGGACATTGAGGGCATCAAAAGAATTGTGCTACTGGCCCATTCCCTTGGGAATATGATTTATTCAATTTATTCCTCTTTGCTTCTCTGAGAGTTGTTTTATATATATGTGTGTGTTTTCCCCTCCCCCCTCCTGACCCTCACCGCACTCCGAGTCAAGCCATTGTTGTTCTCAGTCTAGTTGTGGAGGGCACGAACTGGCGACCTTGGTGTTAGGAGCACAGCACTCCAACCACCTGAGCCACCTAGCAACCCCAAGTTGTTATATTCATAACTAGAAAATGTTACGTGTACTAGATCTTAGTAAAAGATTTAGGAAAATCCACAACACAGTAAAACCTTGCAAATAACACTTTTTGTTGTATTACAATACATTTTAAATGACATCTGGATTACTCCGAGTTCCATACGAAACAGAGAATCCAGTCAAACTGGTAATTGGAGGGAAGACGGTAACTTGGTGACTGGTGAAGGGCAGAGTTCATGGAAACCAACAAGCGACTTGCAGAGCCCAGAGCTAGAGACAGCAGAACAGCTAACACCCTTTACTCAACTTGAAAGCTGAGGGAAGGGAGAGGAAAGGCGGCAGTATGGAAATGCTGCTTGACTGGAGCTAACCCAGCCAACCCACAGCAATCTGGCAGGGAGGGAGCAGGGGAAATCATGATCTCAGCCTCCTCCCTCCACCAGATCTCTTGCTGCACCTCCCATTGGCAGGCTTTAGAAGGCAAGGAAACCTCTTGGTGCGGTCCACAGAGCATGTGGAGAAGGTTGGAGAGGGGAGCTGGCAGGGCCTGCGGATGGGATCAGGCACAGCATTGGAGTGCCTGTTACATGCATTTCTACGAGTTGACTGTCTTTACACGGATGTGCTATTTTACTACCAGACTGGCCAGGGGTGGGAGAGCGAGGCAGGATGGGGAGGGCGATATGAGCCTCTTGCTTTAGTGATGCCCCTGCTTCCTGACCGAAGTGTAGGCTCCCTGCCAGGGAACCCTCTGACTTGTTCGTTTAGCAATAGCAGCGCTCTCCTTTCAAACTTCTGAAGCCTTAATTAAAACAACTGTTTCCCACTCCAGCCACATGCTTTGAAAACATGATTTTCCCAGCTATGTAGAGTTTCAGGAGTCCATCAGACACTAACCTGGGCTGGGGTGGTCTCCAGAAGCATGGAGGGGTCTCTGAAGATCACTATTGACCTTTTGCTGGTAACAGTGGGGGATTATTTGGAACAAACCATGTAGAGCAAGACACTCCTGAATACCTTTCTCAGAACTGGAGGCAGGAGACGGGGTCCTGCAATGGAGTAAACAAGGGAATGCAGTTTCATGGTTAAGTCAGGACAAACAGTTTGGACCAAAACTTTGTCTATTGGGAATTTTACAACATAAAGAAATCTAATTTTCTTCTCGTGGGAAGTTATTTGCTGTGAGCAGGCACTTTGAAATTTCCCAGAATACATTTTCACAGAGGGACAATGTCCTTTGTACGAGAATATCTCTTTCAGCTAGGAAGAGTCATACTTTATATTTTAGCATTCTCTTCTTCAAAGCTACTGACGTGATTACACAACAGTCTCAGGATTATTTGCTATATAATAGAACATGTGGTGTTGCATTATCTATAGATATTATTAATTTTGAGCATTTTGATTGGCACCTTTACTTGTAAGAGGGTCAAAGGACAAAATGTATCTGTCATCTTTCTAGCCCAATGAATTAGATGAGACCAAAACTGTATAACAGAGAAATGAAACACAGTGAAAGATTTACATTTGGATAAACTAAGCCAGGGAATTTTTGATTCACATAAAATCTGTGCGTCACCTCTTTGGTTCTCTATGTTTTCAAGTTTGCTTTCCTGTTTAACCAATAGGTTTAAGACAGTCTTCAGTCATCATTGACATCTAGGGAACAATAAATTTGACTATAGTTGTTTATTAAACAAGTCCTAGGGTAGAAGCTGCGTGTGTATACCATGGCCTCCTGTAAATCCGCCCACTCAGTGGAAAGACAAAAAGCACTAGTTGAAGCAGCTGACATACAGCAGACTGTCCTCCCTACCTAACGGGCTCATTAACGTCCACTGGCACAATAACCTGTTTATTTTGCTAAGCGCAGGCTGCAGTGTTCCTCTGTGTGCCACCACCTCTCAGCTGAAGCTGACTCGAGGCAGTTTCTCATTTCCCAGTCGCCACCAGTGGGTGCCTGCCCCTCCTCTTTGTGGCTGCTGTCTTGGGACCTTTGCTACCAAGTCGAGGCACTCAGTGTATTGTGGAGACCGGCTCCTATGTAGAGAACAGAGGATCCAAAGCCTCTGTTTCATGTGCCTGAGTCTACGATTTGTTCTTACAAAACAGAGTTACAAAACGCGAGCAAAGTTGAGTTTAGCTTTCTCTAGAGAAATGATCTAGTGTCTTAAGCTAGGGTAGCAGATTTGTAACGGCCTCACACTTAACAGGCACCTCTAAAGTGAACACGTTCGCTTTCCCCAAGATCATCAGAGGCTTCCAGAACTCTATTACAGACAATAGCCGTTTAAATTGAATCTCAAATTGCTACTCCTCTGTGTGTTTTCCCACAGCAGAGTAAAATAACCACATATGAAACATACAAGCTTTATTTCTTTTAAAACTACTGCAGTACAGAGTTGATAACATCTTCCCCCCCATATTTTCAAAATGAAAAAAAATATATTTATAGAACAATGTTATAGTTACAGAAAAACTGCGCAGATGGTATAGAGAGTTCCCACAGTGTGCCCCTCCCCTTGCACACATTTTTTCCTATTATTAACATTTTACGTTAATATGATACATTCATTACAATTAATGAGCCAATATAGACATGTTGTTATTAACTAACACCCATACTTTATTCAGATTTCCTTAGTTTTACGTAATGTCCTTTATCTGTTCAAAGATGTAGGATGCACATTATATTTAGATGTTATATCTCTTTAGCTTCCTGTTAGCTGTGACATTGTCTCAGATTTTCCTTGTTTTTGATGATCTTGACAATTTTTGAGGCGTCTTGGTCAGGAATTTTGTAGAATATCTCCCAGTTGGGATTTGTCTGAGGTTTTTCTCGTGATCAGACTGGGGTTATGGCTTTTGGGAGGAAGATAGCAGAGTAAAGTACCATTCTTAACATATCCTATTAAGATTACAAACTAGCAACATGACCTATCCCTGTTGATACTGACCTTGATCACCTTGCCGAAGTCGTGTTTGTCACGTCTCTCCATTGAAAAATGACTCACCCCCCACCTTTTCATACTGTCCTCTTTGGGAGGAAGTCACTGCATAGCCCGTACTTAAGGAGTGAGAGTTATGTTCCCCTCCTTTAGGGTGCAATAGCTACATAATTTATTTGGAATTCTTCTGCAGGGGAGATTTGCCTCTTCTTTCTTATTTATTGTTTTATTCAGTCACTTATATTAGTATGGACTCATGGATGTTTATTTTATACTTTGGGTGATAATTCGATACTACTGTATTTTGTTGCTTGAATTGTTCTAGCTCTGGCCATTGAGTTCCCCTCTCTTTTGAAGTTATGTTCCAAAGAGGAGCCATAGTTTCTGATGTCCACACTGGCAAGAGCGAGGTCTCCATGTGGCACTGCCCTTCGAACCACTCTGTCTTGACTGCTCTGGTGAAGCCACTGATCAAACACCATTCCTCACGCCTCTCAGCCAGCGGGGCTTTGAGCCACGACTGTAGAGGGAAATGAAAGAGTTGCGAGACCCAAATTAGAAAATATGCAGAAGACACTAATAATGCTCAGTGTGGGTAAAAGGTTACGGTGCATGAGGGCATATGTACACAAAGACACACTGCATTTAATTCTCCATTTAACCAGCGCTTACCAAGTGCCTGCTACGCGTTGAGCAGCGTTCCAGGTACAGGGAAGCACCATACCAACACAAAGTCCGTGATGTCTCAGCCCATGGGGAGAGGGACCATCACCCCAAGGAGATAGCATCAGGCAGTGAGAGATGCTGTGAGGAAAAATAAAGCACTAAAGGGCAAAAGTGCAGCAGGGTGGGGCGAGGTGCTCTTTTAAAGAGTGGCAGGGAAGGGCTGTCTGATGAAGTGACGTTTGAGCAGGAACCAGGTGTAGAAATGAGTCCTGTGGGTATCTGGGGGAAGAGGCTTCTGGGAAGAGGGGACAGCAAAGCCAAAGGCCTTGAAACTAATGGCTCAAATAAACCGCAGGGGTCATATGTGGATTTAAATCTCCCATGCTATCCTGATTTTTCCATTAACATGAATTATTAAAAAGGAATTTAGTGAGCAAATGTGATTGCTTTTATGCAGGAGTATTCTCTTTTCTGGCTGTTAGCGTATCCACTAACCATAGCTTCCCTCTCCCATCTGGCTGGGGTTTCCAGAGGGGAGAGGACTGTTCCGCATTTGTGGACCACAGGAAAAGAAAATATGCACAGCACCAAGTGACCCTGTTTTGGCTACACCCTGACTCTCACTAGGAGGGAGAGGACAGTGTTACTGAAAGCCAGCTGAAAAACCAGCAGCAACTTGTCTTCTACGATGTTGCTAGAAATAAAAGCTGCTTGAGTGGTTTTCAGATGTCTTAATTTTCATAATTGTTTCCACATTATGGTCGGGCTGGGCATTTTTTTTAGAGACTCGAGTTTGGGAGAGTCTAAATGAAAGCTTTGCTCATAAAGTTTTCATTTGGGTTCCACATATAGACTTTCTAAACCAACATTTTATGAAGTCTTAAATTACTCAAGTTTGAAGTTGTGGTAATAGCTCCAAAGTTTAGCATCCTTTCTTGCTGGCTCAGAACTATTCAAGCCCTCTATGCTTTTAGTGTAAAAGGAAAGACAAGAAAAGGAAAGAAAAAAAGAAAAAGAAAGAAAAGAGGAAAACAGTTTGGGATTTGGCAGAATTAAAGTTTAGCAATGTTAAAGTAGTCTTGAAATTGAGCATATTGTGTGGCCTAGTACTATAAAATTTGAAAATACTAAAGTGCCTTTTCTATGCTTTTCAGGGCTATTAAAACAAAAGAAACAATCAAAAACCCCAAAGTCTATTTAGAATGCAACCATCCCCTCCCTTTTTAAAAAAATTTTTATTGGGGAATATTGGGGAACAGTGTAGTGTGTTTCTCCAGGGCCCATCAGCCCCAAGTCATTGTCCTTCAATCTAGTTGTGGAGGGAGCAGCTCAGCTCCACGTCCAGTTGCCATTCTCAATCTTTCGTTGCAGGGGGCACAGCCCACCATGCCATGGGGGAATTGAACCAGCAACCTTATTGTTGAGAGCTTGCGCTCTAACCAACTGAGCCATCCGGCCACCCAACCCAACATTTTTTAATGCAAGACAGTCTTTGAGTGTGATTTGATTGGGTCATTCTAATTTGGTCATTGTCTAATTATTGTAAGCATGCCTCTTGGTCTGTCTGAGGTTTTGTTTGTCTGTAGACAGGTAGTGTAGAGTTGTAGATAAGCATGTGGCCTGTGAGCACAGCTGTCTGAGTGGAACCCAAGGCCTTCCACTCACTAGTGTGTGACTTCAGGCAAGGGAGCTTCAGTTTACTCATCTGCAAAATGGCTATGGCAATAGCATCCATCTCATTGCTGGGAGGATTCAATGAAATGACTCGTACAAAATGCTTAGCCAAGCACTAAGCACAAAGTAATCACCCAAATATTAGCAATTAAAAATACAGTATTACTACTGTAATAATGAAGTGGAGCTAGTAAGTGACTAACCCAAGAACACATAATAGTAAGTGAAGGAGTTCTCTAATTGGCATATTTAGTGGTGATGCTTCAGTCAGCATAGGTATTTAACTGAACCTTTTCATTTTACTGGGGGAAGAGAGAGTGTAGGACAGAAATTCATTCATTCATTCATTCCGTAAATGTGGATTCTGTAGACAGGGGCATAAAAGGCAAGGTGCCTCCTCATCAGCTGGAGCAGACTGGTCTAGTGGTAGGGGATGGACTACAAATGTATAAATACGAAAGAAAATACGTAGCAGGTGACAGGTGCTCTGGTGAAGGTAACACAGGGATCTCTGAATGTGAGAGCTGTGGGGTTGCTCTTTTCCTTCTTTTTTTATTCCCATTTTCCCACCCTTTTCCCCTTTGGCCACTATGAGCTTGTTCTTCATATCAATGGATCTGTTTCTGTTTTGTTTTGTTTTGTTTATTCATTTGTTTTTCTTATATTCCACATACAAGGGCAGTCATATGAAATTAATCTTTCTCTGTCTGACTTATTTCACTTAGCACTATACCCTGTAGGTCCATTCATGTTGTAGCAAATGGTAAGATTTCATTGTTTTCTATTGTTTAATAATATTCCATTGTGTGTGTGTATGTGTGTCTATATAGAGGGTGCCAAAAAATGTATACACATTTTAAGAAAGGAAAAATTGATTAAAATTGTAATATTCAATATATACCGATAACAAAAGATGAATACAAGTCACGTTTGACTTCTGCAATTACAAGAGGTTTTCATTAGCGTCCAAATACTTCTGATTATGGCGAACTACTGCTTGAGCAACATTAACCAGAATGTCCACTTGTATACATTTTTTTTGGCACCCCAGTATATATATTATACACACATACCACATACACACACACCGGGTGCCAAAAGAATGTATACACATTTTAAGAGATGTTATCTATGTATTACTTTTCAAAGTTGAATTACGGTAACAATGTGTAGTATGATGCTCGCTCAAAAGATGGCATTAATTAAATGAATGCTAGTGTCACTATGCGACAGGTAGGACAGTCAAAGAAAATGGCAGAAGCCCGGTTGTCGTTCGAGAAGCACAAGATCACTTTGAAGTGGTGTTTGAAATTTGAGAACGTTGTGGAAGTACAACAACAATGGAGACGTGCATATGCAACAGAACCTCTAACACTCCTAAAAATTTCATGTATTTGTGATAAGTTTGAGACACATGGCACTTTGTGTGATGTGCACAGGGAAGATCCGGGAGGCCTCCCACAGCAACAAGGCCTGCTTCTTCTGTTGTGGTGCCTTAACAGTTTACACGCCTGCCGCAGAAATCTACCAAACAATGTTTGCTGTAATCAGAAGTGTCTGGACACTGATGGTAACCACTTTGAGCACCTCTTGTAATTGCAGAAGTCAAACGTGACTTGTATTCATCTTTTGTTATTGGTATATAATGAGTGTTACAATTTTAATACAGTTTTTCCTTTCTTAAAATGTGTATACATTTGTTTTTGGATCTGTGTGTGTGTGTGTGTGTGTGTGTGTGTGTGAGAGAGAGAGAGAGAGAGAGAGAGAGAGAGAGACAGAGACAGAGAGAGAGAGAGACAGAGAGAGACAGAGACAGAGAGAGACAGAGAGAGACATCTTTATTCATTCATCTATTGTCGGACATCTAGGTGTTTCCATATCTTGGCTATTACTAGCAATGTTGCAATGAACATAGGGGTGCGTATGTCATTTTGAATTAGTGTTTTTGTTTTCTTTGGATAAACATCCAGAAATTGAATTGTTGGATCATATGGCAGCTCTATTTTTAATTTTTTGAGGAACCTCCTATTGTTTTCCATGTGGCTACACCAATCTGCAATCCCACCAACAGTACATGAGGGTTCCCTTTTCTCCACATCCTTGCCAACACTTGTTGTTTATTGATTTATGTATGACAGCCATTCTGACAGGAGTGAGGTGGTATCTCATTGCGGTTTTAATTTGCATTTCTCTGATGATTAGTGATGTTCAGCATCTTTTCATATGTCTGTTGGGCATCTTATGTCCTCTTTGGAGAAATGTCTATTCAGGTCCTCTGCCCATTTTTTAATTGCATTGTTTGTTTTTTTGGTGTTAAGTTGTATCAGTTCCTTATATATTTTGGATGTTAACATACACATATTTATATGTGTTTACATATGTATATAAATATAGGTATGTGTATATAAATATATTGGATATAGAATTTGTGAATATCTCCTCCCATTTTGTAGGTTGTTTTTTCCTTTTATTGATGGTTTCCTTCACTGTACAAAAACGTTCTAGTTTGATGCAGTCCCATTTGTATATTTTTTCTTTTGTTGCCAGAGGAGATGTATCCAAAAAGAAATTGCTAAGAACAATGTCAAAGAGTTTACTGCCTATGTTTTCTTTTAGGAGTTTTATAGTTTCAGGTGTGTGGGGTTACTTTGGATTGGTTACACAAGGTATCTATCTCTGTGAAGGGGATGTTAAAAGCTAGGGTCACAGAATCATATTCTAAGGTTTGAGAGCAGTCAAAAGATGATAAATCAATCATTTGTTGTAAGCACACCAAAGTTTTTGGTAATTTCCAGCTGAGAAAATATGATGATCTGTAGTTCATATGTACTGGGGACTGTCAACAAGCTTGGCAGCATATGGCAAAGAAGAAAAAAATCAAAAGTACGAATTCACAAAAACTTCCAGTTATTCATTTTTGGAATTCTGGGGTGATTGTATTAGGAAATGTTTTATAGGAGAACTGGGGAAAATGGTGTTCTGATTTGGTTAGTTGTCAGCATATAAAATTTTATGGTTGCATGAAGTTTTAAGTAGAAAACCATTTCATTTTCATTATCACTGAAAAACTCTAAAGTGTGCATTGCTGGTGAGAGTAGTTAACAATGAACATAAGCAAATCCTTGAGGCTTTTCCTTTGAACACTAATTTTGATTTTTCAGAGCTGTAGATATCAAAGAAAGGTAGAACACATTAAGTAGAATGTGTGCTCCAAATTCTATTTGCATACAAAATTTGTAAACAAAGACAGAATTTGTAAACTAGCATTTAAAAGTCTGTTTATTTATTACAGAAAATGTAGAAATAGAAAAAGACTGGAATTTAAAAAAATGATCCATAATTCCACTATTCTTAATTTTACACTTTGAGATTTTTTCTTTTTTCCTTATCTTTTAAAAATTGTCAAGACATATACATACTTATATGTGTTTATATATGTATATAAATATATGTATATGAATACACACATATAATTATTTTAATTAAAATAATGGCATATGGTTTTTCTCATATTACCACAGCTTCATGATAAATATGATTTTCAATGGGTGCATAATGTTCTATCCTGTGGGAATCTCTTTCACCAATTCTCTATATGAACTTTCTTTGCTCTTATTGTCTGTTTCTCTCAAAAAAGAGGATTCAGGACCGAGAGGTAAGGAGCTGCTTGGTGGATGTTCTGGTTAATCATGGTTTTTCTGTGGTTTCTCAACTTTGTAAGACAAAACTACTTCTCAATCTGAGGACAATTTTTGTTTAAATATGTCTAAAAATGTGCCATTTTGGTTTTGATGGGGGAAAGCTGAATTTGAAGATTTTTGAAGGAAAGTTCATTGAGGTTTTAGGGTATCATACAATTACAAATTCAACCAAATTGATGAACCAAGACTAAAATGTTAAGAACTCTTCAAAAGGAAATTAGGAAAATTAAAATGTTTTTGATAGTATAATGATTCCAACATCTTTCTGACATATTATCTTGATATTGCTGATGAGTTAATCAAGGATAATATGTTAAGTTAGAAATGTGTTTCTCTTAGCTATCTAGAACATATAGCAAAATAAAATACATTATTTTTCATTAGTTAAAGGACACATAATAATTGCATTATTAAAATTTCTCATGTGGTTCTTGGATTGTTTGTCTTGAATTTCTATATACTTTCAACACTATTGAAAGCTGAATTTTCTTCTTAGATATTTAAATTAAATTTCACTAGATTAGTATCTTCTATTCAACTCTCATATGCTACTAGCAGTATTAGAACTACAGTCTGTCCCAAGGGCAGTTTGATAATATGTATCAGAAACCTTTAAGTAAATTTATGTCCTTTACTTCATCAAATTAAAATCTATGGGTTACATTTGGGAGACCACCTCAGGAAGATGTAGATGCTTGATCAATGTACTGTACACCTGAAGCTTAACAGTAATGAATGCCAACTATAATTTTATATATATAATGTGATGGCTCGGTGCGATGTCGAAGGGATAGTGGAAGGGTGGATGGGGGAGGGGGGATCACAGTGTGAGGGATATAAGTGATGAACATCGAAGTATTACCTTGTCTTGTGCACCTGAAACTAATAATTAAAAAAAATAAAAAATAAATAAAAATAAAATAAAATAAAATCTATGGGTTAATCTTAAGGAAATAATTGGCCAAGTTTGTAAAGATTAATGTACAAGAATGTAGCCTCTTTATAAAAGCAAAATATTGGAAACAACCTAAATGTCCAGCATTTAGGGATTAATTAAGTGAAGTGGTACATTATTCACATGCTGGAATATTATGGAGATATTAAAATTATTACATATATCTATATGTTTAATTTGGGAAAATTATCATGATATAGTATAGATATATTGGCCTATTGCATGGAGCTATCTGATATTAGCAATTCGATATTGGTGAATGTCTTCGAAAGATAGTAATTTTTATTTTGTCATTATTAAAATTGAGTCCCTCTTCCTTGTAATTGAAAGGCACTAGAACCATTTGTCTCTTGAGACCACTCCCAGTTTGTTTTAAGCATGTAGAGTGATATTCTTATGCTTTTATTTGCTATGGCAGAGAGGCATGTGTCTAATTCATTTAAAAGTATTATCATACCATTAAAATATGAATTAAAAAGAGGACTCTCTGAGATATATTTCTCTTTTGTACTACTTCAAATTGATATCTGATCTGCTTAATCTGATTCTGGATGTGGTATTGGATTGCAGAATTTATAAGAACCTTAAACCTGGGGATTTCTTTTAAGCTTTCGCTATTAGAACCACCTCATTTCCACCAGTGGACTGCTCAGTGACTGGGCCTACTGGATATCCAGCAGATAAATTGCAGCCTTGTGAGGGAGCCCATGGTTATCCTCCCTAGAAGCCTGATTTCCTCACCTTCAACCATAGTCTCCTTTGATTGGAACTTTCCTGGCTGTGGCCAGACCTGTGAGGCAGAACCCCTTACCTTCCCACCAAGCATAGATGGATGGGCACTCTTAGAGCCCCTGCCTAGCTCCTCCGTGGCCAGAATCCCTCATCTCTTGGACCTCTTGGGGGTCCAAGAGATCTTGTCCTGAGATTAGTGTCTTCTCTGTTTGTCTGCTTGATTCCCCAATTTGGGGTTCACTTTCAGACATGTGTTGTGAGAACTTGCCCTCACTTGGCAGGTGTGTTCCCATATCCTTGGCCATCTGCCCAAACTCCAGCTCTCAGTCTTGACCATGGAGTCCTACGCTTCCAACACCTGCTGTGTTGAAGAGCGCCCAGGAAAGGAAACTGACATGAAGTGATTGAGTTGGAAAATCCAGTAAACACATTCACATTGGGACAATTTGGATTAGGAGAATAAGGAAGCAGTGAACAGAAAGGTAAGGAAGGAGTATGGAGACCAGTCTCCAGCCCTGCACCACATGCTTAACAAGTGAGTGTCGTCATTGTAGCTTGAAACCAAAAGATGGCCAAAGGAGCATCGGGAGTAGAATCGCAGTGTGGAAAAATGATCTCTTGGGTAAATCATTTGGTCATGTGAAAAGAAATTCAACACCCATTATCTTGGCAAGAATGTGCCTGGCATTACCAACCTGTTTTGATTAATGAGCAGGCCCCATAAATAAGAAATGAGCTGGAAACCACCAGGAGAAAGTGTTCATGTGCTGTACTGTAATCGTTGCCAACGCAGAGTGGATATTTCAGGGTTCCAAATATTTAACTGTTGTTGTCTCCATGACCATTCAGCCAACATTCAGCAAATACCTGTCATGAGGCAGCCAGGGCAAATGGGTCCTGGGGTTAGAATGGTGAACAAAATAGACACATACCATCCCTCACTGAGCTTGTAGATAGCCTGGGAAACAGACATCAATTATTGATATGAGATAAATGCTGTGATTGGAGGTCAGGGGCTAGGGTCCTGGAGTAAGGGACATTTACTAAGATCTAAAGAATTGACAGGAGTTGGCCGACAAGGGGTTTAGCAGCGGAGGTGCGGGTAGTGTGGTGGTTTAGTGATTGATTTTGTAAAGAGTGATATTTGTTTCTTCTTCAAATTTCTTTCTAGGATGTTCAGTTCTTCTCCACAATGAATGAGTGTCATTATGATAAGCAGATGGACTTTTTTTATAATAGGAGCAACACTGATACGGCCGATGATTGGACAGGAACGACGCTTGTGATTGTTTTGTGTGTTGGAACATTTTTCTGCCTGTTTATATTTTTTTCTAATTCTCTGGTCATCGCAGCAGTGATCAAAAACAGAAAGTTTCATTTCCCCTTCTACTACCTGTTGGCTAACCTAGCTGCTGCAGATTTCTTTGCTGGAATTGCCTATGTATACCTGATGTTTAACACTGGTCCTGTTTCAAAAACTTTGACTGTCAACCGCTGGTTTCTCCGCCAGGGGCTTCTGGACACTAGTTTGACTGCCTCCCTGACCAATTTGCTGGTTATTGCTGTGGAGAGGCACATGTCAATCATGAAGATGCGGGTCCACAGCAACCTGACCAAAAAGAGGGTGATACTCCTCATTTTGTTTGTCTGGGCCATTGCCATCTTTATGGGGGCAGTCCCCACGCTGGGCTGGAATTGCGTCTGTGACATCTCTGCCTGCTCTTCCCTGGCCCCCATTTACAGCAGGAGTTACCTCATTTTCTGGACTGTATCCAACCTCGTGGCCTTCTTCATCATGGTTGTGGTGTACCTGCGGATCTACATGTATGTCAAGAGGAAAACCAACGTCTTGTCTCCACATACAAGTGGGTCCATCAGCCGCCGAAAGACACCCATGAAGCTAATGAAGACGGTGATGACTGTCTTAGGTAAGAGGAACCGGGTGAGCCATTATTCCCATTCATTCAGCAAATACTTATTGAGCACCCACTATATACAAGGCACTTACTAGGTCGTAGGAATGCGCCAGTGAACAAAAACAGACATGAATCCCCACCTGCCTGGAGTTTAGGCTCTAGTAGGGAAAGACAAAATAAGTATTCTAATGGGGAGAAATAAAATAATTTTATAATATATTTTATTACTGTAAGATTTATGAACTAAGAGGTTGGTGAGTCTTACTGGGAAAAATAAAGCGGGAAAGGGAGAGAAGGAGTGCTAAACAGATACAGTTTGCAATTTTCAAAAGTGTTGTGACACCTTCCTTTAGAAGACGACTTTTGAGCAGAGATGTGAAGGTGGTGAGGGAGTGAAGCAAATGTCTGGGGAAGCGTGTTCCAGGCTGAAGACGCAGTAAGCATAGGGGCTCTGAACAGAAGGAGGCCCATGTGTCTGGAGTGGAGGGAGCAAGGGGAGCAGACGGGGAGATGAGGCCAGAGAACTAAGGGGGTAGGATGGGGCAATCAGATTATATAGGGCTGTGTGGTAAGGACTTTGGCTTTTCTGGGTGAGATGAGAAGCCATTGGAAGGTTCTGAATAAGGGAGTGACATGATCTGACTTCCATTTTAGTGACATCTCTCTGGCTACTGTTTGGAGAAAATACTGTAGTGGGGCAAGGGCAAAAGCAAGAGAATTGGTTACGAGAATATTTTAGTACTCAGGAGAGATGATAGTGATGAGGACCAGAGGGCAGTTTGATGAGGTGTGACTGGATTCTGGACCTTTCTTAAAGGATTTGCTTACTGGTAAGGAGGAGGAGAAGGTGGGGAGTGTCATTTACAGAGATGGGGAAGACAGAAGAGGAGGAGATTTGGAGGGAAGGTCAGGGCTTTAGTTTTGGACAAGCTAAGTTTAGGATCCTATTAGACATCCCAGTAGAGTTACTGAGAAGGGAGTTGGATGTATGAATCAGGAGTTCAGGATTTAGGTCCAGGCTGGAGATCTATATTTGAGCGTCACTGGGGTAAGAAATGGTATTTTAAACCACATTAGTGGATGAGCTCACCATGGAGGAGAGAAGACGACCAAGGAATGAGCCTGCAGCACTCCAGTGTGAGGACGGGGGGAGGCAGGGAGTAACAAGTAAAGGATCCCCAGAAGTAGCCAGGACCCCCGGATATGGTGGCCTAGAAGCCAAGAGAGGGCAGTCATTGAAGGAAAGTGGAGTATCAGCTTTGGTAATCCTCCTGAGAGGTGGAGTCAGGCAACCTTACTGGGTTTAGCAGAGTGGTAGTTTTTTGGTGACTTTGAGAAGACCAAATTTAGTGTGGCCAACAGCATCATCAGAATAAAGTGAAGAAAGAAAAGGAAGAGAGGACAGCAAGTCTGAGCAGCTCTGAGGAGTTGGCTTTGCCCTGTGAGCCATGTACCAAGAAGACACATTTGGTATGAAGAATTTTCCCTGAGTTCTGTTTTCACTATTGTAGGTATCCTGTTGTCCCCCAATTCCAGCTCTGCGTTACAGGTAGAATTTGTGATGAGTGGGCAGACAAGAACTTCTGTGGTTTCACAGGCCTTGTCTTTTCCATTGCAGGCCTTTCTTCACCCTGTGTGGTGGCTATAGCAATGGGGACTGTTATTAAGAGATATAGGGGTAGTTTTCCTGTCAAGTCCCAGGGAAGGAATTATAAAATGAATTCTTGGGGAACAATTCATATTAAAAGATGCAGGGTATATATGATATGGTATGGGAACCATCATCATGTCTCTAGTTCCTGAAATTGCTGGTAAGATTTAAAGGTCAGCAGACACACAGCATGATTGTTAAAATAATTTCAAACTCAAGGTTTATTCAAGGTTGTATTTAGTATGTGTCAAGCATTGTCCAGAGTAACTTATATATATAGCTATATATATATATATATATATATATATATATATATATATATACATATATATATATACATATATATATATATGTATATATATATGTGTGTGTGTATATATATATATATATATATATATATATATATATATAAGCTTATTTAATCCCCATGGCAACCCTGTGAGGTTAGTACTACTATTACCCTATTTACCAGAGGAAGAAACTGAGCAGAGAGTTTAAGCCGTATGCTCAGGTCACTCAGCTATTACTGGTGGAACCAAGACTGACCAGTTGGCCTTGGGTGTCCATATGTTGAACCCCACACTCTGCAGCTAGTTTTGATTTGTTTGGACTTTTTACTGGTCTCCTCTTTGTTCTATGTTCTGCTTTGACCACCTCTTTCCTCTTTGAATGCCTTGACAAGAACATAGACAAGAATAAGAAAAGGAAGGGGTCACACTAATCAGTTTTTTCCACTCTTGATCTAGAGAGGATACTTTTAGTAGAAAATAAAGTATGGTATTTATTGGTAGTGTCAATGAACTCGACTACTCTCCTTGTTTAACTTGCAAACATAATTGTTTGCTTGGCTATGTTTCTTGAGAAATTACCTGCCCGATTAAGGAGAAAACTTTTTTTTTTTAGCATATTATATAACATATACAGCGTGAGATAAAGAAGGCTTCTGTAATCCTAGGTGTAAAGAATAGGCCTCTTTGTGAGATAGTCATGGTCACTCGCTTCAGTTTCATATGTAACTTTGTCTGGAACATACGGAAGGGTTTAAAACAAAGGAGCTGTGTGGTTTTGGTCAGTGTGGTATTGGATAACGGAAAAACTGGAATAAACAGTGAAATTGCCAAGTAGGATAAGAGAAGTCGTGGCCTTGAGATGGAACAACATCAGGGAGTTGGTTAATGACAGGAAGACAGTTTGGTGTTGAGGATTTGGGGAAGTTCCTCCGTGGTGAGACAGAGGGATCTGGTGGAAGACAGGAAGTTTGGGGACAGGGGAAATGAAACTGAAGAGCTAGGTGGTCTGAGGTTGTTAGACTTCTAGTTTCCGATTTCTTTGGATAACAGAAGGTTTGGGTTTTAGCCCGAACTCTATCATTTTCTACAAGGGTGACCTGAACCACATTAGCTCACCTTTTCTTGGTTAAACTTTCTCTTCTGTGGTGGACTAAATATTATTTAAATTCTTTCAAAGTTATAAAATTCAGTGGTCCTATTATAACAATAAGTAACCAAAGGCAACACAGAGTTCTGTGGATTGATTGGTATGAAAGCAGAGCGTCTCCTTCCATGAAAGCATCTCCCATAGTATTTCCTTAGGGAGGAAGCCCCTCAGTTGCTCTGATGCATGTCAGAATTCAGTTGCCTAAGACAAGTGTCTCCTCTATGTGATAGTATATCAGAAGAATCAACAGAGCTGGCATCTACCATCATTGTTGTCACTGGTTCTGAGTATATGGAAATAAATAGCTTAATACCTATTTCTGTAATGATTTCCTGATTTAAATATCTTCATGATAAAATGCTAAACCTTTCTATTTATTCCTTGATATGTATGTTGTTGGTAACGTTAGTTGAAGATTAAAGGTGCTTATAAACACACCTTCTTTTAAATATTAGAAAGTTAATCAATAAATATATATTAACTGTCAGTTAAATAGCATCTAAGAGATGAAAGGTTGCATGTATTCAGTGAGCTTAATCACATTTCAGGGAAGGAAGAAAGGATGGACAGAGGCTAGAGTTTGGGGAAAGCTTTTCAGAGAGCTTGAGATGTGATCTGAAAAGATGGGTGGGATTTTCATGGCTAGGAGGGTAAACATTCTAAGTAGGAGAAATAGTATAATCAAAAGAGTGATGGTAAAAACATCTGAAATTTTTGCAATACCACAAGGAAGGGCTCGCAGAGCACATAAGCATGTGGTGGTACAAAGGGAAACAGTTCAACTGTGAGCCAGAAAAGTTTAGTTGGCCATTGTCTTTGGAAGAGAGAGGTAGACCAGATGACCCTTTCCACCTTTAGGATTTTGGTTGAACACAAAAGCATATGGAGCTGGATGGGGAGTAGAATCTTTCCTTGTTGAGGGAAGTGGTGGTAGTGATGATGGTGGTGTGAATTTTAAATCTGTGCATGATTGGAAAGGCATCTAGTCATTGTGTTCCCATTTCAGTAGCCCTGAGGCAGAATACTTGCTCACTTCTGGGTTATGATGTGTGATGAGCCTTTTACGTGAAAGAAGTTGTTTATTGAATGTTCTCATCGAAAAGACATTGGAGACATATAATCCTACTTTCCACAGGGCACCAAGTTCCTGCTTAAGAGAGAGCTCTGTATTTTGAAAGTGTACTTGTCAACATGTCTAATCAAGTGCAACCACCAAACACACAAGGAACTCCACATGGAAACCTCTCATTTATTGTCCAACAACACACCATGTAAACTGTGCACCCAGGGATGTTTTGTTTCCTAGGAAATGGGCTGGACTTCCTTCTATTTTGCAATGGCTTGAAATGCAAAAGAAAAGAAAGGTTGAAGGGATTTGTGAACCACGCTTTTGAAATCTTCTGTGAACCTTCCTAATTTGTAGGGTGTTTTTCAAGCTGCAGGTTGTGACCCACTAGCAAGCAATGAAATCAATTATGAGATCGTAACTTGACACTTGTTTTAATGACATAATAGAAAAGAAGAAAAAATATCTGAGTGCACTGAATGTAGTAGGTATAAGAATTGTTTTAAGCATTGTTTTATAATGTGTGTGTGTGTGTGTGTGTGTGTGTGTGTGTGTGTGTGTACTAAATTATGGTATAAAATACATTTCTTACTGTGGATTATGGTCAACAACGTTTGAAAAGCCATGGTCTTAGGGTCAAAGTTTCTTTTTTGGCCAGTAAGAACTGAACTCTTTTCAAATACGAGAAACATTATAATTAAGGGACTTTGAAAAGGTTTGTGGTAATTGAAACAAGTTGCTGAATGCTCCTGTTTCTTTCCCCCACCTCTCCACTTAGATCAACGCTAAATCTTCCTGGCCTTCTCCAGGGAGAGAGGAAGGAAGCAGGGTGGTGGTGGTAAGAGGAGAAATAGTACCTTGAGTTCTCATGCTAGGAAATAGGTGAAAATTAAGTACTCTAATGAGCCTTGCTAGAATACTACTAATAGTCATACCTGTAATTTCTGCAACACTATGTCTTTTTTAGTGTTTTAATATATTGTTTTCATTCAGTCTCATAGAACTCCTGCAAGGTAAGTGGGGAAAATACTATCCTATTTTCCTGCCACTCCCCTACATGTACCCTGTACTCAGCTATAATTAATTATTTACAGTTCTTCGTTTTGCATTCCTAAGCCTTTGCACTTGCTGGAATACCTTTCCTCTCATTCTGCCTGGGAAACTCCCATTCATCTTGTAAGTCTCAACTCAAGGGCCTATCGTCTTGCCCTATGTAGGTAAACCCAATACTACCTCCTTTGGGTCACCTCTACCTTGTCTATACCTCAATCAACACTTAATTGTTCTCATGACTTTATTTCGAACTATAATAAATGAGGAAATCAAGGTTTAGGGAAGTTAAATGGCTTTTCAAAAGCTGGAACTACAAGGAGGATCCAAGTTCCCTCATATCCAGCCGGGCCTTTGGCAGGCATTGGCTGTGACATACCTGTGAGGTCACAGTGGCTGGGGAATGAGTGGGTGTCCCATTTTATAATATGGGAGGCTGAGGTCTCAGAAGGGTAAGTGACAGTGCTATCTTGAGAAGAGGAAAACAAATGAACAGTTTTTGAGTGCCTATGTGAGGAGGTCCACATGTTACATGCTCTTAGGATTATATTTCACTTCGCCCTCATAACAACTCTCTGAAGATCTATCTGTTTTATAGATGGGTCTATCTGTTTTACTCAGATTGACTCAAGCATCTTGCGCATAGACCCATGCTGGTAAAAATAATAAGAGTTAACATTCATTGTGTGCTATACGTGGTTCTGAGCACTTTACATGTTTCGTGTCAACCTTCATGACAACCCTGTGAGGGAAGTGCTGATACTATTATCAGATGAAGAACCTGAGGCCCAGAGGGCTTCAGTGTCTTGCCCATGATTAGAAGCAGAGCTGAGATGAGAGTCCCAGCAGATTGGCTCCAGGATCCTACTTTTCAAGGTTAATAACAGCATCTTGTAAGCGATGGGGCTAGAACAACATCGACTCAAATAATGAGGTTTATAACCTATATCTCTCTTGATTTCTAGTTAAGTTCATTTCTGTAAAGTCACTGGATCCCTCAATGATTAGCTCACTCTTGACTGATTTTAAAGATGTTGCAGCAAAGTAGTAACAGTCATAACGACATCTCCTGGGAAAGGACAGCTTAGCACTCTTCAAACTTTATGTTCTTTAAAGTAAATGGCAGGAATAGAGGCTTTGGAATAGGGAGAGAACCAGATTTAAATACTGGCCTTGCTGCTTCTAAGTTGTGTGACCCTGAGCAATTTACCTAACCTCTCTGTGACTTAGTTTCTCCATCTGTAAGATGGAGATAATATCAGTACCTCTGGCATGGCAAGGTTTTGAGGATACAAGGAGATAATGCACATAAAGTTCCTAGCTCTGTGCTCGACACATAGTAAGTACGAAGCAACTTACATAGTAAGTACTAAGGAGAGTCGTGGCTCTTGTTGGGCCTTAGTTTGACTTTGAAGAGCCTTGCTCTGTATTCAAGAAGAGGGCCCATTTTCCCCCAGTAGTGTCACAGGTATCGTAGAGACAGGGACTAGAGGCTACCATTGATGCCATCGTGATGGCAGGTTTTGTGGTGTGGACAAGTAGCTAGAAGGAAGCTAACTGGGTGTTTCACAGAGGCTGTCTGAAAGCTGGCAAATGGCATCAGCTTGGTTCCTGGGGACCCAAGCCAATCTGAACACGAGGTCACCACAGAACTGAAAAGCTCTGTGCTTGCATTGATGGTCGCTCTAAACTGCCACCTCCCCAGCCCCAGTGAAATTCTGTTAATGATTCTTGTGCCTGACAGATGAGCTTTGCATTAATAATTCATTTCACTTTTATAACACTTATGAATAAAACATTATACATGCGATCCTGACCATCAAGTGTGAGCTTAATAAGAATCCTGTAATACAGCACCAACATTTTGTGTGTCGATCTGTAAGACAGTGCTCAGAAGAACCTGTTCCCGTCTTACTAATGATCCTACCAGGAAGCCTACTTAGTCAAGCACTGCCATGTTTCCCCGAAAATAAGACCAGGTCTTATGTTAAGGTTGGCTTTAAAAGATGCATTAGGGCTTATGTTCGGGGATGTCCTCCTGAAAAATCATGCTAGGGCTTATTTTCCGGTTAGGTCTTATTTTCGGGGAAACACGGTATTACCACCTTTATTAGCATTGGGAAATGTGCCCTATGTCTGAAAAGAATTGGGATCAGAACCCAGGACTTTTGATATTGTTTCTGTTAATGGGTTTCATCCATAAAGTGTCCTTGCTCAATTTAAAAAGGGGGCAGGGAAGGGTTACACACACACACACACACACACACACACACACACACACACACAAACCAGGAGTTCAGAGAAGCTTACCAGAGTCCCTGGGAATTCTAAGACATTTGTTTTTAGCTTTTGGGGCCTTGTAGTGACATCTGCATCACAGAAGCTTGCTTTCAATGTTTGCTGCCTTGCATGCCTTAGTAATCGAATATCTGTTCAAAAAAAAGAAAAAAGTTAAAGCTTTGCCGTAAGAAATGCTGAGTGAAAAGATCAGATTGTTGGCAGGTAAGAGCTCTCTTGTTGTGGGGCAGTCATATCAGAATGGCCAATTCTTTTCAGAGTCAAGCCTCCCAGGCACCAATACTTCGTACATTGGGTCCAGGGGTGTTCGTACTTTTGTCTTGAAACAGCTAATCAAAGGAACAGCTTTGTGCAGACGCTTTTCCTATGCGCTTCAGGACTTTGCAACAGGGGACTTTGGGGAGAGAGGTATTTATTCCAGGTCAAACCGTAAATGATTGAGAGCAAAAAAATAATTGCATCCTAGTTGTTGCCCTCCATCCCCACACCTCCCCAATACTATTTGACAGACCCTTCCATTTTGAGAGGGATGGTGGTGATGGAGAAAACCTCATTGTCTGATGTTAGAAAGAAGACAGCTTCAAATTTAAAAAAAAAAAAAAAAATCCCATCATTGCATCCGCCTCCATCCCACCTTTTTCAATTGTCTCCACTTCTTGACACCTTTTCCACCATGACAGTTTTAGGAGGTCTGTCCCTCCTCTTCTGCCTCTGCTGTATGTAGCCCTTTGTTATCTCGAGTCTTGTTCTTTATTTTTTTCCTTTTATTTTCTGCTTCGCTATTGCAGATGTCTTCCTTTGCAGTCAGTACAAAAGTCATTTTTCCAAATCATTGTCCTTACGTTTAGTATAATCACTGCTCTGCCTTCCTTCTTCCATTTCCTTCACATGCCCCTTCAGTTCTGTTCATATCAGCTCCTTTTACCCCCATGTCACACTTCCTCCTTCAGAACTTGTTTTCTGGCTTTTTTTTTCTTTTTAGAAACCTGAAACCCTCCTCTTCAGCTGAAACAAACAATTATTGAATATTTCCCAAGTGCAGGGTTACAGAGACACTTCTCAACTTCTGCCTTGTTTTTCCTTTGACATTATTGAGAAACAATTGACAAATATAATTGCATATATTTAAAGTGTACAACATGATGATTTGATATATACCATGTTTCCCCGAAAATAAGACCTAGCCAGACCATCAGCTCTACTGCGTCTTTTGGAGCAAAAATTAATATAAGACTCGGTCTTATTTTAATATAATGTAAGACCGGGTCTTAATGTAATCTTATATTAAAATAAGACCGGGTCCTATATATAATATAAGACTGGGTATAATATAATATAATACCGGGTCTTATACTAATTTTTGCTCCAAAAGCCGCATTAGAGCTGATGGACTGGCTAGGTCTTATTTTCGGGGAAACACGGTACATTGTTGAATGATTACCAAGATCAAGATAATTAACACATCCATCACCTCACACAGTTCATTCTTTTTTTTTTCTTTTTTTGTGGAGAGAATTCTTAAGATGTACTCTCAGCCAAACTTTTAAATAAGCAATACTGTATTATTAACTATGGTCATCATGTTGTACATTAGATCCTCAGAACTTATAACTGAAAATTTGTACCCTTTGACCTACATCTCCCCCATTTCCCCTCCCCCCACCCTTGACAATCACCATCCTATTCTCTGTTTCTTTGAAATATTTTTTTTTCTTTCTTACTCCACATTATAAGTATTTATACATTATTTGTCTTTCGCTGGCTTGTAATCAGCAGAGAATTTCCATTACCCAACTATTTCTAACATCCGGGAAGATTTAGAGTTCTAGAACTCAGTGAGCCCTCTCTTAGGGCCTTGATTTCTGACAAAGGAGAATGTGGTTTTTACCTGTCACACCTCCAGGCTAACACCTGGAATAGCAATGGTGTGCTAACCCATAGTAGAATTTTATCAAATCTGTGTTAACATTGTTTGCATTTTTAAAATTTAAGCTGGGGACTGCTGCATTTAGTGTGTAGCTAAAGCAAACAAGTTGGGTAGGAATAGGGAGTAAAGGGTGTTTGCTGGAATCGCAGCCCGTCACAGACCTAGAGATCAACACAGGGCAGGTGAACCGGTGTATTGGCTGGGGGGCCACAGGTGAGCAGCCCTTCCTCCTGCTCTGACAGTTGTTCTCCGGTCCAGCCACCCGCTTTCCCTGCTCACCAGATTGTCATTACAGCTCTGCAGAGTGTGAGAAGAAAAGATCCCATTACCTTGAAGAATCAATATCTGTTGAGAGATTTGTCCAAGTTCACCTTGTAAATCGTTGCTAATATTGCGGCCAGACCGCTGCTCTTCCTAGCTCCTGTCACTTCTAGTGGGTCTCCCTTCCTGCCTTGGTGAAATATACCTGTCCTTGGATGCCTGAGAGACAGTGGTACACAACAAGGGTTGTTTGTTTCCATCAAGTCGGAGAGTTTGCTACCCAACAGTGGGCCTGTCTTGTCCTTTATGTTTTCAGAAAAAGAAGCAATTGCTGCTTTTTATACTTACTCATCATAAACATTTCTTGAGTACCTGCTAGGTTTTAGGCAGTATACTAACGAGAAGCTGTGGCCTCTGCCCTGCAGAGCCATGAATCTGTGCTCGCTCTAAAGTGCTGTGGTCGTCAGGAGACGACCACAGTTTTTGAGTTAAGTGGTCGGCTCATGTACAGGATGGATGACCCAGAGGCAGCTCTGCTCTGTGGGACTTTATGAATGTACAACTTATAAGGAACCCTTTTTGTAGGCTTATCTGAGGAAATAGGAAACTTATCAAGAAAAAGTAAAGAAATATACACAGGGCCACATGAGGGGATCCAGGCTAAAATGCTGTGGATGGTCTTTAACGGCCTCCTTGAAGAGGTAGGATTTGAGCCAGATCTCAGTATGACAAGTGGAGAGGAAAGGGCAAGGCATTTCAGGTAGGAGGAAAGGCATACACATATCTAGGGGTGGGAGACAGGCATACACATATCTAGGGAGACCAGACCAGGGCTGGAAGTGGGAAGGTGTGAAAGGGCAGACCGATTTTTGCAATAAGGGGTTTGCATAGTAATGATAATCTGGTTTGAAAGTCACCCTGAAGCCAGAGAATGGAAGGCCTTGCATCCTAAGATTGTGAGGACTTTATTGTCAAACACCTACAGAGAGCAGGTAAATATCATTGGTGTGCGATTTGGATCTGGGGTTAGTATGATGCAATAGGGAGTGGGGACAACTGTTAACTGGACAGATTCAACTTTTATCAAAACACTAAGCAGGCCAAATTAAATAGACCTGTGTCCAATCCTCAGCCTACAGATAATGGCCTCATCTAGCAATGGAGAGCCCTGTAAGATCTTGAAGGTACTGATGGGTTGAGAGAAGGCGGGAGTTGCTAAGTGCAGAGCAGACTTTTAGAAAGATGGGAGATGGTTTGGAAAGGAAGAGATCATGGAAGAAACTGCTGGGATTGTCCCAGAGCTCTTTGGGGTGTAGGTGGTTCACATGCCAGAGAGAGGCAGAGCTGGCCTGTCATAGTTGGCGCTGCCGAAGGGACATCTGTCAACAGCAAGCTGAGTCTACGTGGGGTGGGACAGGCAGCCAGAGAGGTCCACCTCGGGCTGCAGGGGAGCAGAAGGGGAGCAGGCTGGTGGAGCATGAGCTGACGGAAATCTGGCAGGAGGCAGAGATGGAATAAGCAGGTGGCCAAGGTCAGAGAAACCTGAAAGCTGGAATCAGGGATCCATCCTGAAAACTAAGATTCCTGAAGCCTTTGAGTTCTGCCCTTTCTCATCTCCCAGCTGACCTCACCTTCCTTGTTTCCTTCTAAGAGAAGGTATGTCATCTGGCATGAACACCCCTAATTCTCCTTCACTGGCTTAACCAACCTACCAAGGCCCCCATCCCTACCTTCTACTTTCTCGTAGAGCCTACTGCTCCCAGCCTTGCCGGCAGCCTACGCTCTTCCTTATTTTTGCTCTCCCCTATGTTTGACCATTAAAAAATACAGACCCTGACCTTACCTCCTCCTTCTAATGACTGTTTTGTCTCTCTCCTTCCTTTTGTTATGCTATTTTCTTAATATTGCAAATCGTGGAGGGCTAGCTCTGCCCCTACCATGCTGATGAAACTGCCATGGCCCTCCCAGATGCCGAATTTAGTGATCTCGCTTGACCTGCCTGTTGCACGGCTGTCTGCTTCATGCTACAGTTTGATGGTTTCTTCCCCTTCTATTCCTTCTCTACCTCTTGTCCAGTCTCTCCCATTTCTGGACATCACTGAAATGCCATTTGCTCCTGTCTCCTCTGCCTCCCCAAGTTCTCTTGAAATGATCGTACTCATTCCTGTGGAGTGGACCCACGCCTCTATGTGAATGCCTCCCCAAAACAGTGTCTCCTTCTTCAGCCTGTCTCACGAGATCCAAATCGCTGTTTCCAGTAGCCTGTTGCACACACAGCGGGATATCCTGCAGGCACCACAGCCTTCATCTTCCCCTGTAAACTTGCTCCACATACTGTACTGGATGTCTGCAGTGGAGGTCCCATCCGCCTTGCCTTCCAAATTGGAAAGCTCGGGATGGTCATCTCTCTCTCCACCTGTATCCAGTTTGTCACCAGATCTATTTGAGTGGTGTCTCGGATCCTACTGCATCCCTTAGAAAAAGCCTTGCCATTCTGTTGCTTACCATTGTCTCTGTCAGTCTTCCCTCCTCCCACTTTTTGCTGTTCCAGGCCCTCCTCCATACCACCAGCTGAGTCATCTTCCTAAAAAGCACAATTAACTGTCTAATCTTTTCTTGGCTCCTCTTGCATATAGATAAAGCCCGGATTCCTTAGCTGGAATCGCAAGGCCCTTCTCACAGTTCTATTCCCAACCTTCTTTTCCAAACACTTCCCGTCCCACGTAGCCCACGCGTCCTTTTCTTTGTATGGCAAACTGCTGTCCATCTTTTAGGATCCTTCTCTGGGATATTTTCTGACTCGCTCAGGCAGCATTACTTATCCAGTGCTTCCATAGCACACTATTTATGTGCATAAAAGTATTTAGCCCACTTAATTATAATTTATCCATTAAATGCCTGTATCTCTTGCTAGACTGTTAGCTTTTCAGGGACAGGACCGCGTCTGTCTTCATCTCTGCAGTGCCCGGTCCAGTAGGAACTCAACAGATGTTTGTATAATGAACTGACAAACACATTCACTGGATGGGCCTAGGACAGGAGCTGAGCAGCTGCCCCAGCCTCTATCCTGCCCTGATTAAACCACAGGCATGGTCCCATGGCCACTGAGGACCCTTCTTACTAACCTGTGGTGTCATGACATGATTTGCTTCCTGGAATGCACTATGTCCTGGTTCTCACCAGTGAGTCTGAGTCAGGGGCAGTTTGAATCCTGGGACAGGAGTTGACTTGGTGAGTGACTCTAAGGCATAAACGATGTTTTTGGTAGTCTTGGGACTAAAGGTTGAGGAATTTCCAGAGAATACCTGGTGATTATTATGTCTTAATTCCCTTCTTCAGAGGTTAGCTGGTTGCTTGGGAGGCAATTATACATCAGGGCTGCTGACAGGACAGGCTACAAAATTTGTGGGCTCCTTGTAAAAAAGGTGGGGAAAAAGTGCCACTAAAGGTACTAAGATATAAAGCTTTTTCCTTTCTTCTGAATATCTCATTTGCTCTCACCCATGCTCCAACATCCCATCAGACTTCACTTACAAAAATCAAGTTCAAAGATAAAATTGTTGAGGATGTCAAGATGGCCATAGCAGAGCATTAAGCCAAGCGCAGACCTGTGTGAGGGCATAGGGCACACACATGCCCACGAGGCCAGCCCTGGCTGCTGACTATTCCCTTGGCCTTAAAGCTACTATATCCAGTGTGCTTTGGGAGACTTAGGTCTCATTGAATTTGCTCCCTCAGGATTACAAGGGCCAGCCAGGTGTGTTGTTTCATGATCAGTCTCCTTGACTGCAAGACGTCTTTTCTTAGAGGCCTGTTGTCTTCTCCAGGGCAGGTGCCTGTTTCCAGGGTGAGGCTCCTTATCGCCAGCTCGAGCATTGACAGGAGGTAGACTGAGGCTGTGTGGCTGAGACAGTCCCTGGGCTCCCACTTACAGCTCATACAAACGGGACTCACCAGCGAGTCAGGGAACAGTCCGCTCCTGCTCTGTGTCTGTCTGCGTGTGCCTGGCTGGTCCAGGACAAGGCTCATGCAATACGTGGTGTCTCCAGAACAGCTCTTCTCCTAACTTGGCTCACTTCGAGAACCTCGCATATGGACCTTGTATGAAAGGTCAGGACTTTTCGTGCAACTTGAACAATTCCTCCCTTGTTTACCTCCCCATGGTATGTTCCAAGCTCCTCATAGTTGGACCTGATGTTCTGTCGAAGGCTCTGGGCTCCTTGGGCATTCTTCTGAGTTTATTTCTGAGGGTTCAGACACTGGAAACATGTAGCAAAATTCATAGGATCTGTATGGTCACTTGATTTTCCTGCTATCACTCCAGAGACATGTGGCAAACTCCTGAACTCTGTTTCAGAGTGACCTTTAGTGCACTCTGCTTGGGCTGGGGAACAACTGAGGACGCCGAGATGGCCCGGCAGACCCACGTCCTTCTGGGTGTGCTGACTGTGTCTCTGTCCAGCTTAGAAGCTAACAGTGTGTCTCTACAGTAGCGTGGAATGGATCCTCAGAAGGCCATAGAGGCAGTCCTATAAGAGGTTGATGCTAATTTATGGGGTAATAACTGGGCTCTCCTCTATTTGTTCCAACTTGGAGGAAAAATATTGTTCTTCTGCTTTAAGGCAACTGGCAATTCAGGGAGAGTAGCATTGACGTGAGCCTGGAGAATCTTGAGGCTTCCTGATTCTTCTTTGCTAGTTTCTGTATAATGAGGGATCATGTAGACCGTCCTGACTCAGGGAGTCTCTCTGAATGTGGACCCCAGGGTCAATGCCAAGAACCAGCCACTGGATTCTGGACTTCTGTCATTCGGGAGGGATCGTGGCCAGCCTGGGAGCCCTGCATGGACAGTCCAGTTCTTAAGTTGAGGGCTTTCTTGAATTTCTTTAAGCTCAGGAATATGGTAACATAGGAGAGTTTTCTGTTGGAGGTGAGAGTCAGGCCTACACCTGCCCGAGATGGAAAAGCAATGGTTGGGCTCAGCCTCACGGGTCTCGGTGGTTGTGGAGTGCAGGAGCCGTGGCTTTCAGGATCTGGTGAAGACGGATAGGGATCTCTAAACTGAGGAGTTCTCTGGGACCTGACTCTGCAGGCCCTCTGAAGCCCCTAGGGGTAGGCTCTGGGGCCCCGGGGATTTAAGAGCTGCCTCAAGAGGCTTCAGGGTCTCAGGAGAAAGCAGGCTTCTTGGATCATTTACAGATTGGCTTAACTAGGCACTGGACATTCAGAGAACACAGCTGAGCCAGGGCGCATGGGGCTCATCAGCCAGATGCAGCCTTGGACGAGGGCAAAGAGAGTAGACTAGGGTCCGAGGGTTCTGGAAGAGGGCGTCATTCTCTTAAGATCCCTTAAAGACTTAGTTGAGCACACCGATGCAGGTCCCATGTTTATCAGTCAGCGGCAGTAGGCTGAGACAACGTTTCATATGGTGAGTGTGAAAGGGTAGATGCAAAGCTCACAGCACTCTTGTCTCCACGAGAGATACAGTGTTTTCCCGAAAATAAGACCTAGACAAACAGTCAGCTCTATTGTGTCTTTTGGAGCAAAAATTAATATAAGACCTGGTCTTATTTTATAGTAAAATAGTAAAATAAGACCAGGTCTTTGTAATATAATAATATAATATTATAATATAATAATATAATATAATATAATATAACACAATACTGGGTCTTATATTAACTTTTGCTCCAAAAGACGTATTTAGAGCTGATTGTCTGGCTGGGTCTTATTTTTGGGGAAACACAGTACGTTTTCTAGCATCTCTGGGCTCCTCTTGAGTTTCTTAGAGAGCCCTCTGAGTATTCCCTTGCTGTGGGGAGAAGATGGCCCCCTAGGGTCCTGTGAGCTTCCTGGGTAAGCTTCTCCAACACATCCAGACAACGAAGTGGCACGAAGTGATGGCACGACCGGCATTTCAGATAAGGAGCTAGTAGAGGTGGGGGCTGGCCACATTCAGATGGAAGGCACTTGTTCCCTTCAAGTTGCCACTGTCTGAGCTCGGCAGCAGGTGACAGGCTAGGGCGGCTGGCAGGCTGGGGCCCAGGTTATTGGAGAACACGCTGCGGGGAAGGAACTGGCTGGATGTGGACAGGCTCACAAAGGCTTGTGCCTGCTGTGTAAGGCAGTGCTGAGAGGGTGCCACAGACATCAGTGTACAGTGGCAGATCCTAGGTGACAGCACAGCAGCATGAGCCCTAGAATAGTGCCACCAAGGAAGGGTTGGGATCTAGGCAGGAGATCTGGAGACTACAGATGCCATTTCCTCCAACAACCAGGTGTAGGAGGCCACCTTGGGATCCACACAAAGTCAGTGTCAGGGAGGCCTGGCTGCAGGTAATGGGAACCTGGTTACTGACCGGGGTCAGGCTGGGGTCGGGATGGGTGGATGAATCCTCTGGTGGGCCGGAAGGTCCCTGAAGGACTGACAGGAGTTGGAGAGAGTCCCAGCCTCAGCAGACCGGGAGTGCCAAGCGGGTTACCATGGAGACTTAATTAGCCAGGTGAAGATACAGCAGAAGCCAGTATTAGAGCTAAACTGAGGCTTGGGCTCTTCAGATTCCTCCTGATCAGAGATGGACTCTAACTGGCTCCAAGTACTTGGTTTGGAAGGCTGCGGAAAAGAGGGACCAGACAATTCATTATAGAAACGTGTTTTCCGGAGGTAGTGTGGTGCTTTGTATCAAGATTTACAACATTGGCAACATTTTCAACATATGCAGGAATTCTCCCTCCCCTCTTATACACACTGACCAGTTTCTAATTCAGTGTCTGCTGGTAGAGCCCTAACATGCATATTTTGAAGAAACTACTGAGGTATTCTGAATGCCCTCATCCTATGTACAATCCCTTAAGAGGCAAGGTTTACTGTGATAACAGTGAGAAAAGAAAAGGAGAAAACAGATTGAAAAGAGATTGAAACGATAGATACCTCAGCAAATGGAGACATATTGGGGATAAAGGGAATAGCAAAATGATGAATCCAGCTTCAGAGTTTTAAATTTGGATGACTGAACGAACAAAGGAAAATGGTGGTTTAGAAATGGAAGAAGTACAATGAGGTTGAGGCCCAAAGCAGAATCTCTAGTTCCTAGAGAACATAAGATATCATTTCCTTTATAACCTTTGGAAAATACTTTCCCCAACCCCAATCTATAGGAGAATAAACCACAGGGAAGCCCCTCAAAAACTCTCAGCACATTGAAACTGAATACATGCTCTGATTGGACTCTATTTATAATACAGTCTTCCCTTCTACCTGTGTATCATAAAGACACAACACATTTTTTGTGTCATTGTCTTGTTCTTTTAGTTATTAGGAATAAACTGTATTTTGTTAGGTTGAAATTAGCCAGTTTGAATTTGTTTCACATCTCATTTGCTCTGACACAAGTAATCCCATTGAGGGTAATGAAAACAATGTAATGGTGTGGTCTGAAGGAGAAAACAAGATTACTCAAGCGATTAACACCAGGGGACTTCTTGCTGACCTCTCCCAATGACCTACCAACTGTGCTTCCAGTATTATTGCACTCTTGAGGAAGCAGGGAATGAAATCTTGCCCCAAAAATATTTTAGAGAATGCTTCATGTGAAAAAGTCATGAGGGGGTTGGGGGGGGGGAGCAGAGGAATATAAGTAGCTATAGATGAGAGGGGAGAAGGGACTTCTAAAATTAACGGGATGACAAGGTTTACTAGTTTGGAGCAGCGTGTCTTCAATACCAGTATATCTGAATTGAGCACAGGAGCCTGTTGTTCTAGCATCTTGGAAAAAAAAACACATTGCATGGGGTTCTGCAATATTGTGTTTTAAGAGTCTTTAATAGGACTGGGGCTTTCAAACAAGTGTCAACTAGGCATAGCATTTCTAACCTTGATTCTCTGCGTTAGGTGAACTTTATATTGCATAATGTGCTGTACGTGGTTCAGCTCAAGAAATGTTTGTTGAATTATCTAAGTAAAGAATTCTTTAAGAAGAGTCTTTCACTGCCACGAAACATCTCTGGATGACACCTTCAAGGAAGAGAGAATAATAATTATTATTTAATAAATAATGCCTAGGGGCAGTGTAATTGGTAGTTGCCTACTGTTTCAGTTATAGAACTGAAACATCTTTAAAATGGCTTTTTTTTATATTTACAAAAATTTATGTTGGGAGTCTTGCTGACAATCTTATATGATCGATAAACTTAGTATCTTGAATTTGTTTATTATCTTACTCGACCCCTGGGGCTGGAAATTTGATAGAACTTTGTAATATTGGACTAAACCTTGCTTGCTTAAAGCTGAGGGAATTGGAGCCCACCTGCCTTAGGTAGAAATGAGCCCTCTTATTCGAAGCCTTGGTAAGAGCAATAACTTTTAGGATTCTGGCTGCATGGAACTGGGAGAACATGTCATCCTGCCCACTTGTTTGTCCACCTTGTTTATATAGAATGGTAGCATTGCCACAACAAGCAAACGCTTAGAAACTTCCTGATGGATAATCTCCCTTCCCGCAACTTGGTGGAATCACTACCTTTGCTTTCTATAAGTCTCATATTTCCTTCAAGTAAAGACATATTTGTTTTTATCAAAGCCTGTATTTTTTCATCTTTTTTTTTAAACATCTTGAGTATTTATTTTAAAGAGATTTTCCTAAACGATTCTAGTTTCTGACTTTGGATGCATAAAAGCGTTTAGTTGAGCATAATTAAAACATTAACTGGCCTTGGTGATGATGGACCAACATGCTTTGCAGGGTGAGGAACATACAAGTGTTTCACTCCAGTTTTATTTTGTAGTTCCAGGGGTGCATAGGACTGCTCCTGACCCTACCCCATCACTTTCATCTTGGAAGGGTTCATAGTTCACAGAGCCTTGTCACCTATCTTCGTTCTGGGTGATGCATGGAATGGCATGAGGGCTGGAAGTCCGAGCATTCGATTCCGATTCTGCTATGGGAGGGAGAAATTTAATTTCTCTCCTCCCCAATTTCCTCACTTATAAAAGTCATAACACAAATGCCCGCTAGAGTATGTTCTTAGGAGTAAATGAAATATAATACTAACAAGCAGCTTAACTAATAACATAATGGCTTTCTTGGAATTTGCTTAGTGATTTTAAATGTTTTCAAAACTCGTCCCATGAATTTGATTTAGCCACCCAAGCACCCTGAGCAGTAGACAGGACAAGAATGCCAATCCTCATTTTTATGGATCAGGAATAAAGCCTAGAGAGGTGACAGCATTTGTTAATCTGAACATGACGACTAGAGCTCAATAGTAATGTAAATGGTTTTATGAATATTAAAATGCTTTGGCTCCGGAATTGAAATGCTGTTTAAAACTTTATTAATTTTGTTGTTATGAATGTAATACCTGCTTGCTACTAAAATTTGCACATTACAGAAATGTATGATTTGGAAAATGGAAGTCCCTCACTTTAATCCCTCTCTTTATAGAAATCAGAACTGCGGTTAATAGTTTGATGCTCCGTTTCGCAGGTGTTTTCCATGCAGATCATAAAGGTGTGTGTGTGTACTACTTAGACACACATAGTAATTATTTTTGTACAGAAATGTGTTCTTAATTGTCATAGTAGTTCTCCAGCTTGCTTTTTTCATTTGACAATACATCTTAGATATTTTTTTTCATATGTGTCTAATTCTGTTCAGTGACAATATAAGAATACATTGTATTCCACGCTGAATTGTTGATATTTTATAGGCTACTTCTAATTTTTTGCCATTGCAAATACTGCTGCAGTGAGCATCCAAATACATATATACATACATATACATATATACATATACATTTATTTACTTATGGAACAATTTTTATGGACTACATTATTTGAGAATTAGTAGGTCAAGAAAATGCCTGTTTAAAATTTTTGCTAGATATATCTAAATTGTCCTCCAGCAGATTATATCAATCCACACTTCCACAAACAATGCAGTACCTTTCCCCTTTATGCTTTCCATCAATGCCAAGTTTTTATAATTCACATACCTTTAAATGAAGTATTTCTGCTTTAGCACAAAACATTTGAAAGAGTGAGAGCTACCCATCTATCAACCCCTGTCAACAAACCAAGGGCAGAAAGCATAGAGGAGTAAATTAAAGCTGGCAGGGACGTGAGCACATGTTAAGCTAGAAATTGAGATGTGTGGCTTCCATTCATTCAAATGGGATTTACTGCAGGCCAGGCCCTACGTAGGCCCGGGGAATAGAGTGATAAACAAAACAAAATGTCTACCTTCAGAAGCTTATATTCTAGTGTGGGTGAACCGTAAACAAATAATTTAAAATATAATGTCAAGTAGTGTTAAGATCTCTGATGAAAAGTAAAGCAGAGAAAGGGATAAGGAGTGACAGGGCAGAGCTGGTGGGAGAGGAAGCTACCTTAGATTGGATGGTATTGGGTGTTTTCTCTGCAATAAGGGCTGAGCTCAGCGATGATCTGGAGGGAAAGTTCCACCTAGACAGAGCTGGCAACAGCAAGAGCAAAAGCCCTGAGAAAGAAGCAATGTGGGGGTTCCAGAAATAGCCCCAAAGCTTCACTGAAGGCCATGTCAGGTGAATGAATTTGTGAAATGTTTAGGTCTTTTTGGAAGAGCAATGCTATTAGAGTAGGCCAGGCTTTTAACCACTAAAACCCATCAGTGAGTCTCTGCCACTGGCCAGCAAATGTGGTGTTCACACAGCCTCTTTCCCTAATAAAACGGCTGCCTGTATTGACACAACAGTGCAAAACAGACCCTCTGCACCTCAGCATGGAGGAGGTGAGGCCAACACCCGTGTATGACTGACGGGTCCTTCTTCCTGCTTCTTGGCTTCATAAGAACCCACTTCACTACTAAGTGTGTTTTAATACAACTGGAGAGAAGAGATCACAATTTAAAACGAAGTTTGTTGGAAGCTGCCACTCACCAGGCCTGGGTCTAAAAATGAGTCTTACACCTGTGTCTAAGAAGAGGTCACTAACCACCCTCCTGCCGACTCAGGGACTCCAATATAGGCTAAGAGCAGCAGCCAGAGATTGAGAGATAGCTGTGTGAAGGGGAAAAGAGGACATGGTGAAGGAAAAAGGCAGGATGAGGACAGGAGTTAGAATTTTCCGCAGGGCATCGCCTCCACAGACACTGGGCTTTTGGCTAAGCCCTGTCACTCACCCAGGCTTGGCTTACTTTGAGCAGTGTGAAGACCAAGACAGGAGTTTGCTTTCTCTTCAGCCCTTGGTCCCTCCTTTTAACCTTATCTTTTCAGGCAAGGATGAAATTGACTTGATATAAAACTTACAGAGGCTAAAACACTGCTTACTTACTGGGCGGTTTACGGCTCCTGCACACTGATTCCTCCGTGTCTCGACATGTAGTGAGTCTTTTTTCTGTGCTGTCCTCCAAGAGTCTTATGCAAGAGGTCTCAAACAAGAAAAACCTCCTTGTGAACAAAACAGCACCCCTGGAAGACTTTGAAATCCATGCCAAGTGTGATATTGAACTTGAAATTCTAACATAGAACTGTTATTATTATCTTCTGCTTCTAAGTGGAACTCCCAATGCTACCCTCACTTACCCACCTAAAGAAAAAATGTGCTTACTCATAAGTACTTTTCACAGATAGTTTCTTTAAATGACAATTTTTAAAGAGTGCTATGGATAAATAGACTGATGAGGTTTATACTCTGCATAAATATTCCTCGTTTTATCACAATGAAAGCTAATCCACTTAAGTGCATTTCTTTAATACATCTCTTCAAAGCTCTAATTTATGAAGCTAATGGAAATGTAAGGAAAATGATTTCTGCTAGTTCATTTACATCATTAAAATCACTTGCATAGCCATATATTATGTTTAGTGTTTTTTTTTTCTTCCCAAAACTCTCTGGGAACGTTTTGGCTGTTGACCAGTGACTGAACTTTTGTCTGAGACTCTAAAAGTATAGTAAGTGATTGACCTAATAGTGATGATTATATCATATCGGAAAGAAGCTATATATTTCAGTTTTTGGTCCTATACTTAAATTTAGAGTTCTATTCATGTTTTATTCACATTCTTTTGACTGCAAAAACAGGAACTAATTCACGCTGTTTACATGAAAAAGAAGAGGAACAGGAGGGTCAAAGAACCCGAGGGTGTGTAGATCACCATGCCTAAGTAATAGCCTGGAACCAGGGATTGGAAAGTCCTGTGTTATCCAGGAAATTTTAGTCACTTTTCATCTGAGTTTCCCCAATGTGCTTGTTTTATTCTTATCTCCCTCTACAAACTGTTTTTCTTCCCCCTCTGCTATTTCTGTTTATGTGGCATAAATATGGCAGCCTGTAGTTCCGAAGTGTGTATATGAAGGTCTCTCTCTTTCTCCCATTTACAGATTCTCTGGGGAGGGCCTCACCTGGCCCAGCCTGGAGTTAGATACCAACCCTTAGACCATTCACATCTGGCCAAAAGCTGGGATCTAGGGAGAGGATTATGATTGCTCCATTCTGGGTCAGGTGCTTTGAAGGAACCAATTTTAATCAGGAGTGGAAATGGGTGTGCCAGGAGCCTCACCTGTGTGACAATGTGGCTGGAGGGTGTGTGTGTGTGTGTGTGTGTGCGCGCGTGTGCATACGCTCATGCGAGAGAGACAGAGGCAGAAACAGACAAGGAGAGACTGAGAGACAGAGTCAGAGTTAGAGACAACGGATGTGATACTTAATTATTCCAAATCTGTCACAGAAACAGAGTGATTGAGAGGGGTGCAGGTAGAAGCAGTCACCAGAGAAAAGGGAATCTCTGACTTGTAGGTATCCATTTTAATCCCCAAACATGATGCTGTACACGCTGAATGACCTGAAAAGGTAGAGGTGGAAGCTTGGAGAATGATAGAGGAGTGAGCCACTGAGAATTTTCTAGAATGCCATGAGGGCTTCATCCATTATTCTTTTCCACTAAAGGGCAAACTCCAGTGAAATCTAAGGACTCTCCAGCTTTTTAATTGTAATGGGGTTTTGTTGTTTCAATTTTTTTTATTAATGAGTAAATATACATTTGTCATAAGGCACCATTTTTTTAAATTAATGTATAAAACATTATTTCTCATAAAGTACCATTGTCTTTGCAAACCTCTCAGGCATATAAAGATTTTCATGATTATGCTTTATTTTTAGTAGGATTTCATTTGTATCACAAAAATGGGAAATGGAGCTTCAGGCATTCATTATTGACGTGTAATCTAGAAAGAAAAGACATGAACCTCAATGAATACTATTTTCATCACCAAGTATTTCTAAATGGTGGATCACTGTTGAGAACTGAGGAATAACATTTTTAATAAAAATTTGGGTTGTTTCTTCACAAAGAAGTCCCAGCGGGTATTGAAATGGGTCACAGACATGAGGACAAAAGCTTTTGGTTGTTCAGCAGAGGGTCAGCTCTGAATAAAACGTTTCTATATTTCTGTAGCTGCAGCCACTGTTTTCAGCAAATGGGGTCTCCATTCCAGTAATCCCTGAGCAAAGACAATGTTCCTCACAAGGCATGCAATACTTATTTACGCCACAAAATTCTGGCAAGGTGTTTACTCCTTTGGTTGTGTCTTTTCTTAAACAAAATTGTTTTAATAAGACATCTGCTTTGCTTTTAAGAGCATACAACTAAATCCCCTTTCAAGGTTGGAAGACACCAGTTTTTTCACTCTCAGTGAGTAAACTGTACCGGAAAATTTCCCCATAAAATGGAACTTTTTTGGTCTTAAAGATTCTCACAAATCTGAGATCGTTCTGTTAGTCTTAGGATACATTTTTTGGGGGAACTTTCTCATACATTTGGTACTCATGCATAGGAATTTATCCTTTATATAAGTAAGTGTATGCTTTGACTCTTCTGGATCATTTCCTCTTTAGATTTGGTTAGCGTTCCTCTGCTGTGTTTGTTTGTTTGTTAAAAAGTCTACTGCTAGGATATTTTGTAAGCAACCATTAAGCTGTTTCTCCAATGTTTTGTAACAAATTTTTGGGCAATGATGTTTAATTCCAGGAGTAGCATATATTGGAGGATTATCATTTTCTCTTAGTCAGGTCCTCTTGCCTGTAAAGTTGAGCTAATAATAATCTTTTTATTTTACAAGTGCTTTTAGTTTCTTCATTATCACTAATGCTGATTAAGGTTCACTTAACCTTTCTGTGTCTCACTTTCTTCCTCTATAAAATGAGATGATTAGAAACCACAGAAATGGCTATTCATTTGAGACCTGTAGTTTTAAGTTTTGTTCTAATTTTCTAAATTAAGTCCTAAATAAGCTATTGTCGTTGGTTGAAAATGAAATGCTATTATTATTCCCTAGGAGACAATGAATAAGTTAAAAAAAAAAGGAATATAATAGTTTTGAACTTTAGAACTTTACATTTCATTTTCTGACTACCTTTAGAAAACTTTTGAATATTTTATAAATATGAGTGGTTTTGTATGAAGTCAGAAAATAAGTCGTGAATTTATATTGCTTAATTATTTTAATGTTTGATGAAGAATCTTATGCTCAGCAAAATTGTAGAATGGATTTTTAAGTAAAAAAATAAGAAGTGGTGTTCATAAGACACCACAAAAATTAAATAGCCAAGTAACCACCCAATTTACATTTTGTGATCAGGTTGTTAGGCAAGTAGATAAAGAGAATGCTATAGACAGTACATACGTGGGTGCCAAGCAGGCCTTTGATAGTTGCACATAATATCCTGGTAATCAAGAAGAACTGTGGGCAGGGTGATAGGACAGTCAGGAAATTCACCCAAAACAGGCAGTTACACCTGAAGGCTGGTGATTAGGGACAGGAGTGGTGTCAACTTGGCAAGAATCTCAAGGACTGCCTAAGAACTCTGTACTCGGTCTGTATTCCCTCAGCAACATGACAATGACTTGGAGAGGATGTAAAAAACGTTGGTTGTAGGTGGCAAAATATGTAGGGGGCAAAAAGAGGGAAAAAGAACCAATATGTTAGATAGGAGGTTCTAGATTCAAACAGCTGTCAACAGGGTAGAATGATATGACAAAACAAGCCAGAATAGCACTTTATAAGAATAGGTACGCTCGTTAGGTTTAGATAAAACACATGCGCATGCACACAGGCACACAGCAACTACACAACTACAAAGATAAGGAAGACCTCCTTAGAAACAGTGCATATCTGGGGGGGAAGAAAAAAGACCTAATGGTTTTTACTAACCGGAAGTACTCTAGTGTAGAGGACATCACGCTGTGTGATTGTCAGAAAGGAGACTGCAATTACAGGCGTGTTAATCAGATGTGAAGAATCCAGGGTTAGAGAAGAAATTGTCCCACTTTCTCTAGACACAAATAAGTCCCCAGTGGCACCATAAGGCCAGCTCTGAACATCACTGTACCTACAGGAAAGTGACTGGCGTTTTGAAGGATGCAGAGCAGATGAAGGAATTAGGGAAGTGTCACCAACAGTTACTTTAAAACAGTTTAAGAATTGTTACCTGGGAAAGGAATTATACTTCAGAGGTTTACAAGTTAGAGCTAGGATCAAGGTGTGGAAATTACAGAAAGGATATTTTAACTCATCAGAAGAATTTTCTAGAAATTAGAGCTATTTTCCAATGGAACTGGCTGCCTGCTGTGGTGGGGGTGAGCTCCCTCTTGTTGGAGGTGTTAGACAGATGTTAGATGACCCTCACGTGCAGTGTTAGTTAGGGATTCCTTCACCGGGTGGGAGGATAGATAGACCAACTGTAAGAGTGCTTGCAAGCCTCAGAGTCTGTGTGAGTCTACAAAAAAAAATGTGTTATTAGATTTATCGATAAGATTATTTTATAAGCATGAGAAGATGACTTGATCTCATTTGAACGGGCACAAGCATTAAATATTTTAATTTCATGGGTGTGTATCATCTACATAAAGCAAAACCATCCTGCCAAGGGCCTCATGCGATACATTAGCGCTGGCTGGGCTAATTAGAATTGCCAAACAAACAGGATGAGTCAGAATGAAAGCTCTGTAGGGTAAAAAGTAGGAACTGTGAAACTGAGGTTCCAGGTTATGGGAACATAATTACGGTTCATCTGTCTTCTCGTTTGCTATTGGCTTCTACCTGGTGACCGAAGAGTCAATTTTTGTTCCGTCAGAGGTCTCGCCCTTGGACAGATATTTGCACCTTTCTTTAGAACATACTTTTTTATTCACTCATTTGATCATTCACGCACGAATACATATTGATTAGGTGCCGGGGAATGCAAAAGTAAATCAGCTCTGCATACTCCTAGTCCTTGAGGTACATATGGTCTAGTAGGAAAAACCAGGCATGAAAATAAAAAACACTTGCAGCATTACTAGTGCTGCTGTAGAGATGTGCTGAATGGAGAAGGCTCATACTGCTTCGGCCACTCGGGTCTTTTTCACTTAGCTCCATCTGTACCGCTATGTCCGAAAAGACGACATTTATTTTAAAAATCATCATCCTTCTGAGATTCCTTAGAAAACAACAACTAGGTTCTGCATCTCAAATAACTGGTTTCTTAGTATTTTTCCACCCCTTCTCAGACTCTTTGATTCTGACCATCTTTAGGGCTGGAGGGCAGGGTCGACAGCAAGAATGGCTAACATGCCAAGTCGTACTGTGCCAAGCTCTGCTCTGCATGCTTAATGCATCATCAGTCACGAACCCCAGGAGGGGAGTGTTCTTATTATTTCCATGTTACAGATGAGGTAACTGAGGTACAGGTGAGCTCAGTAGGTTAAATAAAAAGTGCCCAAGGCTACCCAAAAGCAAGAGGCAGATCTGGGATTTGAACCCAGGCTGGTAGCCTTAGAGGCCACGCTGTTAAAACACAATGTCATATCACCTCTCTGAGTAGTGTCGTTGTGGGTTTTCCGAACGTCAAATCGCAAAAGGCCTTTCCTGGAGTAATCATAAGATGACATGGTCCCTTACTAAATGCTGCACCAAATGGCCTTAGATCTGTTCTCTCACTCAGGCCGCACCAACCCCAGGAGCAGGATTTTACTGTCTGTCCTACAGATGGGAAACAAGGAAATGCTCTAAGGAGTTTCAGTAAGTTACCTAAGTTTACCTAACTAGTAAATTCTTCAGTCTATGTATATCATTAGGTAAAAATACCAAAGTAGTCATTGTACACAGTAATAAACAAATATATTTGCTTTGGGAAAGTGAACATGGATATGTTGAAAGACGAAGTGTTTTTCGTATGGGTGAGGGACTAAGGGCTAAGATGAGCTTTTTGTTATTTGAGTATCATGATATGTTTAGTTTCACAGTTTGAGTGAGACAATATCCCAGTCTCCATGTATTCATCCTTTATTAAGTTTAGGGTGTTTGATTTATCCAGTGTCCTGGACTAAGGTAAATAGATGGTCTCTAATTCAAAAACAGACTCCTTTAAACTTTGAATGATCTTTCTTAGCATCTGTGTATATGTGATTTAGATGTCTCTTCTTCACTGATTAACAACTTACAATTTATTGTTTATACATGTTGACTTACTAATCTCATTTGATTACTAGAATAATAAAAGTAACTTTTTAAACAGTGGCTTCTTTCAAACTATGATATAGTTTGGTTTAAATGTGTTTGATTAACCCAAATGTGGAAGCACATGGACTGTAAGAAAAGCCTCAGACTCTTCTGTTTTAGATGATAATAAACCATCCCAAATCAGAATTGGAATCCTTGGCTTCTCAGGTACCACTGATAACATGGTTTTACAGTTCCTTTGGGTGAAATGTGTGCTGGGCGTTGTCCCAGCTTGCTGTTATTCTAGCTCCACAGTATGCTGCCTGATCTCAAAAGCATTTGGTATATTTATATGTCAAGTGTTTGGCCAGCGGGTGGGGGACAAACTGAGAGTTTTCTTCCTCCATAATAATTCAATTTTTGCATTTCCTTCATGACCCCCTCAAATCCTATCTTCTCCATCAAGTTTTTTTCACTCCCTCCAACCTGCAGAGATTTCTTCTCTGAGTTCCTTTATCATTTGCCTATTCCATTCATTTGATATATGTCATTTACTACCTTACAATAATTATTTTTATTTGTGGGCCCTCTTTGCCCTCCTAGAGGGCAAACAGTTTGAGGGCAGGAATTGTCTCGTAAACCGTTTGTTTTCCCAACACTCCCATGTTTCCCCGAAAATAAGACCTAGCTAGACCATCAGCTCTTATGCGTCTTTTGGAGCAAAAAATAATATAAGACCCGGTATTATATTATACCCAGTATTATATTATATTATATTGTTATGTTATGTTATGTTATGTTATGTTATGTTATGTTATGTTATGTTATGTTATGTTTTATGTTATACCCGGTCTTATGTTATATTAAAATAAGACTGGGTCTCATATTAATTTTTGCTCCAAAAGATGCATTAGAGCTGATGGTCCGGCTAAGTCTTATTTTCGAGGAAACACGGTAGCATTTTGTACTGGTTCTAAGATGAGGAGGGGACCTACTTATGATTGGCAACAGAGATTGGAACCATGATTGTCCTCACTCACAGAACAATGTGATGTTAGGCAATACGGCAGTTAGCATAGGCTGTCTTCATATTTAAACTTGCTGCTTTCCTGAATAAAGTGGTGGAAACTAAGTTCAATCTAATTTTCAGTAGAAACAATGTCTTAAAAGGGAACTGTGTTCCCACCCAAGGGGCTGCGATGTTCAGTCTTTCTCTAAAGGAAATTTTTACCAATACTGTATTTTATCAACTCTGAATTAAATATTTGTACATAACATAAAACACGGGTATGTATTTAAAGCATGCCTGTATGTGTGTGTATATATGTATATGTATTATACAGGGTAAATAGAGTAAGCAATTGTATGTTTTAAGATTTTATTTAGTTTGTTTTCAAATACAGAGGGGTAGGAGATTTATGGAGTTCTGGGAAAGGACTAAAGGGTCTTGAAGAAATAACCAGGAGAAACAGAGACTTACCTCTAACGCCCTTTGCAGGAACTGGCCTGGGCCTTAGGCAAGACAAGGCTCACAGTTTGGGAGGAGACCGTTGGGAGATATCTCATGTATTAGCTAGGGTAACAGAGGTGTAACTGGCCAAGAATAAATCAATGAAAAATCACTGCAAATCAAATTGCTGTGAATCCAGCATTGCCTATAAAGTAATCATCTATATGTGGGTGAATAGGCTTTTATGAGTGACCTGGAGCCATATATATCAGTTATGCTCATGACGAAGTGTATTTTGAATTCCAACCAACCACCTTGGAAAGTTTGGAAGTAGAATTGACTGTTGAATAAGTTCCTAAGGTGGGTCTCCGGTGGTACCATAGCCTTGAACTTACCTTGATGGCACAGAGAGCGGTCATCCACTAATGGTGTCTGATTTGACAGTAAGCCTGTGAAGAGCGCCATGGAAACGTGGAATGGGGAATATCTGAGTCAACCTGAGGGCGGTGACTGGGGAAAACTTTACAGAGAAGGTAACAAATGAGCTGGGCTTCAAAGAATGAGGAAGAGATCAGCAGGCAGTAAGGGTGGCAGAAGGAAGAAGGTGAAGGAAGTGTGGGTGTCAGAACTAATTTGCCTTCTTTCTTCCTCCCTTTGGCCTGCCCTCTCTCTGGATGGTGTGTGTGTGTGTGTGTGTGAGATGAACTATTAGGTTAGTGCAAAAGTAATTGTGTTTTTTTCAATTATCTTTACCCTTTTAAACTTCAATTACTTTTGCACCAACCTAACAGGATGCCAATGTATGTATTTGAACTGAGGAAATATAATTTCTAAGGGATTCGATACTCAGTACCTGCCAAGTCCAGTTACAGTCTGAGGTTGCCTTTTGAACAGAATCAGAACCGTGGACAACCCAGCCATGAAGATGGGGACAAACCCCTTGACCAAGACTTTTCTCCCTGGCAATTGCATAGGGTTGTTCTAGACACCCTGGCTCTGATGATATTCTTTTCCTAGGATATTTTTGCCTTCAGTCAGATTTCAGTAAAGGTGTTGCAGGTCTAGGAACTAGGATAAGATCCCTTTAAGATGACTTTGGTTTAGGGCTTCACTCAAAGAGCAACCTTTTTTCCCCCTTCTTTCCAGGATCCTGTGCGATTCCTTAATGGCTTCTCCTTGTACTTCTTGCAATGTCTGTCTTCCCTTTCATTATCTTTTACACATATTCTATTTTCATGTCCTCCAACTTTCCTCTGCTTTCTTCTGTTTTCATCCTTACTATATACTTAAGGCACTCATTCCCTCATATCAAATTTTGAAAATTTGCTCAATGCAAACTAAAGTTATGTTTCCAAATAGTGTAGTTTTTTTTTCTGTTTTCTGATTGCATAGCGTGTTCATTATAGTAAATTATTAATCAGGTCATGTTTTACCAATAGTTTTATTTTTCTTAAACATGAGCCTTACTGATAACATTCAGATTCTTGGGCCCTACTCCAGACTCCTAGGATCAGAACTTCCAGAAGGGGATCTAGAAAGCACTGTATATGTGGAAGGTGTCTGTAGGTGAATTAAATGGTGAAATTCCCATTTTTATGCTTACTTTCCAATTGGGGTGATGGACAATCAGTAAATTAATCAGTCAGCCAATCAACCAGTAAACAAAGTAAGTGCGGACAGTGACGTGAGGAAATCAAGCAGAATTATGTTTTAAGGACTGGCAGAGCTGGGCACTGTGTCCTATGGCACAATGGAAGCCCTCTCCCAAAGGCACATCTGGGGCTGCGACCTAAACTTTGAGAAGGAGCTGGTGAAGTCAGGAACTGGAAAAGAGCTCGTGTCTAACTTGTTTACCTCTGTATCCTGGCTAATGAACAGTATCATTGACTCCTCACAGGGGCTCAATAAATATTTGTTGGATGATGCATGAAATCCTGGGATAGCAGTGTTTATACCCAGGATGTGTACAATGGAATTAAAATGAGTGCTGTTTAAATTGGAAGGGTTCGCTAAGTTAGGTGGGGTTATCCTCACAAAGAGGATACAAGCAGAACTCCTGAAGAACAAGAGAAAATGAAGAAAACAGGAGAACGAAGAGCATCTGACAATAATAGAACCTGGTGGGTGGGGGAGGGTGGCAGCTAAGGGGTTGAGGAATAAAGAGAGTAAGAAGATAAGTCCATGTTTGTAACTCAAGCATCACTGTACTGCTGGTTAAAGGTTAATCAGTAATTATTGCCATATTGTTGGGATGTGAGCACTGTCTCTTACTAGCGTTGCTTTGTATGTTACAAAGTAAACCAAAAAAAAGAAAAAAGTCTTTAGGAAACAAAGCTAGTGTCACATTACTTTCCTTTAAAGAGAATTATGATAAATACCAATTCTAACTAGTTTAGGGAAACGTTAGATATGATCAGAAGTAACAAGTGGAAGCTATTTCAACAGAATTTTAATGGTGCTCTGATTCATACTCCTGCCAAGTTAAAATTATAGATGTTTGTCATTTGGATTGTTTTCCCCTCTTGGCAGGAGAAAGCATCAACAATGCAAAGTGAGTTATTGGAGAAGCTGGCTATTTAATAATTAGCAGGGTGTACTCACAACAGAGTATCTCCGCATCTGTGTGTCTGCGTCCAATGCGTGCTTACGCTGCTTTCATGTGAGGGCTTGAAATGGGAGGGGGGGGAAGAGGTGAACCTGTTTTCCTGTGTCCTTGTACCAGTTTTCAGATCTCAGTTGAAACTTTGAAACTGAGCTATAAACAACTTGCTTAATAACCATTTTGTTTGTTTGTTTGCCTGTTATTTATTTATTTTTAATAAATATGGTGGTGAGCTAGTTTTCATGTTTCATGGCAGAGAATGAATTCTTTAAAGTCGCCCATGCAGATATGAATTGTGTTTTCTTGGTGTCCCTTAATTTATTTAATCTATGAAACAATCTCTGGCACTTACCCCCATAGTGGAAAATGTCCTCTGAGCCCTCAAAGCCTTTTAATATGTTTCCCTCCCACCCCCCATGTCATTCTTCAGAGCTTTATTGACTTTATTTGGCTGCCTTTCTTACTGAACTTTCTGAGCACACAGTACCATAGAATCAGCTAACTGAAGGGCAGGAGGGCTTGTCAGAGACACAGGGACCTCTGGCTGTGGATAACTGACGGGCTCCATCATGAGGGCACAAGGGAAGGGCAGCTGTCCAGTGATGTCACTCACTCTAGGGGTAACGGATGCTCACGGTAAGTGACACAGTTATCAAGAAAAGGCAGAGTTGTGATTAGTAAGCTCCCCTTCATGAGGAAAGGCTTCGGTTGAAGAGGTTTTTAACCTTCTGTTATCTGGAAGATAGACTTATATGGACCCTCATTCTATGATAATAAATGAAGGAATCCAGCAAGCCTCACTCTATAATTTGTAATCTGTGGTGGCTTCCACCTCCCCTAGCCCTTGTTTTTAAATGGAGACCAGTTGTAAGTATGCTCTGTGGGTAGGGAGAAGTGATCATTTGGGACCTTTTGTCTCAGTGGATGGAACAGTATATTTCTCTTTCTTTACCTTTGTGCTTTTTGTGATTAATGTACAACTAATGGGGAAAAATTTAAATTAATACTGCAATAACAAACCTCACATTTTACACAATTGGTTTTTATTGATTCCACTTCAAGGGTTATGGGATGGCCTTACCATTTAATGACTTTCTCAGACTCTTGCTTTGCATTTCCCTGTTTAGTAAACTACCTCTAGGTAAAATGGAGTGAAATTGCAATTAAGAGATTTGTTGGGAAAGAGAGTTTGACCTTCTCATTTCTCAACTACGTAGGATCAGTCTTGTGGTACTTCTTGCAGTGGAAATCTAGTGCATGCAAATATATCTGTTCCCAAAATGGAAACAGAAATAGTTTTAGTGAGAGCACATTGTTTTATATATATATATATATATATATATATATATATATATATATATATATGTATATATATATACATATATATATATATATATATATACACACACATTCTCATGGCAAAAAATTAAGACAACAATAAAAGATGTAAGGAAGAAGGAAACAGTCAGTTGGATCATATGGCCTGGAGAGTATATCTGCTAGGATATTTGAATATTTTGGGATCTTTTCCAAGTGCACACATGTACACACACAAATGCATGCTTAATTTGTATTTTCCAATGAGAATGGAATCACATTATTCACAATCTTTTGTAACCTTTTTTGTCAACTCAGCAATATATTATGAACATCTTTTATAAATGCTTTTGTTTTCAATAGCTGTTTTAATAATCACTATTATGATTGTTTTCCGTAATATTATTTTCAATCAATATTGTTGATTTCAATATTATTGTCGTTTTCAATTATTTCAATATTATTTCAACAATATTGTGACCGACGACCACGACCGACTGACTGCCTCAGCCAGGGGAGCGCAAGGCTCACAATACCAGCATGGGCCAGGGAGCTGTGTCCGACACCACTAGACTGCGAAACCATGGCTTGAACCGGAGTGGGGGTGGGGGAGGGAGGCGGAAGAAAGGGGAAAAAAAGGTATAAAAGGACACTTCTGTGAGGATGTCAATCTAACAGAGCAGCCAAATGCATACACAAATAAGATATAGTGTAATAAATTGTGTGTGTTTGTGTGTGTGTGTGTGTGTGTGTGTGAGAGAGAGAGAGAGAGAGAGAGAGAGAGAGAGCATGCACGCTTGTGTGGGCATACAACAGCAACTGCAGCCCCCTCCCAGATGTGTTTATACATTGCCTAAGGAAGTACAGCAGGGGAAGTAACCACTGGGCGGTCAGAACTAACATGTTCTGAGTGTTTTCTCTACACATTCTCATAAAAACCATGTTGGGTTGGTATCAACATGCTCATTCCATCACTAACAAAATGGTGGGAGAACCAGGAAGATGAACTGATTTGCCCACGGTCATCAACCAGGATTTCAACTCAGGGTCTGCTTGATCTCAAGCCTACGCTCTTTTTACTATACAGGGATGGGAAGTGGATTTCATGTCCAGGGCAAATTCCAACTGATTGCTAGAGGCCACTTGGAGCATTGTGCTGTGAAGGATTTTAGGCCATATCGGGTTCAGAAGCAAGTAGTGTGGTGGATTAATGATGCTGGCCATGGGTGTAGGAGGGAAAGTGGTAACCGTTATGTCAGGACTTTGTAGTTCCCGAGCTACACCATGTTGTCACTCTTCCAGGCCCAACTTTTCTCTAACTCAAGTCCTCCAGCTCCTACTACTTCCTGTTTCCTTCTTCTGAGCTTGAATGGTGATTTGTGCCATCTGGGTGTCCAGAATTTTGTGTCCTGTTCAGGTCAGCATGCAGTGTTCCATACTGTAACCCTTTAGAAAATTTTCAAACCCACCAAAGTTATCCCTTTTACATTGCCCCAGGACCCTACTCTGTGCTAATGGTAGTTTATGTGATAAAATATTGCATGCCTACAGCTTAATATGTTAATGTTTCAAGTAAGGGGTAATGCAGGCCTCCCTAATTTAAAGGAGTGACTCCAGCAGGAAGAATTTCAGATCCTTGGGCAGGTTAGTTGGGCTCTGTCAGTAAGATCATACCAGGCAAGTAGTTGCTACTCTGCCAATACACACAGCTGACCTCACACCTTTTCTTAGATGCTACAGAGCCCTTGATGTAGTAGTTAGTGAGGTACTGAGGTGTTGTTGGTCCAAACCTACGATGCTTAAAGAAGAATCTGGAGGAGGAGATGGTGTTTTCTTACACTTGCACTTTATGATCGCCAGCTGTTGCCCAGAGTTAAACACTAGAATTAAGTCTAGGCTGTGGTTTTAGCTGGTATGCCTCTGCTTTAAATTTTATCTCATAACCCCTTGGCACCAAGATTTTTTATTTTCCAGAGCTGGCCATTAATTTAAAGCAAGTGTTTCTAAAACCAGTTGTCAGAGTAAAAAAAATCCAACAGTGGTAACAATAGTGTTAAATGAATCATTTGTGGAATGCTTAAGTGCTCATCATCTATTTGAAATGTCTTAGTGTTTTCTTGCTTTCTGCAGTAAAAATAAGTCAGGTTTACTAAAGGTATAAATTTTCATTCCTTCCACATATGTGAGACAATCTATTTTCTGAATTATTGCACTTCTAAAACACTGTGGGTAAATGACTATGAATTTGAATGCAAACCACATCTGGAAGTGTTATTTTTAAATTATTTAGTGTGGTAAGAACATTTTCACTTGCATATTCTATTAATGTGTAACTTACTCATTAAAATGCTTCTAACAAAGAATAGCCATTTACTCTTAAATTTTAGTTTTAAAATTCTTTCAAATAGAAGACAGCTTCCCTGAGATGAGTTTCACAACCTGATTTTTATGTAGAGTTGCAATTTTCTATTTTAGTAAATCAGACAGCTCTGTGGCTTAGTAGGTTAGCATTATTGCTTGTGCTCTGCCACTTTTTCCTGGACTAAAAACAAAGAATAACAGAGTGAACATATTTAAAATATATCTTCCTCTTTGATGAAATGAGTAGTCTGTGTGCCAAAGTGAAACTATTCTGTGGGAGTGATTGCTTTTGTTACGGATGCCTCATTTGTGTGCCACTCACATGACAAGATTTCTTTTTAATTGCATGTGTGAATTTTTGAACAGATGAAAATAAGACTAACTTGTTGGAATAGAAAAGAATGAGTCTTGAAGAACAGGCTTCATGCAACTTGAGGTCTCAATCTTTTACACATCCTGTCACTAAAATCCCAAGAATGCTGAATTATCTTACATACATTCCAGTGAGGGGCCCGTTTTCCAGATAGACTGGTATTCTCTCTTATTTCCTATAATGTGGGGCTGAGGTATTCACCAGAGTATTTTTTGAGATATTTTGAAAACTTCCAAATAAGGGGGTGAGAGTAATCGTTATATATTGACTAGGGACTTTTAAAAGACCTTTTGTTTCACTTGTCATGATATTTTCGTTTGTAATTGTAGCTTCCAAAGTGTTAGACATTCCTTAATTTGATGTTTCTGACTTCCTTATATTACAGTCATTTCATTAAATTACAGTCATATCATTTCACTACTTAATTGAATATTCTAGTATATGATTCACTGTACTTTAAAAATTAACACTGAACCCATGATATTGGTTTTCGAGTATAGCACTAAACCTAGTTTATTTAATTATTAGAGGAAAGCTCATTTGTAGTCTATTTGGACTATTAGTAAGTCTCTTAAACAGATACTGAAAGAACATACATCATTAAAATAAAAAATAATTGCTTCTTATCAATATAACTGAACTGTCACTAGGCACTAGAAGGAAATGAGAATTGTTATCCAAATGTAATCATGAAGACATTCATGATGTAGCTGGCACGTGGTAAATATTTATTAATGGAGGGACATATGGCTTCAGTGCCCACCTATGGCCGATGTTTCCCAAGTCAACATTAGCATTTGGAGCTCTCAGAGCTCTGACCCACATGTCTGGCTGCCTTCTTCATCTCTCTGCCTGGAGGAGCCACAGATCCTCTAAATGCCCAATGCCTAAAACAGAACCATTCTCTCCTCCTTCTAAACTGGTTCCTTGTCTGTCTCTCCCACTTGATTATCAGAACCACATGCTACCCAGTCACCCTGGATTCTTTCCCTCATTTCCTGGATCCAGTTCTCATATCAAGTGTTACCACTTTCCCTCCTTACTGACTATCTAACCCCTCTATGTCTCTTCAGCTCCACTGCCACTACTTTTTCCAATCCTTATAATTTCACCTAACTTTTAGCCCGTCTTCAGATGAGTCTCCCTGCTTGGACCAGTGGCTCTCTCTGGGGAGCTGGTTAAAACTGGAGATGCCCAGGTCAGACCTTCATCAATTTCTCATTTGGTAGGCCTGGGTGGGGCCTAGAAATCGGAATTTTAAACAGGCATCTAGGTGATTCTAATGCAGGTAGGAGCAAACTTCAAGCTTCACTTACCTCAACTCCGTCGTGAGCACTCAGACAAAACTTGCTCTAAATGTAAGACATCCATGTCCTGATTAAAAATCTTCAAAGAACTATCACTCTGTAGCAGTAGTTTTCAAACTATGCCGAGTGGGATTCCCAGGGGTTCTCCAGAGGTGCCTCAGTGTGTCTATGAGTATGAGGGGCAGTGGTTGTGGTACAATGATGAGAGTGAGTTCTGCTGCAACAGACTTTAGTCAATTCCCCCACCCCTCACCCCATTTCTTTCTTTAGTCAGAGCAGATCTGATTTTGAAGTTTAACAACAGATTTCCTTTGGGAAGTATTCCTCTACTTCCTTTGAGAATGACTTGACAAAAACCACGGATACATAGAAGTGGATTTCAAACTTAAAAGACAAACCAACAAACTTGGAACATCCATAAGAAGTAGTGTACGTTCTATATCATGGCCCACTGCACACACATATTTTTGTATGTAACCAAAACAATTGTCATGAAACATACCCTTACGATATCTGATGTTTTCTGATGCACTCTGATGTTTCCTGTTCTATTTTTTAGAAAATTGCTGGTTGCAATTTTGCAAAAATTGCAAATTTCCAATTTGATTGCATGACCTGCTAAAGAGTTGCAATGGAGTCCGAAAAACCTCTGATCTAGCCTTTCTCTGTGGCATTCCTTTATGAACCTGGAACATGGAAATATTTTCTTAAGCCTCCTACGGATGGTATATGACCTCCTACGGATTGTATATGACCATTCTAGGTACTTGGGAGAGAGGTTAATTCATTACTTACAATGGAACCCTGTGGGCATTCAGGCTTAATTCTCCTGATAAACTCCTGGTAGAAAAAGGCTTTTGGGTCTAACCTAAACAACAAATCCACACTCCTGAGTAGGCTCACAGGATCCTTCCAGATCTGATTCAGGTCTATCTCTGAGATGTCATCTTATTTCCTCAATCACCTATACGGGTTAAGAACATCCCAAACTATCTGGGATTCCCCAAATGCATGCTATTTCTTACCTCCGCACAGTCATTCTTGACCTTTAACACTTCGCTCCACTGAGTGTCATTTCACTCGAAACCCTCCTTAACAGTAGTCAGAATCATCACGTCCAGGTTCTGTACCTGTCAGTGCCTGAGGGGCAGGACTGTACCCTGTTTGCATTAGCCGGTGCTGCAACTAGTACAGTACCTGGTCCCATGTGGGTGCTTCATAAACTTCAATCAAGTTCAACTGACTCATCTCTCCATACTTAGTTCTAAGGCTACAGACAGGTAGGAGGCACAGCCTGCGTGCTTAGGGAGCTTAGTATATGAGAGATATATGTATTTAAAACTACGGCCAACATGGCACAATGCTCAAGAGGTTGCATGAGGGAGTCAGGTCTGGGTTTAAATTATGACTCTTCTATTTGTTGGCTTCTGGGCCTAAGACAAACTCTTGAGCCACTCTAAACTTCAAATCTGTCATAGGTAAGACTGGAATAACAAGAGTAGCAACCTCATAGGCCTGTGAGTTTTAAATGATGGATGCATATAAAGCCCTGAGCACACTGCCTAGCCCAGAGCTCTTGGGAAATATTAGAGTAAAATCAAGCAGGTAGTGTGCCTCATGCCACGTGGATATTGTAGGTGGAAAGTGCCGCAGGAGTTGAGAGGACGGACTGGTCACTGTAGGTTGGACTTATAGGAGAGGTCCGGGGGAGTAGGTGGAACATGAGCTAAGCTTAGAAAGAAAAGTAGATCTTAGATTAGGAATTCGAGGCAGTGAGAACCAGAGAAACAACACAGGCCAGAGGAAGACTGTGGGTGCCTTGCCTGTAGATGAGTTTCACTGCTAGTGTTTGTGCATTTATTTATGCGTATCATGTGCTCAAACATTTGTCCAAATGGGAGCTGAAGGTATTGATCTCTAGTGATGCTTGTTTTCTTATTTTAAAGAATTTTACCTCCTCTCTCTTTTCCATGACTCTCTGCTAAGTCTGTACAGAGTCTACAGTTTTGCTGATAAGGTTAGCTTGATGAAACCATTTTGGGTCAGCTTAGAGAAATGGTTTACAAAACTGGCTGCATATCATCATCACCGAGGGAACTTTCTAGTCCTACAAATTTCCATGTCCCACCCCAGAGATTCTGACTATTGGGTCTGATGTGGGACGAGGGAATCTGCATTTTTTAAACAAGTCTGGGAAACAAACAAGTCAAATGTGTCTGAATTTTATGGGGAGTTGAAACATAGTTTTATAGAATTTAGTCATTTTTTACTTGGAAAAGAGTTCAGAAGCCACTTAACACTACCTCTCATTTAGGAAAAGTCCTTTCCACATCTCCGGAAGATCCAGGCAAAGGAAATACCCTGCTCAAGGGAGGCTCTCTACCTGCTGAACAATCAATTCCTCTTCTAAAAAGCTTCATTTCCTTAAAAAAAACTCTTACATCCAAATTCTGCCTCTTTGTGCTTTTCCGTTTGTTTCAGTTGGCCTTCTGGAATGGCCCAGGATAACCTGTGCCTCTTTCTATGTGATGGCCTTTCAGGTTTTGGAGACAGTTAACAACGCATCATGTCTTTCCTTAGCCTTTTCTTCTCTAAGAGAAATATACCTGATTTTTTCCTTTGGTACCCAGATAGACACCTCGGATCTACTCCTATCTGTTAATTTCTGATTTTAACAACAACAACAACAAAAAAAAGTGATTCGGGGTTGGCCTGAGCTCTTTTTGAAAACTCTGCTTGTTCCCAGCTGTCATGGTCTAAGCATTGATTCTAAATACTAAAAAACACTAGTATTAGTTTTTTCTTCCAAAATTATTGGAAATTGGTAGGGGACTGAATGATATATATTTCCCAGGATCCATCATCTGCTGTTTTTTTAAGAAATAGGCCAGTTGCCCATTTGTATGTTTCTGACATTGCACACATTCTCCAAGAATTCTCCAAGATTACAGTTTCCCAAGGCCATACCATTCCTGACATTTTTAAAAAAAATTTTTGGGGGAGGCTTCATATGTAGCTGCTGACATACAGTAAAATCTCCAAAAGAATGAACTGTTAGCTAACCTGTGCAGCTACTCCAAGGTGTGTTTGGAGGGCAGCTTTGTTGCCAGGTGGAGGAGTAGTGGGTCTGCGTGTGGTGTTTCCCAGGGTTACTGCCCAACTATAATCATCATCTCAGACAACACCGCTGAAGCACCCTTTCTTTACTTCAGCAGTTACTGTGTTTGGGCTGTTCTGTTAAAGAAGACTTGCCTTTTGTTATTCTTGGAAACAGTAGAAAGGAAAGGTCAGCAAATTTGTGTTTCTCTTCTTACTCCCATAACCAACACATATTTTTGTTGGAATTCTTTCTCCCTTCCTTCCTTCCTTCCTTCCTTCCTTCCTTCCTTCCTTCCTTCCTTCCTTCCTTCCTTCCTTCCTTCCTTCCTTCCTTCCTTCCTTCCTTCCTTCCTTCCTTCCTTCCTTCCTTCCTTCCTTCCTTCCTTCCTTCCTTCCTTCCTTCCTTCCTTCTTTTCCCAGAAAATCTTTCTGTTAGCAAACCAAAGAATGACTTAATTGTGACATATGCCGCTTCACAGTCAGATATGACATACCATGATTGGGATTTTAAGCCCGTCCTCCCACCTCCCACCTCTTCCATCACTTACTTTGTAATAAGATCCTTTATGGTCCTCTGCTGAGAAGTCTAGCCTGTGGACAGAAGCATAGGCTTTGATGCCAGGTTTCTGAGTTCAAATCCTGGCTCTTACACTTATCAGCTGTGTGGCTTTTAGCACATTACCTAACTTCTCTGTGCCTCAGTTTCCTCAGGTTTAAAATAAGGGTAGTATTAGTACCTATTTTCAAGGGTCTCCATGAAGATTAAATAGTTAATTCATATAAAATGCTTAAAACAGTGCCTGGCGTGTAATCATTGCTCAATGAAAAGTTTGTCAGGTGTTGATTGAGTGAATTATGTAATTCAATACAAAGGGAAAATATATGAATCACTACCACATATGACAAACAGAACATCGATTTGAAGATTTAGAGTGTTTCAGCCCCCTTACTAATCCAAACCAGAGGAGTTTCATCCTGGGGGAAAAAAAGTTTTCATGGTTTACAAACAAAAAAATCCCATTTAAAAAAACACAATTTTTAGGAAAATATATTGTCAACTTACTCTTATCTTTTTTTATTTTGATGTGTATACTGTGTTTCCCCAAAAATAAGACCTAGCCAGACAATCAGCTCTAATTCATCTTTTGGAGCAAAAATTAATATAAGACCTGGCATATTATATTATATTATATTATATTATATTATATTATATTATATTATATTATAATAAAGACTGGTCTTATATATAGTAAAATAAGACTGGGTCTTATATTAATTTTTGCTCCAAAAGACGCATTAGAGCTGATTGTCCGGCTAGGTCTTATTTTCAGGGAAACAGGGTATGTGTGTATGTGTGAAATACATAAAAAAATTATATAAGATATATGTACAGATTAAAGAATAACATTTAAATAACACTTTAAAAAAATACCTATGTACTTGCCACCCAATGTAATTGAACATTACCAGTGTTTTTAAAACCTCCTATATGCCCCATCCCAGTGGCCCTACAAAATAACCCTATAAAATAACCATATCATAAATTTTGTGTTAATCACCTTGCCTTTCGTCATGGTTTTACCACTTTTGGATGCAATGTTAGACATCAAATTGCTTGGATTCACCTGCTTTTAAAAAACTATACCACAAATAACGCTGAGTTTGGTTATCAGGATATTTGGACTCATTTCCAGCATCTTATTTTGTTATTTGTCCCACTTTTGCATGTTTCACTCCTCCCTTATTTCTTTTGATTTGAGATCTTTTTATCTTTTCTTTATAGTTTCATTCTTCCCTTCCCATTGGTTTGAATTTACATACTCTGTTAAATTTTGGTGTATGTATTTAGCAATATATAAAATTAATCAATATTTTTCTCTCCTTCTCATTAACACAAGGACCTTGATTAGAATTTCTTTGGAATTATGCAATTTCATACCGAAAAAAATCTTCACATCAAAGTTGGTAGCTACGGCTTTTGATGTCTGGTTCATTTAGTTCTTCCCTCTTGACAACATAGTAACCCTCTCTTGGGAGTAGTAGATAGAACAAAAGTGTTACTGTCATGGGAAATACAAACCATTGAGAGCTGGATGGGGCCTTAAAGATGATCTAAACTAGTGTTTTTCAAACTTTTTGACTTAGCCCAACAGTGAAAAATAATGTTTTATTTCATAATACACACATAAATATGGCATGTAAAAATGAAACAGAAGTTTTATGAAATAGTGTTTCCCTTAGTCTATGTAGGACAGTCTGAGCCTTTCCATTCCATTCTTTGATCAAAGGGGCGGCAGGGGGTGGGGAGTGGGGGAAACTAGGGTCTAAACCCATTAAGTTGATTGCACATCCACTAAACCGTCCAGACCCACAATTTCAAAACCCTAGAGCTAGCCTAAAGTCCCCAATTGACAGCGTAGGAAGCTGAAACCCAGGTTAATGACATGGGTCTCCCACAGTTGTACAGTAAGTGAAGACTTAAGACTCAAATCTCTGAACTCTTCTCTCCAAGTTCACTTCTTCATCCACATATGTCAGCCAGACCAAAAATAATACAGGGTAGAGAAAAAAAGGTGTCACGGGTGAGCTGTAATTGTGAAATGGGAAATTAAATTCTCCTGATACCTTCTAGACGTCTAGTTTTGGCAGATGTCTTTGACAAAGCATCTCAACATAACCAACTCAGTGTGGGACACCCCTTTCCATGACCTGTGTCTTTCACAACCAGCCCTGACAGTCCTGATTATTACCCTCATTTTAGAAATGAGGGAAGGGAGGTTCAGAGAAGTGATTTGCCTCCTTCATGTAGCTCATAAGGTGAGGAGCTGGGCATACCTGTCTAACCCCAAAGCTTATGGCATTTCATAGCTTCACACCACCTCTGTATAATTCTTGACTTGACTTGCTTATTACTATACCTCACAGAAAGAAGATAAAACAACAAGAGGACTACTGCTCTGGACTAATTCTCACCAGTAAGAGTAACTACCATGTTTCCCCGAAAATAAGACTGGGTCTTACACCGTATTTCCCCCAAAATAAGACCGGGTCTGATATTAATTTTTGCTCCAAAAGACACATTAGGGTGTATTTTCAGGGGATGTCTTATTTTTCATGGACAACAGTCTACATTTATTTAAATACAGCCATGTTATCTTCTCCTGGAACATCGTTATAATGTACTAAATGCGATCTTAACTGGGGCTTATTTTAAGGGTAGGTCTTATTTTTGGGGAAACATGGCACTGGTGATGTGGTTTGCAGAGTAGCCTGTTTATTCTGTCTCCTGAATTAGCACTTTAGGTCCACGGGTGCATGGGCTAGTACAGCTCCTGGCACATTGTAAGCTCACAGGGAATATTTATTGAATGGATAAACAAAGGTGTTTAGAAATGAGAAGGACTTTGGAAGAAAGCAACCACATCACAGTATGGAGGCAGGTCTTACTATAACCCAAAGCACAGCCTATAGCAAAAGATGGCCTAGGTTCAAAATTAGATGTCCTTTACAAACTATTTGATCATGAGCAAGTTACTTAACTTCTCCTGTGCCTCAGTTTCCTGGGGTTGATAACGATGCCTACCTCATTGTGTGGTCCCATGAGTTAATAAAGGGAAACGTTTACATTGGTGCCTGGCTCATAGTAAGTATTGTATAATCTCTGTTATCTGAGGTGATGATGACTAAGTGGAGGAATATTGAACATGTCAAAGTTTAGAGGTAAGGTAAGTATCATCAGATGGCTAGAGACTCAGACTACCTTTCATGTGCAGTTGGTGCTAAAATTGTGCTAAATAAATGGGCTAAAAAGCACATCTCTATCTCATTATGAAAGATTTATTTATGACCAAAAAAATCTCAATCGACCGCACATTCTTAAGCATATGGCCTGTGCCAAATGTGTCAAAAAGAACCTAGTGCTTACTAAGCACCAGCTTGGATTTAGAAAGACTAAAATGTTTGAGCAGGTGACTTAGTTAAAAGACATGGAGAATGCCATAGATGAAATGTGTCTTTTTTTCAGGAAAGCATTGAGAAATTCTGATGAGAGTGTATGGTTAAGTGTGTGAGGCCTGCCCACAAATGCCTCTGGGCCTCATTTTTCTCATCTGCAAAATGTGGACAGTGACCCCAGCAGCCTCCTACTGTGGTTCCGAGAACTAACAGAGATGAGGCATGTGTAGTGCTTAGTAAGCAGGCGGTAAATGTAAGCCCCTCATTACGAGACCCGATATTCTTATTGGGTGCAATAGAATGTGGATAATAGTCAAAGGGTTCTTAGCTGTTTGCCTCTAACATGCCCAGGTCTCAAAATGCTCAGGTGAAAGGTGGAAGTTTGCTTTGCAGTTGTCAAAACAAATTCTAAAGGTCTCTTGATGCCGCTAACTGAGCGCTGGGCCCGAAGAAACTTAAATGAGTAGCCTGAGGTCTGAGCACCTGTCGCTTGCTTTTCTCTCCCTCCAGGGGCCTTCGTCGTGTGCTGGACCCCGGGCCTGGTGGTTCTGCTGCTCGACGGCCTGAATTGCACGCAGTGTAGCCTGCAGCACGTGAAAAGGTGGTTCCTGCTTCTGGCACTGCTCAACTCCCTCATGAACCCTGTCATCTACTCTTACAAGGACGAGGACATGTACAGCACCATGAAGAAGATGATCTGCTGCTTCTCCCCGGAGAAGAACCCAGACAGGCGCCCCTCCCGCATCCTCTCCACCGTCCTCAGCAGGAGCGAAACGGGCAGCCAGTACATGGAAGATAGTATCAGCCAAAGCACGGTCGGCCACAAGAGCAGTTCCTAAGCCAGGGACGCCCTCGCCCACCCCAGCTTCCGCTGGGAAATCAGCTGTAGAGGATGATTACTTGTCTCTAATAAAGCCCTCACACAGTGTTATTTGAGGTCTACATGAATCATTGCTAGATCAAATAAAAAAGAAGTGTTTTACATAGTTGAAAAGCATGGGCCGTAAAGAAAGGACACAGTGCATTTAGAGAAAATGCACAGAAAGAGGGAAGAAAGCACAGTGGATTCCTTCCTGCTTGCTGTCCTGTGAACCGCGTGGAGCCCCCACCCCGGCCCGGCCATGCTTTCAGGGCTCTGCAGCCATCTTGTAGCCATTCTCTCTGTGTTTTCAAAGATATTGGTAAAGGGCTAAGGCCAAAATAAATAATAATGTTACTTGAACCACTTTGCGTAGCTGCTTGGAAAGCCTATGTAGTTCTTTCTGCATGCAATGAAAATGGTTTAAAATGTTTCAGCAATGATATTTTTTTTTTCCTCAAAGAAACCATGGCCAGTAGTTCGGTGTTCAGTAGGAATATCAGAATAACAAATCAGTAAGGGCTCCAGATAAAACTTGATTTTTAACGGAAAGACCACCTGAGGAAAAAGATTTGAAGTAAGAACAAAAAAGGTAAATATTAAAAAACTTCTCTTAAAGCAAAAAAAAAAAAAAAAAGGAAAAAAGTCTAATGTGGTCCTCTAAGCATGCATGTGTGTATAAACGTGCCTGTATATTTTTATACATTTCAAATTTGTATTTAAATACATCAAGGATAGTGGTAGTGAAGTAAATTCATTGGCCACCTAGACTTTCTATTCTAGGATTATAGCTATAGAAATGACCTGTTGTGCTCTAAAAAAGAGAAAGAGGTGATTCATTTGAAAACAGGCATACAGCAGAGTAAAAGTATAGTGACGAGCAGCCTGAATTCTTTCCACATATAAGATCAAATATGACCTCAACTCGAGTCCTTATTTTCAGTTACCTCCATACCACTGGTGGCTTGTCAGAGTTAGTATATGGAATAATTTTCACATCTCATATTTTGCCCACAGTTATTGACATGCTTCTGGTACTTGTCTTACTTGTGGACTGAATTTTGATGTGGGTCCTATTTAAAATATTTCTCCTTCAAAGACCTAAGTAGGCAACCTGAAAGGCAAGTCAGTAAGAAAAAAAATGTTTCATATACATAGGCTACTGACCAAAGTTTTCTATGTAAAGCATTTAGAGTATATTCTGATTTTAAAGTAAGAATAACTTCAAGGCAGATATTATAGTATTTATGTAGTTTGTGAAAGAAGTTTACATTTTGTTTTGCTATTGTGATATAACATTTATGTGCAAGAACTACTTATAAGAGGATTTGTAAAGTCATGCTTTTAGATATAATGGCCTAAAATAGAGAGTATTATGATTTGAAGGTGTAGATTTCACAAACTCTGTGTAGTAAGTGGGTCTATTTGAAGCTTATATCAAAGCTACCTATAAAATAAAATTTTGAAAACAATCTTCTCTCTTGTTGAAGTGCATTGCTGCTTTGTGTATTTTCTAAGTAAAAATATAGCTTGTAGTAAGTATAGCACACATTTTTATTGCAAAAGAAAAATCACATTTGCCACGAAGTACGTACTGTCTCTATTTTATGTAAGCATCTTGAAGCTACAGCTGGCCAAAGGGTGGGGAGTGGAAATTGAATTCTCATCCCTGAATAGCTACTAAGGGGTCTTTGAAGGTTTTATTTTGAGGGAAGGACTGTTTTTAGTACCCTGCAGTAGAGTGTCATGTTCAGAATGGTGTCTGGAGGGGATCCAAGCACGTGAAAGCTTGTGGTGGAAATATATAAAGCTTTTGTTTTTATGCACACACATATCTCAGCATTGGTGCAAGAGCAGAGAAGTCACGTATATTTGGAAATGACAACGGGCAGCAGCAGCCACAAGCCTCATTGAGAACATGGCAAACCCCTCTCTCGGTTGGAAAAAAAAATGAAGAAAGAAGGTTTCTCCTCAAAATCTAGGACCCCAAGCTTATCTACAAGTCATTGAGATGCTGGTTCTAAAAATTTGATCTGGACCTTTTCAGACCATTCCTTGACTCAAAATATGGGCTTCTCCGTGGCCAAACAGGTTTTAATTTTCTTCGATTTTTAGCACCATCCAAGGTATTCTGATAAGTCTGTCTTGGTGGGAGAATTTAGTCCTTCATGAAAACTGCCTGCTTGGAAAGAAAGATGTTGTTGGAAATAAATTGTTGAAATTTCTTGGTGAAATTCTTTTAAAAGTGGGTGGTCGGCCTGGGGCCATAATATGATCTTTAGAAGCCCAAGCACTGAAATGATGATGGCACCACCTGCCCCCAATTTGTGTAATTCCAAATTAGAACAATATTAAACCGTAGGATAAATGTAAACCTCCATCAAAACTCTAATTTCCTTCACAATCCACACTTGGATACTTTTCATAAACACTAAAAATCAAAATTTAGAAATTTCAATGTCCCTGCTTCATTGGTACCCAGAGCATGGGCATAATCCATAGTTGGATGGATATCCAGGATTGGATAAAGTCAGCTGCATCAGCCTCACGTGGTGGGGGGCGGGGGGTTAGGAGGTACAGCTCTGTTGATGGCCCCCCCCACATAGACTACAGGGCATGCCCTGCTCCATGTTTGTAGGCTAATTTCCTCAGGAGGGTAAAAGGATTTTGTGCTTATTAGCTCATTAATCCTCTAATCATTCAGGGAGGGCGGCAATAGCATGCTTGGCCCTCTTTTTTAATTGATTGAGTAAACATAATGAAAGTAAACCCTATTGTAGATGCCCATGAAGGCGACTTAGCAACAAACCTAAGCCCTGTTAGTGCCTGGAGTAAAAATAATCAAAGCGTTATTCTACACAATGACACCTCTCACTGTACTAAAAAGAGTTAAAAACACACAAAACCAGATCCGACTTCTGGGATGCTTACTAGAGAAGTATATCCCCTTGGTGGACCACTAAATACGATATTAAATGGTGAACCCTTAGGGCTCCTTCCACTTTTACATTGTCTTTCAGGCATACAAGTTGGTGTTAGAATCACTTAAAGACATGAAGCATTTTTAAAGGGAAAATGCAATTTGTGTGAGGGTGGCTCTCCTGAACACATGACATAATTTAAAATACTTATAATTTAAGACTAGTTTTCACAGAGGAATCATGTTAGGATGGGAGATGCTGTTGTTGTGGGGGGTTTTTTTGAGGGGTGGCTAAGGCTATATTTTATCTTTGCAGTACCCTCTCCAGTGCTTTCTAGAGTGTTGTTTCTCCTAAATTAGCAGATGGTAAACTGTTAATGGTCGTGGTTAGGGGTGCCGAGTGCTTTATCATATGTAACTTCAGAGCTGAGGGCTTACAGTGCAAACAGTAGCATGTCTGTCACTAACGTCAATGTGGAGGTTCAGTTCGTATCAGTAAGTGTGCAGGTCACATCACACTATATAATGCGGCACCTCACCTCTGTGTGCTGGTCCGTGAACTGGTTTGCAATCCACTGGGTCAGCCAGTTTGGGAATTTGCAGTTCTTGCCAGTTTTTTAGAGAGTTGCAATTTTTATGCAGCAAAACTATAAATTTGTTCTATGTCAGCAACTTCAAGTTTGCGTAACTTAAATTTCCATAATCGGCATCGGTATTGTATTTGTTATTGAGATTAGTGCCTGCACATTCTATATTAATCATAAAGTTATATTGAAGAACAGGGGGGCTGCCTGTCATAAGCCCATGTTACACCCTTGTGCATATTAGAAAACAATATCCCTTCCTCAAGACACTTTATCTGCATCTATTGGGAAATCATCGAATACACTAATTTTGTTAAAACTGGACTGCTACATTGCAGAAAACTGTACTAATACATATGCATGTCCTCTCAGCATGACTGGCCCACGTAGAGTCTCTCAGTTCACCATTCACACAAATGCATATGACAACCATCTTAAGATAGCACAAGACCAAAAGTCAGAAAACTTAGGTTCTGGTTCTTGTTCTGCCCTAAACTGCCCATGAAACTCTAGATATGATTGCTGACTTTATTAATGAGGGTCTCACATTAAATGATCTGTAAGGACCATTCCAGCTCCAAAATTCTGTGATACATCACCTCCCAGATGTGGATCCTAAAAAAAACCCTAAGTCTTTAAATTCTTTGAATTTCACTTCTTGCATAGGGGTTCCAAAGAGAAGGAGCTCAGTTTTTATTGACTGCAGTGGTTCTCAAGCCTTAGCGCATAAGAATCACCGTGGGGACAGAGCCCCAGAGAGCAGTTTCCAGGCTCTCGGCCTCATGTGGAAAGGTGCTGGCTCGGGTAATAGATGGACATCAGCTGTGACTAGTTGGCCATCAGCTGTTACCGGTTAGCCATTAGCCACTGATATAACTGCCGTGGCTAAACTAGCAAGCTGTGGCTTGCAGAGGGTGGATTGTGGATTGCAGAGAGGCGGATTGCAGTTAGCAAGCCAGGTTCGTTGGCAGAGAAGCGAACCGTGGGTTGCCGATCCTGTGGCTCCTGCTTCCTGTTTCTCCAACCCAGCCACCAGCGAAACTATAGTGGTATGACTCCCCTACCTATGGGTCCGTGGGTGTTCCTTTTTGGCCTCACCATGTCCTGCGTTCTTATGTGGGGAGCGGGACCAGAGACCCCCCTTGAAACCCTGCATGACAGTCACCTAGGAAGACCATCTAAAATCTACGAGATTAAGACAGGTGTGAAATGTATAATTGTAAACCCATCATCACTGCGGGGTGTGTGCAATGGGGGGAAAGATTTCTGGAATAAAATGAAACTGCTAATCAAAATGGAGAACCTAAGAGGCTTGATGATCTGCTTATGCTTGCTAAAATGAACTTAAATTCAAAATGTGTAAGCTGCTGTTTACACCATCAAGGCAAATAGAAAACCACACATTTATTTTTACATTTAATTTAATCAACATGTTTGAACATTTCCTAGATTCTAGGGAACAAACAAAAAGTCCCTGCCCTTAAAAGATGAGCAAAATTATAAATCAAATATATATACAAATAATTGACAGGAAATAAAGTGAAAAGGAGCTGAAAATACTAAGAATAAATGTGTGGATATAGCCATCCTCAAGGTATCACCTTGGAACATTGGTGATATTGGTGGTGTGTTTTTTAGATCTGGTCTCTGTACCCTGTAGAATTTCCAAGACCCCGGGGGAAGAAAAGAAGTCACATAAATGTGTTACCTTTTGGGTTAGAATCAGCTTACAATTTATGGGTCGGGGATCTGCTACTGATAATCTAAATTAGAATTGTGTTTTTCTCAGGTGAATGCCTGACCACAGGTTTATGTAAATTAGGAGATGGGACATATCAGTCTGTCTTCAGTTAGAAAAACAGAAATGAAGTACTTGAAGCAGGAAGGTATTTAAAATCAGCAATTAGGTGCTTATAAAACAGTTGGAGAGGCTAGAAGCTCCAAAGTAAGGGAAGCTCAGAGCTCTCATACTTGCAGCTAACTTTCAGGGAATTATTGCCACACTGGTCAAGAATTTCTGGAAACTGCCGCCCGAAGCAGGTGAGTTGTGGAGGGACACCCATAGGCCACTATAAAAGAAATCTCCAACCTGCTGCTATGGGAAGAATATGTATGGCTTCCACTTCCCTTCTGCCTTCTTTATCTCTCTCTCTCATAATTGACTGCCATTGGCAAAATCTAAACGGGGATATTTGTTGACTTTGTAGTCTAGAAAATATAGTTCCCAGACTTCCAAATTTTTAGATTCAGGAGAAAGCATAGAAATAAAGCTGACTGCCAACAGATAGTCCAGCATATGGAGATAGAAGAAAGGAAGGTGAGGGGTCTTCTTGACTTCTGAGACTTTTCCCTTCCTTAGATGATACAGGTCCTATTAGTTGTGTGTGTGTGTGTGTGTGTGTGTGCGTTTTTTTTTTTTTTTGGGAGTAGAATATCATATAACTACTTCTAGAATAAGGGGTGAAAATTCTCTACAAAATAAAGTGTTGGGTCATATAATTTACAGATGCCACATGATACACAGATCTTCTGAAGGCTGAATGGGAATAAGACAAAAAAAAATAAGTGCATAGGTTGCTTATTATAGGCTATTCATTATTCAAACCTGTGATATTAAGTTTAAGATTAGGATATGATAAATAAAATATTTGTGCTCACAGTTGATATACAACCATGGTAAATAAAGCTCTACTTAATCTTTCCTTTAGATCCAGACGACGAGTAGAAGAGCATCTTGAAACAATAATGAGTGAGACAAGGTAGGTGTCAAATTCAGATGTGTGAAGTTATTTAAAAGCAAGAATTGAGTGTTTCATGGTCTTGAAAGATGCAATGGATCAACCTTTTTGTATTCTCTATTCAGAAAGTTTCCTAATAACTGTACATAACTTCAGACTTCAAAGAGCCAATGTGCACTAATAATACGTTAGCCATTTTAGAGATTAAGAATATTTATGCCCTTTGAACAGTTCAACTTCTAAGAATATATGATAAAGAAATAATTGTAAATTAGGAAAAGGCTTTGCACACAAAGGTGATCAAACAACATGATTTCTAACACTAGGAACTTCTAATCAATGTAAATATTCAAACACATGATAAATGTAAAGCATTGCTGTCAAACACATGACTCTGCAATCAAACTGCCTAGACTTATATCTCAGCTCTTTCACTTACCAGCCGCGTGATTTTGGGCCAGTTCCTCTGTGCCTTAGTTTTGCACCTATAAAACGGGGTTAGACGTCTACCTATCTTGTAGGGTTGATGTATGTCAAGCACTTAGAACAGTGCTGGGCTCTGTGTATGTGTAGTTATTGGCAGAATGCTATTTAGCAATTTAAAATTATGGGTATGGATAAGCGAATCATATTGAAAAATGTGTAGGATGTAGAAATCGATTTGCTAGTGGTTTGGACATGATAGATAGCAAGAGAGGTGTCTTAAGGTGACTTCCAGGGTTTTGGATCGAACTACTGAAAAAGTGACATTTCTTTTTACTGAGCTAGAGAAGGCAGTAGGAATAGCAGATTGTGTGTGTGTGTGTGTGTGTGTGTGTGTGTGTGTGTGTGTGTGTCGGGGGTGGGCATCAGGAATTCTGTTTCAGTGCGACATTTGATGTTAGACACAGAACCAGGTGGAGATGTCGAGAAGGCAGCTGGGTAAATAAATCCATGGCTCAGGGGAGAGGTCCAGGCAGGAGATAATTAATCTTGGAGTCACCAGTACAGGAATGATAGTACAGCCACAAGGCTAGACTAAGTCACATGGACAGTAAGTATAGACAGAGATCATAACATGTCCGAGAACTGACCCCGGGGCGTTTGTAATGAGTGAGGTCAGAGAAATGAGGAGTCAGTTGAGGAGACTGAGAATGGTGTAGAATGAGAACCGAGGGTTAGCGGAGACCAGAGCTGAATCAAACGCCACAACTTGAGGCTTGAGAATTAACTGTTGATTTGGCCTTGAAGGTTTTTGCTGACTTTGATAAAGCTGTTTCAGTGCAGTCTTGAAGATGAAAGCCCGATTGGAGGGCATTAAAGTGAGATAGGCAGGAGAGGATTGGAGACAGTAAGGACTAGCTATTTTTAAACTGCTATTTTCTTTTCTTAAAAAGGGACCTGAATAAAATAAGGATCATAAACTCTGCTTTATAGTAAATAAGGTGAGACTCAGACTAGTGATGTGAGTTGCCCTCCGCTCCATCACTAACAAGTAGTAAAGCCATGATTTAGATCCAGAACCAATTTATTCTAAAGTTTCTGCTTAAGATTTTATGAATGATGTGTTAAAAGAGGGTTTTAATTTTGGAGATTCAAGAGGGTGTCTCAGCTGGAGGGATACTCTGAGAAGAAGTATGGAGGCAAAGAAAGAACATAATGAATACAAAAAATATTTGGGGAGAAGAATGATTTTCATGGCTAGGTGGGTTGAATATATGAAGGAACAAATGAGTCAACCAACCAGCCAACTGAATGAATCAGGAGAGTGTCTGTTTTCAATGTCCAGATAGCAGTGCTGCCTGCCAATGTACTTGGGGCCCGAGGAAGCTGCATTGCAGAACTACTAAGAAAATGTCCCCTGCATTGTTTGTACAATTCATTATTTTTAAAAAATGATAGCTCTTGAGCTCTATTGAGATAAAAGATGGCCTCTGAGTATAATCTCGTTATCATCTGTCACTATGGCGGGGAGCTTTATATGTCCACAGAATCTTAGAATCTATATTTCTCTAGCTTTAATCTCAGGGTTGATATCCCAACACAGCACTGCTCATAATAAATAGCTGGTAGTAAATGACAAAGTTGGCTACTGTGCTTTAGTTTATTTGGCTTTCAAGCCAATCAGTTTTATAGCTGTCTGTCTGAGTACTGGAAAAAAAAAATTTCTGGAGACAGCAAAGAATCATATGAAAAATTAGAATAAGCTGACAAAATAAATCTTTATCTCCCCCGCTTCCCTGATAAAAAGAGTCCCTACATAAGTAGACTGCTGATTATGCATCTAGTAAGGTGACCACTTATGAAATGGTCCTTTTGATTGGTTTCAAGTAACTCTATTTTACGTCTCTTTGGCCCGTGATGCAGTCTTTCATATGCACCTGTGTGGGATATTCAGTGATGGTATCTGTTTGCTTGCCTTCTCTTTTTTTAATTTTATTTTGAGAATATGGAAAATCATAATTCCTGATATGGTAGCAAAGAAAAAAAGAGATATGAAAAATAAAAAAGCATCTGTCCTCAACAGTAGTGCTGGATCTTCCCAATCTCTGCTTAGTTATTCCTTTTCGAAATAGATGTGGTCCAAATAAGGTGGAAAATATCTTGCCTGTCCTGGGGTAGAAAGCCTACCCTTTTAAGTTTTTGTTATAGAAAAAAGAACAGTATAAGTGATCCAGTCAAAAAGTATGCAATAAATTTAACATAAAAGACAACTTCTAAGTATAACTGTTATGTTTGTTTGAATTTGTTTCTGACCAAGAAAGTCTTTTTAGTTCAAGTCATTCATTAATATAGCATGCACTATTCATTCACTCATTCATTCATTCATTGAGCAAACTTTTATAGAGTATCTACCATCAACCAGACAATGTGCTGCACACTGAGAAAGATACTGAGGACAATAGGATGGAAAATAGGATGAGCTCAAAAAGAACTTCCACTAGTGACTAAGGCTCTTCCAATAGATATTATGGGATAAGAAAGGGGCTAATACTCAGTGGTTGCCCACACTGTCCAAAATCATGACCAGATTTATGACCATCCAAAGGTGTCATTTGGATCGCCTTAGCATAACTTGCAGGTTATGGTGTAAATTTTACTATTGTTATGGGACCAACTGGAATTTTCCTAAGAACCAATGACTGCAAGGGCATTTGTATGTGATGTGCTCATTTTATGTGGATTATGTAAATTAGTTACAAGCATACTTTAAAAAAAATTGTTATTGCTATCCTGAGGTGTATTTCTTGATTTTTATTTCCTTTATTATTTTGTAATTATTGAAATCCATTTGATTCCCCTACCAAAGTCTATGCAGAAATACAAAAGATATTTAGCTACAGAGGAAGAGTTACAGGAAACTGGGAGGGCTATGACAGTGCTGCCTAGACTGCTCGGGAGCTCACTTTCATCCCATGGAGGACAATCCCAGAATTAAATACAGACTCTAAAACCGTGGAGGATAGAGCTGCTGGGCTTACAGGGTACTACGTTCTCTTAGTTTCCTGTTCTCAGTCTCTTTTGCTGGTTTCATTTTTCTCCCTGGCTTTTTAATGCTGGAGGGCTCTGCCACTGGTCCAGTTATCTCTTCCGTCTACTTTCACTCTCTTTGTCATCTCCTCAAGTCACATGGCTCTAAATACCATCTATATGCTGACAACTCCCAAATTTATATCTATAGCTAAGACTCCGCTCTCTCACTCTTAAACTCTAGAGGCAAAGAAATATAGAAAATTCCCCTTGAATATTTAGTATTCATTCCTTCCCACTCCAATCCTGTTCGACTCACAGCCCTGCCCATCTCAGCTGATAGTAAACACAATCCTTCAAGTTGCTCAGGTACAAAATGTTAGTGTTTTCCTTCACTTCTCTTTTCCTCACACCCCATATCCAATATGTCAACAAATTGCCTTAGATCTTTTCAACATAAAAAAGTAGAATCAGACCAGTTCTCATCAGCTCCAGTGCTTCATCCCGGTCTGAGCTATCTTCATCTCTTGCCTGGATTCCTACCTACTCTCTGATGGGTCTTGCTGCGTCTACGCTTCCCCTTCTACAGTCTGTTCTCCACTGTAGCCAGAGTAAGCCTTTTAAAATTCAAGTCAAATCATGTCAACCTTCTGCTCTTAGCCTTGCAATGGCCTTCCATCTGATTAAAGTGATGTCAATGACCTTCATGATCTACGCTGTCACCTCTCTACCTCTTTCCCTTCTATCTCTGCTCACTCACACCACTCCAGCTACATCATCCTCTTGCTCATCCTTGAACATGTCAGGGTGCTTCCATTTTAGGGCCTTTGCCTGAAATGCTGTCTCCCCTTATATCTGCATGTAGCTCACTCCCTCACCTCCTTCAAGTTTTTACTCAAATGCCTCCTCTCTATTTGATCTGCCCAGACCATCCCATCTAAATTGCAATGCACCCCACTCCTAGCACTGTGCAATGGATTGAATGGTGGCCCCCAAAAGATATATCCATGTCCAAATGCCTGGAACTTGTGCACATTACCTTATTTAGAGAAAGGGTTTTTGCAGATGTAATAAAATGAAGGACCTTAAAATAAAAGCATCTTGGCTGGATTACCCAAGTGGTCCCTGAATTCAATGACAAGTGTTCTTGTAAGAGACAGAAGAGGAGACACACAGAGAAGGAGATGTGAGGATGGGGGCAGAGATTGGAGCGATGTGGCCACAAGCCAAGGAAGCCAAAGAAAGCCAACAGCCACCAAAGCTGGAAGAAGAGAGGAAGGAGTCTCTTCTCGAGCCTCCAGAGGGAGCAAGGCCCTGCTGACACCTTGATTTCAGACTTCCAGCCTCCAGAACTGTGACAGAACAAACTTTTATTGTTTTAAGCCACCTAGTTTATAGTACTTTGTTATGGCAGCTCTAAGAAACCAATACAGCAGTTAAGCATCACTCAACCCCAGGCTGGTTTAGATTTAAGTATTAATGTGTTTAAGGAAGTCAACCTGTTGTGTATTAATATTTTGTGTGAGGGAAAGGCACATGTTGGGTATTTCATGTACCCGTAATATTAAAGATAATTTGGCCTAATATTAAAATTAACAGAGTTTTCAACTCAGGTTTATAATGTGTGAATAATTGCTTTAGATTTTTAAGTTATATTATAATTTTACTAAGTTTATATGCAGTATTGACATATTTACAAAAAGCTAAGGTTAGTCGTATTGATAAGTTTGATTTTTTAGTGTTCTGTGTTGAGTACTCAGAAAGTTATGTTAGTTCAATCAAAACATTGAAGTAATAAAAAAGAAATAGAATACATTGTTTTATAAATGCAACTTAAAATGCTGGAAGGTATTAACTTAGCTAGGCTTAGAAATGGGCCTTTCACACACTTTAAAAAATATAACAGGCTATATGTAATATACAAAGCACAATGAGATTTGATGTAGAATTTAAAAGTTTCGGGAAAAATTAGTTTTCTTTTAATCTGTAACTTTAATACATTGAATATTAATTTTTAAAAGCAACATTAACCTCTGAATAGTTTTTACTGCCTCAACACCACTCGAGGGCACCAAAAAGCTCACCTTTAACAGAAGCAACATAAAGGAGACTTTCTAACTGTGCCATCCTCAGGAACAGTGCCAAGGGAGGCAGCCAGCAGAAGGGTATTAGTGTGCAGGCAGTGTGAAGGTGATTGGTGCTGTGGTGGGAACAATAGGAGGCCATGAACTGCGCTGGGGAGTGCCTTTGTTTTGAGTCAAAGCGTTCCGTGGCACGCCAAGGAACTTGAGGCCCAAAAGCCTCCAGTGACTGAACAGATAACGTTTTCAGTTCCATCAAAGCCTGACTCCACTCACCCCTGCCTCTCCTCGCCAAGACAGTGGGGTGAGTGTGGCATTCGGGCAAGCATTTGATTTTCTGTTTCTTTATTAGTGTAATGTGAGGAACCAACTTTGTCCCCACAGAGAAAACCACAGAACAGTCATTTTGAAGTAGTAGCCATTTCTGGTTTTAGTATTTTACTTCCCGTTCATTGCTGTAGGTACCAATTGTTCAGGTGTGGTTGCTGGTCCTGAAATGTCCATTTACTTCCAAGTTGGCCCATTGGTCAGGTCAGAGGGAGAGAGCCCTCGGCAGCTGCTCTCCTGACCTGGCATCTACAGTGTTGGTCTCAACTTTACCATCATCAGTCTTCAGAAGAATTACAGCAAATGACTTAAGGCCTATAACATGGAAAGTATAAAGAAACTCTAAAGAAACAGTCATGATTTTCATACGAAGAAAAACCTAAAAGGAAACTTGAAAAGGATCTTAAAATGGATAACCAGTTTTAATACTGTCCTTACTTCTGTCTATGTCCATCTTATATTCACTCCCGAGCTCTCAGGGCACTCCAGGGGCTAGGAGTAGAGCAGAAGCGAGATTGTGGGAGGGGCATGTGGCTGGCACTGAGATGGCCTCCCTCAGCAAGCCGTGCAGAGAGGAGCCCCGGAGCTGAATGCCCTTCCAGCTTGGACTGCAGGGACCTTAGCTCCCTTTCTCAGCTCTGGGCCCTAGTTGCCTGTTTCAGAAAAATAGGAAACATCCCACTTACTACCTCCCACTATCATATTAAGAGAACAAGGAGACTAGTTTTTACTGGATTGGATCAACAGGGTATTTTTGTTATTATCTCCACAGGGATTATTCAGTAGGAAACCAAAGCACAATAAACCACGATTTTTATCATATCGCATTGGAAATTGTTTCTGATGTCTCTTTAAGGAATTCAGCGATAGCTGAGTGACAAGGAAGCGCGTACATGTGCCTTCTCTGTGACGTTGTCCCCATGCCTACTCTGGGCTACCCCAAGTGAGCTGGTTGTGCTACCATCTTTCTTCCACGTGTCTGACAAACACTCTTTGGCATCTGCTATACTGGGGATATAAAAATAAATGTTGCAGTCTCTTATTTCAAGGAGCTTTTGGTAAGTGAAGAGAGAGAAAGTAAGCAGATGACCACAATGTGCTGTGTTGAACTCTATGGTGGAAATGGCAGGACTGCTGTGTATGGTTACGAAAGTGGTGGACTACACGCCTCTGGAGGGGGGGGCAGAGCGCCTTTCACATAGCCATCAGGCGAGTGCACACCCACACGTGGCAGCTCTGGTGGCTCTGGAAGCAAAGGAAAAAGAGCAAAGAATGTTGGGTGCACAGACTCCGAGCAGTTCCTATACTTTCCATCTCCTGTATTCACATCTTCTGTAACCCGTGCCCCTTGGAGTGTGTGGCCAGACCTGTGACATCATTTGAATGAATATAATATGGCAAAGGTGATAGGATGTCCCTTCTAGACTGCGTAACATCAGACTGCTGTGCCCCTCTTGCTAGGAGGCCCTCTTCATTGCAGGCTTTGAAGAAGCACGCTGCCATGTTGTGAACTTCCCTGTGGAGAGGGCAGCATGGCAAGGAATTGAGGCCACAGCCAGCAAGAAACTGAGGCACTCAGTCTGACAGCCCACAAGAAACTGAATGCTATGGACAACTATAGGAGCTTGGCAGTATATCCTTCCCCAGTCAAGCCTTCAGATGAGAACCCAGCCCTCACCAAATATGTTCAAGAGACCTTGAAGCAGAGCTTCCAGCTAAAACCATGTCTGGGATCCTGATTCCACAGATATGGTGAGAAAATAAATGTGTGTTGTTTTAAGATGGTAATTGGGTGGCAATATTGTTATGCAGCAATAGAGAACTAATACAGATGATTAGGGACACATATACAGGTCACATATTCACATATACACTGTGTTCCCACTGTGCTTTGGAAAATCCTCAGAACTCTGTATTGCAAATGTGTGTCTTCCCTCTTGAAGTCATTAACCATGTCTTACCCACCTCTGAGTTTCCCCATCTGTAAAATAGGATAATAATAGTATTTACTGCTTCAGGCTGCAAATGAAATAATTTAAGCAATGTGCTTAACACTGTGCCTGACTTAGTAAGTGCTCATTAAATAGTACTTCTAAATCTCCAGGGCTTTGCACATGTTTTGTAAGTGTTTATTGAATGAATGGTTACATGCAAGAATTGATGGAGAAGGCCAGTGTATCAGTACTTTATGGAAAAAGAAAAAGTGTCAGAAATTTGGCTATCATCTTGCAAGGTCTGCCAGAAGGAACCAAAGATGTATAAAACAGTGGTGCCAGCATGACTAAGCAAACCAAGGCAGAAGCAGACCTAATTAAGTTGGTACCTGTTAAGAATACTGTTAGGAATATCTGTTAGGAACAGCTGCCCACTCTGGACATGTAGAAGAGAATAGCAAATTCCAATGTGACTTTTTAAGGATCTGATAATAACTTTTAATACTCCCTTCACTACTCTTTCATTCATTATGCATTCATGCATTCCACCCATGAAGGACAAGTCTATGCCAGCTACTGGATTAAGCACTGGGAACACAACATGAGCAAACCAGATGGTGTCCTGGGGTTCATTGATGGCATATCTGGTTGGACTCTGTTCTGTATGTCCTGAGCCCCCTATCCCCACCCCCTTGCTGGTTGTACTATGCTGGAAACTGCTCCTCTTGTTTTGGGGTCCTTAGTATTCTTTGCAAAGTGTTTCCCCTCTGTTTGCACTTTGTTTCAAGAAGAAACAAAGACATTGTTTGTTTAGACATTGTGTGTTCATCAATTAAATTTTATGGAAGGCTTCTCTCCCTCTGGTGAGCTCCTTCTCATGGGACGAGGTGAGTGATTTTGCAACTAATAGCCTCTTTAATCTGGATGTTCTTTGTGATCTCTTTTTAATGTTTTCTCTGAGGAGCTGGGGAGATAGGAGGGCCCTTTGGTGGTTAAAAAATCTGTTATGGCTTGGCACAATAGCTTAAAGGGGATCCTCCATTGCATAACATCCCACACTTCCAGACGCTGTGAAAGGAAGATGGTGAGATAGCCCATCTAACTGATTCCAACTGCTGCTATTTAGCTGTGGGATGGGTGAAGTAATCACCAACAGAAGCACCGAGAGAGCAACAAGGAGAAAGCCCCACCACCAGTGATTTGAAACATTCCCATGTGGCTTCTGCTGATGTTTTAGCAGAATCTTGGCATCCACCAAGTAGAATTATAAACAATGACAGAGTTGCTTTCAAGTTTGTTCGTTTTTTTAAAAAAAGTAAAAAAATAAAATGAGCGATCATGCACCTACCACCCAACTTAACAGAACATTATAAATATCATTGAAGCTTCCTGTGAGCAGGATTTCCAGATTGAGCCAAACACGAACAGCAACAATGAAAAAGGGTATCAAATTAACTTTAAATTTCACAGAAATAATAAAGTTTTAGTATAAGTATGCCCCGGGGACTATCTGTAATATACTCATACTAAGACTTTATTCATTGTTTAAATTCAAAGTACTCTGGACCCGCTGTATTTTATCTGGCAACGTGGCCCCCTGACAGATAACCATTGCCTTGACATTTCTCTGTATCGTCCTTTTGCTGTTGTTTATAGTTCACCACATGTATGTGTATTGTTAAACAAAATATTGCTTTCTTTGCTTGTTTTCTAAGTTTATAAAAATGTTGTGTTTCATGTATTCTTTTCCTGCCAACATTCTATTTCTGAGATTCAGTTATGTAGTTGATTGATTTACACTGTTACAGCCATTTTATGCCTATACCACAATTGATTTGTCTATTCTCCTGTTGGTGAACACTTGAGTTGTGTTCAGTTTTTTAATACAAACAGCCTCAAACATATCCCCTGGTGCTCACATGCAAGAGTTTTTCTAAGGCACATGCCTAGGAGCCATAGGAGATGTGCAGTCTCAGTTACACTAGATCATGTCAAATTATTTTCCAAAGTGATTGTATCACCCGTTACTAGTATTCAGGAGACCCCATGGTACCCACAGCCTTGTCAACACTTAACATGGTCAGACTGTAAATATGTACCAATCTGGTAGGTGTGAAAACATCTCTCATTATGATTTCCTTTTTCTTTTCCTTGACTACTAATGAAATTAATGATTGGCCATTCATGTTTCCTCTCCATTCCTGTTGTTTATTTTCTATTTTGTGTGTGTGTGTGTGTGTGTGTGTGTTTCTTACTGATTTTTAGGAGTTGTTCATGAAGTCTGTATACTGATCTTTTGTTAATTATATGCATGGCAAATATGACTTCTCAATTTTTGGCTTGTCTCTATGGTGTCTTTTGCTAAAAATAAATTAATAATTTACATTTCTCTAATTTATCAATCTTTTTCTTTATGGTTTATATTTTCTAGGTCTTGTTTAGAAAATAATTCCTTACCTAAAGTAATAAAATATTCTTCTATGTTGACATATAAAAATTTTTCAGTGTTTACTTTCATGTTTAATTCTTTATTTCACCCCTACTTTAATTTTTTTTTTTAGAATTATTATAAAAGTTCATTTGAGCCAAACTGAGGACCTATGCTGGGAGCAAAATTTCAAATGCCCCCCTGACTTTATTTTATATATGCAGTGAGGAAGGAATCCAATATCATTTTCCCCAATATAGATAAACTCTTATCCACACGCTATTTATTGAACAGTTCATTCCCTCTCTGTCTCTGTCTCTGTCTCTGTCTCTGTCTCTGTCTCTCTCTCTCTGTCTCTCTCTCTCTCTCTCTCTCTCTCTCACACACACACACACACACATTGCTCTACCATGTCAGTGGTTCAGTCTTCATATTTTTATGGATCCATTTCTGGGTTCACTATTATTTCTTTGGTCTATTTGTCTATCCCTGTTTTTTAATACTACATTGTCTTATACATAGATTTATCAATCTTGCTATTTGTCAGGGTAACCCCTCTCCTCCCCATCATAGACACACACACACACACGCACACCTTATTTTTATTCCTGAAAATATCTTGAGTATTCCTGGGTCTTTGCACGTCCATGTAAATTTTGGCATCAAATTATTAAGGTCTATGATAAACTATTCAGATATTGGTTGAAATTACATTGAATTTGGGGAGAGTTGACATATTTATAATATTGAGTTTTTCTACCTATGAACATGGTATATCTATATGTTTAAGTCTTTAACATTTTTCAATAAAATCTTTCTTCTTTAAAGATCTTGCCCTTGTTATAGTTTTGTTTCTATTGTAATGGTATCTTTTTAAAATTATATTAGTATAATTTTTATGGCTGATGTATGGAAAAGCAATTGGTTTTTGTTACTCAGCCACTTCGTTAAATTCTCTTCCTAATTCTAATAATTTGACAATAGATTCTTTCGGATATTCTTTGTAGGCAGTCATATCATCTGCTAATGATGATTATTTTATTCCTTCCTTTCCAATTTGTTTACCTTTTATTTATTTTTCTTTTTAAATTTTACTAATGAGAATAATGTTTAATAGAATGATGATTTGGGCATCTTCAACTTGTTCCTGATCTTAAAGGGAATACTTGTAAGTTTTACCATTAATAATGGTATCTGGCATAAGTTTTTGTTTCTATCCTGTTAAAGAAGTTATTACCTTCTTTATTATTTTCAGAGTTTCTATCACAAATTAGTTTGCTTTTCTCAAATGCTTTTGTCTGAATCTATTGAGATGACCAAATGTTTGTCTTCTGTAATCTGTTAATGTAATGAATTACATTCATTATTTTAAAAATGTTAACCCATCTTTGCATTCCTGGGATAAACCCAATTTAGTATGATGGATTATCTTTTTCATATTCTGCTGGATTTGGTTGATAATATTTTATTTTGAATAGTTTGTTTTTGTAACTTTGGTTGTGAATAAGATTGACCTATAACTTTCCTTCCTAGTCCTATTTTATTTGATTTTAGGATCAATGTTATACTAACCTCACAGGTTGAATTGGAAGAATTTAAGATTGGTGCAAGATGTTCGATTAAGTTTGATTTGAAGCATCAAGATTCTAAAGATAAACTTCCAAGGTGAGATGAAAAGTCAAGATAGCCTTTCTGAAAGAAATATCCAGAAATTAGTTCTTTGATATTATCAACTCCTCATGTAATGTAATGGCTTGAGAAAATGGAGTTTAATGGAGATTTTTCAAGAAAAATTTTTTTGGAAAGTATTACTGGTATGAATTGAACCAATTGGGGTGGGATTCAGTAGCTCCTCTTGGAGAACTACACATGTGTCCTCTGCAGCTAGGCGAGTCCAGTGGACTCGTCTGTGGCTCCCATTTAGAACACAGAAGGCAAGAACAGAGCGAGCTAGCTGCTTTGGTGAGGGAGTGAAAGAAAGGTGCTCTTGGGCTTGAATCATTCCCCAAATTTGCCTGGGCAAAGAATATATGAGTGTTTTCTTGGCTCATATACAGCCAAATATGCACAAAAGAGTTGGCATGGGGTCATCTTAGATTGTCTCAAATAAAGTCAGGTAAGTTGGAGAGGTGAATAGGTTTCATTACAGGGGAAGCTGGAGGTGAATGATGCTTTTTTGGCATTAAATGGGGATTAATGAGCAACTTCCAGAGTGTAGTGCATTCATTCAGATCAAAGGAAATCAGCAGTGATGGGCAAGAAAATAGGTTCACATGAAAGCACTCCGTGAAAAAAAGCAGCTTTAACTATCTAGCAGGTCCAGAGAGAGCAAAGCATTCTAATAATACTAGCACCAGTTAACTAAGGACTTTGTTCCACTTTATTCCCCATTTTCCAAGCCTGGTGAGGATCAGAAACGACAGTGAGTGAGTGGGAAGTGTGTCAGTTACTGATTTATTGTCTTTCAGCTCCAAACCCATCCTTTTACTCTCTGCTTTGTGATGCTAGGGCCACAACCCTGCAAACCACATTTCTGCTTTGCCAGCCCTTAGTTGCTGCCAATCCAGGTGCTGGAGAGAGACTCCTCTCTGTTTCCCTCCTGTGGACTTCTTGTCTGCTGGTGGTCCCCACGCCTGTTACTCCAGCATCACTTCTTCACTCCATCAGTGGCAGTTTCTTCCAGAGCAGCTGGCAATCCAATTTTCAGTTTCTAAAAAACTTGCAAGACTAGACTCATCCTGAAACATGATTACATGCCGGCCAGCACCTCCTTTTCAGAGTCTGGGTCCCGACCTTACAGGCTCCTTTCTCTGAGTTCAGAGACACCAGCATCCACCGAGCACCTTTTCCTTTGCAGTGTCAGGATCCCTTGTCTAAGCTCTGAAGTTTTAAGAATGGAAACCCCTTCCTTTTATTTGCTCAGCCCTGGGGATGGTAGCTGCTTCTTGAAATTGCTACATTTATGACACCTTAGAATTCTCTTCTTGTTTTCACAGTTACATGGTTAGTAATTTTACATTTAGTTAAAATTCTTTATATTAAATTCTTCCTCAAATAACTGGTGTGTTTTCTGTCTCCTGACTGGCCTCTGACTGATAGAGGGGAAGGAAGGGTGATTAGAAGGTAGGAGAGAAAAAGAGAAGGCACTGACTCCATTTCCTTCCCCCAAAATAGGTGGTCAGCCTGCCACAGCCACTCATTGGGGGAAGAGAAGGTGGAGTGGAGAGAAGTCGCAACATGTAAATTGAAAGCCTAGCTTTTTCTGATAGACATTTTAGGTTACTAATTTGAGTCTGGGTTTATGTCTAAAAGTAAGTATAGGCATTTCTATTACTCAATAATGGCCATAAAAATCAAGGGGCTTGCCTGAGTTTTCATCCAGTGGCAGGGGAGGGATGACCTTTACTGGGAAAATTTAAAGGGACAGTAGGAGGCCAAAATGTAGTAACTTTCTTGATCATATCCCATGATTCCTGCTTATTTAACAGACTGGTTATAATCTGAAGCTGCAACTGAAATGTCTCATAGAAGTCACAAATAAAACTCTCAAAGTCTAGGGTTTCCTTTGTGGAAAGATTTTTACCGCTGATTATGTTGCCTTTCTATTTCTTTTTTAGTCAATTTTGGTAAGTTATATTTTTCTAGGAATTTTTCCATTTACAATGCACATTTTCAAACTTATTGGCATAGGTTTTTCATTTACTATTTCTATTATCTTTTTGACCTTTGTATTTTCCTTTCTTATTCTTATTATTTGTGCCTCCCCTCTCTCTATGATATATGTATATATCTTATTTCCTTATTCAGTCTTTCCAGGGGTTAGTCTTTTTCCTTTTCTCTTTCTTTTTTTTTTAGGGTTAGTCTTTTCAAAGAACCAATTTTTGACTTTCTTGGCTATCTTTATTGTATCTATTATGTTTCTTTGAGATGATTTCCTCCTTGTTACTTGGGGACTGTTGTTTTATTTCTATTCTGTTGTTTTATTTCTACCTCCCTGTGTTTGAGGCTTAGCTCATTAACTTTAAGACTTTCTCCTTTTTCCACATAAGCATTTAAAGCTGTACACTTTCTTTCGTGTGTACCTTGGAGAACATCATCTTCTATTGTGGCTGCCCTCCCTCAATCTGAGTGAATTCACTGCATACCGTAAATTTTGACTATAGTGTCATGCAGTTCTCGTTTTTTATACTTTACAATGTTTTTCTTTTGACCTATTAGTTATTTAGTAATGTGTTTTTTAATTTTAAACTTTTTATTGAAACATAATATAGAAAATGTAATACATACAATACAGAAAAGTGCCCATGTCATAAATGTATAGCTTGAAAAAGTTTCACAAACTGCACACCCATGTATCCACAGATTAGGATTTAAAGACAAAAATATGAGCACTTCATTTTATTGAGGTGAAGTTCACATAACATGAAGTTAACCATATTGAAGTGTACAATTTAGTACGCATACAATGTCATGCAGCCACCACCTCTATCTAGTTCCAACACAGTTTTCATTGTCCCAAAAGAAAACCCCATATCCGTTAAGAAGTCACTTTACATCTCTCTCTCCTCTCAGTCTCTGGCAACACAGTCTGCTTTCTGTCTCTGAATTTTTAAGTAACGTGCTTTTACATTTCTAAATGTGTGGAGCGCTTAAGTTATATTTTTTACTGACTTCTAACTTAATTGTGATACAGTCTTTATGATACTACTTCTTTGCAACTTATTGAGATTTGATATTTGCTTTATGCCCTAATGCATCATCAGTTTTCATAAATATAATGTGTGATTTGGGAAAGAATGTGTATTCACCAGTGGTTGTGTGAAGTGCTCTATCTAAGTCCTTGTTGATTATATTGTTGAAAATCACACTTGTTGATTATATTGTTGAAAATCTTTATAATTTTACTGAATAGTTTTGTCTGTTTGATCTATCAATTACTAAGAAAAATTGTGCTGAATCTCCCAGTCTGATCACAGATTTGTCAATTACTCCTTGAAGTAGTGTCAGTTTTTGCTTTAGTAATAGACTTTTCAGACAACACAGAGAGGCACTTCAAAGCAGAAACTTCAAATGTGCTCCGTGTGCAAAAAGACTGTCAGCTGTCTGTCTTTTGTGCCATATTAACCCAGTTTGATCAAAGTCTTCCACAAACAAGGTGGTCCTTGCTCTCATTCTATTTCTCATCCTCTCTTATCCTTCCTCCCATTCCAGAAATGCATATATTTAAAATCAAAAGATTCGTCTAAGAAGATGTTAAATAAGAATATTCTAGATCCTTGGGGTTTCTTTATTTCATTTTGGCAATAGAGGCAAAAGTATCTCTAAATTTTTTTTTTTTAATTAATTTTATTGGGGTGACAATTGTTAGTAAATTTACATAGATTTCAGGTGTACAATTCTGTATTACATCGTCTATAAATCCCATTGTGTGTTCACCACCCAGAGTCAGTTCTCCTTCCATCACCATATATTTGATCCCCTTTACCCTCATCACCCACCCCCCACCCCCTTACCCTCTGGTAACCACTAAATTATTGTCTGTGTCTATGAGTTTTTGTTTCTCATTTGTTTGTCTTGTTCTTTTTGGTTTATATACCACATATCAGTGAAATCATAGGGTTCTCTGCTTTTTCTGTCTGACTTGTTTCACTTAGCATTATTTTCTCGAGATCCATCCATGTTGTCACAAATGTTCCTATATCATCTTTCCTTAACGCCGAATAGTATTCCATTGTGTATATGTACCACAACTTCTTTATCCATTCATCTATCGAAGGACATTTTGGTTGTTTCCATGTCTTGGCCACCGTAAACAAAGCTGCAATGAACATTGGCGTACACGTGTCTCTATAGAGAAATGCTTTTATATTTTTGGGGTAGATACCCAGGAGAGCGATTGCTGGGTCATATGGTAATTCTATTCGTAATTTCTTGAGGAACCTCCACACTGCCTTCCATAGCGGCTGCACCAGTCTGCATTCCCACCAACAGTGTATGAGAGTTCCTTTTTCTCCACAGCCTCTCCAACACTTGTTACTATTTGTTTTGTTGATGAAAGCCATTCTGACTGGGGTGAGGTGATATCTCATTGTGGTTTTCATTTGCATTTCTCTGATGATTAGCGATGTTGAGCATTTTTTCATATGTCTATTTGCCATTTGTATATCCTCTTTGGAGAAATGTCTCTTCAGGTCCTCTGTCCATTTTTCAATTGGGTTGTTTGTTTTTTTGTTGTTGAGTTTCATGAGTTCCTTGTATATTTTGGATATTAGCCCCTTATCAGAGGAACTGTTTGCGAAAATCTTCTCCCATTCAGTTGGTTGCCTCATTATTTTGTCAATAGTTTCTTTTGCTGTGCATCTAAATTTTTGTTTCACTAACTACCATCAACATGGCAGTTTTTCATTTTCTACAAGGGTCACTGTGCCTCAAGGGCAGCGTTGGCCCAAGGGCGGCCCGAGCCCTGTTGGCATCTCATATTTGTGTGGGCTCCAGGGTTGTGCTGTCTTCTCATCAGGCGACACATGATGAACTGTAATTCTGTCCACGTCGGGGAGAAAAGCCTATCACTCCACAGGAAATTTACTCTGTTCATTTACTACCTTAGCTAGAAAAGGAAAGAGAAGCCTGTGTAGTATATCATTGGTCTGGGTCCAGCATCTTTACTCCTCATTACCTTCTACATCTAATACAGTTGCTAATTGAAATAATTACTATCTTTCCCTGAGAGTAACATTCTGTTTTGCTTAGAAGACAGGCTGACTGATGTGCTTTGAACGGCAACAAACCATCTTTCGCTGAGCTTGGGTTCATTTCCCTTAGCAGACGATTTCCATAACTTCACATCATTTTTCATCTGGCAAATCAAGGGGAGCCAAGTTGTGAGAAAAATAGGGCTTGTTCTTTGGAATGGAACAATGCCACAGAAGGTGAAACAACTTCATTTTCCACACAGACATGTGTGCCCTTCTAGTTTTTGCAGGGAGAGGTGCCTGGATTTGTTCTAATCAATTTGTGGTCCTCATACTAATTGACTGTTTGAAATGGGCTGCCCAGCTGGCAGCCATCTGGGCTGCTGGAATGGCCCTGGGGTTGCTGACTCATGTCTCTCCCCAAGAATGAATGGCCTATTATTTGAAAGGGAGGACAGGAGCCAACCCAGTTTGCCCCAACTTGCTGTGGACAACCTGGGAAGGGAGCTGCCTCTCCAGTGCTTCAGGGAACCTCGAAGAAGTCATTTGCACTTCAGCACAATACACAGCCTGGGGAGCTGGTGCTGCAGCCGGCTCCTTGAGCCTGGAAGTCAGAGATGATCACGATGATTAGCATAAGCTGGGGTATGAGAACTGAACCAGTCAGTGGCATAATTTGCAGTGCTTTGGGCTCATTACGCCATCCCAAGACCCTCATCCTGCTCATTTTCCTGAGGCCAGAAACAGTGACAGAGGAAAGGACTACGGAGTAGATAATCACTTGCCAAGTACTATGGTGTTTAAAACTTTAATACTTATTTATAGAGCCCTGTATGCAGCTAGTCAATCTAGATATGTTTATTGAGCATCTATTACTAACCTCCAGCCCAGCAAAAGCATGTCCTACTCTGAGGTGGGGGGGGGCGGGGACAGGGAGGGTGTAGACCTAGGCCTGCCACTCCCCCCACATTGGTTAACAATAACAATCACAGCAAAAATAATAAGCTCTTATACAGGCTTACTAGAAGTGAGGCATGGTTCCAAACACTTTATATATGAATAGCTGGGGGGAAGGGTCGATCCAGGTCTATGCAAGGGGTCCTATAAAACATGCTGACTTCGCAGAGAAAAGGGAATTGGCAGAGTTTCAAGCACCTCCTCAGGGGAGGTCAAGATAAGAACAAAGGAGAGAATGTGTAACCCTGAGGTGGGCCTTGAAGAATTAGTGAAGCCATGGGTCTGTGCCCCTAACCAGGCCCAGCAGTCAAGCCTCTGTTAGGGGGTTTTGGGGGATCTCACTTCCTCTCTGCGGCCTTTTCTGCTGCATATCCTGATGAGCTCAGGGTAACCCCCTATGGAATGACCCTGCCAAACCCTGGTCCCTGGGATCTGCCCTTTGTCAAGATTCCACTCCCTGCTGGGAGTAATATAAATATGCATGGAGCTTGGCATCTTTGAACAGTGTACAAGAGCAGAGGGACAACCAGATCTAAATGATAATATTTTGAAAAACCACAGGGAGCCTCTGCTGCTGTTGAGTTAGAAGTGTTCCTCTTTCATGTGATTAAAGAAGCCCCCCTGGGTTCTTTCTTTTCCTTAGAGACACACCAGAGTTTCTCCCCTCCTGTTATAGCACTGAATGATTTTTAAGGTTTCTAAGTGCACTGCATTTACATTTACTACTCATTCTCTAAATGAGAGGCAGGATGAACCACATTAATGAGCCTCCTGATTACTGCAGCCCTTAAGAAATTAATTAACGACAATGCAGCGTGCACTTGACATGCCTCCCACTCTCTGTGACTGGAGAGGCAAGGAGCTGTGCTTTCATCCGCACCCAACCAAGAGCCACCCGTGTGTCTTCAGCCAAGGAGCGTGCTGGGCATGCTTTGGATTGCTTTTCCTAGAGAATGTCAATCCCTGGATATTTAAGTGATAGCATCTTGCTCGTGGCCTGGAATTATTTTCCCCTAAACTACTTGGTTTTAGCTAGAAGTCCCTTGATTTTGTTTCTTCTCCTTCCTCTCCTTCCTCTTCTTCTCCTTCTTCTCCTTCTTCTTGTTTGTGTCTGTTTTTAGACACCATTGTCAAGTGCCAGCACTTAGCTGGTCCTTTCCTTAATAATAGGAGCCAACACAACTGTTGCTTAATTTGTCAGGGACTCTGTGTGTGTGTGTGTGTGTGTGTGTGTGTGTGTGTGTACATTTATTTTATTAAATCTCACAATAACCCTGGGGTAGGTGCTATTATTATCCATTTTACCAACGGTGAACTAAAGGTACAGAGATGTCAATTAAATCACTTAAGGTCACACAGCTAGTAAGTGAGAGAGCCATGATTTGAACTCAAATGGATTGGCTCAGAATCCATACCTTCACCACTAATCACATCTACAGCCACCCACACATATATTTGTATTTTGGGTCATTTGGGGTTTTTTAAAAATCCAAACTGTGTTTATTGAGATGGTTTCCCATTCATTTTGATTCAGGGTGCTTTCTGTGCTGCTTCTGCCTGAAGGGACATCTTTCAGGGAACTTGCTTTGCCTCCCAGAGATGGTAAAAGAGCCAACATACAAAGCTATTGTTTGAACACGGATAACACCAGGGTGATTTTATAGCATCCAGACAGTTCTCATCCAGAATCCAGGAGATGGAACTGGGCGCGGTACCACGTGCTTCATCTGCATTTCCTCTTCTGGGGAGTGAGGAAGGAGCTCTTTCACAAGAAGCATCTTTTCCCTGGGATATCGTCACTGCTGAAAAGGGTGGAAAGAAGTTGGCATGATTATTCCCATTTTTCTTTAAATAATTGTTTTTTTAATTTTATTGGGGAACATTGGGGAACAGTCTGTTTCTCCAGGGCCCATCAGTTCCAAGTCGTTGTCCTTCAATCTAGTTGTGGAGGGCGCAACTCAGCTCCAAGTCCAATTGCCGTTTTCAATCTGTAGTTGCAGGGGGCGCAGCCCACCATCTCATGCGGGAATTGAACTGGCCCCCCTTCCAGAAGCTCAGCAGCAGCTCATTGTCTTCAATCTAATTGCGGAGGGTGCAGCTCACTGGCCCATGTGGGAATCGAACCAGCAACCCTGTTGTTCAGAGCTCGCGTTCTACCCAATTGAGCCATCCAGCCACCCCCAATTATTCCCAGTTTTTAGATGAGGACTCGGGTTCAGGGAGGATTACTGACTTATCTGCTTAGAATCATGCAGTTTGTTTATTTTGTCTTGTTTTGTTTTTCTGTTTGACTCTGCAAAACTGCAGAATTACTGATTCCAAATTGGTGCTCTTTCTACCACACTGCGCTGTGTTCATGTGGTTCTGCCGGACGAAGGCTTCACCAGCATGGCTCTCCTCTGATGGTCATTTGTAATCTCAGGGCTAACATAAGCAAGAAGCAACCTTACAAACTTGAGCTCCATAGGCCAGGTTCTTGAAAAAGCTGCACAACTTTTTGGCACCCCCAGGAGGCCCTGAAATAAAACTGAGGACCACAGTGGCATTCGAGGGCATCCTGGTGGCGACCACATTTACCTCATAAAACGGTGAAGCAGCAAAGAGTCAGGAAGCCACCTTGAGAAGCAGCTTTGTTTGCACAATGTTTCCAAGTGAAAGAAAAATGACAATCATCAAAGAAAGTGATTTGCAACCATAAGCAAAGCATGTTCCAGGCAGCACTGCAGCCTCCAAAGTATTTTTTCCTCCACACAAACCCTGTGGACCTGGGGTGCCCTCTAATAAGGCAGCACAGAGCACTTTATCTTGGACGACAGAGACACGGAGGTTGTAGGCTGAAGCCTCAGCTCTGTGTCATGTCCTAACTATGAGATCTGAGGCAAACGAGGTCATCCTTCAGCCTCTGTTTCACCATCTGTAACATGGGAGAATAACCGTACCTGTCTCACAGGACTCTTGTGACAACTAAAGGAGATGACGTAAGTCAGGAGCATACAATGTGTATAAAGTGTAGATACATACGTAGTAAGTACTTAATAATAATAGCGGTTTTTAATGTCCATGGTGCTTTTTGCCAGTTTCTTCCATCTATTAAGCCCCTGCTCTTCTCTCTGAAGTGCTCTCCCATCGGGACTCTGCTCAAAGGGCAGCCCATCCGCAGACCTCCCCATCCAGAGCAGCTCATACCCTCCCACCTTGCGTGATGCCTTTCATTCCACAGATCACTACCAGATGCCGTGCTATATATTACTGTGCTCATTTGTTTATTGTCTACCTCCTTCCACAAGAACATTAGCCCCATGATGACAGCAACTGTATTGGGTTCACTACTGTAGTTTTGGTGCCTGGAGCAGTGTCTGCCATATGGGGGGTGGGTACCAAGTATGGAAGGTATGTGAATACCTTCAGAATAGGCTATGATTCTATGCAGTGACATGGCCTAAAATTGGCCATCGGGCACAGGCGCTATTATGTGTCTGGGACAAGCGTTGGGTTTCAGAGCTGCCAGCAGAGAGTGCCCGAGCAAGCCTGCCCCACTGAGGCTCTCGCTGAGCTGTGTCCCGGTGAAACCTACAGCCCTGAAGTGCAAAGCAATCATTGTGCCAGCCTGGAGGGCATCCACCGGCTCCCCATTTTCTGTGATCAGAAAGTTAGAGCCTGAAGTGACCACACGGGGCGCCCCTCCTTGGTGTGCTTCCTACACTCCCTCTCACTCTCTCTCCGGGTTCATTACTGGGTAGGACCGCTTTCTCAAGGACTTAAAGTATGTCTTAGAAGTAACCTGTGGGAATGGGCAGTTTATTGCTTTTGAACGCAGGATCTATTTTTTAATGGCAACACGTAGCTCAGATCATGATTTTCAATAAATAAAAGCAAAAGTGGCTTTTGCTCGTGGCTCTACCTGGCTGCCACTGAGGTGCAGCTACCTGTGTTCCTCAGGTCACGCTCCGTGGATGGCACCCGGTACGGACCGCATGGGGCCGTGTGGACAAAGAGCTGCCTCCTGCGGGAGGCCAGAGGAATGGAGGAGGCTCAGTGAGCGGTAAACCACCTGGCTGCCTTGCCACGGCTCCTGGTGGGTGGCACGCACCCCATTAGGATCCAGACAGCAAACTATATACAGCAGTGCACCTCAGAGCCACCAGTGCAGACTGATATACAGGCACTCCGGAAGGGCATGGCGTTCCTCCAGCGTGCAAGGCTTGTAAAGTCTAAGCACTCTGAGAGGTTGTATGCGATAAGCAGACGTGTGGCTTCCCAACGCTTGCAGAGAACAGAGAAATCCAGCAGAAGGAAAAAAAAAAGTAAATGAAATGAAATAACAAATAGCAAACAGGAGAGCATGCTCCTTGAACTCCAGCAATTCCAATAATTCGTGTTAGAATTTAATTTCTCAGTAGCCACACTGAGCAGTGAGATTGGTCAGGCTTCAGACAGGCGCTGCCTTTGGTCCTTAGCTGTGACTTAGTGTCTGGGATGGACACTAACATATCTGCTGTGTCACATAACTAGGAGAGCAGCTCTGCTGGATAGGGTGCATGAACAGATGCAATCATTAAGAGCTATAATACCTCAAATCATGGATTTGGGTGCTGGGAGAACCCAAACTGTCATGATAGCGTGGTGGGATAGGCTCTGGAAGTGTGCTGTGAAAGTGTTTTTCCTTAGCCATTCCACTTAAAATCACAAGTCCATACATAGCTCATTGGCTGGATTTCCTGGGCAATGTTCAGGTCTCTGGCCATGGGCGGGTTGTTTCTTCTTTCTTTTACTTACTTCTTCTCTCCCCAACTTAGAGTGTTTCTTAGACAAACATTGCTCTTATTAAAGAAAACCACTATTTGAGAACTCCTGAGAAAAGTATTGCAAGGAAGAGTGGCATCTCTCCGGATGGCTATATTCTCTACGGACAAATAGCGCTCCAACTGTGGAAAATCAGGATACTGACAACCTATTGTCCTAACTCTTTCCTGGGAGCTTGGAGAACTTGACCCAGGCCCCAGATGCTTGTCCCCACCAGATTGGGCAGACAGCCAGCCAGTGACCATCAGGACTGAAGCCTGGCAAGCCGATCTAAGAGCATATCGAAGAGCTCCATGTTGTAACTTTCATTCCCCAAACAACTCCAGGTGGTAGGAAGCTCCCCCGCCCTCCCTCTTCCAAACCCTTTCCCATGGAGGAAATAATGGCTCCTGCTTTGTGCCCCCACTGAACCCAATATGTCCTTCTGCACGGCTCCTGTAACATTTTGTACCTTTTTTTTCTTGAGGACCCATGGGGGACCCTGAGTCTGGCACAGTGCCTGGAACATAGTGGATACTCAATAAATACTTGTTCACTTATTTGTCTGAGAACCCTTCCTGTTGAGGGTAGTTGAGAGTGTATTTTACACAGGAACAGCCTCTGCTTACAACAAAATGCAAAGAGATGCGTGATGAATCTGAGCACAAAATGGGGCCAGGTGGATAAAGAAACCTGACAAGATAGCTTGGATCAAGAAGGCTTACAAAAACCTCCTGATCCCATCCCTAGAGCAAGGAGGGCCTGAACAGTCCTCTCCGGAATCCTTGGAGACAGAAACTTAGGCCCCGGTTTCAGCTGACTGATAACGAGTTCAACTTTGACTATGTGTAAAGTCATTTAGGATCCACGTCATGTTTGGTTTCTAATCCTGTGGTGATAATCATGGTATAGAAGTAAACACACCAGCCTCTCGGGGTTTCCTTGAGTAAGGAATGTGTGCTTATGGTGGCAAAGAAAGGAATAACCCTGTGAAAGAAAAGCAAGGTACCTTGGAGACTCAGTGGTACCGGGTTTCTTTTGTTATTGAATTTCCTGGTGGGTCAGCATCAGGGCCTGTAGAGGCTGTTACTTTGTTAGAGCAGAGTCTGGTGGGAGCTAGGTGGGCCCTGAGTGTGAATGGAGGAGAAGAAGATGGAAAGGCCTTGCCATGAAGCTCTGACTGGAAGGGCACACTGCTGCAGAAAAGATATGTCTTTCCCAAAACTAAGGCCAGGATTCCTCATTCAGGAATTGCCTGCCTGTGAAGGGAGGGGAGTGTGTTGGGGGAATCTCATCTACACTAGGAACCAGGCCCAGGCCTTCCCCGGAGAGGGGTCATGGCCCACAGAGCTTGAGGAATTTCTCCCTAGCAGCATGTCAACCACATCCCTTTTACCTGGGATTTTGGCAACGTGGATGCTTTTTAAAAGGGTAGATTTTATTCCATTGCAAACAAAAGAGCATTCAGGCTCCAGGGCCGTGGATGGGCCCCAGCATCTCCCATGCCCAGAGCTCAGACTGCCTTTTCCACCCAGGCAGCATCCTCCGCGCCCCCGAGGCCTGGTGAAAAGCTCTATGCACACGCTCAGAGCAGCTCGTTGCCTCCCAGATGAAGGCGAGAAAGATGGATGGCCCGCCCCAGGCAAGCCTGCTCTGTGGGAACATAAAGCTCAGACATCTGCTCTGGGAAGAAGCCCCGGTATGCCCCGTGAGAAAGCTGTCAGGGCCCTCGGTGTGCAGTCAGGGGCAGCTGATGGGCTGGGCGCTCGCTGCCAGCCAGGGAACACAGAATGCTCCTTCACAGTACAGGGAGTCCATCTGGGCGGGGTGCCCTTCCACAGCCGGCCTCTCTGGGACTGTGCCTTTGCCACTTGGAAGGCCACAAGCCATCACTGTTCACTCAGATGCCCCTCTGTGGGGGCCAGAAGGCTGACTCCGTTGTCTTCCTGCTTTCCCCTCTCCTCTGTCCTCCCACCCGCAAGATGGGATGCTCTCTTCCTGCTGCCACCTGTCATTTGTACAAGATTTTTAGAAGTCTCTCTTGAGACTGGCCAGGAGAAGAAAGACGTATTTTATTGGGGGCATGAGTCTTTAGAACATTCATTAAAGTTACCCTGTCAATCTCCTGTCAACTATTAAGGCTTATCGTGCCACAGTAAGGCAGAAACACATCTGTGGGGTATACACAACTTCTCAAAGAGAGCAGGCAGAGAGCTTTTAGCCACAGTGCCATCAATGTCATCATCATCATCATCATCATCATCATCAAAAAAGCATCTTTTAAGCACCTGATTGCCATGACACCCAATAAGAGGGAGACTTGAGTGGAACATGGTTGAACTTGAATGGAAGAGGCCTAGAGTCCCCGTGGCTCTGTTTCTAAGCAGCTCTGTGCCTTTGAGCATGGCATGGTTTCCCTCGCTCCTCTCCAATTCCCCACTGCTATCGTACACACAGCCCGACCTTCTGCATTTCCCCAGCTCATGTCCATGGCAGACGTGGCTAATCGATCACTCCCCCACAGAGCCTTAGAACATGGCCTCAGAAACCTTAACACAGAGCTCCCAACAGCCAATGCTTACTGATTTGAAGGGCATTCAAGATGTAACCTGTGGTAACCTGTGTTATCACTGCCCTAATGGAATTTATTACCTGGGAATGGAATCTTGTGCCAAATATTCAGGTCAGGCTGCTTGGGGAAAAAAAGGAAAAGAGAGAGAGAGAGAGAAAGGAAGGTGATTAAAAATCAATAAAGCAATAAACCCACCTGAACAATCTGGACTGGCCAGGTGAATGGTACTTAATTACTAAGCAAAGATATTCTCACTGAATCATTTTATTCAGATGGATCCAGGTTTATCGAAACTCACAAATCGAAAGTGTGCTTTTCTTATACACAAGGCATTCTGGAAGGCAAGGAGCCTTTGTCCAGCCTCTTCATTTCACAGATGAGGAAATGAAAGCCACGGTGGTTCTGACTTCCTGGTCTCCCTCCTTGGTGGCGACCACATCAAAAAAGAACCCATGGTTTCTGGTTCCCAGCCCAGTGCTCTTTCTACCCACTGACTACATCGTCTTCTTTAGCAAAACAAACAAACAAAAAATAGCTACTTAAGGCACAGCAATTAATGGAGTTCAAGTGTTTGTGGTGAAAATAAACTAACCAATGCCCCTCACTGAGATCATAAAACATAAATCCCCAAACACTCCATAATTGAAAAGGGAGTCAGAACTCTTTCATTTTTAACTCAACCACCGTGGGGACAGAGCCAGGTGTGCAGTTTCCAGGCTCTCGGCCTCACGTGGAAAGGTGCTGGCTAAGGTAGTAAATGGCCATCAACTGTGATTAGATGGCCATCAGCTGTGGCTAGCTGGCTGTCAGCTATAAGCAATAAGCCATTGTCCACCAATGTAACTGCCGTGGCTACGCCAGCAGCAAATGGGGGTTAGCAAGAGCGGATTGTGGATTGCGATTGCAGAGGTGGAAGCCGCCAGCGAGAATATAATGGTATGACTCCCCTACCTATGGCTCCGTGGGTGTTCCTTTTTGGCCTCACCGTGTCCTGCGTTCTTATGTGGGGAGCGGGAGCTGAGACCCCGCATGCCACCCTGCATGACAACCACTTTCTGTTTGGATATCTGGGGAGAAAGTTTTTGACCTTGGTTTTCTTGCCTGTACAATGGGCACCAATCACGCTGTCTGTACTTGCATCACCAGCATATAGGAACTAAAAGCAAAAGACATGGAACATTCTGCTCCAGGTAAACAGCAGTCATCAGGAGAGGTTGCTGAGCAATCAGGTTGTCATCTTGGATTAGTGGCAACATTTGGCAAATGCCGGGATGTGTGAGATAATGCACCACAGCTCTAGGACGACTAGAAATTCAAACTGAGTTTGAATTCAGGTGATTCAAACTGAGGGTCAGGCAGGCTTCAGAAGTGGTCTTTATTTAGATGGGAAAGGAAAACCCCAGAGGGGCCTTCCAAATGATGAAGGATTGTTCCAGGGTCAGCAGGAGACCCCAGGGGTCCTTCTTCCTCTTTCTGCTTCAGATGTCTGAAAGAAGGTCTGACAGCAGGGGAAGGCCCAGGATGGAAGCACTGAATGCATGCTTAATGAGTGTTAACTGGGGAGCAGCTGAAAGCATTAAGGACCAGCATGTAACAGATTAGCACGCAGGGAGTAACCCAAACATATCTCCTCCCTATTGCATTTACCAGGACACCTCACTGGGTGTTCCTGACTTCGGGAAGCCTGGCTTTGTAATCACATGCCCACCACACCGAGGCCTTTGCCTCCGTGAAGGCAGTAGCAGTGTGTTCACAGAAAATATCTTTCTAGGACATGAATTAAACATGTGTTTCTCCCAGGACTGGCAGTTTGCCACATGCCTGCAAAGGAAGGGCTGAACTGGCTTTCTTCTCTTGCTTCAGTTGAGGCCAGACGACCTGTGAGGGGAAGTTATTTTAGGGAGAAAGAGGCTTCTGAGTTGGCCACTAGGTGGCGCAAGAGTTCTACCGAAGAGACGGAGGCTGGCCCAAGGGCCTTTTAGAGAAATTCTGGACAGGAATTTGAAGCTTCCAAAAATTCCAAATAAAGCGGGATACGGCCATAGAGGTCATCTAGTCCAAACCTATTATTTTAAGGCCAGGTAAGTGATGCTCAGAAAGAGGACAGATCTTGCCTGGTGTAAACAACTAGTTGGGATTAAAAACTGGGATTAAAAACCAGGTCTCCTACATTCAGTCAAGCCATCATGTTTTCCTTTCTCTAGTTCTGTGTGTCGTGGATTCTGAGCCACTACTGAAAGAGGAGACAGCTTTGGTGTTGAGGATTAAGTACAGAAAAACAGGAAGGGGTTAGAATTGTTATTTACCTTCCCCAGCAGAATGGACCAGGCCTCACAGATGACCAAGGGCCAGGACCACAAGGTCGAGAAAGGTGTGGGGTCCTGCCCACCTGCGACTCTAGGGATACTGTCATCCTACCCGGAGCTGTAATTGGTCAGATCATGAGGGTCAAAAGCAGATGAGAATCCAGCCCGGAGACCTTAACACAAGCTCTACTCTGTTCACCACTCCCTGATGCAAACTTTTCTTCCCTAAGCCTTGGTTTCCTAGCTTACATGGGAACATGGGAACATGGGAAAAGCAACATGGGAAAGGGAGGGTAAACTCTGACAGCAGATTCCCATCCAAGACCATGGGGATCCAGAAAGCGAACGTACCATTGTTTTTATTTTTCTATGTTCTTTATTATTTTACATAGGCCCTACCATGTTCTAAAAAGAAATTAAAGTACAACTAAACAGTTGGGATAGTTTACTACTAGGGCTAGAGATCAAGAAATCTAATGATAATGATGATTCATTCAACAAAATGGATCCAAAAATATTTTTCGGATGCCAAGTTTGTTTTTGTACATGATTCTACTTTATTTGACATTCCACCAGCCAGAAATCACGTATATTTGGCACATCTGTACTTTTTCTGCCAAGTAGTAATCCATATTTCTGATAAATGAGGCATTCGCACTAGTGACAAGGTTCAGAGGATAGGATTTGTCCTGGCTTGAACTTTTTTGGCCGCTAATGACCTAGGAAACATGGGGCAATCATGTAACCTTGCTAATGTCTATACTTCCCATCTCTAAAGTTGGAATCATATTTTGATTCTAGACTATCTTACAGTGATATAAAATGCCACCTAGCATGCAGATCTTGTTTTCTAAATGCCATTCTCCAATAAAAGGAACCAGAACTCCTTTGGAAAATTGGTCGACTATAGGGATGCTGGTGCCAGAAAGTAAGGAAATACATCCAGAAGGACACTGCCATGTCAAAAGGGCATGGAAGCTGCTCTGAAAGAGTTCCCAATGGCCAGAGCTGGAATAATTTGAGCAGTAAAATAAATAATGATAGCATTGAATAATAATTTATAGAATAAATACCCCTGAGTCAATACTGATATAAATATATAGTTAAATATAAATAAATGGGGGAGAAGGGACAAATCTCCTTTACAGAAGAATTACTATTACTAAATGAGGGAATGAGAGACACATAAAAATCACCTTTAGAACATCACAGACAAGACCCCCAGGCTGATGCTAAAATTGATGGGCAGAATTTTGAAGGGAAACAGGTTATTTGAAGAACCATCAGGACATTTATTAATTGTAAAAGGAAAAATAACTTCACAGTGGGAAAAGCCAGCAGATACCACCTTACCCAAATCATCATGGTCATCATCGCCAGTAATAAGAGATACTGGCGTCACATACCCCTGGAGATGATGGACTTGAGAAGGGCACATCATTTCTATGGTACTCTTGATAAAAATGTGTGACATTCATCTAACCATAAGAAAATATAAAAACCCAATTTGAGAGATAGTCTATGAAAAGAAATGAGCAGTACTCTCCAAAAGGGTCAAGGACACAAAAGGCTAGGAAAGACCTAAGAGCTGTCATAGATTGGAGGCGACTAAAGAGATAGGACAACTAAGTGGAATGTGGGATCCTGGCTTGGAGCCTGGAACAGAAAAAGAGCCTAGTGTTTCTGGCACAGGGGACAAGACATATGAAACCCTCAGCTTCTGGCAGGAAAGGGCCTGGTTCAGCCTCTCTTACCCCCATGCTGTACAAATATTATCATTTTTCACATGTGCCACTGTGGGAAAGCAGTTAGGCAGCACTGAGATTGAGGACCAGATCAGTGGTGAACCTTTCTACTGCCCCTCCTGCTTCCATAATGCAGAATGGCAAAGGGCCAAGAGCAGCCTCTGAAACCAGTGATTCCCACCAGGGTGGGGCTGGTGTGTTCTGGGTAGACCCCCACATCTATGGATGTCAGCTTGGGGCTAGTTTCATTTTCAGGAGACAGCCCAGAACTTACTAAACCTACAGTAGAGTAGGAAAAGCACTGACATAAAACACACCTAAGTTTAAATCCCACTCACAGCTGTGTGATCTTGGGTAACTTACTTAACATCTCTGATGTGCCAGGCTCCTGTTCTAGCAGCCTAAATAAGGATATAAACTACTCAACAAATGTTGTTGAGCCCGTAAGACTTCACCGCATTTTATAGCGCACGCATAAACTAGTGAGCTAGTGTGACGTTGAAAAGTAGAAAGTTAAAAAGCAAATAGTAATAGATCCTTATTTTCCCCAGGCATTAACAGTAATAATCATAGGTTACCACTTTTGGAATGATAGGTTTGTATCAGGCACTCAACATGCACTATCTCAGTTCATCTTTACAACATTCCCCCAAGATAGGAATTTGTATCAGTTAGATTGCTTTAAGTTGGAAGAATCTGAATATCAGCTGAGTATTCAGGGGCCTAAAGCACAGTCATTCAATCACCTCACCTAAGGAATAGAGTGAAGAAATAAAAATAGTCACTATTGTCAAGTTGCTAAATTATAAAAATCAAGTAAGTTGAGGCATGAGGAATGATTCTATTTAATTTTTTTTCAATTACAGTTGACATGCAATATTATGTTAATTTCAGATATAAAACATAGTGATTAGACCCTTATATACCTTACAAAGTGATCACCCTGATAAATCTAATACACAGTTGGCCCCATATGTAGTTATTACAATATTATTGATTATATTCTCTATGGTGTACTTCATATTCCTGTGACTATTTTTACAACTGCCAATTTGTACTTCTTAATCTTTTTTCACGCAGTATCCCCAACCCCCCTTCCATCTGGGAACCATCAGTTTGTTCTCTGTATCTATGAGTTTGTGTCTGTTTTGTTTGTTTGTTTTGTTTAATTCCACCTATAAGTGAATTTATATAGTATTTGTCTTTCTCTAATTTATTTCACTTAGTGTAATACCTTCTAGGTCTATCCATGTTGTCGCAAATGGCAAAATTTCTTTTTTTATGACTAATATTCCCTTGTATATATGTATCATATCTTTTTTATCCATTCATCTATGGCACTTAGGTTGTTTCCATATCTTGGCTATTATAAATAATGCTGCAATGATGTAGGCTAGCTGAATAGGGGTGCATATATCTTTTCGAATTAATGTTTTGGATTTCTTCAGATAAATACCCAGATGTGGAAACAATTCTATTCTTGTTTAAACTAGCTTGGAAACTTAAACTTGTAAACTTTCCAATCTTACATCAATGACTGGATATACATTAGACCTCTAGATAACCTTCTGATTACCCCTTGAAGGAATAAGAAAAGAATGTTCACTTATCCAGACCCCCAGTCACCGAGAAGATTACCATCTTGGAACAATCCAGAGGCTAAGAATGCATTCTTTTCAAGAATGTGCTTTTTACTATAAGAACTCTTAGCTTTTCTTTTTTCTTCAGGACACTCTGGGTATTGCCTAGATGTGTTCCCAGGTTCCAAATCCTAAGACCCTTGAATAAATTTTCATAATTTATTTTTTGCCAAAGCCTCCAGACTCTTTCGGTGTTTATTCAACATATCCAACCGAGAGGTGATCAGTTTCAGGGTTAGTTCAGCAGCTCATTGATGCCAGGTCACTGGGTGAGCAGCTCCACATTCTTCTGGCCTCCATGTCATGGTGACATGATTATGAAAGTCCCAAACATCACTTTCTCACCTGACAGCATGCAAAGCAGAAAGAGAGGAAAGAAGAATGTACTCCCATGCCTTTTATTATAGAGGAAACTATTTCCCCAAGTTCCCCTGCAGACTTCCACTTCCATCCCATTGGCCAGAACAGTGTCATCCCTCCCTGCAAAGGAGAATGGGAAAGTATGTGTCTGCTACACTCACCTTCTAGTTTGAGGCAGGCAAGGAAGATGGGGTCGGGCACATACTACTATTATCTCCGTTTTATAGACAAGGAAGCTGAAACATGAGGAAGTTACAGTTATACATGCCCAATGTGTCATATAGTTATAAATGGCAGAATTTGTATTGAAATTCAGGAAGGTCTGATCTTGAGCATGGACTCAAGCATCACTGGATACTGCCCTCATCTACTGTACAAGACTGCATCAAGTTTAACAAATTACCCATTCATTGTATTTCCCTGCTCTTCGCATTAACCTTACATTGAAGTCCAATATTGTAAGTTCTTTCTATAAGGTTAAGAGTCACGTGTGTGTCTCCCCAGCATAGTGACGGAACTGAAGCTACCGCTGAAATAAAATGCCTAGGAAAGGAGCAATTTAACAGCGGGGTGATGGAGGCATGTGTGTGGACTAGGTAATGTAGTGACATGTTAAGTTCAGCACAGCAAATGGAAAACTATTATTCAGAAAGAGCTGGCAGATGAATGCTTGCTATTCAGCAGCATTTTTGCCACAGAAATAAAGTTTAAGTTGAAGGTCAGTTCTCAGCCACCCCACAAACTTGTTTAACATGTAATGTACCTTGAGCACAGTACAATTTCATTGAATTTCTCTCCATGATTTTCAATATTGCTTTCATTGGAAAATACATTTTAATTTCTGACAAGCTCCTAGGATTCAAATGCTTCTTGTTGTCATGGTAATTCAAGTGCTTCTAGCAAGTGAGTGAGGAAGAGTGGGTGGGGGAATAATTTATCAACTCTACATGTCAAGTCCGAGGTGGGGAGCCAAGCTGGAGGTATAACAGAGAAGAATTATGCCTCAGGGGACCTGAACTTATGGGTATGGGCAGAGAGGGTGCAGGATCCTGGTGAATTTGTCTACTCAGAAGCTAAGAGCAGTGTCAGACTCTCCCAGAGCTGCAGCTCAGGAACCAGGGTGACAGTGAGCCACATGGGACTCATAGATTAAGTGGCTAGAGTAAAGAAATGCTAGCCACACAAACTAACTGGTAAAGAATGACAGATTCTCCAGCTGCCAGTCCCCTCTAGCTCACCTTTGCCCCAGCTCCTGAGACAGTCTGGCACTTCAGCCACTTGGGCTGCTGAGGGTAGACGATAGGGGCATGTGGCAGGCAGAATAATGGCTCCCCAAGGATATCCAGTCCTAACCCCAGGAACCGGTGAGCACGTTACTTTCCATGACAAAAGATTTGGCAGGTGAGATTAAGGATTTTAAAATGGGGACATTATCCTGGATTATTCAGGTGGGCCCAGTTTAATTATCAGGGTCCTTATGAGACAAAGGGTGGGGGGAGCTGCAGGAGGATCAGAGAGCGATTTTAAGATGATGTACTGCTGACTTTGAAGACAGAGGAATGGAGGAACCTTCTAGGAGCTGGAAAGGACAAGGAAATGGTTTCTCCCTTAGAGTTTTAGAAGGTGTGCTGCCCTGCCAATACCTTGATGTCAGCCAAATAAGCACCATTCTGGACTTCTGATCTCCAGAACTGTACGAGAATCAATGTGTTTTGTTTTGAGCCACTCAGTTTGGTGGTTTGTTACTGCAGCAGTAGGACACTAATACAGAGGCAAAGGTGAAAGCAGGTGCCCAGTTGAATGCCCTCAGAGAAGGATGCCATGATCTGGGTGACAGGGACAGAGGCAGGAAAAGGGGGAGGGGTTTGAGTGAGGACACAGTCCCAGCCGCCCTCCGCTCTCCAGGTTCCCCCCCCACTGGTCTCTGTGTGTAAACTATCCTTACCACCTAGACGCCTTCCCAGAGCAGGTGGGAGACACCTGTTTGGAGGTAATCACCCACCTCTAGTCTCTAGGCTAGAAATATACACAATAACTTCTTTCAGGGCTAAAGGCCTGATCACTAGCCTGTGATTTCAGTGGCTCCTGCCCATTTTCTGGGCCCCACTGACTGGCTCCACTGTGTTTCTTTTCCAAAGTGTTTTCCTTGCTCTAGTTTAAATGATTCGGCTGATGGGACTGCTCTCCCTCTCCCTCTCCCTCTCCCTCTCCCTCTCCCTCTCCCTCTCCCTCTCCCTCTCCCTCTCCCTCTCCCTCTCCCTCTCCCTCTCCTTCTCCCTCTCCCTGGGATTCTTGGTTCATTGTATCCATTAGCACTTCCCCAATTCTCCCCAGCAGGAGATTTTCAAAAGCATTAGTTCAAATGATAGCTGTCTCTTGGCTCTGTACTTGTTCCCTCCCTTGTCCCTTGGTGGTGGAGACACCCCAGGTGGCCTTTGCATTGTGAGTTGCTTTATTGGTTAGAGAAACTTGTGTGCCTTTGGGCTTTACAAGGATTGCATTTTTTTTTTTTTTGGAGTGGTTGTTCCCTGACTTAGAAGATAATCACTCTCAAAGCCTATAAAGAAAGTGAAGAAAACACCCAGAATGAATAAAACCTGATTTCAGACTGAACTCAGGAGGTTCCCTTGTTTTACCTGAGTTGGCTGTGATCACAGGGCACCGAGTGTACTGACTGTCACAAACCTCATTAGGGAGTCTGAACAAAGACAGGGGAACTGTCTCAAGCTTCTGAGGCAGATTTCCCCAGTGTGGGTACCCAGTCAAATAAGGATGGAAACAGGTATATTTGGTCTTTTACAAGAACATTTTGCTGCCCAAATTGCTGGATGAAAACCGTACTGTGCTCATTGTTAAGCAACCAGAAAATGCGATTAATTGAATGTAGAAGACAGCATTAGGCTAGATTAGCTATTCAGACAATCAGCAGCATTGGAGGCTCAGAACACTGAAAACTAAGATTCTACATAATAATAATGCTTTAATAATTCCAAATGTCAATGGATGGTGTTTAATCCAGTTACATTTTCTTTTTAAGATCTTTTTCTCATTATTTAGCCAGAACTATGAATGATAGCAACTTTTATACAAGGGGAAGCTTCTGAGAATCTGTGGGCCAAATGTACATGGAGTCAATTGGAAGAGCAACAGACAGCTGAAAAACAACCACAAAAATATTATATTAACAAAAACTATATTGTATCATATCATATCATATCATATCATATCAACAACAACAGACATATGTGCCCTTTGGAAGCTTCTAGTGAAATAATGAAAAAATGTCATGCATGCTGTCCCTTCTTGTGACAGTGGCAGACAGCACTAATCGATCACCATCCCTTTGCTGCTACACAAAAATGTTGCATTAAAATCCTTCTCTGCATAGTCAGAGGACAGAGCCTGACATGTAAGATAACACTCTGTCTTCAAATTAGCAATTTCATTCAGAATCCTTTCAGATTCTGAGGACTTAGCTCCTTAGTTTACCTTCAAGTCTAGAGCGATGTGCCTAGAGCAATGTGCAAGGCACTGGGAGAAAACAGATACAATGGATGTTTTGTTGAGCTAAATGGAATGAATTTGTAAGATAGAGAAAATCTTCCCAGGAAAGATAATATCTGAGTTAGCCTTTTAATGGGAAGTGGGAGTGGAGACTATCGGAAAGGGAGAGCATGAACAATCTAGGGATAAAAGTACACTCCTGGCTTGTTGTAGGAGATGTAAGGATGAGGCCAAGAAAATAAGCTGAAGTCATTTTGTAAAGGGCCTCAGCTGCCACACTACGTAGGAGCTTCCTGTAGCAAAAGAAGAGCAGATGATGGTTTGTGAAGAGTGACTCAAGGCTGTCCATGTTTCAGAAAGGTAACTGTTGTGGCAGCATGCAGGAGGGTTTACACAGGGTGAGCCCAAGAAAGGAATCAGATTTCTTAAAGCAAAGGATGTAATCCCTTCATCTCCCTTCTTCCCTGCCAACATTACAGAGCCTTATGGTCAGCTCATTTCTGGATTGATGAGCTTCACACTGTTCTAGGTGCCTCTTCCTGAGTTACGGGAGTCCCTCTATTGCTTCCATTCTCTCCAAAGTCTGGAGGCCTCTGGTGATCTGTCTAGCTCTAGGCTTGACCACTAGATTGCCAGCTCCCTGAGGGCAAGGACCAGGGAGAAGCCCCCCGTCATCCCAGTATCAGACTGTTCCTGGCCCACAGCACGTGCTCCGCAGATATTTTTTCAATTAATTCATTGTAGGATATTTCTCCTTTTATTAAATACACCCCTACTGCATGTTCCACCCTACCTGAGCAGGTCCCGATGTTTTCTACTCAGGAAAGCCTTTTCCCAGACTCCTTTCTCTAATGCCCTTTCACTTGAATAGAAAGGCTTCTCTCCTCCATTTTCACAAAACCCAGTTCACACTCATTCCTTCCAAGAAGAATATTCTGAATAACAGGTAAACCTGCGCCATCATTCCAGATCCTGAGCTTTAGAAATCGTTGGGGTGTGAACTCATTATATGCCCCTGCCTCTGGGGAAAATTTGGCTGCCCCTTTTATCTCCAAAGGTGCTGTTACTTCAGAGTCATGGAATGTTATAGCTCAAGCAGCCCTACCCAGCCAGCTCTGTGATGTTTACCGTGGAGGCACTGCAGCCCTGCTTTACCGAGCTGTGAGCAGCAGAGACAGGATGAACTCTGTCCCCTGACCCCTCCACTAGCTACGAAAACTTCCAGCTGCCTCTCCTCTTTACTGAGTGCCTGGTCCATGAACGTTTCTCAAATCGTTTGTTAAAGGAAGTGACAAGCATATAGAGATTACTGACTTCAAAATAAACATTGTTTTTTTCAAACAAAATCCATATTACACGACAACGGCATGGAACATCATTTCTTAGGGGGTGGCAGTGTTTCAGGAGGCACTTGACAGTCTCATCTCATGGTGTTTGCGTAAGTCCCAGTCAATGTCACTCTACTGGCAAATGGGGTCAATACAGATACACACTGGAGGGCCAGTGAGTAGAGACTTACTGACCGAAGTAACAGTTATAGAACACACACACACACACACGCACACACACACATTAAATGTGTTTCCAAAACACATTTTAAGCTGTCAAGAATTTATCTAAAGCAGTCATTCATTTAACCACTCATTCACTTACCTAGTGAAATTTTTTGAGAATTTATGACATGCCCAGCGCTGCTAAAGTACCTTCTCTGAGCTTTCAGACACTTGTCACAGCTTGAAATGAGTGACTTTGAGAAGCATCTAGGATTTCTGTAGGAGAAACAAAGCTATCTGGCAGAAGGCAGAACAGACCTGTAGGCTTCTTCTTTTGACACTCTTTTCTTAGGAGACTTGAGAATGTCAGACCCTAGCCCCCCGTCCCCCTGCATGCACTCCTACTACAGACTTCCCCTCCCCCAAGACCCGCATTGGCCAAGGTGGTGGGGACATCCATTGCTCCAACTGACTTTATAAAAAGTTTTTTGGGTTGTGTGAAAACAAAGATCTTAATTTTTATAGGGAAACAGGATTGCTTCAGCAAAATACCCATTCACTGATTAACCATGAGCAAAGCAATAGGAGTACTGTTTACTACTGGCAATTAATCAGACTGGATCCATTGGGTGGCCAAGGCCGGCACTTGTACCCAGCCATGTTCAGGGAACAATTTGTGCATGCCGAGCCACCGCAAGGACGGCCAGCAAGCTCTGCCCAGATTGCTTGGGAAGGAATAGTGGGTGTATATTATGTATGTTCTCCTTTCAAAACAAACCCAACAAAAGAACAAAGCTTTCTTCTGTTGGCAACTTGAGCGGTTCCAACATACGGCGCTCTGGGTTCTTTCTGCTGAGGAGTGGGTATCCAGGTTCTGCGCAGGTATGGCCACAGCCATCTGCTGAGTGCCAGCTCTTCACTCTGCGCTGAACTGTAGCTGTGAAACAGGGCCTGGGGAAGCAGCGGAGGGGAGAGAGGAGCGTGGTTTTCATAGAGAGTGTGCCCAGTTTGTGATGGAGGAAATGTGCCCGGCCAGATTGCCACTCATTACGTAGTCCAAGTCCTTTCTCCAGAGAAGCGAGAGATGGTATGTGCGAGAAAAAAAGGAGGTGAAGGGCAGGGGTGTAAAGAGAAAGGGAAAGGAGGAGCAGGGAACGGGGAAGCTTAGACACACAAGTGAAGCTATTTGTAGTTTCTTGACCACAATTTAAGTCCAAAAGATATTTTGGTATTTCGAGCCTCTCTCATGGATGCATGTAAAAACAGGCACAGTGAAGGCACCCACAGTGGCTGAACACTGTGTTTTGAGGAATGTGTTTGGGTCACAAAATTAATGTTTGGTCCAATGTGATACAACTATAATCCCTTTAATCTCAGGGGTTCTGAAACGAAAGACTTGAACAATCCACACAAGGCTTGTGGCACTAGTGCAGCCCTTCTTGGGAAGGAAACTGCTTCTGTGCCCTGGTCATCTGACATGCGGCAGAGTCGGAGGCAGCAGCAGAAGTCACAGATCCCGGAGCTGGTGTGTGTGTGTGTGTGTGTGTGTGTGTGCACACGTGCATACACACTCGCAATTCCTTGAAGCAATTAAGAATACTTATAACGTGTGATGTTTAATGCACGCACTGCACGCCATTGTGCCCAAAGTGACTTGCCATGTCTAGGCACCCTGTACGAGGAAACACTTAGACACACATTTAAGAAAACCAAGTCGAAACACGTATTTGTCCTTGGAGATTATGACATCTGCTGCAGACTGCCATTCTCTTGGCTCAAATTCCGAGCAGTGGAATTTCTTACCTTAAGCTAAGATTAATTGAGGTGTGTCAGACTTTTCTCTGCCTGTGTTTCTCCAATTCTGGGAGACCCAGGGATCACACCAACCTTCCTGAACCCCCCACCTCACATCTGTGATAATCACAAAATGAGCCCTTTTCTTCTTGTTCCCAGCATGCCTGGAGACCAGAGCCTTTCAAGGGTTGCTAATCCCTCAGCAGAGGCCGAACAGGTGGAAATGGCATTTCTTGAAGCTAAGATTGTTTTCCCCTAGACTTAGAGAAAAAAATAAAAAAAATATGACAGAAATTTGTCCTTTTTCACTTCTTAAGGGTATTTCTCTTTTAGGGGAAAAATAACATGGTGGTCTCTGCCACTTGTCTCTACCACCTTTGGGTGACCCAGGGATCTTGGGTCTTATTTGCAGGTGCTCTGGGAAACATCCCATTGGCACCGATGTGAGGGGAGATCTCGGTGACTTTGACACATGCCCTGGTCCTGCTGTTTGCCCTGTGGAGCTCACTGAGTTGTCTTTCTCTCCAGACAATAAATAAGATCTGCAAGCATAAAAAATAATTTGTAAGAAAGAGGAGAGAAGGAGGAGATCTAGTATTTGCACATCCCAACAAGCATTCCCTAAAACTAGATGGAGGTTTGTTTCTGGAGACTCTCCATGTCTCTACTCCACGGTGAAGCAGTTTTGCGATCGAGTCACTTGGATTGAGGCCTCATCAGAAAATGTGTTGTGTTTCAGATCCCAGCACCTCAAAGCCCGCAAACAACAGTGCCCCAGAGCAAGAGTCAGCACACTTCACGGAAAGGACTGGAGAGTAGACATTTTAGTCTTGCCAGGTTGAGAGGCAAAATTGAGAGCCCATTCTCACTGAAAAGCTAATAGACCTTTGGCATTTTACAATTGGCATTTAAAAATGTGAAAACCATTGTTAGCTCTCAGGCTGTACAAAACGTGTGGCAGGTCCACATTGGAAATCCTTTGGCAGCCTCCCCAGGAGTGGCTGCCCAGATTTGGCTTCAATACCTGTAAGCCACAGGACACTCACCACCTATCACAATAGCCAAATCCATTTAGGGGCAGCTAAACTTGCTAGAAAATGTTGCTGTGTATTGAACTAGAATACGCCTTCTGCATTTCATTACTGAAAAATTACTTTAAGAATGGATGTAACACATTTTTCAGAACTGATTTAAATTTCTAGAAACACTTTTTGATGGAAATCATCATCTATTACCTACTCCCCTGCCCGGCAGCCATGTTGTCACCTTTTCTTGCTGTGTTAGAGTCATTATGAAAATTAGTGATTGCATTGTGCTGTAATGCGAAACAACCCTGAGGAGCTGTTGGAGTGCACAGACCTCTTTGCCCTCACACTAAATGCCCCTGCACTGCAATGCGCCATGAGTTCTTGTTTCTTTTTTCAGTTCTTCTGCCTGATCCCTTATTACAGGGATGTCACGTGTGTCCTTTCTCATTGTTGTCTGCATGTTCACCCACCTGCCCCCTTCTAATTAAATGCTTCTAATCTTCCAGCAGAGTAAAAACCTAGCTCTGGGGCCTTTGTTAGTTAACTTAAGTACTTTCATCAATTTTTTCTTCTTTCTCTCTCGTCCCCCCACCCCACTCCCACCCTTTCTTAATACCAGGTAGGTTGGTTTGCCAAAAACCGTTATTACCATTTGTGTAGTTTACGGACGATAAATTCCTTGAGGGCAGTGACTTTCTTTCTCAACAACACCATAGCCTTAGATCCGAGTCCAGTGCTTCCCCAACAGTAAGAGTTCAGTAACTGTTTCCAAATGAGAATGAGAGGTTGGAGGATAATACTGGGTTGATTTGTTTCAACCTATTTCAGTTTTTAGTGGTAAGTCTTTTGTTTGTCTTATGGACAGTAAGATTAGAACTATTATGTAATATGATTTAGAAACCAAAAGAAATCAACCCTTAGGGGTAGAATTTGCTATCCATGGAGAGAGCCCCCTTCTGGTATGTTATCTATTTCCACAGATCTGACACTGACTGTCGTTAAACACAGATCTGTGGGATTTAGGTAACTGCAAGCAGACTGCGTTAGTCCTGCTGTTAGAATAAGTTCGGGGCTCACAGATTGGCTGTGTGGAAGTGGTCTCTGTTTGTAGTTCCGGCTGCTGGGAGGTAAGAGTGAGCTTTAACTAATTACACCTCGCATCGCCCCCAGGAGGTAGGTAATGATTATAGATGTGCTTGGCTGAAGTAACGCAGAATGTCTTAATAATCACTTAATAGAATCTTATCATGAGAAGCAAATTGCATTAAATGGGCAAATGAAGTTGACTGTGAGAAGCAGATTTAGGAAATAAAATGCTATGGGGGGTTTTATATGGGAACAAAATCCAATTAACACCTTTCTAAAAGAGGTGGCTTTGAAAAGCCCCGTGGCTTTTTCATATCTCTTACAGTGCCTATCACAGGATTAAGCTCGGAATAACTACTTTCTCAATCGATGTCAAATTATAGGTAAAAATAAAGAATGTGAAAGGAGGCAGACGTAGTAGCCATCCAATAGATAGCACAAGTCTGCTTAGAAGCAAAATGAAAAATGATTTGATTGTGGAGCTACTGTGACAAACTTTACAAAAAAGACTTATTTTCCCCCTCATTTTATTCTGTATGGGTTTAGCATGAGTCACCCCAAGATGTGTCTCTGTGGTATGTGGATTGTTTTGAGCTAAAGGCAACTGAGACTCTTTGGACTCAAGAGAAACTTCTGCCTCCCCTTAACTACCTAGAAGATTTTAAACTAGAGGCCTTGCCAATAGTAAGAGATTATCAGACAACCTTTTTGACTTAATCTGTATAGTAGGACAAGCTACTAAATAGTGAACGTCTGCTCTTCTAACTGTCCGACAATGACCTTGCTCCCCTCTGAAACCCTGAGGCACCTTACTCAGGATGCCATATAGACCTTGTTCTATCTTCTGTCCCTGAATCTTTCATGTATGTGAGGTCTCTCTCTCATGTATGTTGGGTTTCCACATGTATGCATACATACGTACGTAATCAAGTTTCGTTTTCTCTTGCCAATCTGTGTCATGTAGCTTTAATTATGTATCTTGAAGGCTTAAGGAAAGTGACTTTCTCCCCGACAATTCTTAAGCAAAACTGTCTATCATGCAAAATGCCAACCAGACAGATTGAATGTGGAATGGATGTGCCCTCCATTTATCCAAATCTGGGAAACGCTCGCATTGAAAGAACCAGGCCTAATGTGAAGGCAGCAAGACAACAAATTTGGTGACGAGAGAGTTCAGGTAGGTGTAGGGTCTATGAGACACCCTACAGAAGTTGGTTGGAATTTTGTGTCACACCCCAAGATAAGGAGATGGAAGCTGCTGTGGAACTCGTATGATGCTGGAGGTAAAGGGGGGCGGATTTTTACTCCGGTGAAACAATTCTGGAAAGCATGGTGGTCAGCATGGGAACTGGGCTTTTATAGAAAACTGGAAGGTGGCAGAAAGGTATGGACAAAATCCAGACTGCCTGCCCCAGATACACAGATCCAACATGCAAGGAGTACAGCATGAGGAAATGGGGAGGCCGTCTCCAAGGGGGAGGGAGGAGTCAAATTCTGGCCGCAGGAAAAAGCAGCTCCAGACCAAGGAGACCGGTGCATGAGATTCAAACTGGACCAAAATTAAAGCAACCATAGAAACTGCACTCTGGAAATAGCCCAACAGGAGCACCATACACCTAAATTGTCTATGTGTGTACACACACACACACATACAGAGTTAAATATATGGAAAACACTCCAAACTGCTCCAGGAGGAACCCCCGCTATGGAGAGGTGAGTAGAAGAGAGTAAGATGAGGCAACTTTGCTTTTTTTCTATATATAGTTCTGTGCTATTTGATTTATTTTCCCTTTTATAAGGGATACACATTCAGGTAAAGTAACTACCACACATTTACCATCTTCAAAAATAAAACAGGGATTGGGTGGTAACACATTATCACTCAACAGAAAAGGTGCTGAGGAGGCTTTCATCTTTGCTGGAAGAAGTTGCCTCCCTTTTATTTGAAGGACAAGATATTTAAGAGGGAGCTGGGATCTACGTTTCTCATAATGAAAAGAAAAAAAAAAACCACAAACAAAAACAACCCCTCACATTCCGCTCGGAAGCTCTTGTAGGACTATCAACATTAGTAGCTGTTTTGTAACCTGTGTTTCCTTTGCTTAACACTTCTGTTTGCCTACCCACAATGCTGTCCTACATTACTTAGCCTCCCTCAATTACCGGCTTTCTCCCACTCCTGAGTCTGAGGCAGGGCCCGGGGTATTACCTCCAAACAGCACATTCTGCTGGTTACATTCCTTTCCTATCTGTGATGGGCAGACCTCAGAGGCACATTTTAGCGTCATTCTACTGGAGCAAGGGACATTCTGTTTCCCTGTCTTGTAGGGATGACTAATGAGAGAAAATAAGCAGGTGCGATGGGCAATAAGGGACACTTATTTGGCACCAGGACCAGCAGCAGCCTAGAACGAAGCGCTGATGGCAGGAGATGAAGAGTGAAGCAGGCTCCTCCAGCATCACCCAAAGACTTGATCTGCCGGCTGCCCCTTCCAGGCCAGTGCTGACTGTCGTCCACAGCGGCCCAGCCGGAATGCGTTTTCACAGCCTTGGAAGGGGTGCTTAGACGGGAATCACCGAAGCTTCCAGAATGCACTTTTGTCTCTCAGAGGAGCACATTCCTGCCTCCTTGGGGGATTTTAACAACATGTCATTTAACAAATTAGGAGGTGAAGCAAATTAAACACGGTAAATCAAAGCCAAGCTTGAAAAACAAACTAGAAGCAAGCAGACCTTTTCAAAGCGTGCAGATTTGAAAACGTAAGGTTTCCAAATGATTAGCAAAAACGGGGAAAAGTTACTACAGCAACTCCAAAGTCCTCCTAGCTAGCTAGCCCGCATCTGCCTTCAAATGTCCCTCTCTGTGGGAAGGCAGAGGTGGAAGAGGTTTGAGGGCAGTTTTTAATTTTTAAAATAAATATATAAACAAGCTTAGCGCATTCTAATTTTCCTTTAAATACCAGGAACAGCAGCACTCTAAATGCCAAGATTTCTGGAAAGGAGCAGATAGATGCCTTAGGTAATGGTGATTGGCCGCTTGGAGGCGCTGTTGTACCACTGACAGGTTCTGCAGAGGCCTTCCCGTGCGGTTCTGAAAGATAGCTTCCCTTTGCTCTTTCTGTGAACCGCCGTAACATTCATTTATTCAAAAATATTTATAAAGTATCTACCATGTGCCAGGCACCATGTGGGTCTCTGTGGAGTTCATAGTCTAGCAAGAGGAACAAGTAATCAAGTGAAATAATTACATGTGATTAGGTCTGTGAAGGAAAAGATTAGGCTCCTATGAGAGAAAATAATGGTGGGCAACTGCCCCTCTACAAGGTGGTCAGGGAAGACCTTTCTGATGAGTTTTTAGATTGTACACAACCGCCCCCCCCAACCACCACCGCCACAAAAGGATGGAGGGAGAATGTACCAAGCAGAGGGACAGTAGGGGAACACTTTGGCTAAGATACAGCAAGGAAAAGAGGAGTATGGAAACCCATAAGCCGGTAGGGGCTGGATCATGCGTGGTCAGACCTCAGTTCAGATTTAGTCTTCCGGCAAAAGGAAGCCGTTGAAGAGTTTCAGCAGTAAAACGAGGTTATTCAACTTAAGTAGTTTTTCATGCTTTATTGTATTGTACAGCTTTTCATGCTGTATTGTAATTCCTGTTTTATCATCTTTGCTTTAGATATATGGAAACACTTAAAACAACACATTCAGTATTATAACAATTTTACACAGAATGGTTTTCATAATACAAATTATATGATCTAGGGCTGAACCAAATCTTTGCTGGTGAGGCAGAGTTTAAGACGTTTGAGAAAAGTAGACACGCGTTTGGTGAGAGAGCACTGATTTGTGATGTGTGTCAGGAAATTGGGTTAGCTGCCCCTCTTCGTAGTACTTCTCATACTATGTTGTCATTGCTTTCTGTTTTGTCTTCTGCCCCACTAGACTCTGGGATTCAGAATCAGGGACTGTCTTACTCATCTCAGTGATTACCACAATGATTAGCATAAGAACACAGAAGACTCTCAATAAGTGTTGGGTGGATGGAAGGAGGGACAAACGGATGAATGACTGGATGGATAGATGAAAACTGGATCAATGAATGGATAGATGGGTGGAGAAATGGATGTATGGATGATTGGATGGATAGATGGATATTAGATAAGTGACTGTCCTGCAGGATTTTAATGACTCTTTCTCAAAGATAAATCGTTTTCAATTTTCAGATATATGAGAAAGCATTTCTCTGGCCTCCTTGTGTATGGACCAAATATCAATTGAGCGCTTACTATGTGCAAGGCACCGTGTCGAGCAGGAACACAAAGGTGAGTAAGACATCGTAACAGTCCTCCATTTACTTACAGTCCATGAAGGAGATAAGACCAAGTCATAACTAATCCACAGTTTAGAAAGTTTTATGTACCTAGAGTGAGGTGTGGATTAAGTGCTGTAGGTGTTGAAAAGAGGGAAAGAGGACTTTCAACTATAAGAGTGAAAAGAATGTTTCAGGAAAATGACACTTGAGTTTTAACCCAAAGGAGGAGAGGTTTCCTTCCGGGATGACAGCTCTAAGAGCCTCCGCTAAGAGGAAGTGGGCTTGTCCCTGAACATGCTGTGCTGAAGAAGGAAGCACATAAAGTCCTGCTCTGTCCCTTGTCCCCATTCTGTGAGGGCAGGGTGCTGCCATGTCAGTGCATTCAGACAGCCCAGCTTCCCAGACGAGGAGCCTCCGTTGATGAGTATGTTCCGAGAATGGATGTTTGGGACCACAACTTTCCCAAACCTCTCGAGCGGTCTTTGTGACTGCCTGTTAGAGTCTGTAGTTTGGGGGCACTCTTCATTTTCCTACTGCAGTATTTTTCCAAGTGAAGATCACAGTTCATTAGTGAGTCAGGTAATCGATATAGTGGATGTGACCAACATTTTAAAAAGTAGAGTAGAATAGAATAGAATAGAATTAAGGGGCATTGCATAGTAAGGGCAGTATGGTTTTGTGAAACCTTACCTCAGTTAAATGTAATGTGTGAATGGTGGCAGCCCTGCTAGGTGATCCTTTCCTAGAGGATCCAGGGGACAATCTTCTTTGCCAGAGGACTGGTATCCTACTTGCAGGGTGCTTCTAACCTTTCTTAGCATTGAGGCGAGAGCTCCCAATTTAAACTTAGGTCTCCTCTAGGGCCCATGAATATGTAAAGCTATGCCATAATTTAGTGGAATTAGAATACAGTTTTGTATTAAACATCAACATGTTTTTGAAAAAAGATGTCCTTTCTGGAGTGCTACTAAAATATTCTCAATCCTCCATCTGTGCATGTATGTATGCACTTGTCCTCCCAAGACTGGCCAAAGAAGCTTTTTTAAAATTTTACTTTATTGAGGTAACATTGGTTTATAACAGTATATGCTTCAGGTGTACAAGATGATAATTCAACATCTGTATACTACATGTGCTCTGCCAACACTGAGCAATGTGCTTCATCAGGCAGAAAAATACAAATCAAAATACCAGAAAATGTTCGAGCCAGAAAGTCAGCCGTAGCTTCACAGAGCCATGGAGACTTTTCAAGTAGTACCTCCATTTTGTTAGAATTGTTTGCAAATATGTGGTTTCTGCCACTAACAGATTTTTAGTCAGAGTCCATAAGCTACTAATTTCAACTTCATTAATGTCTCATAGAAGTCTTTAACTTTAGGTTCTGAAACCCTCAAAGCACAATTAAATTTGGATAGAACCAACTAATGTAGATAGCTTGGCATTAGTTGATTAATTCTCTGATTCAATTAACATTTTCAAGGGCTCAGTAAGAGCAAAACACTTTGGAGAGCAGGTGAGAGACAAGCATGGTCTCTGCCCTCAGCAAACTCAAGTCGCACTGAGAATTCAGCAAGTCACTGTGACACTTTTCCTTTTTGGGATGGAATTATGGAGCATAATATAGGCATGTTAGAGATTCTATCACATCATCAGCAGTGCAGGCGATACCATGTAGCCATTTTAAAGGGGTTGCCCTCCTTTAGGTAAGATCCAAACTAACCTCAAGTATTAACAAGCAAAAAGTATGTTACACGCTGCGTGAAACGCGATAGGGGAATTCGGAATGCAGCTGAGCCTCAGGCAAGTGTGTGCAGCAATGGCTTCAAGTCTGCCTATAGTTCTTACATTGTTCCCACAAATTGCAAGCAACTTGCAGCCAGTAAGATTCTAGAGGGAAAGAGTCAGGATTTGTCTTTATCAGTGTTGGCTGCCAGGGAGTGGCAACTAACAGGCTGGTGAAATGGATTCAGATGAACAATTAGTCAAACCTTCACACTTTCAGATTTCCTAGAAATTTTGTTAACTTCAGATATCCCAGGAATAATTTTCTGAAGATACAGGCCCTAATGAATGACAGCCTCTCCTGGAGAAGGGGAAGGGTATGACCTAGGGTAGCCGTCGTTACACTGACCCACAAGGACTGGATTGGAACCACTCACTGTGGGTCAAGTCCAGGCTTAGAACGGTGGGAAAATCTATAGATGCCAAGCCACGTCAACCCATCTTGAACACTGTGACCCCTCACCATGAGCCAATTCCACCTCCATTTCAAGATTCTTGAGTCTTTCTATAAGAGATTCAAAGGACAGTTTAGTTCAAACGCTTGGATCTTAGCAAACTCTGGCATCACTGAGCTCGATCACAGAGGACCCCCAACCCAAGTGCTGTCTGCTCACCATCCCCAGAGTTCTCAGAAGCAGAGTTGACCTAGAGATGACCCACTCGTGTGTCATTGCCTCAGGTCTCCACCTGGATCCATCCAGATGCCTATGCGTGCGTGTGGAATGTTAGAAGCCCCACTGGTCTCCGCAGGTCAGGCGACCCGACTCACTCATTCTACACCATCTTGCACTCAACCAAGAGGCTGGGAAAAGTGAGCGTGAGTGTTGGGGAAGTTTGTGTTCTCTGGCCTCAGTCAGGAAATGTTTGCTTCACCTGGATGAGTAGGGTTGCCTACGTAAAATATTCTGAAATGAAACCATAGAAAACCGAGCAAAGCTAACCCGCCTGACAGCAGCCTGTCTCTGACTGTGACAAACTCACAAATTTTCAGTTTATTTGTCAGTAAAGTCAAAACATTTTTGTTACAAAATTTAAGCTGAGTGAGTAAAAACCGGATGAACACAAAACTGGCTGAATCTAAAACTACTGGACGTCGGCAGTGTATGGTGAGAGTTCCTGTGTGGACTTTCACTGAACTCTTCTTTATCATTCACCATTGAAATGTAAGATGTTATTATGTGATCGCAGGATGTGGTGACTATGGGAAAGGAGGAATTCATAAAGGCCTGATCCGCTCTTGTCATTGGTGGGAAAGGAGGGGTGTGTTCTGTATGAATGCACACTCCCACTTTTTCCTCTCCCCCTCACATGGCCAGTATGGTGTAGACACTGTGCTCGCAAATAATTGCAGCGTCTGTTTTAGGGACCCTAGCCAAGGGTTCCTTCCCAGCATGATTGTTTCTTAGGACAGTGTCTCAGCCACGGCAGTGGGTGGGGCTAGGAGCTTCTATGTGGCAGCTATTGACAGTGTCTAAATCCCCAGGGCAGGCTGCAGGGGCTGCCTCAGACTCCTTGGACCCACTGATCAAACCAGCAGACTCCCAGGCTCCACCCAGCCCTGCTCACCCGTGGGAGCCCTCACGCTCCCGTGCATGACAGCTGATTCTGATTCCAACTGAAATTTGAAAACCATTGCCTGGTGAGAACCACAACCCTGGATGTGCATCAGAATCATCTGGGAGCTTTGAGAAACACCAGTTCCCAGATCCTATGACAAACCTGTTGATAAGAATTCCACAGGAATCTGTTAATAGCTCTCCGGTGGATTCTAATTTGCAGCCAAGGTTGAGGACCAAGCATGAAAACAAACAATAGCAATTCTCCAGGTACCTTAGGGGAGTAAGCCTGGGTGACACCTCCAAGTCCCGTCCCTGAGGCAGGGATGGGACAGGGGCCTGGGCTCCTTTGACACCAAGTGGCCAAGCCAGCGGCTGCAAAACAAAACCACTGGATTCCTTCTGGGAGCCTCTGGTTTTCTCCCTGGGGTCTAGGCAGGGCTATCCCAGGTACCGAGGGCTTTCTCACCTAAGGAGGAAACAGGGCAAAGCTCCTAACTTCTTCACATGGCAAGGGGACCAGTGGGCTCAAGTTCCTGGGAAGATGTGTAAACTCAACTTTAGTAATACCATCAGGATACAGGATTTGCTTTTAATCGAGGTAATTTTTTTTCTTTTTTCTGCCTGGAGTAAAATATTAGAAATGAATCCTTCCCATATAAGGAAAATTAAAATAACCTGATTTCCAAGGAGAGTCATTAAGTGTAGGTGGTAACATAAACTGTCAATCTCAAAGAGTCTCATTTTGGAATCGCTACCTTTGATATTCAAAACCCTGATGTTCTCTTAAGAATTCACAGAACCCAACATTGACTGGCTTCTATGCGGTGCTTCTATAACACAATTCCTTCAATCTCTCCATAGTTATTACCCAGCAAACACTTGTGAGCACTCACCAAATGCCAGGCACTGTGCCAGGCTAGGGGTACAAAGTGAGCCAGACAAGATCTGTGGGGACAAAGCCCCAAAAAGCAGTTTCCAGGCTCTCGGCCTCACATAGAAAGGTGCTGGCTCGGGTAGTAAATGGCCATCAACTGTGATCAGATGCCAGCAGCTGTGGCTAGTTGGCCGTCAGCTGTAACCCGTAGGCCATTGGCCACTAATATAACGGCTGTGGCTGCGCTAGCAGAAAGGAATGGGGGCTAGCGAGAAGATGGTGGCTGGCAAGCATGGACTGCTGTTAGGCAGATTATGTGGATCCTGCTTCCTGTGTCTCCAGCCCAGCCGCCAGCGAGAATATATTGGTTTGACTCCCCTATCTATGACTCCGTGGGTGTTCCTTTTTGGCCTTACCATGTCCTGCGTTCTTGGGCGGGGAGTGGGAGCTGAGACCCTGCACAACAAATGGCGCAGCGAACAAGGTCCCCCGAGTGACAAGATCTCAGCCCTAAGGAGAATGGGGAGTATAGATAAGTAAACAAATAAATACAAAGCAAAGTGATGTTAGTCCTTACCATGAATAAATACTGGATGCTATCCGAGTTGAAGGAGCAATTCATGAATGCCTGTCTGAAACAGCCAATTTGAGCTGCATTTTGAAGGGTGAGTAGGAGTTTTCCAAATTCCAAGAACAGGGCGCTCCAGGCGAGAAAGTGGTACATGCAGGAGGTGTGGATGAGTGGGTCACTTTCAGAAAAATATGTGTGTGTGTTCTCTGTCCCTGCTATACAAAAAGTTACCATAAACTCAGCAGCATAAAACAACACAGATTTATTATCTTATAGTTCTGGAGATCAGAAGTCCAACGGGAGCTAAAATGAAGGTGCTACCAGGGCTGCGTTTCTCTCTGGCAGCTCTGGGGAGAATCTGTTTCTTTGCCCTTTTCAGCTACTACACATTATCACATTCCTTAGCCCGTGTCCCCCTCCTCCATCTGCAAAACCAGCAATGGCAGCTCAAGTCCTTACGTCACGTCTCTCTGACCTTTCTTCCATTATATCTCTCTCTAACCACAGCTGGAAAAGCTTCTCTGGTTTTAATCACTCATGTGATTAGATTGGGCCCACCTGCATAATCAAGGATATAATCTCTCCATCTCAACGTCCGTAACCTCAATCACATCTGTGAAGTTCCCTGTGCCATGTAAGGTAATATAGTCACAGTTTCTGGGGATTAGGGCCTGCACAGTTTGGGGGGGGGGTCCATTATTCTGCCTACTCCACTGTGTATCAATTTACTCAGTGACTTCTCTGGGCTAGCATGATTAAAAAGGATAAGTTGTAGTTAAATCATAAAAGGCCCTGTATGTCACGTTAAGGAGTATTCAACTTATCCTGTGGGGGACCAAGAGCCATTGAAGGTTTTGAGTAAGCAGGGGGTTTCCTTCTTAGAGATTTCTTTGGCTATACTGGCTGATTATATAAATTAACAGAGGGGGCAGTGCTTGTTACTAAGATTGACATGCAGGCTTGGAGATTCTGATTTAGTAGGTCCAGGGGTGAGCATGCAGGACCAGTCAGGTTACCAAGATACCACTAGAGAAGTTAGTTGAGAATATGGCAAGACTAGAGGGAGTGAGGACGCTGTGTCTTCAGTCCTGGTAAGAAAGAAGAAATGCAAAAATGAAATAGGCAACAGCCCTGTAGAGGGAGACAAGTTGGGGCGGGGGCTTAGTAATATTTAACCGGAAAATTTGGCAGAACTATTGGTGATCTATTGGATGCAGCCCTGGGTAGTGGAAAGGGCATGTGTTTTAGAATCAGACGGATGTGGGTTCAAATCCTGGCCCCAACTGCCATCTAGTAGCAAGTGGACTTTGCTGAAATAATGTCTTTGAACCTCAGGATATTTGACTGTTAAGTACAGATGATAACATACATTTTGCGGGATTTATAAGGATTAGCAATAATGTATCTGAGGTGCCTAAAATATAATAGGCCACTCTAAAGTGGCTACCACTATTATTATTGTTATGGTGGTGGTGGTGGTTGTTATATGGATGTAAAGGGTACTGGTAGGAGACAGGACAAAAAGGAGAAGAATGCAGATGACTCGTAAAGTGGTAGAATTGGATGACAAATGGGTGGAAGAGCCATTCACTCAGATAGAAAATATCAGAGCATGAGCAAGCTGGGAGTAAAAGAGGATGAGTTTCAATTTTGAATAACTTGAGTTGGAGATGAGGGTGGGACTTCTGGGTGGAATGTCCAGAAAGCAGTAGATACACAGGTTTGGAGTCAGAAAAAATAAAATCTGGGTAAGAGCTACAGAAACTTTTCCTGGAATCTGAAAACTTTTAAAAGGTGTCTGCACATGAGCTGCAAAACTATAGGAATCAAAAGAACTACTAATTAATGAAAGCCTTTTCACTGCTTAAATTACTTAGGATACTGTAACATGCAAAAGTAATTACAATGTTCCTATTGAAGTGATAAGGCCCTGATCATCAAAAGGCATGCTCAGATGCTCAGAGAACCGCAGGTCCTAAACATTCACTTTAAGCCCTCACAGAGCTGTTTGGTTTATGATGTTACAAGTTTCTAGGAAGCGGGGTCTTGAAGAGGTCAACAGACCAGTCTGTAATTCTTCTGGAGTCACTAGCAGAAGTCCGAATGCAAGTCTCTGGTTCCTGCTCTATCACTTCCTTCATTTTCTTGTTCTATTAACCCAAGGCTGAACCCTCCTCGTGAAATCGTTCCCTACATAGTCAGTGTGGCTTCTTTGGGGTCTGTCGATGTGACTGTCCTTCATGCTGGAGCTCTAAAATGTCCACCTCCTTCTGTCTGTGGATTCCCACACTTGGGAAGGGGCCAGTTAGTATTTCTCACTGGTACGTGAGGATCAAACGCTGCTGCCTCTGGGTCCACTGAGTTTTCCGGACGCATTGATTCTGGGGACTTGTCTTTTGTATCCAGGCCCTTCCTTTCATGCTCAAAGCTCTGTTGTCTGTGACACAGGATCACCTAACACATGGCTTCATCTCCACCCCTTCCAATCCCTACAGCCCATCACCAGAAGAACCCAGGACTGGGAGCCCAGATTCCTAGGGAACAAACCCTGTCCTCCCACCTTCCAGGCAGGTGACCTGGAATGAGACACTTTACCTCTCTGCACAGCAAATCATTGCATGTTTTCATTTTACTATTTAGATATAAATTCCTTGTTCAAATGAAATCTGAAGTGGAAGCCCAGAACATGAAACAGGAGACAAAGCGAAGTGCTCCAGAGAAGTGGGGATGGTAGGTAGTCCCGGATCACTGCCCCGGCTCAGCCAAGGCCCCAGGCTCAGCCGAGGCCCCTGGGCATCTTTGCAGAGTGCCCTGTGACAGGTGGGTCCCCCAACGCTGTCATGGTCTGCATTTCTAAAATTCTGCTCATTACATCTCCATTCTGGACCCTGTCATTGTCTGTCCAGTGGCCAAAGATCATGTCTAAACTCATTAATCTCTCATTTAAGGGTTCCCACCGCCTGACTCAAACTGACCTTTTTGTCTTTAAATTCTATTATTCCTCCCCCATACCCCCCAGCATCCCTCTGGTCTAATGACTGTCCCTAAGTCATACTTACATTTTCCTGTCTTTGCGTTCAGCTCCCTCCCTGATATACACCCTGGATTAGTTTTCTATTGATGCTGTAACAAATTTCTATAAATGTAGTGGCTTAAAAATATGAGTTTACTATCGTACAGGTCTGGAGGTCAGAAGTCCGACATAGTTCTCACAGGGCGAAAATGTAGGTGTTGACAAGGGCTACTTAGTTCCCCTCCTAGAGGCTGCAAGGGAGAATCTGTTTCCTTGCTTTCTCCAGCTCCTAAAGTTGGCCCCCTTCCTCCATCTTCAAAGCCAGCAATGTCACATGGCTCTGTGCCGCTATCCTGTAGTCCCATCGCCCTCTGACTCTCCAGCTCTGCCTCCCTATTTCACTTTTAAGAATCCTTCTGATAGCATTAAGCCCCCCTCCCCCAAATAATCCAGGATAATCTTCCCACCTCAAGATCCTTAGCTTAATTACATCTGTAGAGTCAGCTCACATAATCATAGGTTCTAGGCGGCCATTATTCTTCTCTGCCATGTCTCCCAGTCATACAGCCTTGTGTATGGGTAGCAGGTGGGGAAGGTATCAGGGAAGGAGAGGTGCTTCAGTGCAGCCACACAACAACTTCGTGGTGAATCGCAGACCTCATCCTTTTGGTCATTCCAACACTGAGGGTGGGTCCCTGCCATTTCACCCTAAGTGGCCTCCTAGCCTCCTCTGACCCCCCTCACCCTCCCCTGCTTCTTCTCTCCCTTGACTCTCCACTGTCCTTCTCCCTTACTTCCCCACCGAGGTCACTGGGAACTTCCAATTCTTCTTCTCACTTTGTCGTGCAAAACCATTAAGCTTTCTCTAGCCCCTACTGCTCAATTCAGCTCCCAGGAAAGGCCTCAACTGAAAACAACGGCTTGTTAACAACACCCACCTTCCTTAGAATGTGACTGTTTGTAAACCCCAGTTTGTTTCTCCATTGTGATCACAGGATCACATATTGACTTGCTCACCAATATGGTGGAGCTGCTGCCATGTGGGTACATTTGCTCTTTAGCTGAAGATACCTCAGGGAAACGTCTCAGGAATTACTGCTGACTGCGCGAAAGCACAGAAATTCAAGTTGATGCTTTTCCTTCTCGTAATCTAAAAGAAGAGACTAATGCTGATGTGAGGGATGAATCTAAATAAAAAACGTGGACTTTTGAAAGATTAGTTAAAAGCTGTAAGTCATATTCCTCGTCGGTAGTCAAGTGCTACTGCTCTCTGGACTATGAGGCTGGAAGTTAGAGACCACAGCTTATTCTATGTCATGTACCCAGTATCCTAGCATAGTATCTGCACATCACGGTTCCTTATTACATTTTGATTGATAAAATTAATAATACACACTGTGTAAAACTCTATTATTTATAAATATTGAGATGTACATTTTTCCCCTCACAAATGTAGTCCTTTTTCTAACTCAGAAGGGAGGTTCCCCCTGGTGCCCCATGATCTGGCATATTAGAGGGTGGACCGTGTTTCTTGCCATCAGGTGACAACTGGTGTTAAGGGTGTTGGGTAATACAACAGACAAAACCCTCCCCAGGGGATGTTGGAATGAAACATTGGCGTCATAGAAGAAGTGTTTGAAAGCCACACACTAGTATTAACATCTGTGCAAAACAAGTTTTCAAACTGTGAACCAACAGGATTTACAGCAGACTGTTAATCTGTGTTCTGTTCCTGAGTGATGTTTATTCTCAACAGTGAGTCAGTCACAAACATACGTTATAAAAAGCAGCAGTCTGCCGCACAGGGGAGACCACTAAAAATTAATTTTCACTCTGGTAATTAAGTATAACATTTTACACTTTGTCGCACAGGGTTGGCAAATATAATCCTTTTCCCTTATACAGTTTGTAAGCAAAATCTGAAGCTTTTCTTTAAATAGTGGGGATCACGAGGAGAGGCCCTCAGTGGGAGAGTAAGGGCTCTGCGAGCCTTTTCCTGTAAGGTGTGTAGTGATCAGGAGGGCTCGCTCACTGTGGATAGAAAGGCTGTAACTTTGTGTGTGGAGAAGGACAAAGCTTTCTCTCTTAAGAGAGTGCAACTAACTCATCACTATTTGTGCTGACAGAGAAAGGGCAAAGCGTTGTCAAATCTCCCAGCTTCACAAATTAGTTTCACACCTTTATCACTGTGCCCACCCAAAGCAAAATAGACCACTTTTGAGTATCACCTTCATTCATCAATAATTGGTTATTCACTCATCCATTCCGCAAATACTCATTATGTACCCACTGGCATTGTGGTTGATGTAGCAATGGAAAGGTGATGTAAACACACAGAGGAGTGGTACTTCATCCCGGTGGCATGGGGGAGGCATTACCTTGGGTGATGGCTAGAGAGCTGCTTTTATTTTTTTTTAATTACAGTTGACATTCAATATTATTTTATATTAGTTTCAGGTACACAGCATAGTGGTTAGACATTTATGTAATTTACAAAGTGATCCCCCGATTAGTGTAGAACCCACCTGGTTCTATACAGTTATTACCTTGTTCCCCCCAAAATAAGACCTACCCCGAAAATAAGCCTCAGTTAAGATCGTTAGCCAGACGGATGCATTTAGTACGTTATGACGATGTTCCAGAAGAAGATGACATGACTGTATTTGAATAAAGGTAGATTGCTGTACATGAAAAAATAAGGCATCCCCTGTAAATAAGCCCTAATGCGTCTTTTGGAGCAAAAATTAATATAAGACCTGGGGTTATTTTCAGGGAAATACGGTATAAGACCCGGTGTTATTTTCGAGGAAATATGGTACCATATTATTGACTATATTCCTGATGCTGTACTTTACATCCCCATGACTATTTTGTGTAGAGCTGAGTTTTAAGGGATGAGTAGATTTGTAAGAGTATCTGTGGCATGTCTGGGAGTGGAGTTGCTGGCACATAGGACAGGTGTATGTTAAGCTTTGGTAGATTCGTACTGTCAAAGAGTTTTCTAAAGTGATTTCACCAATTTTACATTCTCATGAGCAATACATGAGAGCTTCTTTACCCTCAACCAACATTCAGAAATGGGAGACTTCAATTTTTTTTTTTTTTCTGATCGGATGACTGAGTGCTTTTCACTGTGGTTTTATTCATTTCCCAAATGAACTGAACACTTTTCATCTGCTTCTTGGCCATTATGTGAAGTGACTATTTAAGGTTTTTGCCCAGTTTTCTAATTAATTTATATGAATTATTCATGTATTTTAGATGCTAGTCCTTTGTTGGTTTTGTGTTGTAAATATTTTATCCCTATCTGTGGCTTGTTTTTTTCTTACCCTTTGCAGTGACTTTTAATGAACAGAATTTCTTGATTTTAATATAGTCTCTTTCAATGCTTTCTAAACTATCTGTGGCAGGCACATTTTTTTGGTTGTTGTTTTTAATTTCTAGTCAGTCACAGACTGATCATTCTGCAAAGTACAATAAGAATCAACTAATATAAAAATTAAATAGAAAACAAAGACATTGAAACATTTATTTATAACAGGAAGAAAGAGGAAGGAAGAGAATTAAGGGATGTAAATGTTCTAAAAACCAAGTGAGTAGTTTCAAGCTCCCTCATAATTACCTTTGTCTACACACAAACCCCAAGGGCCCTGGGCACACGCTTCTCTGACCTCGCCATACAGAGGTGTGGCCGACCACTGTCTGTTAAGGTTCTCTACACTTTCTGCCCTGGTTTCCTCATCTGATGAGTTCTCCACATCAACAACAACTCCGTCTTTTCCTCAGTCTTGGATGATTGGACCTTGCCACGCAGCATCACTGAAGCCTTCTAGCCGAGTCTCTCCTTTATTTGGGCTGAAAGAAATCAAACCTTGAAGCCCATGTTAGTTCTCAGCAGACTGCCTGTGTGATGATCCCAGTCATAAGCAGGATAGTGTAATGATCATTGTAGACATACATCTTCCTGAGAGAAAGAAAGAGCAAGGAGGTTTTACTGCCTCAGAGCATCCCACCTTTCCACCTTTCTCCTTTTCCTTAATGGGCTCCTTGCCAGAGAATGTATTTCTCAGGCAGTTGTAAAGAGAAAATGGGACTGCAGAGGTAATTATTGTTAGTCCTCTCCACTCCCTCCACTCCCCAAGCATGATTTAAGCACTGGCTTGGAGAACTATAGCGTATGCAGTCATTTCCCATAACCATGACAAATAACTATTATAAGGTCAACATTATTTGGGTTGTAAAGTGAAATTCCAGAGTGAGCATGAAGCTATATCTTCACCGCTCAGGCATGGAAGCTAAGGCCCAAGAGGTTTGAATAGTGTCATTCAACCAATAGTAATTTTTCATAGCTTTTAATTGTTAAATAAAACAAAAATACAGAAAACCGCACAAAACAAATACATAGCTTAGTGAAGCCAAACACCCTTATCATCACCACCGAGATCAGGAAATAGAAGTTTGCCAGCACCCCAGGGAATGTTTCATATGTTCTGACTTAAGCAAAGTCACCACCTCCTACATTTCTCTAAAAGGAACCACACTCTTGACTTTGAACTAACAACTTCTCTATGGTTCTTAATGATTTTTCACCCAAATGCATATCCTTAGACACTATGATTTAATATTGCCCATTTTAAAACATTTGATATATGTATCTTTTAATCTGTAGGTTTCTCTCCCATCCTCTTTTTCTTACACTTCTATTGAAGAACCTTGGACATTTGAGCTATAAAAGTGGTTCTCAAATATCAGCCTGCATCAGAGTCACCTGGAGAGCTCATTAAAATACAGATTGCTGGAACTCACTTCTAGAGTTTCTGACTCAATGGGTCAGGTGGGGCCTGAGAATTTGCATTTCTAGCAAGTTCCCAGGTGGCGTAGGTGTGGCTAGTGTAGGACCATACTTTGAGAGTCCCTGACCTGTGGAATTTTCCAGTTATGATTATGCTGATTGCATCCTTATGGTGCATTCAATAAGCCCCACTGTCCTCTGTGTTTCTTGCAGATTGGATGCTGAATCTGGAGGCTTAAGCAGACTCAGGTTCTATTCCTTTGGCAAGAACATAGGTTGTGTGATCTTTTATTGGAAGGCACATGTCTGATGGCTCTTTTTAATTTTGTTAGCTGCCATTGATGTTCATTTCCTAGGTTCATTAATTCATTAGTAGTTGCAAAGCAGTGATAGTCAAATGATATAATTTAGTTCCCATTTAGCAGCTGGAATAATTTTATAAAGAGAGGCTTTCCTTCGGTATTATTTGGTTACACAAGGTAAACTACATAGAAAAGTCAGGATAAATATTTGATATTTTCCATTTATTTCCCAGTTTTCAAGATAACCAGTTTCAAAGATGACCAATTATTTTTATATTTAAAAATGTTATTATAAACTCATCAGTTCAAATATACTTCGTGTGTTGTAATCCATGGTAGTTATTATTATTTCTGAGGCTCAAATTACTCTCTGGCCAGCGAGAACCTCTTCAAGTTGGCTCTGAGTCTTTTTGACATGACCCTATAGTCTCTGACAGCTTCCCTGCTGTCTGGAATGACAAAATGCCCCAAGCTCATTTTGTACATTTTCTGCCTACACCTGAAATCAGCCAGTTCTCCAAGGACAACAAGCCCTGGTTTCTTGAAATAGTATATAAAACCTCAATCTGGACACTAGGGGATTCATGGCAATTGTTGCTAGAGGTTTTCAGTAGATAGATGATATAGATATAGATATAGATGATGTAGGTAGATATAGATAAAGATATAGATAGATTTAGATTTAGACATACATATAGATATAAACACACACATATTTGTTTTTCAAACACTTCATGTGTTCATGCTGACATTTCCTGTTCAAATGTTAAGACTACAAATTTCAGAACTCCTTTCAGATGAGAATTCTGGTTCTCAAGCACACAGTGGATGATAATCTCATAGTTATTCACTCGCTTTATACCACGTTACAGTCTCAGAATAACAGTACTAACGCTACCATCACCAATTATGATCACTGAAAAGTTAAAAACTTTTTTTTTTTTTAAGATTTTATTGGGGAAGGGGAACTGGACTTTATCAGGGAACAGTATGTACTTCCAGGACTTTTTTTTTCCCAAGTCAAGTTGTTGTCCTTTCAATCTTAGTTGTGGAGGGTACCGTCAAACCAGCAACCTTGTGGTTGAGAGGACGTGCTCCAACCAACTGAGCCATCTGGGAGCTCAGCTGCAGCTCAGCTCAAGGTGTCGTTGCAGGGGGCAGAGCCCACCATCCCTTGTGTGACTCGAGTTGTTGAACCGGCAACCTTGTGGTTGAGAGCCCACTGGCCCATTTGGGACTCGAACCGGCAGTCTTCGAAGTTAGGAGCGTGGAGCTCCAATCACCTGAGCCACCGGGCCGGCCCTAAAAACTTTTGTGCAAATGCTATTTCCATTCTCCTTGCCTTTAGAAAAAAAAAATACAGTCGCTTTATATCTACATCGTCAAAGCATACAACTATGACATATGATGCTCTGTCCTTCTTAGCCTTCTTACTACAGGCAACTGCATCTTTAGTACCCACGACCATCCATGTGCAATGTCCCTCAAATAATTTTTGCCGTCTGAGGAAGGGCTCCAGTAAACACTCTTCTCTCGGTTCTTGTATGTTGATAACAGGTTGTGCCTTTTGTACTTGAAAGACATTTTACTGGATATAAAGTTCTTCATTCACATTTTCTTTCTCTGAATATCTTAAATATGTTATTCAAAGTTCTGATGGCATGAAGTGTTGTTGTTGAAAAGTCTGAAGACAATCTAATTTTCATTCATTTACAAGGCACTTGCTATTTTTTTCCTAGATGTCCAAAGGTTTTGCTTTTCTCCCCCATTTAAGTCCAGTAATTATACATGCCATGTTGATTATCTTGGGTTGATATTCTATGTTAAATGATGTGCTCTTTCAATATATACTATCAAATCATTTTTTATTTCAAGATTTTTTTTCTTGAATTATAGTTTTTAGTATTTCTTCTATTGCATTGGGTTTTTTCTTCAGTGGCTCCTATTATCTGTACAGGTCTTTCTTGCCTGTTTTCAGTATTTGTACTTTCTTTCTATCATATCTTTTTGATTTCTAACATTTTTCTCATTTTCACCTTCAACTTTTTAAAAGACTATTTATTGTGTTTATTTGCTTCTGTGTTCTTTCTGGTTTAGACTTTATATCTAAAATACATTTTTTTGATTTCTCATATTGAGTTCTTAAATTCTGTCATCTCATTTCTGTGTTTTACTAATTTGAATGGTTGTTGTTCTCTCTTGTTTTGAAGTAATAGGTTACAGTTTTAATTTATTTTAAAGGCACTACCTTTTTTGTATGTTTTATTGATGGCAGGGTGTAATTCTGTTCCTTATTCTCTTCGTACTTCTAATAACTTTGGCTTTGATCTCAATTCCTTTCTGTGGTTTATTTTTATTTAAAATTAGTTTGAGGTAGCATTCTAACATCACCGAGCTCCCTCTTCTGTTTGTTTCTTTGTTTACTTGTTTTTTCACTTAGGGTTTAGAAAATATGATGGTTTGTTTTCTGAGGTGTCCTGGCTCTGTTCCCCTCCAGCACTTTTATCTGTACCTCTCTACTTTATCTCTATTGTCCCTGTTTTGCCCATCTTGGATTTCACTCCCAGAAGTTTCTACTAATTCTGAGTCCCTGTCTTTTTCTCCAAGTAACCTGGGAAACTACTGACGAGTTTTGAGCAAAGAAGTGATACAGTCTGACTCATGTTTCAAAAGAATCCCTCTGGCTGTTCTGTTGAACAGACTACAGGGGAGAATGCTGAGGTAAACAGGGAGACCAGTTAGGAAACAATTGCACCATTACTGACAAACTTTATGCATGAGAAAACTGAAACACAGATGGTTATATAAACTTCTCTACTCACACAGCTGGTAAGTGGTGGACATGACATTCAAACACAGGCATTTTGACTTTAGAATCTGTAGCAAGCATCTGCCATTTGAGGCTGTTCAACATATTTCAAGCAATCTCTCTCTATTTTGATAGTTTTCCACATTAGGGGTCCCAAAGCAAAATTTTCCAACTCCCTTGCAGCCAAAATGCAGATGTATGTAACTTGGGCTTCACCAATCAGATGCACAAGATTTAGCAAATAATACAAGATGATACCCAGTTAAATTTTTTATTATATGTATTTTTATTGAGATAAAATTCACCCTTTTAGGGCCGGCCCGGTGGCTCAGGTGGTTGGAGCTCCATGCTTCTAACTCCGAAGGCTGCCATTTCGATTCCCACATGGGCCAGCGGGCTCTCAACAAAAAAAGGCAAAAAAAAAAAAAAAATTCACCCTTTTAAAGTGTACAATGCAGTACTTTTCAGTATATTCACAAAGTTGTGTGACCATCATCACTATTTAATTCCAGAGTATTTACATCACCCCCAAAAGAAAACCCGTATGCATTAGCAATCACTCTCCATTATGCTCTTCCTCTAGCTCTGGCAACACTAATCTCCCTTCTGTCTTAATGGATTCTCCTGGTCTGGAAATTTTATATAGATCAAATAATATGTGGCCTTTTGTGTCTGGCTTCTTTCCCCTTAGCATAATGTTTTTAAGATTCATGCATGCTTTAGTGTGAATGAGTACTTCACTCCTTTTTATGGCTAATATTATCCCATTGTATGGATACGCCACATTTTGTTTATCTGTTCATCAGTTGGCAGACATTTGGGTTGTTTCCACTGTTTAGTTATTAAAAATATGCTACTACAAACATTCAGGTACAAGTTTTTGTGGGAACACATGTTTTTAATTCTCTTGAGTAAGTTAAATTTCAATTTCAGATAAAGAATGAATAATATTTTAATATAAGTATGGCTGAAATATTGCATAGGTCAAACTTATATTTAAAAACTGTTTGTTATTTACCTAAAATTCAAATTTAACCTGGAATTCTGTATTTTATCTGTCAACCTTACCCACGTGAAGTTTGCATAAGAAGTGAGAAATATGAGGCATTGCCAATAGTGAATTTTATTAAATATTTAAGGAAGAAATAACATTAATTCTACACAATCTCTACTAGAAAATAGAAGAAGAGGGAACACTTCCCAACTCATTTGATAAGACCAGCATCATTCAGATAAAGTCATTACAAGCAAAGAAAACTGTGGACCAATATCCCTCATAAACATAGATGCAAAAAGCCTCAACAAAAATATTAGCAAAGTAAATCCAAAAACACATAAAAGGATAACAAATGATAACAAGATTCTGGATCCCTCAGACTCAGCTCTGTTCTCCCAACCAGCGCAATCCAGGAAGCACCTCTTTGGAATTCAAGTGTATCCAGGATGCGTGGTTGAAAACCATTTCTCTACAGTCAAATTTTGCCCTTGGATAAACTATAGAGAACGACATACTGAGACTGGATGATTTTGCTCCATTGTAGAATTTCATCTTTTCAGAGTTAGTATTTTATGATACCCTATCATAAAAAGTGGCATGAAAATCATAAATTAATATATTTCAGTAGGAATATTATGAAGGTATTATCCATAACCTTTCATGTCTGTAGAAGACTCAAAATCAAAGAAAACTATTCTTCCCTAGAACATTTAACTTTCCTCTTACTTATCTTATGGAGCATTCTGACTCCCTAACTGATTGAATTTCTCACTTTCTTTTGACCACTAGATGTATTAGAGCCAAATCTGTGGCCCATCTCTAGCAAACATATAAAAATATGTTGGTAAAATTTTGTGTGCTAATTTTACCTCTGACTTTCTTATCCTCCTACTGTTCAATCTCCTCTTTAAAATTTGTCTCTTTATATATGTGTATATATACAGAGGGTGCCAAAAAAATATATACACATTTTAAGAAAAGAAAAAACTGTATTAAAATTGTAATATTCAACATATACCAATAACAAAAGATGAATACAAGTCATGTGTATACATTTTTTGGCACCCCCGGTATATCAAAAATATATTTAATATATATGTACATATAATATATGTATATATAATATATGCATATATAATATATATGTATATATACTGGGGGTGCCAAAAATGTACACATTTTAAGAGATGTTATCTATATATTACTTTCGAAGTTGAATTGAATTACGGTAGCATTCACTCAAAAGATGGCATTAATCAAATGAATGCTAACATCATTCATTGTATTACAATTTTAATATATATATGACATATTTTGGTAAGATATCCCAAATCCACTGTAGAACACATGATTCTGTTTCTGTGGGTAGACCAGGCAGGGTTGATTTTAAGGGTATACTAATGACAAAAACTCCCAGGATACTTGACAGCTCGGATGCAGAAAACTATATGATATTTTAAATTATTATTTGGAAGTGGGGAAAAAAGATGTGTGATGTCATTGAATTCCAGAATTAGAATGTCAGGCCTATGGTAAATAATTAAATACTGGAGCTCCCTGCTGTATTTTGAGCCCGTGGGTACTCTTATTATTGTTTAGCAACAAATTAACGGCAAATGATGTTCACTTTGGAATTTGCCATTTTGGCAATTGTTGAGGGGAGTGGGAATTTCAATTCATGCAGCTTTTATTGAAATTTTTTATATATTTGTGTTAAGTTTTCCTTAAAGCCTGGAGTAATATGATTATTATTAAGAGGTAGCTATGAGTTTTGTATCTTGTTTATATTCCTAAAGCAAAAAAATTAAGTAGCTCCAGGGATTTGGCAAAGCCACACATTACATTCCATTTATCCCAGAGTTAGTCTGCTTTAAAAAATAAGCAAATAAATAAACCCTGTGATGGTTAATTTTATACGTTAACTTAGAGGATGTTTTTGGATGAGATTAACATTTAAATTGTTGAACTTTGTGAAAGCAGATTTCCCAATGTGTGGGCCTCATCCATTCAGTAGAAGGCCTGAATAGAACAAAGAGACCAACCACCTTGAGCAAGAAGGAATTCTCCAGGATGCCAGTCTTTGGACTAGAACTACACATGGGCTCTCCTGAGTCTCTGCCTGCCAGTCCACATTGCAGAATCTGGGCTTCCATAATTGTATGAGCCAATATGCATATGTATATTGGTATCTGTACATGTATGTCCTATTTGTTCTATTTCTCTGAAGAGTCCTAAATAAGACAAACACATAAACAAAAAACAAAGTAGTATGAGGCTCTTTAGAAATGCTGAGGTTTTAATTCTACTTTGTGTCAATAAAACTGAGATATGTGACATACGGATCTAATTTTCATTTTGATAGAGAAGAAAAATAAATTCTTTCAAAATACTTTCAAGTCTCAAAGGAGAGAAGACTCAACATGCTTTCAGAATAATCTCAAAGAAATATTGCTTGAAGTACCATTGCAAGCGTAACATGTAACTTTTGTTTAGTGTATCAGTTAGAGATTCTGTTTGGCTGTAATTCAAACTTCTAAAAATGGGTTTAAACAAATCAGATGTTCATTTGTATCACAGAAATAAAGTGTGGAGGTGGGGAATCTGGGGCTGGAACAAAGGATTTGTAAGGACACCAGGAACCCAGGCTTCTCCCAAACATAGTGCTCTGCCACCATTAGCATGAGACTTTTATTGATAGGTTCATGGCCGGCTCCTGGAAAATTACGGTGGTTCTACTATGGCTACCACATACCAGAGAGGGGGCAGGGTGAAGGGCAAAAACTACTTACACCCACTTTCTATTAAGAGCTTTCCAGAAACTCTGCCCAGCAACTCTGTTTTACAACTCTAGATGAAGGTTAAGGAGTACAGATATTAGGTAGGCTGCTAGCGGTATCTGATCCCCATAGTTATGTTTGGGAACCATGAGGTAGTTTCCGGGACATGAATCATGTGGGTGTCCCTGTGCCCTCTATGGGCAGGGAGGGAATTAGCAAAGAAAACAGTTCAGCTTTTGTCAGTTCCCTGGTTGCCTACCTTTGCACTCATCAGTCCTGAGAGGACTCTTTGGGAAACTTAACTGTCACTCTAAGTAATCAGAGATTCAGTGTTCTGTGCCTTGCTTCAGGGTGTCCCAGAAGGAGTGAAATGATATGGGGTGGGGTGAGGTTCACTTCCTCAGCATAGATGTGGGATCCAGCTTGGGGAACTAATGGATATATATTCTGTGTGATCTCTGAAGTCTCTAAATATTTTTCTATCTTCATTTCGATGATACTATAAGAGGAAATAATTTTATAAATTATATTAATAGAACTTCTATGATAATATGTCATTAAAGGAAAATTTAACAGCATCATCCATTGCTTAAGAAAGTATTTCTCGGCTTGGAGTTTGCAGACACATTCTTAGGGGCTGTAAGGCCCGTTTTCCTTTAAGAGGCTGTACGTACTGAAGTTTGAGCAACCTGGTCCAGTGGTTTTCAGCAAAGGCCTTTAAAGAGGGACCTACCCGGCACTGCGATTGCCCGTTGGCAACTAACTTACCACAAGCAGTCTCCTTGGAGGTGATGCTGAGATACTCAGCCCCAGTACGAAGGGTCAAGGACTTGACCAAATGCTGAGAGTCAACAAGCACAGTGAGAAAGCTACTGATGGGAGCAGGCATTTGGGAAGCCGCTACCGCTACCGTGCACCTGGAGCTCCTGGGGACATCTGCTCACTGTGTCTGCTGCTGTGCAAGAGAGCAGCCGGGAGCATACCTCAGCCGCCTGGAGCTACGGAACCCAGAGAGCAGCAGGTACAGTCATACTGGGTGGGAGGGGACCCCACAATGAGGTGACCGAGGACCTGGACTGTGCTCTGCCTCATTGACTGCTGAATTCCCATTATCTAGGCTGCTGCCTTGGTATGCATTAGTGGACTGGTATTTTCAATAATGAAAACAAATACAGTAAACAAATAAGTGACAGATAAAAATGTGACCAGACAAAAATAATTAATATTTGGATTTTCACACTTATTTACCACCCCTTCCTAAAAATTCTGTTTCTGCCTATTCTCCTTACCTCTCTCTCTGGTGAATTTGATTTCTGCCAGCTTAGCTTCTTCTCTCTTCACCCTCTGAGATTTCCATCTCTGACAAACTTGTTCTTTTGGGCTTTTGGGCTTTTTTGATGGAAAATAGGAGAATAACTGGACAAAAGAGAGAGCTCTCAGCTTACTGGTGCTCCTGGCTGTCTTAAATGCAATTCCCTTTGCTCTTCATGGGCCCTCCTTCCCCCATTGGAAGCCTCTGGAAAGCTCATTAATGCAGAGTTCCACGGCCAAGCCCAGCTCTCTTTGGAAGTTCTACATTTCCTAAGTATATATTTGCTTAGTATTAAATAGGAACTACTGGATTACAGCTAAAATAGTCTAAACAATGTAATGCTAGAGGGTAGAGGAGCTTTGAGGGTAAGTTTGAGGAGGGATCTACTAGGGTTGTGTCAGAGTGTGTGGGAAGTGGCTGGGAGACGTGGGGATTTTAACAACTGTCAACGTATGTTAGAATCCCATTTACTGTTCTTTGAGTGATTTCTCTGCCCCCCCACCCCCAACCCTCCCCACCAAAAACCCCGATAGAATTCCCTTTGGCTTTCCTTCTTTATAGCTAAATAGATTTAAAAAACAAACAAACAAACAAACTTGAGGTTACAAGCATGATTTACTTCTCTGAAAATACGTTCCTCGCAGTTTTAAATTTTTCTTTCTTTTGGAAATAGAAACAATTTCTTGTTCTTACAATAGTTGTAAGACAATTGTTGACTTCTAAAAATTCAAAAGAAAATTTGAATGATGTTTGAATGAGAAGAAGAATCACAGGACTTTATAGGTTAAACTGCAAAGTTTGTTTGTTTGAGGCTAATTCTAGCAACATCAAGGAGCAGAGCCTTTAGGGCAGGAGTTTAGCCCTTCTGCCCTGGCCTGACATCTTGGCAACAATCTATCATCAGGTTTGGTCAGGTGTTCAGAGTCTGCTCCAGACATTCTTAGCTAGTCCTTTGAGTTAAAGTGGGGTAGGGGGCCCGGCCCGGTGGCTCAGGTGGTTAGAGCTCCATGCTCCTAACTCTGAAGGTTGCTGGTTCGATTCCCACATGGGCCAGTGGGCTCTCAACCACAAGGTTGCCAAGGTTGCCAGTTCAACTCCTCAAGTCCCACAAGGGATGGTGGGCAGCACCCCCTGCAACTAAAGATTGAACATGGCACCTTGAGCAAGGGATGGTGGGCTGTGCCCCCTGCAACTAGCAACGGCAACTGGATCTGGGGCTGAGCTACGCCCTCCACAACTAAGATTGAAAGGACAACTTGACTTGGAAAAAAGTCCTGGAAGTACACACTGTTCCCCAATAAAGTCCTGTTCCCCTTCCCTGATAAAAAAAATAAAGATAAAATAAAAATGATCCCATTTTGTGATATAAATAAATAAATAAATAAATAAATAAATAAATAAATAAATAAAGTGGGATGGGGCTGGCAGAGTGAGCTCCGAGATGGGAAAACCGTCCTCTAAAGATAGAAATTATTTATTGAGAGTCATCTTGGCATAGGTAGTCATGAGTTCCAAAGTCTAGCATAGAAGAAAGAGGAAAAAGGAAAGACCATTTACTCATTGCCAAGGCACCACTGGCCAGGAAGAAGGCCAGAGAGGGTCCATTTGTGGCTCTGCCACCCTCCTTTCCCATAAGGCCCAGCCACGCCCATCTGGGCAAGAGCAGCCTGGACAACACAACCAGATGTGCCTGCTCCCTTCCTTCAACTCTTTCAGCATTTATGACTGTGCTGGGGGAGAACGCTTAGTCCCTACTGCTCATGTGCCCATAGAGGGAAAGAACTTTCTACTCTGTCATCCGGAAGAAAAGAACACAACCAACTTCCTTCTGTCCTTCACTACCTCCTCTTCGGGGCAGGAGGAAACTTACCTCATCGGTGAATTTGGTGATGAAACAGCAGACCTGACCCAATCTCTTTCTCTCTCTTTTCTTCTGAGCTGCCAGCCTCTAAGGGCATGTCTGTCAGTTCTCCTGTATGTTATAAGTTACAGTGTTTGTTCCTATTGCACATCTGAGCCTGTGACTTGGTGGATAAATCTTTTACAAAAAGAAGGAATTTGGCAAGTCTGTTTTGCCACAAATCTAAAGCCATTTTTGTGTCTCCTGTATCTTATTTCTTAATTCATTTGAACTTTGGCAGGATTTAATGCAATGACAGGTGTGGGGAGAGGAGGAACCACCCTCCTGCTTCAGCAGTGGATCAAATTGGCTGACAGATTTCTTAGCCCATGCTGTTCAAATTGACTAGTAAAAAAGAGACCAGGTGGTACCCTGTGGCATGCCAGTGTTTGTGGGAGATAGCGATATCTGATTACTGCCATGTGGATGGTGAGAAAGGATTTAGTGTTAACCTTCATGTGGCCAGGATTTCTAATTCCAGCCACACAGCCTGGCTTCCTGTGCATGTCCCACCCGAAAGCTGTATGAGAAAACTACCAACCAACTACACCGAGAAGATCTACGTAGAACTGTGGGTGAGGAAGACACAGCTAGGTAAGGTCATACTCATCATGAGATGTAAATGTGGATTTGGGTGCTACATCCGTTTACAAAGACAGGGAAAGATGCCCATAGTGCACCTATTTGAAAACCTTTTACGTGCTAGACCTTACAAATAGATTCAGTAGAAAGAAAAAGTCTAATCCTTCTACAATTAAGCCTGGAAACACTTGAAGAGGGATTTCCAATGATGAATTTAAACTCGCTAAGATGATTTTCCTTAGAAGTTCATAATTACATGTCAAAAATGTGAAAAGGATGAAGCTGGAGACAGATTTCCCGCTTTTTTCAGGGAAGCAATAGGCAACTGCCCAAAATGGAAGAAAGCCATAATATATCTAGACATTGGGCTAATTGGAAAAATAGAAAACAAAATAATTGATTGCAATTTAGTCATTGGATTGAAGGCTGTAAGTAGATCATAGTGTTTCTTTCCAACGCTCTGTGTAAGAGTTGCCTAAGAATGAGCCAGTTTGATTTGCAATGAAGCCCTAGGACTTTGTGGCAGGGTGCCTAACCTGGGGGAAACAGGAAGACCCTGCGTCAGCAAAGCCTCTCGCCTCTATAAGGGGGTCTTGTGGTTCTGTGGGTACAGCCGGGAACATGGTTCCCCGGGTACTTACAAACATAGGGAGGTGTTTTATGGCTCTTAGTCGAAGAAGCTGTTTCCTTCTTTACTTACGCTTTTTCCTGTGCAAATTTGCATAGACAAATTTTCATCTCAAAAATGAGGTTTAAATAGATGTGTGTCTATAAAATAGGGTTAATTCTTACACTATAGTTTAAGTGTATGAGAAAGTGTCTTTCTTCTTGTTTTTTGTTTTCAATATACCTGTACTGAATTTTCAAAGTCACCAATCCCCAGAAGAAATCTCACCTGAATACCCACTTTGTTTAAATTTCATATGGAAAAACTTTGACCTCTTAACTATTTGAAAAATGATAACATTATGCCATAGCAAGAAAAGAAACCCCAGTAATTTCCATAGCAGGACCTTTCATTTTAACCAATGACCTGATTTAACTGGTTATAAGCCTGATAATGATCACTAATTCACTGAAATTTAACGAAGTTTCAACTTTTCATATTGTTGGAGAAAATGGGTAATATGTAAGGAAAAAACGTGACAATTTCTTTTAGTGAGCTAGAAATTCTGGGAATGTGTGAAACTATGAAGCTGGAGGCAGATTACATGACCTTTGGTACCTTAATTGTTAGATTACAATTAGTGCTTTTCTTCTTGGTCTATAGCTAAGAACTCCAAGTTCAAAGAAATGTTTGTTTTGAGGAAGGAATTTCTAATGGGTCCAAAGTGTAATCTAGTCTGCATGTATGCCAGCTTAGAAAGTGCTTTGGTAATGGCAATGTTTTCAGCTGTGGCAGCAGAATTTCTTTATCTTTGTTGCACACCGGATTTGTATTAGAATGATACTTTTAAAATTCATTAGACCAGTAATAACACAGTGGCATTTAACCTGATACTGAGATGGCACAATGCGCCCTCATCACCATGCTCTATTCGCACAGTTACACACTAATAAAGGGCCTTTTCATTCACTTCTCCACCTGTTCAACTAAAAGCCACTGTTAATATTTTTTCTTAGTCACACATCTCCTAACTACACATTCCTTAGCCTATATTAACTAGCATTTCTGGCCCAAACCTTGGTTTAATGATTTTTCAAATTCAGATTCATGGACGGGTCAAGTTGGGTTAGGAAACAAAGCCCAATACATACTACTAGTGAAAGACCGGACAGCCTCACCTTTAGTAGCGACTGAGTTCCTAGTACAGTGCCTGGCACATAGATATAAATATTTACTGAATGCCTAACTGAATACATGAAACTACCAGCCTGGCATGATTTCCAAATGTACAACAGAATGGGACAACACAGAACTAAAAGCACAAAATCTACTTGTACTAGCTTCTAGTCTTTCAAAAAAAAAAAAATACAGGCTTTCCTGAAACTTGAACCTCCACTTAAAATTTAAAGTGCAGCATTCGGGGACTGTTATCTGGCCCCATTTCTCTTGGTCTGAGTTTATTCACTTTTACTAGTTCTATTGGCATAAACTTTATGTCTTTTTGGAAAATATTGAAGAGGGAATCTCCTTTGTACCTGTAAGCCCACATTGGAGAGTTCCTCTGTTCTTTTGGGGTCTGGGTCGAGGGCAGATACCCTAATATGATCCCCAGTCTGGGTGTTCTGAAACATAGCCAAGGCTGTCTTAATTAATTATGGGAATTTGAAAAGGTTAAGTAACTCAGCTGTGTACCTTTTCCATTCGTGCATTGTTGGAATGAAAGGAAAAATAACTGAAATATTTAAGGATATAGTCCCCCATAGTTTCCTTTCTCCATTTAACCAGCTACTCTTTCTCCAATCATTGCCTCAGAGAAGGAATATGACAGGAGAAAGGAGAGAAAAAGGCACCCTTTCCCAGCACTTGAGTTTTAAAGTGATGCAGAACATTAGGTGAGGGAATATAGCTGAGTAAGAACAAGGGCTTCTAAGCCTGCAAGAGAAGGAGGTTTGGAGGGAAAATGATAGACATGTGGGAAATTGTTTGGGTGGATCTCAGAGAAAGAAGTCCCAGCTCTTGGGTTCAGCCTGGACTGGGAAGCAATGGAGGGGGATGACGCTGGGCAAAACCCCACCAAGGTTTGTGAGGTTCTAAAGAAGAGATCAGAATCTTGTCTCCCAGATAGATCCTCAGAAAGTAGGAAAACCCCAGACAAGAAATGACCTTGGAGAGTCTCACAGATGGCCCTCTGTGATGGGACCAGCAATATGAGTTCCACGGGCCTAAGATTGATCTGCAAGTGGGTTAGAGACCTAACTAACCCAAAGATGGGGAAAAGAGAGAATGCAAAGGTGAGTGGGTCATATGGAATGATGGATGTCTCAGCAGGTGGTATGAACAGAATACAATGAGGATCAGACAGACCAGACACTCCCCTATGCCCCCAACTCCAACACTTGGATTTCTAGACACCTCTGCAATTTAGATACAATTACAAGTAAAAGTTTGGGAGGTTCTTAGGACTGACTGAGGTTTCTTCTACCAGCCTTGTAGAAAATGAGATTGAAAAAGAGATTATGTTCAGCTGTAGAAAAATAAAGCTCTGTTTCTTATACACTTGGATTTGTGGGCTAAGATTTAGACACACTATACTTAAGAAAATAAGAACTGGTTAACATTTATTGAACACTCATCATGTAGTATACCAAACATCATTTTAAGTGCTTTATGTGTATTAATTCATTTAGAAAAGAGCTTCTATGTTCATGAACTTTGATTTGACTTTTACAGTGAGTGCCCTTATATAAGAAGATTAGAAGTACTATCATTTATATTTGATAAGGATAATTTGTTTTATTATTCAGAGGCTGCTCATTTAAAAAGAATTTTTTATTATGGATAAATTCTAACATCTAGGAAAGTAGAGAAGATAGTATAAATAACCCCCATGTACCCATCTCCCAACCTTAATAGTTATTAACCATGGATAATCAATCATATTTCATATTTTGAACCAAATCTTAGCCATCATACCATTTTACTTATATATATCAAGTGTGTATCTCTAAAAAATAAGGCTTCATTTCGTCAAATATTCAGTGTTCAAGTATCCCCAGTTGGCTGATAGATTCTTTTTTGTTTTTAACATTTATTTAAGTCAAGATCCAAGCAAAGTCCACACATTGCATTTGGTTGATATATCTTTTGTGTCTCTTTTATTGTTTAGGTTTCCCTTTCTTCTTTTTATTAATTTTTGCTTGTATTTTATTTACTGGAAAATCTGTGTCATCTGTTCTGTAGATTTTTTCACATTATGAGTTTTGCTCATCTTCATCTAATCATTTAGCATGTTCCCCTGATCACTGTTGATTCTTGTAGCTATTGCTAATTTTCAGTATCATTTTTTTGTCTGTTGACTCCATCCTTTCAGCTGTACATATACCTACAACACAATAGAGCCCTGACTAAAAACAAACTCGCTGTACAACGAACTTTGATGGTAGGAGGAAGTCATTTTTATTTTCAATGACTCTAAAGCTTTCACCTATGTAATCTAAATCTCACTCTGTTCTACTGAATAAGCATTGACACCTTCCACCCAACACTGGCCTAACCAGACATTTATTTACAGATGACTTAACCACTTGTCTCAAAAATCTTTATTTAAGCAAAGATAAACATAACCACATGTAAAACATTAATATGTCTTGGCTTTTGTGTTCTGCTTCTGTGCTTCTAATTTCTTTTTGTTTACCAGACAATGCCTGGTGCCCTGGGATCTGCAATATGCTAATCTGTTCTCCATTCACTGAGGGATTGAGATCATCCCTCCAGGAACAGGCTTTCATCTGATTAGACATATTGAATGGCTGATTTATTTCCATGCAGGTCTCTGTGGAGAAGACAGACAGTGGACTCTCCCCTGGGAAAAGGTGCGCCTGATTCTAGACAGCATTTGATATACTCACAGCTGAGAACTCTTGAAAACAAAGAGTGAGGGTGGGAAGGCAAGGGTTTCGTGCTGTATTCAGAGCAGGTACTTGCAGTTTAACAATCAGGTAAGCCATCCACAGACTGATACGGTATAGCTCATGCGATCTGTGTTTCCCCGAAAGTAAGACCTAGCCGGACAATCAGCTCTAATGTGTCTTTTGGAGCAAAAATTAATATAAAACGCGGTCTTATTTTACTATAAGACCGGGTCTTATATAATAAATATAATATAATACTGGGTCTTATATTCTTGCTCCAAAAGACGCATTAGAGCTGATTGTCCGGCTAGGTCTTATTTTCGGGGAAACAGGGTAAGAACTCTGAAAGGTACTATTATTATTTTAGATTTGGCCTTTTGGGTGATAGTAGCATTGACATATATACTACTTATTTGGCCTCAAAGTTCTGTCATCTCTAATGCCCTTTAAAGCTTCTCCAAACTCTGTTATGTAAGACATGTACATGCTAGTCGGCTAAATGCACCCTTCTACTGGTTTTGTTGCGAACAATTCCCAGTTGCGTGCAGCTTCAAATCTATTTTCTGTTTTTGGAGAGTACAGTTATTCTTACTGCATCCAAGTTCCAGTTTATAACAAATGAATTTGCACACAGGAAAAAGCTTGGAGAAATGAAAACCTAGAACCATATTTGTGGGCACAAAGCCCCAGAAAGCAGTTTCCAGGCTCTTGGCCTCACATAGAAAGGTGCTGGCTCGGGTAGTAAATGGCCATCAACTGTGATCAGATGGCCATCAGCTGTGGCTAGTTGGCCGTCAGCTGTAACCCGTAAGCCATTGGCCACTAATATAACGGCTGTGGCTATGCTAGCAGAAAGAAATGGAGGCTAGCAAGAGCGGATTGCAGAGAGGCGGATGCCGCCAGTGAGACCATAGTGGTATGACTCCCCTATCTATGGCTCCTTGGGTGTTCCTTTTTGGCCTCACCATGTCCTGCGTTCTTATGTGGGGAGCGGGACCAGAGACCCCGCCTGATACCCTGCACGCCAATATTATTGGAGAAAGCACACGTTGTGTTTAAATGTCAGCTTTAGAAGGAAAATAACGATGTACTAAGAAGTAGAAACTGGTGGACATTGCTGGGTCCACTATCCAGACAGGGACATCAGAAGATTGCCACTTAGTCTAAAACTCTTGTGAAAAGATGAGATTTTTCTCTACAACTGAAAATAAGTATGGCCCCCCTCCTCCATGCCTTTAAAGATTGGAGGGAAATGGAAAGTAGGCTTTTAAGAGGAGAGGCATAATAATATTTTATAGCCTTGGCAATTTACAAAATGCTCATCTTTTCTCATTTTAACTTCAAGACAACCTTGTGGAGTGTGACATTATGCCCATTTTTAAGAGAAATAGATGAGATAAAGGGAGATTAAATAACTTGTCCAAAATCACATAGTCAGTAAGTAACAGGATTTGAAAGTAGGTCTTGGGATCTTCTTTGCGTGCTCCCCCCATCTGCCCTCACCACAGAGTCTAGTTGCTTCACACTATTAGTCTCCCCACGCCCTTCCTATAGATTCCTGATGAGCTCTGAGTTGCCTTTTCCGGTTCCTATAAGGAGGACAGGAAGTGGCTCTTCCTCCTTACCCTATTTCTTTTATGTATGATGAGCACCCACCGTTTTTTCCCCAAACTTTCAGGGGAAAAAAATCTTTCATTTTAATTTTTGATTCAAATTTTTATTTGTTTACATTTAAGTACTTGTTTTCTATATTATAAAAGAATTTTAGCATTGTTTTTGTTAACGTATTATGGTACAAGAAATTTTATGTAACAAATAATTCCAAAACACAAGAACAAATACAAGGTACAAGAAATTTTATGTACCGGTAACAAATTTACAATATTTACACGTCATAGAAATCCAAGAACTCTTCCCAGTTGCAAATCGTGGTAAGTTCAACAAAACCGATTATTGTATTCCAGGGTGTTATTTTATATACAGACACTATTATTGATTTCTAGAGTTATACTTTTAACTCATTAGCATAAATCAAAGAATTAAAAACACTTATATAGATATGGAATTAGTACTACCCATGTATAATGCGCATCCTTATTTTTCCCTCACAAATTTGGGAAAAATACGGTACTTCACTTTGGTGCTCTGCATAATACCTATCTGCTGACTTACAGTGTATCCTTGGGCAAGTTGCTTTTCCTCACTGGGCTTCATTTTCTTAATCCTTAAGATTTCTTTTATTATATTACTTAAATGCTCTTTTTTTTTTTTTAAATTAAAATGGCCCTGACTTTATGGTAAGTCTCCTGAGCCACAGAGAAGCGCAGCATGTTCCTCCTTCATCTCTCTCTTGCATTATTGCAATAGCATCTTCATTAGTCTTCTTGCGTTCACTTTGGCATCACCTCTTCCATTTTGCACGCAACATTCAGAATAATCTTGTCAAAATTTATATCAAAACAGGTCCCTACCCTGATGGCTTTCCATCCTACTTAGCTCACCAAAGCTCAAACTCCCCACCACTTTCTTTTCTCCTTTATACTCGGTGGTAGTCAGAATAATGGCCCCCCAAAGATGTCCATGTTCTAATTCCTGGAACCTATGAAATTGTTGCCTTACATGGCAAGAGGACTTTACAGATTTAATTAGGTTAAGGAATTTGAGGTGGAGCGTGGCTTTTTGGGTGATTATCCTGGATTATCTGAGGGCACGCCCTGTAGTCACAAGGGTCCTTATAAGGAAAAGAAGGAGACAGTGCGGGGTGGCGGGTTGCAGGGGTGGTCATAGAGAGATTTGAAGATGCTAGAAAGCTGGTTTCAGAGGTGGAGGAAGGGGCCATAAGCCAAGGAATGCAGGCAGCCTCTAGAAGGCAAGGAGGGCATGTGGCCGTGTAGTTACCTTGATTTCAGACCATTGAAACCCATGATGGATTTCTGATCTACAGAACTAAGACAACAAACATGTGTTGTTTTAAGTCACTGAGTTTCTGATAATTTGTTACATCAGCAATAGGAAATTAGCATGTACTTTATCACTGATATTCTGTGCTTCAAACACACCAAACTTGTTCTGGCTTCAGGGCCTTTGTACTTGTTTCCTCTGCCTGAAGTGCTTTGCCCTGAAATTCTAGAGACCACCCCACCTGAGGTATCCCACCTGCCCATCACTGTCTGTCACATACTTTATTTTCTTTTCTTTATATTATTAATGCCTTCTGAAGTTACATTACTGATTAATTTGTTTTATTTTTGTCTCATCCAACAGCAAGTATAAGCTCCATGAGAGAAGGGTCTTATCTGTCTTTTTCATTGCTATATTCCTGATCTAGGACATTGTCTGTCACACGGTGTCCCTCTGTTTCACTGTAGACAGACAGTAAGCGATGATTTTGGAGGAAGGTTAGGAATGGAAGTAGCAGAACAGATACACAACTCAGGTCAGTTGACTCCTAAACATTTATAAAATGGGCCTATTGCTCAGCCATCTCCCCTCACTCTGCAGATGGTTTCTTCTGGAACTTTGCCAGATTTGGCAATGAGGGAGAGGTGGAATATATTCAGAGGAATAATCTTACTATGCCTTTCTCCTCTTTGTTGGTGTTTTTGTTGGTCACCATGGAAGACTTCTAGGAGTAGAAGAGAATGGATCCATTTCAGAGGTACTTGTTGACTGTAACACTAAGACCTTTACAATATCTAGGATACCTTTACCGTATATACAGTAAACTCAAGATTTATATTTTATTTTTGTAATTAGAAAACTTGAATGTCCATTTAGTTCCTTTCCAAGAGGCCAGATCCAAAGAAGAAAATTCAAGTGGTTCCTTTTTCCCCCCTTGTATGAATATGAGCAGTAATATTAATACCACACATTTACATAGGTTAACATGGTTCTCCTAGAGCAGGTCTTCTGGGATTTGTGTGGGAAACATGGAAGTCAATACTTTATAGACATCAATAAATTATTCTACAGTATCACAAAGAGCTGGAAAATGTCAACAGGGAGCAGTGTTGGTTTGTGGAGTCTGCAAAGGCATTCCCCAATCCCAGCACTACAGTGGTTAGTCTGAGTGAGAGGATGGGGGAGGTGGAGAAGAGAGGGGTGAATAACCCCAGGCATACCAGGCATGTAACACTCACTGCTAGCTTACCAGGGGCAAGGAGTACTGTTTCTCAGTCCCTCCATCCATAATCCCTTGAACGAAGCTTACTGGGTTATATGTCTGTCCCTTAACCAATTATTGTGGCCAGAGGGATGTGGTAATGTGCTTGGTCAATACACATTGACCAATGTGTATTTTGTGGGTTTTATGCCCACCTCCAAATTTAGGGTCAGAATCAACTCCACTTCATAGCTTCAAGAAGAGCTGGGGAGAGGTGCTTTCCTAAGGAAAGCAGGATGTTATCACCAGAAGAAGGAATAAATGAGACGCTTGGCAGGCAAAAGCATGATATGTCTTTTCTACCTTCCTCAATTGCTAAAGGTGGAGTTTCAGGCACCAAGACTCTTGGATAAGGGAGATATTTTTGAAGAGCTTTTTTTTTGGGTCCTCAGATAACACCATGTTCCCACCAACTTACTTCAAAAGCATTAAAGAGCCATCTGGTCTGGGTTTGACTATTCTACCCATATGCTTACAGTTCTAGCTTAAATCTCTTGGCTTCTAAAATCAGGTAGCAGCATTGAAATATGCTGAATTCTGAAAATGTTGGAATTATAAATAGTTCATCATATTTTATAAGTGCGAACAGCAGTTCTAAGAACTTTAGCACTCAAAACCTCCAGCAGCGTTCATAGATTTTCCTGTTTTATCATCTTTGTTTGTTTTGCTTTGTTTTGTATAGTTGAAAAAAAGAGGACATTTTATTATCAACAATTATTCTTATACTAAATGGATGATATAACAAAACTTTCTCTATAGATAAAAACTTCAAATGCTTATTTTTGTTTTATAAGTTTATGTTTGAATATTTTAGCATGTGTTCGTGTTTCTATTTCCTATATTAGGTTTTCAGAAAGTATGTTAAATTAAAACTTCATTTCTTATGAAAATAAAAAGTGAACGGTATTGCTCTGATTAGATATGTGTCTCATGTGTTGCTGATTTGCAACATTTAAGTTAGATTCCATTTATTTTTTTCAGAGTTTTACTTTATAGGGTCTTTGCTTAATATTATTTTATAAAAATATTGTTTTATAAAAGTGTTTTATGTATTGTTTTATTTTTTATATTTTATGGATAATCAGACAAGGCATTGAAATTTATTTCACCATCTCCAGTTTTGTTATGGAATAAGTTGTAATCTAAATATACTACAATCATGTCTTCTAGAATTTGCCAAACACTTTTCCAGGTGCCTGTTCCACCTTAGGAACTTTATTAGGGCCATCTGTTGTTTTGCTTTATCCTGCATCCCTTTTTCTTTGTTAAGAGCACCAGGCCTTTAACTGTTCCTCCTCTACTCCACCTGGTTCTGGTGGGACTGCCGATTATGATAATGCTGCCTTTGGCAGAGGATTCTAGTAGGTGAGCCAGGCTAGGCTATATGATCTGGGAATAAAGAGGTTGAGGAATGGAGAGGCCATGAGACTGGATGGACTATTCATGTAGATATTGAAATCACCAAGAATGATGACAGGAGAATGGAGGAGAGAAAGATAAACCTAGTGTTGAAATGTTCTAGAAATGTATGGGAATGACCAGGAGGAACCTGGGGAAGAACCACGGCAAGGAGGTCGGGAGGGCAGTGCAGTCTGATGATATGAGCTCAAATCAGCTAATGGAGAGAGCAAGAAAGGGACAATGGTTTGGAAGTGGAAGTGTGGAGCAAGAACACCCATGTCACCTTCAGGCCCAGTGGTGCATGGTACGTAAGAGAAAGCTGGCCACCACTCAGAAGGACTGCAGGGAATTCAGTGTCCTCGGGACAAAGCCAAGTTTCCCTCAGAACTAGAAGGTGTAGGGGCTATTCAGAGAAGAGTATGGGTAGAGGGCATTTTTCTGATGACAGAGCAGTATGGGGATAAGGATTTCAGTGATGAAATTTGACCTGGGAAGCTTGTACATCTGAAGGTCACCGAAATAAGCATTTAAGACAAGATGGGGTGCAGCTTACTAGAGGAGATAACTCATTCTAATTATTCTTGGAACTTAGGCAATTCTTAGGTGAGAATTGGAATTAAATTCATCAGAATCCGATTGATCCAAAAATGCTATCCGTCCTTCTTCCTTAATAAGTCGAGTTGGTCCCCTTTCCAATCCCCACTGATTCTGTGTGACTTAGGTCCTCATTAGTTCTGCCCTGAATTATTACGACTGCCTCCTAACTGGTCTCTGTCACTGATCTCTACACTCTCCAATCCATTTTCAACACTTCTACCAGAGTGCTCTTTCTAAACCATTTAATCAGGCACCTTCTCTGCTGTAAATCCACTGATGGCTGTCCTAACGCTTTAAGATAAAATCCAAACTCCTTTGCATGGGTAGGCCCCTCAAGGAGCTGACTCTTGTTCTATCCTGAAGCCTCATTGGCCCCAAATCCCCAACAGGCTGTCCCCTATGTCTGCAATGCTTGGTCCCACTTTTTCACTTGATTATCTTGAACTTGTTGTTTTAAGATATACTCGTAATTCAAATCTTTGTAAGAATATACAAGAAACTGGCAGTCCAGGTTATTCCATAAAAGGGAAACTGGGCGGCCTGGGAAGCTATGGGAGACAGGAGTAGAAGGGAAACTTTTTACGTCATGCACTTTTGTGTATTTTGAACTTAATATTATGTGAATGTATTGCCTTATCTCTAAATGTAATGGAAATTTAAAAAAAAATTAAAGCATCAAATGGACAAAAAAAAGATACATTTAAGTGTTTCCTCCTCTGTGTAGTCTTCCCTAACTTGACACTTCCCTCCATTGAGCCATCACTGTGCCTTCCACATTTCTACTCTGTTGTAATTATTTGTAAACAAGTTAACAGTATTAACGACCTCATAGCCTGGAAGCTCATTGAGGGAAGGGACTTTATGTCATTCACCTCTGGATTTCCCTCTCCTGCACAGCACTGGTACATATGGGTATTCAGTAAAGGATTGTTGAATTAATGAATCAATAGAACTTCTGCTCATATGGAAAACAAAAGATATGTAAATAATCCCGCTTATTTTACAGGTGAAGAAAATGAGGCCCAGGGAAATGATTTATTAAGGATTAGTATTAGCTGAATAAAATGAGAATCCAACTCTCTAGAGTCCAGGTTAGGCACTAGAGTAAGTTATAAGATTTTCACTTGAAGATATATGTGATGTGGATTGTACTTACTTATTTTGACCTGAGCCTCTAGATTTTCAGGGAAGTTCTTATTTCCAGTAAACTGCCAGTTTAACCTCCAAAAGACACTTTTTATACATCAGATCATGGGTCCAATACTTGGGTTTGGAAAACATATATCCTAAGTAACTCTTAGACCAGAATTACATTGACAGAGATATCATAGGAAAATCTTGTAGTATGTTTCTTTATCATGAAAGCTGTGTTTTGTGTTATTGATTTCCTGAAACACACACAAGTTTGGTAGTCATAGCCAAACACTGTGAAAGAATAGCATAGGAACAATTGCCTATGTTCACTCAGAGGTATATTCAGTTCTTATTTGTTAGCATTTGCTGAATATCCAGGGCATACAGAGCAGTGAGCAAGGGCATATACTTTACACGGCAGCCATTTTTTTATGTGTAAATGGTAGTGCTAATAATTACCTGGACCACATTTTAAATACCCTGGGGAGATCTGTGAGCTTCAAGATAGTGATCTGCAAACTTTTGCTCACATACCTCCCTGAAAGAATTTTGAAAAACTTGTATCCCTCCACATCTTTATGTTTCCACCTGTAATTTTTCATCATAAGTTTGCAAAGGGTGTGATTTCCAGCTTATTGCAATTCATGATATTCTAAAATAAAGCTGTTAGGTTACTTTTTAAAACTTAAACATACAAATAAAAACTCATAGACACAGACTATAGTATGGTGACTACCAGAGGGAAAGGTTGGTCAGGGGAGGTAGAGGAGGGTAAAGGGGGTAAAATATAGGGTGACTGAAGGAGATTTGACTCTGGGTGGTGAACACACAATGCAATGTATAGGTGATATGTTATAGAATTGTACACTTGAGACCTATATAATTTTATTAACCAATGTTACCCCAATAAATTTAATAAAAAATATATTCCAAAGAATCTAAACCCGTATAATGTTACCCAACATTCATTTTAAATATAGATGAACTAGCTCTCCTTTAACAGTCAGAAAATTTACATTGTTCTTTTTTCTTGAATTCACATTTGCACTCCATTTTCCTCTCAGAATGCTATCTTACTGCATATTTTCATGCTTGAAAAACGTTTATTAATCATTACATCATTCTTTACAACAGACATTATAGCTACATATTTACATAAATTTACTTTTCTGTGACTAAGCTTCGAGGTATTAAAAATGTCTTTGGATGGAATTATCATTAAAATTATTAGTAATACACAATTGATCAAACAGTGGCTATATTGCAAATTAATAACTATATTTAAATGTAAAAAGTAAGATTTTTATTGAAAATTCATCTGTTAATGAAATGGAAGGGACTTTTTCTTTCCCAGTGGATTTGCGGATGGATATTACTTATAGCGAGAATGAGGCTGAGTTCTGCCCCAATTCTATTCATGCATTTGACATGCATTTGTTCCCATAGACATAAACACTGAGGCATTTTGTTCACAGAAATAAGTACATGGTAATGGGAGGAATTTGTTGTAGCAATGTTAACGCAATTCCTTGAACTCTTTTCAATTATATGCCAAAATCCATGTGATAATCTATCATTTAAATGATTTTTAATGGTCTATCAGGTGAGTTTTTGTTCCCCAGTCAGCACGATCATTACTTTTCTCAACACTAGCACAGACTTTTAATTGTCTATGTTTTGTGCACCTGAGGTCATAGTAAGATGTGGGATCTGTGAGAAGAATGACTTTCTTTTGTTACATGGAAAAATGGTAATTGTTACAAGGGGTGGAAAACAGACCACAAGCAAGTTCTCAGGCAGATATGTTTTTGGGAAAGTGTAGGAATGAAACTGAGGATGTGAAATTGATTCCCTTAAAACTATCCATGCTCAGTACCACTCAGAGAATCTTCATATACATATGGACAGAGGCTGGTTTTCCCAGTGTGAAGATTTCTCTTCATTAATCAGCATGCATTTGAACAAAAGTAATTGGAGAACAACAGAGATTAAGGCAGTCCTACACAGATTGGTGATGACATTGTAGTTAAGAGAAGAGCTCTGTAAACCCTAGCTCTGAAATTTACTAGCTGGGTAATCATGGACAAATTAGTTAACCTCTGCCTTCTGAATTCCTAATTAGGAAATAAAGACAATAATGATACCTACTTCATAGTGTTGTTGTGAGGACTAAATTAATTAATACGTAAAGCACTTAGAATAGTGCTCGACAATTAGTAATCATTCAATAAATTATTAACATTAATACTAAGAAATGATAATATATGACATAAAAATGAGGGCAATAACTCCTAAATAAACGTTTCATATATATTTTGCAATTACTGAAGCTAACTGGTTTAATTTAGAAATTAAATATACAGGCCTCCACAGCAAGTAAGGGGCAGAGCCAAGATTCTTGCCCAGAGTTTGTACTCTTAATGATCTTGCTGTGCTGACTCTCAAAACACAAATGCAACAAAAAGAAATTAAATAGAAGGCATATGAATTTTAAAGTTATTCTTTCTAGATCAAAGTGTCGATTATGTACGGCAAGATTTATCACATGCTTATTTCAGAGCATCAAGAAAAGTGTTTGATCGCTTCTCCGCCTTTTGGCTAAGATCAAGTGAAGAAAAGTGTTTGATGTACTTTTTGCTCATTTTCTATGACCACAGGAAGTTCCATTATTTCCATTTAGGACACTTCTCCTCCCCCTACACATACACTTATGACTAAATATATCATCCAACTTTTGGTGCTCAAAGGTTCAGGGGTTTTGCCTTGCTACTGTTACAGGGGCTTTAGGCAGATCATGTTCAACAGTGTCATCTTTGTTAAGTGAAAATTAAAACTTTTTTTCAATATTATTTTATTTCTCCAGTATTTCTAAATGTCCCTACCGCACCCCATTCTAAATTTGGGTTTTAGGTTTGATAACATATACCAGAAGTTGAAAAACACAACAAAGAGCTTGAAAACCATCCTTTGAATAACATTGACTTCAGGAACAGCTGCTAAGATAAAATAAATCCAAGAGAGCTCAGCAACCAGAACCCAATTGCTTTTCTTTTTTAAAGGGGCAGGCAGATATGATTTTAAGTCCTAAATGGTTACTTTAAATCAATAGTGCATTTTAATTGATATCAAAGTTTTCCAAATCTGAATTTTTCATAGGTGTTTTACCTGGTATATGGAGGATTCTATTCCACTGTATTTCAACTTGAACAATTATTTGATGACATCATTGATAGAGGTCTACAAAGCAGAAAATAAAATCCACCAGGAACTAAACCACCAGATTTCTTCTTTACTGAGAATGCAGAAAAAGAAACCTTGCCTATCAAAATATAAGTAAAGAATCAAGTGAAATTTATAACTAAGATCAAATAGAATTGCCAGTTGAAGAATAAAAAGATTTGAACTGCTTTGTTGATTGCAACACTCCAGCCTTCTGTAGTGCGATTCATATTGCAGAAAACTCCTCATTAAAATATTTGCATAAAAGTCTGGGTTTTAAATGATAGGTGAAACTCTTTTAAGGAAATCTAATGTATTAAAATACAATCTTATAGAATGGATAAATGATAGATTATTTGTTTTACAAAGACGTCATTCATGCAAAAAAGATTTATCATAATTCTTTTAAACGTAGTTTTACTAGTACATTTAGAATATGATTTGATTTCTATATACATTATTTACATGTGACTTTTGCTGGAAAATATCTATAACATAAAGCAAATACTAGCAAGAAAGCATAGTACTGTGGTCTGAAAAATCTCAGAATAGCAAATCATTTTGTGAAAAGTATTTATTAATATGTTTTAATTTTCTGGCCTAATTAAATTAGTAATATATATATATATATAATTTAGAAAAAATGTTAACATCATAGATACATATTTATAATTCAAAACATAGACATAGTTCCACATTTTCCCTGCTTCTCATTTAATTATTCTAGTTTATCAGTCTGTCGTAAATAATTCCTATACTTCATTTTTCACTGACTTTTTTGCTTCCTTGGCTGTGTTTCCACTTGTGACACTTGAGTATATTTGTAACAATAAAATGAAATATCACACCCTCAGGTCACTTTATGAGAGTTTTTTTTTTCACTGCAAGTAACCAACAACTTACCTAGTAGTGACTTAGACCACAAAGTATTTATTGTTTTTCTAAACATAATGCCCAGAGGAAGGAATCCCCAGGTTGGTTTGGGAGCTCAGTGAAGTAAACAGGAACTCAGGAGGCTGAGCCAGTATTTCCACCTAGGCACTGACTCCCACTTGTATGGTACACTCTACTTCTTCTCTATAATACTGAGACTCATTATTCTATCTTCTGGGGAGACTCAGAGTTTCTGTGGCGATCAGGGACTTTATATCCCTCAATGCTTGGCACATGGTAATCATTCAATAAATATTCATTAAACCCTTGAGGAAAATTTCAAATAAGGGGGAGAGACTAAGACTATGTGAAATAAAAGGGTGCTTTGGTGCAGAATTAAATGAGAACTATTCAAATTGATGCTGATCTTTGTGTTCTGTGGTTTTTAAATAGATTTCAGTATAGCTAAGAAAACATTTTGGGTCATCTATAGTCCCTCCACTTCCGTGCAGGGTCTTTTGTTGGTTGATCAATGCTCTGAGTTTAAATAGTTTAAATTTGCAAGTGTAGAAGAGTAGACTGAGCTAAATTGTTCTGTAGGAGAAAAATTTAGAGGCCACTAGTCAGCAAAGTTAGCTTTGTGCACGTGTGCTCGCACGCGTGCGTGCTAGGAGAGAAGGTGGAGTTGAGCTACTGAAGGAGAGACCCAGGAGGAGACAATGTACATATGATTGGTGAGTTTTTAAAAAGTGAAATATTATACACTGTGCGATGGGATTCCGTAAGTTTTCGGTAAAGATATAAAAACCATTATACTAACTATGATTGGATACTGAAGAATATAAGTTTGTGTCAAGAACTTGAGTTAACATGATTGAAGTGTTATTTCAGAATTCAGGACAGTTGTCCTGAATGCTCACAGTGATTGTCTAAGGTATGTGCACGTGCACATAGCATATGTGTTCACTGCGTTGGAAATACAGGATTTGAGAACTCTGGTTGGCCCCTGACCATTTTTCTATGATAGCACCTTATAAACTGTTTAAGTGATATATACATAATCCAGTTTTACATGGCATGTTTTAAAATTAATAAATCAATTTGGGGGACAAATGGAGAGTTGAAAACCAAGGCGTTAGAGCCTGATAAAATTTATCAGGTGTTCTTAATGAAAAAGAACTCTTTCAAAAGAAATCGTAAGGCAAAACACTCAGCAGACAGACAAAAATCTGAAGCACTGGGAATGGAATACCTAGATGATGATCAGGCATTTGTCTGCTATTCTCTGTGTTTATGCCTGTAGGGGTGAGATAGAGCATGGTGGGGCGGGGCAGGGTGGGTAATGAGCAAGGATAGTTTTCCTTTCTGGGAATTTTCACCTGGGTGGAGGTGGGAGGAAAAGGCAACAGAAGTGGTCTGTTTTTCCTGCAAACTCCGGCCAGCACTTTGTAAGGTGGCACAGGATTGTCATTTCAAGTTGGACTACTACTGGCCCAAACCCAAAGGAACTGGCCAGAAGTGAATCATCTTTGGAAATGCAGCATGATGCAGAGTTTCACTCAAATAGATAGAGGAGCCAAGCGCAGCTAAGTGTAAGGCTACCTTTAGAAATCAGGAATCAGAGCTGGTGGTCTGGTATTGCTAGGCTTACAAAGTGATGATTGTCTCAAGACCCTACTCCAGTTCTTTCTTTTCCGTGGGACTTCAACCCACATGTGGGACTCTGAGATCTTGTTGCCCTTGGACATTGTCCTATACTATTTTCTAGTTAATTACTAACAGCTTTAAATTGATCTTGTGATTGAGGTCATGGATATGAAAATTCCTGCTGCAGTACCCACGCTGCCACCCTTGGAAAGATTGTCCTGGTCAGCACACAGAATTAATAGAAGTGGGGCCAGTAAGGAGAGATGACTCAGCCCATCTTCTCATCTGTTATAGCATGCAGGCCCTAACAAGAAATGTTCTCCACTAGATCCAGAAATTGTTGCTACTATTGAAATAATCCAGATGCTATGAATTACAGAAAGCTGTAATTCATAAAAGCTCATTAGTACCCAGATTTGAATATATATGTTAGTAGAAGTTGTGTGGTCTGAATGTTTGCTGGGGTATTTGAAACATTAGTTTCTGAACAACTCATATGAGTAAATAAGGGTAGATTATTAACTGAATACATATTAAAGTATGAGCCTATTTATTTCGGCAAAATTAAAATATTTTAAAATTACAATCATACATACCTGTAAAAATTAATATATAAGTTAATCAAATGTAAAGTGAATGTTCCTTTCCTCCTATCCATCTCCTACCCATTCTCAGTAGTAACAGTTTGGTTAACAACCCTCCAGTGCAGGCATGGAGGGGCTGGGGCTACAAAGGTAAATGCCACCAACAAATTCCCTGCCTTCATGAGGCTTACATTCTAGTGGGAAGAGACAGACCATAAGCAAGCAAACAAATAGATAACTAAAAGCAAGTCTGGGAAGTGTGCTCTATGTATGAAAGTGGGATCCAAATGATGAAAAAGAATCAGTCTTGAACCCCATGGAAAGAGCCTTCCAGGCTGACTGAATGGCAGATGCCAAGGTCCACGGGGGAAAAAAAGAGGGGCTGCTATGGCTGGCACTTTGCATGTCAAAGTGCGAGTCCCAGGATGGGGATAGGAGCCAGATCATATGTGCACAACTTTGTAGGAAGTTCAATTTCATGCTAAATACAACGAGAGGCCATTAAAGGTTCTTAATTGCAGGGGGGTGGGGAAGAGAATCTGATTTTCATTTTTGAAAGACTCTGACTTGGTGGTGGCAAGAGTGGAAGTCTGCAGACAGGTTGGAAGAGATTCATTCATACATACACACACACAAATATATATATATATATATATACATATATATATATGTATATATATATACATATATATAGTAATTATATATATATAAAATTACTCTTTGAAATTATGTTCAGAGTCAGTTTACTGTCTGTCTTAGAAAATCAAATATCTTGTTTTTTGACCTTTCCCTATCCACCCAAATGTAGTAACTTAGTTGGAAAACACACGTTTGACACTTTAACACGGCTCCAGAATGTGTTCATCAGATTTGACTCTGCTTTTGGATTGTCTCAAAAATCAGATTCCTTCTGAAAGGAAGAATTCTTTTCAACAAAGTCAGTAACTACTAAGGTGATAACTTTTGAGTAGCATCATTAAAATATGCATTGAGTCTGCCAAGGTGATTGCTTTGAAATGAAAAACACTTACTTGAAGTTATGTTCATTTATTCACCAAATAATTATTGAGCACCAACTGTTAAGTACCAGGCACCGTTTTAGGCACTGGGATATATCAGTGAATAAGGAAACAAAATCTCTCTCTCTCTGCTGCGTTTACATTCTAGTAAATGGAGATGGACTTAACAAACAAACAAACAAACAAAATAAGTAAACTCTGTATTATGGTTGAAGATTATATAAAAGCAAGGTAAGAGACTTGGAAAGCTGGATGGGGGTTGCAATTTTTAAAACTGTTTTTAGGTTGGGCCTCGCAAAGAAGGTGATTTGGGGTAAACTAGAAAGCAGATTGGTAAGTAATATAGATGTTCAGAGGGAGAACATTAAAACAGAGGGAATAGCCAGTGCAAAGTTCCTGAGGCAGGAAAGTGCCTGGCAAGGTTGAGGAACAGTGAGGTGATTAATGGTTAGGTGAGTAGAGGAGAGAGTTGTAGAACATGAGGTCAGAGAGGTGAGGAGATGGAAGGAAACTTCTAGCCACAGAAAAAGAATTTTGGCTTTAACAATGAGAGAGGCAAGCCAGAGCAGAGAAGTGACATGATATGAATTATATTTTAAAATAATTACTGGGACCACTGTGATATAAATAGACTATAAAGGAACAAGGTGGAAGTTTTGATGTGTTTTAGAAAACAACAACACTTGATAGTCACATTCCCTTAATTGTGGTAAAAGAGGGGAAAGAAGCCAAAGAAAAGCATTAAAAAAAATTCCAGATTGTATCCTTTCCCCTTTATCCTTCCATACCATAGCGAAGTACCATCAAGCCCCATTCCTTTAGCCCTGTGCTAAATGTTTCCTTAGACTATTTTCAGGCTGCAGCCAAATTCTTTATCTTGTCCTATATATCAGTCAGGATCTTCTTGGCTGCAAGTAACTGATTACCTGATCATAGTGACTCAAGCAATAGGCGATTTACTAGCTCACATGTGAACAGTCCAGATATACAGAGCCAAGAAAGGTTAATTTAGCCATTCAGGGACGTCTGGGTTCTGGGTTGTCTTTCCTGGTTTGTTTATTTATATATTAATTAATTTATTATTTATTTGTTTATTGCTTTTCTCTCATTGTTTCAGGATGTGCCACCACAGCTCCAAACGTTTCATGCTCACTGGAGGATGGCCAAGGTAGGAAGTATGGAAAAGACTTCTTATGGGCTCTCAGGGATAAAACTCTTTCCCTGAAATCCCCCCAACCACCCACTTCCCCTGTGTTCTCAGAATTATGTCACCTGCTCAGCTCTTTAACCAGTCATTGACAAAGGAAACAATCACCTACCAAGACGGGTGTAGACCAGTGGTTCTCAAAGTGTAACCTGAGGAACCTTGGAGAGGGATCCCCAAGACCATCTCAGGGAGTCTGCAAAGTCAAAACTATTTTTATTATAATACTAAAATGTTATTTTTCCTCCCATTCTCTTAGGAGAGTACAGCGGAGTTTTCCAAAGGCTGAGACAGTGCAACAGACTGAATGCACCAGATAGGAAAATCCAATTGCCTTCCATTAAGCCAGACATTAAGGAAATTTGCACGTTTTAAAAATAATACCACGCTTTACTTTTTTTGGGAAAACATTTAGTTTCCATTAAAATGTGCTATTTAAGATGTAATTTTTACTATCTTATTTATTATTCTTCAAATATTTTTAAATTTCTGTTTTAATTTCTGGTATCATGAACATCAATAGATAATATGAGGATATTTGTTTATGAGGATAAACAAAAGCTCTTTGGGGCCCTCAATAATTTTTAGGAATGAAAACTGGGTCCTAAGGTCAAAAGACTAAAATCTGCTGTTTTATTCAGACAGCTCTGATTCATCCTTGGAGCTGGGGGCGGGGCCGAAATTTCCTGAGCTCACCTCAGCCTGAACCAAACCGTCTTAAAATCCTATTCTGTAAGTGGTTAGATCACAACAGGGTATTCTAGATGCTGCTTATTGATCTCAACTCCTCTAGCTAATCAGAGAGTGAGCTCTTGCTTTTAAACTGGAAGTGAAATGGTCAAAATGAAGCTTTAGGTGTTATTTCAAAGAAAAACTAGCACATTAAGTTTCTTCTTAAGATGGGAAGAGGTGTGGGATTTTAGGGGGTTTCAATTGAAATTTCAAAACTCCTCTAGGGGTTTCATGCTCACTGGATGATGGCTAAGGTAGGAAGTAAGGAAAAAACTTACTCCCACTCCATCATTAGTCTGTGTTAGAAAGTAATGTAATCATCGGTAATAATTGCTTTCTTTCCTCCCCACCAGCCCTGTGCTAGTAGCCTCTTTACAATGGTGGGCCCCAACGGGTTATTTGGCTGTCATTCATTTAATCTCAACAGCATCCATGCCGGCCTCCAGATCCTTTAGGCCAAAGGCAAACTGGAGAATTTCGTTGGACTCGGAAGTTGTCACCATGGCATGCTCATTTTCTTGCCTTGATCTTTCATCCAGGATTGGGGATATGTGCGTGTAAATTGGGAAGAAGGTACTAGTCCCTCCCTTGTTATTCATTGTTAATATTTCTTATTCTGTCTCATATTATTGTGGCATTTTGGTTTCAAAGTGCTCTCAGGAGCCTCCTTAAAACACCAAACCTGTTTTCTCTTGAGTAAATCCCTTGGCTTTACACACCCAAAAAATAAATTAAATCATCGAAGTATATCTTTGTGTTTGTAACAACTCATATGCTTGCGATTCCACCATCTGATCTCTTTCCTTTCTCCGGTCTCTTCTCTTCCCCGGAGAATTTTAGGCTGACATGGAACCCGGGAGGAGTTGGCCCGACCCCGGCTACGGTGCAGCAGGCGTACATTTTCTTTTCACATATTTTGCTGGGCGGGTGTGGGATATTTCAGCATAAATTTCTCGTTCATGAGTGCCATTTCTTAGTCTTCCGCCTAGGTCGTTTTCTCTGCCCTAATTTTACGTGTAACTTTCTCCTGGTGGGGTCGTTTCATCCAGGATTCCCGACGCTTGAACATCCCTTCCCCTGGGCCTGACCTAATTCTGGGTGCCGGCTGTTTGGTTTACTTCTCCACTTTTGCAAGCGCACGTGGCTCTTCAGGGAGCTTCACTTTTGCTCCTACGGGGGGTGCTGGGGTTCACCGGAGCTCGGAACACGTGCTTTAATGCAGCCAGGGTTCCCTTCCCCCAAGGAGTCCGAGGCCCCGAGCTCTGCAGGCGTGAGGAGGGGCAGGGAGCAGAGCCGGGCCGGGTGAATCACAGGGCGTAACAGGTGCCGCAGCCGCAGCTGCGCCCGCATCTTGCTGGGCTCCAGGGATAAGGTTTTCTTTTGCTCCGAGTTTTATTTTTTTTTTTTTTTTTTTGGAGGTGGGGAGGAGGCTCCCGAGGCCCCCACCGAACCAATGCAGGCCGCGGTTGTTCATCGCCTAGCAACTGGCGGAGCCAATGGGAGGCGGCCGGGCCTGCGGCGCGGGGGCGGGGTGGGAACCTTGCGAACCTGTAGAGGCGGGGAGGCGGCCGCGCGGGGCGGGGCGGAGCCCGGCTGGGGGCGGAGGAGGCGGGAGCCGGAGGCGGAGGCGGGGCCGCTGGCCTGGGGCGCTGCGTGCCGCCGAGCTTGGGCCGGCCCTCCGGGCTGAGCGGACCGGTCTTGGACTCGTAGTGGTGCCTGCCCGCCTCTCCCGGGACCCGTGACGGGTGAGAGCCTGACCCCGCGGCAGGGATTATGACGCGCCCGCCTCACGGGCGACGGCGCCGGCGGGTGGTAGACGCCGGGGAAGGGCGGGAAGGCAGGCGCGGAGGTGAGCGCCGGCACCTAGCTCGGCGCGGCGGTTGGGGCCGTTGGTGGAGCTGGACCAGCCTTTACCCCCTCTCGCCCCGGCGGTGCCGGGAGGAGGAGGTGGGAGGTAGGTGCCAGTTCGGGGACCACTCCTGCTGGTGATCGCAGTGCTGCGCCCTCGGGAGGGCTCCGGCCCTTGGAGCCCCAAACCCTCTCCAGGATGGAGGGAGGGTGGCGCCTGGCGTGGGATGACGAGCGAGGCGGGGACGTGGGGGTGGAGGGCATGGCCAATTTGGGGCTGCGGTGTCTCAGCAGAGGCTGCGGGGCGTGCGGGCTTCGGGATTTGTTAGCTCGAGCCGCAAGAGGCAGTCGTTAGCGTGAGTTACTGGGTGGCCTGTGGCCGCTGCAGTGGAAGAGAATCCCAATGATAGTTAAATGTCTCGGGGAAGAACTTACATCATCTAAGAGGCAGGCAGGCATGTGGGAGAATATTTTGGTGTAGAATTTTATAGTAACGTACAGAAGACTAAAGTATGAGCCCCCTGTCCTCTTTTGAGCCAATGCTGGTCGTCCAGTTATGCAGGTCACTTGGGCCCAGGAAATGGAATCTGCTAAATAATTCGTTCTCAGCATGTGTCATATGGGAATCTTTCGATTATTGCCCCACGTCAGGGTCCGTAGTTATGATTGCCAAATTATCATTACTTGCAACGCTGGTGCTGTTCTTGTTGGATCTGAGCGAATTGAGATTTCCCTTTTCTGAACCCCATAATGGGGTGAGGATTAGAAGAGGCACTCCTCCGAGGGGGGTTCACAAGTGTAAGAGGGGACTTCCTGGAATTTGACATTGCTGGGCTCCCCTAACAGTTCAGATTGCAGGCTAGGCCTAGAGATGGCTGTGAATGATGGGGGCCTTGGAACCCTTCACGACTCAGGAGGGATTGATTTACTCTTTAAGTAGAAGAAAATTCTGGCAGCCTTGATCCTGACCTGGAAACGTAGGTATGACTTAACACATTTAGGAGACTGAACAGAATTTGAAAAGATTCAGAGATCTGAAGAGAGAAAAAAAATGCCTTTAGAGTTAAAGTTTAGGTCAAGCTATCTTGACATTTAGAAGTTGAGCTTGGATTCTGTCAGCAAAACTTAAACTGCAGACTAGGAAGCTTAGGTTATTCATTCAAATTAAATAAGTAAAAGCTAATAACTAATTTCACACTATTCTGCCTGCTGTCAGTGAAAGTTTCTCAAAATGGTTCTTTGAAAACGGGATGAAGGAACTGATCGTTACAATGAAGGCTGTTTTAGTGACTCGCTGGGTCCTTTCAGCCAAGTAATTTTATACCCTTCCTTTCCTTCTCTTTCCCCATGTGTACAATGAAGATAATAAAGCCTTAGGATTAAGTATCATGAGTGAAGCAGCTTGAAGATAACTGCAAGGACTTAGTTATTCTAAGATGAAATGTGAAGATCTGCTCATAACACATTGCGCCTTGTGACAAGACTTAATATGCCAAAGCATAATGTGTTCCAAACCTGCTGAGGTGTTGTGTGAAAAAACTAAAACGTTAACTGTTCAGATGATTTGCCAAAGGCCTCAAGGCCAACACAAGATTAGGACCATCCAAAAATCTGACACAGCTGCTCTTTGACGAAGCTGGCTATGACACAGGTTTTATAAAAGGAGATGTTTGAGTGTCTTCTATGTAATATGCATCTAGAGATAAAAAGATACTGCCCCAGAATTGTGTGATGTTAATACATTTCACATGCTTAAATTGGAGCAATTCCAAAGCTTTTTAAGTGATGTTTTTCCATATCATTTACCAGTAGTTGTGAATATAACTTATTGGTTTGACCAGATCACGGAGAGGTTTTGGTACTCTGTGGGTCTGTTGTGTGTCTGTTGATGGTGATCATGATTAGCTGTTACTGAAGATACAAGTTATCTTGAATTCACGAATTTACAGGGTGAGATAGAATAGAAAAGTGCACCATTGTTGATAATGGAAGACTACCTAAAATCTTTACTTTTGATAGTGGGTCAATACTATATAGTACCAGCAGACTTACTGAATTATGTTTTGGTTTTTTTGTGTGTTTTTTTTTGGGGGGGAGGGGAACAGGACTTTATTGGGGAACAGTGTGTACTTTCAGGACTTTTTCTAAGTCAAGTTGTTGTCCTTTCAATCTTAGTCGTGGAGGGCACAGCTCAGCTCCAGGTCCAGTTGCCATTGTTAGTTGCAGGGGACGCAGTCCACCATCCCTTGGGTGAGTCGAACCCGCAACCTTGTGGTTGAGAGGACACGCTCCAAACAACTGAACCATCTGGCACTGGCCCATGTGGGAATCGAACCGGCAGCCTTCCACATTAGGATCACGGAGCTCCAACTGCCTGAGCCACTGGGCCAGTCCCTGAATTAAGTTTTAATAATTTATTCTTTCAAGAAATATTTATTAAATACTTACTAAGCCTCTGTTGGCCAGATCTGAAGATAAAAACGATGAGTGTTGCTTTGTGGAGTTTGTTTTAGGAAATTTATAGTATAATAAAGGAAAGAGCGAAAATAGAAAATAAAAATCGCAAATATGAGAAGTCTTTAGAAAAGAGAATTTCAGCTGTGTCCTGACGGAGGACGGGGTGGGAGAAGACGGCAGCAGCGTCCACCTGGTGAACACATATTGACATGTTCCATGTACTGTTTTGGGAGGTGCAGGTGGTTTGATAGTTAAAACAGGTGGAGTGGGTTAGTGATAAGATTGGAGAATATGGCTATGACCTTTGACCAGTAGGGAATCTTCAAAAGCTTTTATTGAGGGGAATTGTTTTATTTGATTTTTACTTTAGAAGGGTATTTCTCCCCAAATCAGTAATTTGAGTGCTCCAACTAAACAAAGTAATATTTGAGAGACAGCAGTCCTACACAGCAATTAAAAACTTTGAAAGTATTTTATTGAAGCCCTAGAAACTTCAGAAAAGTAAAAATGATCATTCGTATAACTTTTATTGAGTATCTTTTTTGTTTTTCTATTTTTTTATTGAGGTATAATCGGCATAACATTAGTTTCAGGTGTATAACATGATTCAGTATTTGTATATATGGTGAAATGATCTCAGTAAGTCTAGGGTCTTCTACTTTTAAGTTTGGGGGAATAAAGATGCAAAGATAAATAAGATACAGCCCCATTTTCAGCAACTTGGAATTTAGTAGGAGAGATAACACAATTATAATGCAGTGCAGAATTTGAGTGTCATAAGAGGCATAAAAATGTCAGGTCCTGGCAGTGCAGAATTTTGAGATGAGAGAAGACAGAAATTCAAGTTAAAAATAGTTCTTAAATAGAAATTAAACTGGGTCCCGTTAAACAGTCAGTGCAATCTTAACTATAACATTTACAATTCTCATCTATTAATCCTTCATACATTGGCCTCTTACCCTCTTGAGTGAAATTTTTGGTTTGCCCACCACAGTACTAGCTGTGGGACCTTGGAGAAGTGATTACTTGGCCCTTATTTTCTCTGTGTCTTAGTCGTCTCATTTGTACGTTAGGGATAATAATACCTACTTCATAGGATTGTGATGATTAGATAAGAAAATATCCAGAACAGTGCCTGGAAAAGTAGCTTACATTTATTGAGCCCTTAATATTTCTATTTGATATAAAATGCTGTAAGTGAGTGAGAACTGACTTAAGGAGAGGATTTCTTTTTGTCACTAGTGGACCTGTCCATGAGGGTGCCATAAAACCTGTACCTTCAGAGAAACCAAATACGTTCTGTGAAGCTTTGTTTTTTCTTTTCTTTTCTCATTTGCTGATCACTTTTCTGAAAGCCGGTTTCCATTTTTACCCCTCAGCTTTGTCATAAAGTCATTCATCAGCATATCCCAACATAATTTCCTGTTTAAGTCTTGCACTTTCTGTGGCATTTGCTTCTGTTCACCACTCCCTCTTTAAAACTTTTTTCCCTTGGGTTTTTTAAAGCCTGTTCCCCTCCACGCACCCCATTTTTATCTCTTACATCTAGGTCACCTTCACTCACCTGTTATATGTTGCTGTCCTTTAAAGGGGTTTTTTCTGCTTTCCCTTTTTTCTGTATGGAGGCAACTACCACACGTATGCGGATGACTCCTAAATCTGCCTGGATGTCTTTTGAGCTCCAGGCCCTAGTTTATCCCTATTTGAATGTTTCCTGACAGCTTCTCTAAACCCAGTGAGTTCCACACTGAGCTCATTATCTCCACACACTGAACCAAACCCAGTTTTATTAACCTCACTCCTCTGTTCTCTTTAAGTGACACTGTTATCTGTCTCGTACCAAAGTCAGATTTTTACAGGAGACAATGAGCGCCTCCCTTTTGTACACTTGTCACCGTTTTTGTTAGTTCAGCTTCTGAAGTAGTTCTTGCCCACCCTTCACTACTCTCCTTGTTACTGGCCAAGGTCAGCCAGCCAGCCCCTGGCCATTTACTGCCCAGTTTGCTACAATACTTTTGTGCGAGGGCTGCAGAAAATGGAACCCATTTTAGAAATATTATGCTAGGAGGAGACTGCTAGAAGAATATTGTTAAAAAATTTTAACACTTGTATGATTTTAAAATCATACAGAGTTTAGTGAGTGCCCAGTAGATACTAGAATCCAAGATGGGTATCAGCCATTGCATATACCTTTTACCTGAGATTTAGTGGTCTAGGTTACAAAGGCCCAGTCTTGAGTTAGTCAGTCTGTTGCCAGTTGATTGTAATATGGTTGTCTGTCCTTTCCTATGTAAAAGCACCTTCAACATTTCTCTTTCTGGATACAAGTTTAGAAATACCCTGCGTAGAACCTAGCATGTAAAAGCAAGAAGACATCTTAGAAATCATTGGTAAATATAAACCATTATTAGCTGTATTATTTTATAATGAGAAGATGGGCTCAGAGACTTTATATCATGTGCTCTGGACACTTTTTGAGTGCCAAGGGGAGCCCAGGGTCTATGAGGCTTTGGAGTCGTAGATAGCCAGTTTTCATTCTTACCTTCCAGATGAAATAGCTGGGGTTTTATTCCAATCTTGCCTGTTTGTAACTGGGTAAATTAACTAATGTCTCTGAGCCTCACATTCTCCCATCAGTAAAACAATGTTACATCTAATCGTCCTAGGGCCATCGTAAGGATAAATGACATAGGCCATTGTAAGGATAAATGACATAGCTGACAAGCCGCCTCTGGCACGCAATAGAGGCTCAGAGGGGTAGTTCTTCTCTCCCACCAGTTTCACGTCATTAGTTGGTACAGGAGTTCTTAACCCCCCATCCATGGATCCTTTGCACATTTGTGGATGGCTTCATGGATCCCCTAAAACTGGAGCTGAAATTGCCTGTTTTTATACTTCTGAGGGGGGAGAGTCATTGGCTCTGGAATCTCTGACCCCAAACAGTTTAACCCCTGAGTGGGCAGTAGTCAGCCCTAGGATCCATGGCTCTTGGTGTCTGTTAGCCAGACTGGGTAGAATTTAGAGTTGTTTGAAATATTTGAGGAACAGTATATATTTTTTAAAAAATTTAAAGGCCTTTAGGTGCCAAGAATCAGATTAATTATATTCCTTGGCTCATGACACATTCTCATAATTGGAACATTTATTTAGTTTTAATAATATAATAGGCACTACCTAACATAAAGCTATGACCTTGACAATAACCTCTATATAACCATGTGGGCCCCTGCATACCTTTTTTCTACTTCCCTCACCCGAGGCAACTATTTACTGAATCCTACATATATTCATCATTTCCTTGGTATTTTTTAAATACAGTTTTATTGCATCTATAAGTTTTCCATAATATGTGCACGTTTAAAAACTATATATGTTACATGCCCTATTTTCTGAGACTTTTTAACTTTATAATGCTGAAATTCATTTACTTAATATTATATCGCTGAGATTCGTCTATATTGTGTGTCACTGAAGTTTTCTGATTGCTGCATATTTCATTTTGCCGAAATGCCATAGTCTATATCCCTTCTCCTGTCGATGGGTGTTTGGATTGCTTCCAGGGTTATGCTCTTGCTGGTTTGCTGTTGTGAGGAGGGCTGCTGTTTTATGTTCTCGTCTCCTGGCGTACACACGCAAGAATTTCTCTTGCATATATACCTAGAACTGGGCTGGCTAGATTATATGAACAGGATATATGAATTTAAACTGCCATATTGTTTGTTTTTCAAAGGTTCTCCCTACCCTCCAGGTTTAATAAGCCTTAGCCTGGCATTCCCTAGGACTGTTATTTTCAACCTTCATTTAGTACTTCGGAACACTTTCATTATTCTTGGAATCCATTCTGTGGCACCCTTAGGAAACAATTCCTTTTTGGTATTCTGTTATCTAAAGTGCATAAATAGAATACTAACTTACACTGACCCACGTTTTTATAGAGTATAGCCGCTTAGCCGTGTTCTCAAACTTCTTGCCTCAGAATCCCATGGAGAGTCTGTAAAAACACTGGTTTCTGGGTCCCATCGCCCAAGTTTCTGAATCTGTAGGTCCGAAGTGGGACTTGAGAATTTGCATTTTTAACAAGTTCTAGATGCTATGAATGCTGCTGGTCTTGGGACCACACTTTGAGAACTATAATCAGTGATTGAATTTGGGCTAACTCATTGAGTAAACCACTACAGATACATGGTTACAGTATTCCAGAACAGATTCATGAGTTATGTTTAGTTGATTATTTCTATTTCCTTTAGTAAACTTTTTACCTGCTACTTTATTATTTTAGGAATGACATACCAATAAATAGTACTTAAAAATATTGTTTGGGCTTCTTAGCTGACTTTCAACCTTACAAAGTAAGAGAGATTTAAAAACAGTACTTCCTTTTTGTTCTTTGTAATCTTCATGTAAGAATATGATTGCTGCTATTCCTACATCTGCACTGGAAGGATTTGAAATTGATATACTGTCTCCACGTTGTCATGCTCTTAATTCAGGCACTAAATCATCTTGCTGCTTCTCTAGCCAGCACGTCAAGATTGGACTGAAAGCCCTTCTAAGTTGCACCATGGCTAAGGTATAGATTCTGATTTGTCATAATATGAAAGTAGCACAACTCACACTAATATATCATCGAACTTCATTGACATTCGTTCAGCAAACTTTATCGGGTTCCTTTCATGGGTCAATTATGACATCTCATACTAATGCAGGGTACAAACAGTACTACGCAGGCCTGCTGACAGGAACTCAAATTAGGAGGGGAGGGAGAAGTTTCATTACAATTATATCTGTACTGTAATAGAGTTAATATAAAGTGTTCTAGAAGCACAAAGAGAAAAAAATAGCAATTTGGGGAAAGCCTGGACATTTGATCTCTATATTCACTAACTTTTTTCAAAAATGTTTTTTTGAGTTTTTATAACATTCGGTATTTTGTCTGCTTTATGCAGTTCACCTTTCAGTTACTCAATGGGAATCGTTACTATCTGATTTTAACTTAGTCTCAAGGTACGGCGGTAGAGAAGTGAGTACCTGTATGTATGTGTTCCGTTTGAAAAGCAGCTCCCATTGTGTGTTCCCACCTTTCCCACAATAAAGACAATGGGGTAAAATAGTTAAATGTGCTGACTACTGTGGTTTGCATCTCAGCTTTGTCACATCCTAGCTGTGTGACCTGGAGCAAGAAAACTCTGGGCCTCTGTTTCCTCGTCTGTAGTAGGGGGAAATAACTATTTGGGTTATTTTGAGATTGAATTAATGCATGTAAAATGCTTTAAATTTCCTTGTTCCAAGTAAATGCTTTAGGTGTGATCAATGTTATCTTACTGTTAAAATTAGGTTGAATCTCATTTGCTAAACACGGTTGTGAAGACAGCGTGTGCACATTCTGGTACAAAAATCTGAAGAAGAAATTTTGATATAAATAGCTGCACTCAATTTCACTTTAGGTCCCAGGAGAAATGTGAAAATATAGATAATAGAACTGAAAATTCTTTAAAGACCATCTAGTTCAACTTCTAATTTTACAGATATGGAAACTGAAAATAAAGAAATTATGACGGGCTCAAGGTTGCTCTGTAAATAATAGAAGTGGCACTGAGAACCGCAGCCCCTACCCTCGGTCTCGTGCTCCTTCTATACCCTATGCAGCTGCCCTGAAATGACAGTCCCCTGAAAAAAATCTAAGTTTAATTGGAGAGCTAAGACCAAACTAGATGAAAACATCAGCAATAAAAAGACAGTGTATAATGAAATGCCAGATGGTGCAGCGTGGACTCTATAAGTACATACCTATATGGTTTCTTGAGCTGCTCTCTTTATGCAGAGAAACGCACCTATTACCAGTAGTTGCTTGAGTCATAGAAGGTTGATAGATTAACACTTTTTTGAAAAGAATATTACTAGTTATGTCAGAGTCAGTTTCCCTCCATCTTTCCTCCTGACAACTTTAGATTATAATGGAGCCAGAGGGAGAAGCCCCCTTTGGGAGGTCAGCCAGTATCTTTGCTCTTCGAAACATGGTGGGGAGTGTCTGCCTCCCGCTGGGCTTATCCCCCAGACACCCCCAGGCATAGCAGGGCATCAGGGTGGAGCCGGCTTCATCCGTGCCCCCTTGGGTGCGTGTGTGTGCGGTCAGTGCTAGACACGTAATTGATGGGCGCAGAGTCTATCGGCTGTCTGAGTTGGTATTTCCACTGCAGGGCCGGGAGCTGCTGTCTTACACTGAGGTGGGGGTGCTTCCACATTCATTAGCTCGTTAACTCGGCGTGAACCCTCGGTCTCTAACATTTTTACACAATGTTACGTGTCCCTAAAACAGTGCCGTTATAGAAAGGTGTGCTGTGGATGACGTCAGAGCAGTCCTGGCCCACCCCTCACTGCACCCACCCATCCTTTCCCCAGGGAGGTCACTGGTAACAGTCTGTGGCTTTTCCAGACCTTTCTCCTAAGTGTATTTAGACAGTTTGATTTAGCAAAAGACGGAGATCATGCTATTCTCGTCCGTGACTTCTTTCTTTCACGTTACACATGCAAATCTGCTTCACTTTAATAATCCCAGCGTATCCCTTCTTCTGGCAAAGAAGGGATTGGTTTTTAACTGTTTCTCTATTGGTGGATAGTTGGATTATCCCCCATTTCTTGCCATTACAAATATGCTGCTGTCAACAGTATCCTTGCATGTCATTACTTGTGTGATTGACTATGTGGTAATAGATGCCTAGAAGTACGATTGATGAGTGGAAAGACTTACACATTTCAAATTTTTGTAAATTGCAAGATTCCCATGTAAACTACAAAATACTAACCTCTGGTGATGTTCTGTTTCCTTTACATAATTGATTATCTGAATAACTCTGGGACGTTTGTATAATTTCTAACCAGGTATTGCCCAACATGGCTTTGTGTGCTAAAATACTGAAGGTAAACTGATTAATCTGGAAACAAATATTTTTTATTACTCATGCCATTTTCTTGTTAGTTTTGGTGTTTGAAAGTGGTACTGTTCATCCCCATTGCCTCTGTTTATCACTGTAATTTCCTTTAAAAACATGGATTTTTTTTCTCATTATATGAAAAACAATTCACTTACAGAAAATTTGGAAGACATACAAAAAGTAAAGATTACGCATAAGGTCTTTATGTGTGTGAAAATGCGTATAGAAAGGGATGAGAAGTTCTTCCCTTGCCCCCTCTCTTTTCTATTCCCACGTGGGTCTTATCTGCTTTTTTCTGTTCTTATACAAACTTCTGTCTTTATAGGGAAGAATTTATACCTGTAAATACATACTCATGTGTAATTTTTTAAAGACCAAATAAGATAATAGATATTGTTCTACAACTTTTTTTATTACTTAACAAAATATCATGGCAGTCTTTCCAAATTAGTAAAATATCTAATGATAGCTAACATTGACCACTTACCATATACCCAAGACCCTGTTTTAACCCCTTTGCATGCATACACTTATTTAATAAAGTTGTTAAATAAATTTTAAAGCTAAATTTATTTAACCGCAGTATAATCCTTTGAGATGAAGACTGTTTTTACACTCCTTTCGCAGATGAGGAAAATGAAGTCCAGAGATTTCTGTTCAGGCCACTTATAAGTGCTGGCACAGGGCTTTGAACTCAGGTGGTCTGACTTTGGACCCTGTGCTTTTAGCCGTTATAGCACACTGTTTCTCATACTGCAGCAATAATTGGTTCAAGGGTGTATATAAAGAATTTAATGTAGCTTCCTACTCCCTGAGGTACTAAGAGGATAGCTTTCTAATGGGAAATTCTGGCTTGGAGCTTCACTGAGATTGTATTTCTCAACCCAAAGGGACACACGTGAAGTATTTTACCATACTTGTGTCTTCACGCTATTTTTTGCAGTCTTGGTCTAGTTGGGGGATTTGAGGTAATGAGTGATGGTAAGAGGTACTGTTTCCTGAGCCTCTGATCCACTGGAGCCGCTATGCGTGATGGTTAAGAGAATGGGCTCTGGAGTCTGGGCTGGGAAATATCCACCGGCTCTGCCACTTGCCAGCTATAGGACCTTGGGCAAATTACCTAACCTTTCCGTGCTTCCATTTCCTTATTTGTAGAAAGGAATTAATATGATAACACATAGGGTGGTTGTAAGGATTGACTTCATAACATGTATGAAGCATTTAGATCACTACCCATATCCTAGGTATACTGTGCTTAGTTTTTCACCTGTTACCTCATTAAATAACTACAACGGATCCTTCGAAGTAGGTAGTCTCACCCCATTTTCCTGGTGAGGAAACTGGCTCAGAGAGAGACTGGTTAGGATACGAACCCAGGCTGTCTGACCCAGGCCTGTGAGGCTTACATTGTCTGCACTAGACCCCACTCCCCGCGCCCCCACAGCTGTAAATCCTCCTCACAGCGGCAAACTTAGTAGGGGGAAGATGATTAAGGAAATACCTACCAAATTTTGAGTTTCAGCCATTCAGTTATATATTAAAATTTAATTTGTGAAGAATTTATTTCTGTGGAAAATATCTATACTATTAAATTATACCACTCAGATGAAATCACTTAGATTTTAAATTTGTAAAAAGTAGATTTCCTAAGAGATTGAATTAGTGTATTTTTATACTGATATGCATATCTTAATCAAGATTTTGTTTTAATGATTTTGTTTAAGGTATCAGGCATTTGTAATGGAATTAAAAACTATAGTCGCCTCTGGAACAAAATTAGAGTAAAAGATGGTGTTAATATTTTTAGTAATCATAATATATTCGTTTTTTTATAGTAATAACATCTATTAAAGTATGCTGAAAACTAAATTCTTAAATTTTATGACTGAATTTGTAAGATAGGACTAATGTTTAAAGGCTTAGTTTTAACAAGTTTATTTTTTTCACCTAGCAATTTGGTAGCTCTGACTTTGAGATTTTAGCAAAGACTTTTTAGTTAGCTATTTGTGAAAAAATCCTGGGCAATATTTAGAAGCCCAGATGGTATAATGTTACCACATTCCTGTATAATGAAAAACTATTATTTTCTGACACTTGATTAAAATTTGTTTTAGAATTCTGATTAGGTAGACAATTGCGCCTTCTCAAGGTAGAATTCTATGTTAACTTGAAAAGAACACTTAAAATAGTGTACTGTGTGAAGGAAGTCCTGTAATCATGGTACCGCTTATGTGTCTTCTGTGCTCTCTTTCAGTGGGTAGGTGTGTGGGAGAGATTTTGGGAGATGAAGAATAACTTTCCTCTAAAGGAGTCACATCTTATGTATCTTTTCCATTGCTCTTTTCCTTTATCCACTTTTGCTTGCTGGTTTGAACATGTTGTACTTACCATCAGTTATTCACTTGCGCATTCATTGATTATTCTATTAAGATTAGTGGGAAGATACAGAAATGTAAAATGTGTGGTACTTAAAGTGTCTAGTTGGGAAAGATGAAACAAACTAGTAAGTGTATGGAGGACCTAGAGAATGGAGTTTCATGGGCTGTGTAGAGGAGATGATGGTGGTTGAGTGGGGCTTTGAAGAAGCCTTAATTTGGGGGAGGTGAAAGAAGAAAGCATAGGTAGAGCACGCAGGCTGGAGCAAGTGTGTCGTATGTGGGACTCAGTGCATTTTGTAAACATTTACTCAGCACCTGCTATTTTAGGACCTGTTGGATACAAAAATGAATATGTACGTTCCCTACTCTGTAGAAGTATGTGAACTACTGGGGAAGGCATCCAACTATAATGATTTGATTAATTTTAATACTAGATGATAAAATTGTCATAAACCTAATTGTCGCGTCCAGGCAGTGAGTGAACGAGAAGGGGTGGCAAAGGGTTAAGAAAGAAACGGAAATCAAGAAAGTTTTGAAACACGGGCCAAGGGTCTCCCAGCCCCAAAGGACTGAGAGCCCCTAATTGGGCCACCTTGTAGCTTTTATTGATGTACACACAAGGAAGTAGCATTGTTTTTCTTATGGTCTGTGAGTCCCGTACACCATACCAGAAAACTGGTTCAAACCAATCACCCTTGCCTGCCGAAAGTCCCATGATGAATTATAATTGTTGTTTGTACCTCCCCAGGGGACAAAACTATGCTGAAACTTGCTGAGATGGAGAACTGATGTTATCACATCTAGAATCACTTCCCAAGCAGGTTGTAGGAAGGAATACAGCCACAGAGGCAGAAGCTCTCCTTAGATGGGGGATGGTGGGGAGCTGTGCCCACCTCTATCAACTCCGTGAGTTCTCCTGGTGCTCCCCACACGCCTGTGCCTGTCTTAGGTCGTTCCTTTCTTGAGGAATCTTACCCGTCATTGGCTAGCCAGCCATCCTTTGGGGCCAAAAAGGGAGTCATCAGGTGTAAGCACAAAGGTGAAGCAAAGTCCCTAAAAGGATTAGTCTCACAGACTCTTCTTTCTTTTTAAGGGGGGAACAGACAGATAGGCACCTGCTTGACAACACCTAATTAGTTGCTTTTGTAGTGTATGGTATCACTTTAGTTGTGTTTCATTACGAGACGTAAATTATGGAAGGAATTAAGATATATATGTTAGTTATCTATTGCTGCATAACAAATTACTCTAAAATTAGCAGCTTAAAATAACAAGCGTTTATCTTCTAATTTCTGTTGATCAGGAATGTAGGTGTGGCCTAGCTTGGTACCTCTGGCTCAGGGTCCCTCACTAGGCTGCTTTCAAGGTGTTGGCCAAGGTTGCAGTCATCTCAAGGCTTGACTGGGGGAGGATACTTCCATACTCATTTCTATGGCTCTTGGAAGGCCTCTGGGCCTCACTGGCTGTTGACTAGAGACATCAGTTCCTTGCCACATTGGCCTGTCATGGGGCTGCTCAAAACATGATAGCTTGCTTTCCCCAAAAAGAGGGGTCCGAGGGACAGCACTTGAGAACCAATCCCAAACAGAAGCTACAGCCTTTTTATGATCTAAATTTGAAAGTGAAATGCCATCACTTATGCTGTATTTTATTTGTTAGAAGCTAGTCCTTAAACCCAGTCCACACTCAAGGAGCAGAATAACCCAAAGGTATGTACCGTGTTTCCTCAAAAATAAGACTTACCCCGAAAATCAGCCCCAGTTAAGATCGTCAGCCAGACAGACACATTTAGTACATTATGACGATGTTCCAGAAGATGACATGACTGTATTTGAATAAATGTAGATTGTTGTACATGAAAAAATAAGACATCCCCTGAAAATACACCCTAATGCATCTTTTGGAGCAAAAATTAATATAAGACCTGGTCTTATTTTCGGGGAAACGCGGTACAATGGGAAGCAGGAATCATAGAGGGCTATCCTACTGGCTGCTTCTCCCAAAATTCTACAAGTGATTAATTATATAGAGAACCCCTGAGTCTTTGGAAGAGAAAGAGGAAAAACCAAGCAGGGAACTTTTCTGATGGAAAAAAACAGTAGTAATTAATCTGAACCACAAATGTTGCTAAAGATCTATCTAGTTACTTTTGACGTTGTCTTAATATTTACTCTGGGATAGAATATGGCAAAATGAGTTATTTAATTGCACTCTTGTTAAACTTTCTATGGAAAATGATCTTATTTCTGGGAATTGTTTTTATACCTTTTCAAAGCAAAGTGTTTGTAAATAGAATAAGGCTACTGTTAATGGCAAAGCAGAGAACAAGTTTATGTATGCCTCAATTTAAGTAATAGATAAGTTCCTTTAAGAATTGTGTACTCTGAATGAAATCATTTAAAGTGATGTATGGGAACTCAAGTGTTTTTAAAGAGACTTCATGGAAATATTTATTCTATTCTATTTTTAACACATATCTATCTATCGATACATATATATCTCATATATATATATGAGAGAGAGAGAGATGCATGTTTAGGGTTAACTGGTGATAGAGCAAAAAGGGCACAGTTTCAGAGACTGAGATCTGTGACCAGGTTTCACAACCAATTAGAAATGTGACTCAGATAATCCTCATGACATTCCTGATCCCAAGTTTTCTGTCTCTAATACAGATAAATATATATGAAAGAAAATACTTTGACATGAAGAATGATGGATTTATAAAACTTACTAAAATCTTCATTTTCTTTCAGAAAGGGTACAGTTATGTTAACTTTAAATATGTCACTGCTTCCCAATTTTCTGTCAGGATTCTAACCTAGAAAATGCTCGATGATTATGTTCCGCAAAAGCGTTTTACCCAGAACAGACCAGAGTACCCTTGCTCATTTTACATTTGAGTACATGGCATCGGTACTTTGGGGCCCATAGCAGCATAGAGGGAAGCCAGTTTTTCAGAAATAGTAAGATAACATTTACACTGAAATGGTTGCTCTTTTACTGCAATTAGTAAGATTTTCTATTATGAATACTTACTTATTGAAATGTACATAGAGAAATGCATGAGGGGTTTATTAGATGCCGACATACAAATTATCTACCAGTAAGGAACAAAACTATTTCTCTCTGTTATAGGGAATAGGAGAAGGAATTCTTGCTTATGGAATACCGTATAGGTTTTTATTTGTTTTGTTTCAAGATTGTTCCCTAACAATCTTAGATGAATGAAATGACATTGACAAGATGTTTACATTCTTTAGTCTTCAAGTTTTGCTAATAAAATTCACTCGTGAGTTTGATTTATGTTGGAATCTGAACAGCTATCACAACCAATGGTATACATAGAGAATTGAGGATTACACATTACTTGAACACGATTCATTATTAGCTTTTTTCTTTTCTTCTGTAGTGAAACTATAGTAACAATGCTGGCATAACCAAGTTTGTTGTATATAACTTGTCCTGGATAATCATGTCCACTATATAGTGGTTGATGTGACTTTATTAATATATAATATGTATTATACATATAAAATATGTAGTTTAATTCAGGGTTTCAGCACCAGGTTTTAATGGAGTCCTTGGCTGCCTTTGAAGCTTTCAAGTTGAAATGAACTTGTGGTTGTGTTAGATTTATGCAAAGCAGAGATGCTTCTGTTATCTTTTTTCTTAAATTAGTCTCTTGGTTGGGGTGTATGTTGATTAAGTCTTAAGTCTCATTTCTTGGAAAAACTCGTTGGTTAACTTTTATCACAGGCCCTGGAGTATACAATTAGTTACATCATCGAAAAGAAGATGACTTAGAAACTTCTAGATTTTATGAAATCATAGACTGTTAATAAGGTTTTTTGTTTCAAAGCACTTCAAAATGGAGTTTTCATTTTCATCGTGAACATTTAACTGAATATATTACAGGGTTTCTTGTTTTGTTTTGTTTTTTTTTAATCAATAGGCCAGGCAACAATTGAAAGTCTAAACCTGTGGACACTGGACAGCTAAATTCACAGAGAAAGAATACCTGACTTAAATTATAACTTTTAACGAATGGATATGTAGTAGACACATTTTAGTGTTTGAGGATGTTTCCGTATGAGGAGAAAAGGCCTTTAGAGCACTGTTGTGTCTTATTTACAAACATCTTTTAAAAAGGGACTTGGAAAAGTGCCTATTTCTGTATTCTTCTGATCTAGTCCCTACTGCTAACCTGTGATTACAAAGAATTAACCCGCTGCCTAACGCGTTCTTATAAGGGTATCTGTCTCGAGATCTTCTAAGGGTTTATGTTTAGTTTTTATAAAGAGCAATGGTGCATTTTGTTACGGGTTTTAGAACCCTGTCATTGATACCAAACGTCAGATCTGTATGTAGACGATGATGATGATGGTGACTGATATTAATTCCATGTGCCCCGTATGCCAGGCAGTGTGCCAGATACTTTATGTGCATAATCTCACGTAAAGTCAGGGGAAACTGTGAAGTCCGAGCCATTATAACGGCGATTTAGCAGTGAGAAAACTAGGGCTTGGAGAGGTTAAGTAACTTACCCGAAGCAGAGCTGGCTGAGAATAGATGAGTTTATTGTCCCTTGGATCCTGTTTTACTTATAGCTACTATCTCTGAAAGCTGAAAGTAAAATCATCGTCTGCCTTGGTGCAGACTCAACCTTCATCCCGCTCGTCCTGTTGCTGAAGGCACCCATTTAAGGGCAGTGGGAGGTACAAAATAGTTCAGGGTGCTCCTACCGAGGCACGTGATTCGAAACATGGGAAAAGTTCAGTGCCAGACTGATGGCCTTCTGTGTGGACGTGTGTGTGACATCACACCTGTACTACACACAGCGTCATTTGCATTATATCGTATGCTGCTCTATGACCTAGGAATCATCTGTGGTTTTTCTTTTGCCCATATTTCAGTCCATTTGCAAGTCCGGAAGGTTCTGTCTCCAGGAACCTAATTAAAAAAAAAAAATCCCTAATTTATCCATCTGTCTGCTTCCACTGTTAGAGCTGTGGTGTAACACTAGTCTTGCCTGAGCTATTGCAGTAGCCTGATTTCTCCCAGCCTCTCCACTATTGTTCACCTGTAATCTATGCAAATAGATTGTATGGTAGAGTAGCCATTGATCTTTTTAAAAGCCTAACGGGGATCATGTTGCTTTCCTGCTGAAACTGCTTCAGTAGCTTTTCATTGAAATTTGGAGAAAGTCCAATTGCCTGCCATTAAACCTTGCTTACTGTGCTTCGAACGAACTGGTTTTCTGTATGTTTCTCATACTTATCAAGTTCCTTTCCACCTTACATCCTAGTACCTGCTGTTTCCTTTACCTGGGCTGTTCTGGCCATTGATCACCTTATGGTTGACGCTGTGTCGTTTAGATCTCGGTGCAGCCTTCCTTGACTAATCTAGATACACCCACCCCAGTACTCTCGTGTTACTGTGTTTTATTTTCTTTATAGTTCTCATCTTCCTCTGAGTATTATGTTAATGTAATTTAATTTATTCCTTACCTATGTCTACCCCCACTAGAAATAGAGAACAGGGCCTAATTTGTGCCTAGAATAGTGTGTCTGGCACATAGTAATACAATTAAAATTTTATTGGATGAATGAAAATTTTTATTTCACTTTAACATTATATTGTGAACATTTCCCCACAATTTAAAATATTCCGAACAAGGGTTGTGAACTCTTGTTCCACAGTCCAGACCTGGCCTAAAGATACATTTTATTTGGCTTATTAAAAAGTGTTGTTTGAGGTATAACTTACATGCAGTCAGGTGCACAAATCTTAAGTGTACCGTTTGATTACTTGTGCTAATGTGTGTACCTATGTAACTGCGCCTCAGATCAAGGTACAGAAGGCTTTTTCATATCCGCCTCCCAACCACTCCCCCTTCCTACAGATACTTGAATGATCTTTTTAATTAGCTTCTAACTTTAAAACTTGGGAGATTTCACATAAAAATTCAGAATTGCAACATTTCTTTAAAAATGGAAAGATGTGGCAACACAGGACCTATGTTCTCTTTTGGCGACAATTTGCTATAGCTGAGAAACAGCCGTCCAAAGTGTTGGCATGTGTTCTCCAGTTTGCCTGCAGTCTTTACCTCTCCTTCTTCTGTCCCGGACCTCAATTGCCATTTATAGTTTTATTTGCATTTTTTATGATGGAGAAATAGTTCTATAGAAAGTAAAAACGTGAATGGTAGACTAAAAGGGTTATGTGTTTCTTATAATTCTGCATTTCTTGCCTTTTATGTATTTGTTAGCCACCCTAATTCTACTTGGTTGTTTAAAGGTTACACAGTGTATGTCCTATTGCATAAAGGTGTCATTTATGTAACCAGTCTTCTACTATGGAACATTTTGGTATTTTGATATTGTAAAAACAATTTATTGATGAATCTTTGTACAAGTTGTTATTTTATTAGGATAAAATTTTAGAAGTGGAATTTCTGGATTAAAATATTTTTTCGTTTTTAAGAAATTTGAAAAATCTTACCAAATTGTTTGGTAGTAGTATAAATTGAAATAATTTTTCTGGAGAGCGATGTATGGAAATATTCTTTTTCTCTACATCTTTGCCTATACTGCAAGTTGTAATTAGAAATACACGTTTTGCTAATATAGTCTGTAAAAACGAAAAATGGGAATGCTGGCCAAGAATTTTTTTCATATTCTCATCTACATAAATACAAATTATACTTTATTTTAAAGGACATAAAATAGAAATATATATTACTTACAACAGTGCTGTACCTTAGATGTAAATTGTGAGTGAAATCATGTACCATGTACTTTGTATATGAAGTAATGTGAATACCTGAGTATAACTGGAGAAGCCTTTAACCTTCACCCTTGCACTCACGTCCGCAAACACAGAAATTATGAGTTCTGCTGTGTTCTATGTGAGTGTACATGAGAGTAAATAATGCAACATCTTTCTGTTTTGATGTACATAACAACTAAGTCTTACACCGTGGTTTTCGATTTGCTTTCATATTTTTAATTAGATACTGTTATTCTATGATTTGCTTTTTAAGGAGATGCCTACGTGGAAGAGTTACGGTAGCTGGACCGTATGATTCGTTGCTGAACTGGTTCCTCAGGTATCCTGGCTCCAGCAACTGCTATGGGAGATTGGATGACTATTACAGATACAGGTCTGTCTTCAGGTAACTGAATTTAACATAATTGTAAGCTAACGCAGTCATTGTAAAGGTGAGTTTTTCAATGAAACTATGAAATAGTGACCGCAAATATTGAAGGTGTGACTAGAGAGACATAAATAGTTGTAAAATATCTAATTTCTATCTTGAGTAAAATTATCAGGGAGAGCTAAGAATTGAGCCATGATTAGTGGGATTAGATCCTTTGGATGAATAATAGATTACTTGACTGTTACTATTTGTGAGGAAATTTTTATGCATTTGAAATAAATTCATTAGCTACTTCAATGCATTTCTCTAATTTATTCTGTAATCACAAAAACTTTGAGTGCATAGAGAAGTGATTTTTGTCTGTCATGCTCATAAATCTAAAGCAGTGTAAATTAAGGTAGCATATTGTAGTTTAACATGTCCACTAAGGGCACCACTTTATAGTCGTATCATTTTGGAATTAAAGTATATAGTTTTCATACAAAACCCAGATTTGCTTTAATTTGAAAATACTTAAAATATTTATACAATTCAGAATATTTAGTTTTGGAGATTCTGTTACCTTTGCATGCATTTTTATAAATTATTTACATAAATGCCTTTTGTTGATTCTTTCAGAAAGCAAAAATATATCTCAATATACCTCAGAAACAAAGATGTCTCCATCAAGTTTATATTCACAGCAAGTGCTATGTTCTTCAATACCTTTATCAAAAAATGTGCACAGTTTTTTCAGTGCCTTTTGCACAGAGGAGAATATTGAACAAAGCATTTCCTATCTTGATCAGGTAACTTTTTTTTTTCGTTAGGAGCAATATCACAAATTATGCTATATAATAGAACATATTAAAGTTATGAGAAAAACGCTTGTCAAGTACAAGTGTATTGTTGTGTATTGGTCCAGGACTTATACTGTGTTTCCCCGAAAATAAGACCTAGCCGGACAATCAGCTTTAATGTGTTTTTTGGAGCAAAAAGTCTTATAGTAAAATAAGACCGGGTCTAATATTAATATAGTATAATATAATGAAATATAATATAACATATAATATAAAATATATAATACTGGGTATAATATAATATATTATAATATTATATAATACCAGGTCTTATTTTACTATAATATAATACCTGGTCTTATATTAATTTTTACTCCAAAGGCGCATTAGAGCTGATGGTCCCACTAGGTCTTATTTTCGGGGGAACATGGTATTAGATCTGCAGAGCACCTTGGTGACCACCTATCTATTAATAGATACAAGGTAAACATTTTATCTGGAACAGTTGGCCTCCTGTCCCTCCAGGGGCTCCTCCACTGGGAGTCTCACCTTATTTTACTGATGTAGAAACCTGAGATCCTTGCTGTAAGTGATTGCAGAGCAGAGGCGAAAAGAGCCCAGTTCACTCAATTCTTTGTCCTTTGGGATATTTGCTACTTTCTTAACTATCTCAGGATAGTTTTCTTTCTTTCTCAGAAAAGATTTCTATCTTTTGTTTCTTCACTAAGTTGTCTGGTAACCAACTTTTAGGAAAACTTTCTCCTACCAGGAATTGACTACTTTCGGTTTTCCTTCATTATACGAAGAATCCAAAGGTAAAGAGACAAAGAGAGAATTAAATATAGTTGCTGTTTTAAATTGTATGAATGAGCTACTTGTACTTCAGCGGAAGAACCTTCTAGCTCAGGAAAATGTGGAAACACAGAATCTGAAATTGGGAAGTGATATGGACCATCTGCAGAACTGCTATGCAAAACTTAAGGTAGAAACTATATGTCAATCTGTATTTCAATGCCATTGTTACGTAATTTGATACTGTGAATTTTCATTGGCACTGTCAAACAAATTTTAGGGTGAATTTTTTTAAGTTTTAGGTTTTCTTTTCTAACTGGTAAGTCAAAGTGGACTTATAGTAGTTTGTGCATATCCATTGTACTGCTCTCTAATATCTATGTTGACGACATTGATTTTATGAACTGTTTAGTGACTTGCTGAAATCTGTAAAAAGTTAGATTAAGAAATATTTTTATCTGAGGAAAATAGTATTTCCCTGCCCCATTCAATCTTGCTTAATAAAGTAGATGCTTAATTTAAAGAAGTCTTATTGTGAGAAGCTGTATCAGTTAATTCCAAGAAAAATATTCTAGAGGGCATCTATGCCAGAGTTGCTAAAGCTCAATAATGGAAGCAGGTTAGATAACTTTTAACTCATAGAAGTCCCTGGGGCTCTAGAGAATACCATAAAAGAATGCTTTCACAAACTTGCTTGATTCTCTGAACAAAGGAACTATTATTCACAGGCTCATTGACCTGCTACCTTAAAATATAGAACATTCGTTGCTGGCTTCTGCTTTGCTTTCATTCTTTCCTTTTATGTTTTCAAAACAAGTGTGTGTGTGCGTGTGTGTGTGTGTGTGTGTGTGTGTTTGTGTGTATATCTATATATGTTTATATATGAGGAGAGAAGAAGGTCTCCAAAATCATAGTATGGTAGGGATGTATGATTGTATATTATGAAGGATGTAATATAATCAAGGCAAATATTTTTCTAAATATACTATTCTATTTTGAGTTTCCTTATTTGTGAAAATAAAAGCTTTTGAATCTGTATACTCTCAGAAGATCAGCTTCCTTTTAGTTTTTCGCCTGTTGGCCCATGCTTCTCTACTTATTTTTCTGCCTCTGTATTCTCTCCCCACCCCACTTCCTCCAAGAACGTATAACAACAATTAAAAACAAAACAAAACAACTCAGTATCTTGAATCCCTGAGCTCTTTTGGAGAATAACAGGGTCTCTATATGTAATTTAATAAGATTTGTACAATAAAGAAGTGGCCTGGGATTGGCCTACATGTGAACACTGGGAGTTTTTGAGGATTGATTTAGAGAAGCATCTTAACTTCTCAGCAGCACCTGCCCCTACCAGCCCGTCATTGCCTGATGCTATTTTACAATGTCTTCTTGGCTCATATACAGTGATAACAGTATGTTTTCTCTTTAATAATATTTTCAGGGTTTTGTGTATCCTATATGCCTAAGGAATAGAGATTATCCAACTCTGTATCTTGGCAGACTGGGGAACTGTGATGGGCTGGAGGGGGTAGATGATACCCTCCAGCCTTATTAAAAGGTTGTGGGTTGTGGATACTACTTTAATCTTAATCAGAGAAACCTATAAGTCTTATGAATTAAATTGACCCAGAGTTGTAAACCCTAGACTAAGGTTTAAAACTTTTCATATCTGGGCACCTTTGGCCAAGTGTGCTGTAAGTAGCTAGTGAATAATTACATAATGATATTGATAATTTGGGGTTATTGAGCCTTTCCTCTAAGAAGAGATCATTTATTAGGACTATCCAGACAATAGAGTATTTTCCATGATACCTTCTAATTTGGGATTTGACCTGGGCCAAAATCAGGTATTTGGGGTAAACAGAACTGTGAACAGAAATGTGTGTTCAATGGGAAAAGTTGCTGATCCATCCTTGAAGAATTTCTGGATCTAGCATATGATTCATTCAATTTGTTGAGCAAAATTTATTGAGTATATTTATGTACAAGGCACTGGATTTCAAAGATGAATGAAACCCAGTCCCTGTTTGCAAGGAGATTGTAGTCAGTGGAAAGAGACATATAGAACCATAATTATTAGCTTCATTAATTGTTCTTGGTGTGGGAGGTAAAGGAAAGCCTTCACAGAGAGAGCATTTTACTTTCAGGGAACAGCAAATGACTTTATAGGGGCTGAAGTAAGTATATGATGTCTGATGAGTGGTGAGTGGTAAGGCTGGGACCCAGACCCCAGGTGATTCAAAAGACATTGTGCAGAAACCCAGAGTCATCGGGAAACGTAAACAGGAGGAAGCCATCATGTAAATATCAATCTGGCAATAGAGTGGAGAAATTACAGGGGAAGGTACAGATTTATATTTTGGATGGAAGTAGGGGCTTTAGAAAGCCTGGTGAAAAGGACAGATGTTAGCAGGCCTTAGCAGTCACCCAGGCCGGGGAGGTTTTGGACTTGAGCTCAGGCAGTGCCAATGGAGATAGTAAGAGTGAGATATGAAGAAACCTTAGGAGGTAGAATGTGTAGATTTTTATGAAAAATTGAATTTGGAAAATAAGAGAGAGTCATGAATGTAAGGTACCATTCAGGTCTCCGATGACTGAGGACGGTGGTGTGGTTCACGGAAATAAGAAATGTAGGAGGGGGCGTAGAGATTTGCAGGGATGATGAGTTCAGTAAAGTGTCGATAGTGACTCAGTGGAACTCTGATTTGACATTTATAGGACATATCAACTGGCCTTTAAGTTTAGCTGTGCAAAGTGGTCTGGCATGATAGGAAGTTCTAAACGCGCCAAAGAAGAGAGGGCCCCAAATTCTTGACAACCTTAGAGTTGTCCAAGTTGTATTCCTAAATTTCTGTGTCTTCTTCAGAGCCATTGTTACAGACATTGTGTAAATTGTTGTTTGTAGTCATAACTTGAGTGGCTTTTATATTTTAGAGAGGATTTGAAAATAGCCCAGTCGCTTCATGCAGAACTTGGCACAGTTCCTCTGGAAATGTGCGGAATTAATTGAAAGTGAGCATTGTATCCCGTATGGATTCCAGCAATGCTACCATTCCTCTCTGGGAAAAATTTTCTGAGTTCACCACGTGCAAGGGAGAACAGGTTTCCTGCTGTAGTCCCACCTTTTCTGACCTGAAGTGTTCCGCTTGCCTTGGTCACTAGTCTGCCTCAGACTTAGCTTCGAATCACTTTTGGCTCTTTCTTCAAGAGTGTGCTATAGACGGATTAAAAACTATTAAAAAGAAATGTTTTGAATGTTCAGTGGCAACATCCCTGGTATAAGTGAAGAACCTTTCAAGGAATCCACTTTGAGGCTCTTTTGTATGCACACAAAAAAGGTTATTTGTAAATTAAAATTTGGTATTTAAATATAAATAAATTGTGTAACTTTATAGTATAGAGCTTTATAAGTGCTTTAAAAAGAACATTTTGCGTACCTCTAAACTTCAGTTTTAGCTAACTTGTATGTGTAACTTGTTTTCACTAATTTTTTAAGAATTCAGTTGCCCTGAATCTTGTGTTAACTTTAATCAAAATTGCATGTGAATGTTTTAGGAACAACTGGAAACCTCTAGGAGAGAAATGATTGGGCTTCAGGAAAGAGACAGACAGTTACAATGCAAGAACAGGAATTTGCATCAGTTATTGAAAAATGAGAAAGATGAGGTATGTTGTCAGTTATTGCAAATAAAGTTTAAGTGAATTTTTAAAAAAATAATTTGAGGTGCCCATAAGAGCCACTTCACTTTAAAACAAGAGCAACTTACTCTTCCTGTGTCAAATTGATATGGTGGACCTCTGTGTACAGTATTGTATCACATTTAACTGAGAGGTCAGGAACCCTCCCCCAGTCCCCTCCCCCAAGTGGATCCATGTGGCTTCGTATATTCGTCCCCAGCTCCAGACAGCCAGTGTCCTGGACGGGCCGTTTTGGATGCGCATGCACTGTCACTTTTTCTCAGCACAGGGGAGCTTTATATGCAGATCTTTTATTTTCTCCTGTACCTGTGCTTAATAGCTGTCATGCATCTTCTTGCACTGTCTTACATATTGACATTGTTCATCCAGTCAAGCAATTAATTGACTAAATGAGCAAAAGAGTTATTGTTTTAAAAAACAACTCACATTCAAAATCTCATTTCTTTGGCTAAAGACATAATTCTTATCTCATTTCTGCTTTAGTAGTTACTTAGTATTTGGACTTACAGAGATAGTGCATTTGAAATTGTTATTGTTTAATTTATATAAGATGAAACCATTATGTTTTTATTGCTCTGCAATTTGATCCTTGATCATGTGATGAATGTAAAAATATAATGCTTATTTTCAGTGTTGTATATGTTGTTTTAAAAAGACTTTTAGGGGAACCTTTTTCTTTAAGGACCTTGTAGTGATTTAGGCAGATTTGTTTTACCATACATATTTGGTTATTTAGTAGTGTATTTAATAAGTGGTTAATGAAGTATCTCAACTAAACCACAAGGTTGCTTATACATTTCCTTGAGTTATTTCTCATAAAATTTTGACTCGATCTGTTGATTACACTTAAGTGCTTTGAATATAGTTTATCTTTAGTAAGGATTAAGTTAAACATGATCATCTCTAGCAGACGTTAAAGATGTCTATATAGAATAGAACATACTTTCTATCAAGGGCTGCCTGAGAAACCGTAGTATAAATAAACATTGCCAGTAGTGCCTTGCTCATAGTACGTACTCAGCATATGTTTGAACCAGGTTCTGTCTGCTGTTTGTACTTATTCAATTTGAGAACTGTTGTATGATCAGAGAAAAATGAACCTGGCTAATTTGCCTTGTCACGGGTTGATAAGGAATAAAGTGATTCAAGTCAGTCCTATAACGAAGTAACTACAGATGATCAGGTGAATTCTACTTGTTTCAGATGAAGCTTTAATCACTTTAATACCGTGTTTCCCCGAAAATAAGCCCCAATTAAGATTGTCAGCCAGACGGACACATTTATGACATTATTCCAGAAGGTGACATGACTGTATTTGAATAAATGTACAGTGTTGTACATGTAAAAATAAGACATCCCCTGAAAATCAGCCCTAATGCGTCTTTTGGAGCAAAAATTAATATAAGACCGAGTCTTATTTCCGGGGAAATACGGTACTTCCATAAGAGCTTCTGGCTTCTCAATGATCAAGAGTCTGTATGTGGGTTACAGGCACAGAAGACAATTTAGAAAATTGGCAACAGTGGAAATTTCAGAATTAAAAAATAAAAACTTGATGTGATTCATTTAAATGATATTTTTAAAGAGTGATTTCCAGTGGGTATGGAGAAGGAAGAATAATCCTAGAATTATTTAAAACTATATATGGGGAGGTGAATGCTAGGACTTTGCTCTTTTGAATTTGTGAATTTTAACTGGGTGTATCAATCCTAAAGGGACCCATTTGATAGAAATTCTTTTTTCAGGTACAAAAATTACAAAATATCATTGCAAGTCGAGCTACTCAATATAATCATGATATGAAGAGAAAAGAGCGTGAATATAATAAACTAAAAGAACGTCTGCATCAACTTGTTATGAACAAGAAGGATAAAAAAATAGGTAAGAAGCAGCTGGCTAAGATAGAGCAAAGGGAATAAATAAGCTAATATTATGCTAAAAAATAAATGTAAAATGATTGTAACTCCTGAAGTGTTATTTTAATGCTGTGTACAATTGTTTTTAGCTGGTATGTAGTCATACAAATTAGAAATTGAGACAACTTGTTAGTGAAAAATAGTAATCTTGCTTTGCTTATTAGTTGCTTATAAGAATTGCGTTTTTTGTTTGTTTGTTTGTTAACATGACAGGTATAAGAGTAATCCACAGAGGAAAAACTAAGGCAGAGGACACTCTAATCTTCCATACCAAAGAACTGATAATGTTAAAAATGAGGACCAGTTTCTGAGTATCAGTAGAAGTATGATTTTAGAGTTAACTTCAGAAAATTATTCATCAGACCAATCATTTATGTCAGTTGGAGTTCCTTTAAATAAGTTTAGCTGTGCATTTTTGAAGCACCTAGTCAAAGGATGGATTATGAAAGTTATGCTTATATTTGTGTCTAAGATATACTTTTTTTCTAGCATTCTTTTGAAAATTAACTTACCACGAGCATTTCATCCAAATCAGTGCATAATTTCAAGTAAATAGCATAGATGTAGATTTAGATTAAGAAGTAGATCTACCTACACACAACAGTAGAGCTACACAAGACAGTTTTCCTGGCCTAATAAGATTCAGGGAATGGGAAACTTGTGCATTTATTTATTGAAGTGTGGTTTCCAAGTGGATGATAGTCTGTCCTATAACCCACAGTATAGTCAGTCCCCTAAACTGGCTTTCCTAAACTGAGCTTGAACTTGCATATAGCAGCTGATGAGCAGATGTTTCAGGCTGTCACATGGTGGGCTCTGCCCACTACCAGCAAGCAGTTCAGTGCTGACCGCATCAGTGTCATCCTGGACAGCAGAGATGCTGCAGTTACTCCAATATTTTATTGAAAAATGAAAGCATAATAAGCAATTAAGACAAGGTTGAAAATCTTTAGGTATTCTGTGTTAATAGATCTTAAACTCATTGGTTTTTAAGGTTGGTTAACCTTGTGTTCATTCATGAAGAAATAATATTTAAGGATGTAATGTTAGAAGTATAAAATGTATCACTCAATTAGAGAAATTTATTTAAAATAATACTCTGGTAACAGAGTCCTTGTTTTCTGGGGAGTGTGGCTGTTTTCTTGGTCCAAACCCATTTGGAAGTGATTATTTCGTAATGATTTTAATCTGCTCTTTAATTACAACATCTTACTCCCATTTTATTTTTTTCCTCTGCCAACTGCTTCCATCTCCACCTGGGGCAAAACAGGCATTAATACTGCGGGACCCTTGACTCCTGATGATGACATACAGGGTTTGGCAAACTTTTTCTGTACAAGTCCAAATAGTAAATATTTTTGGATTTGTAGGGGTCTGTGGTCTCTTGTCACCGCTATTCATCTCTACCATTGTAGTGCAAAAGTAGCCATAGACAATATAGAAACAAAAGACATGGCTGTGTTCTAACAAGATTTTATTTACAAAGTCAGGCAGCAGGCCCACAGGTCTCAGTTTGCCAACCCCGGATGATAAAATTAATAATGATAACAAAATAACATGTATTAGGTACTTACTGTGTTAAGTGCTTTAACCTTTCTTTTGCTCTTCACAACTCTTTGGTAGATACTTTCGTTATTACCACTATATCAATGAAGAAACAGGTTTAGAAATTAAATAACTTGCCCAGATCTCAGTGCTTATAAATGGTGGAACTCTAACTTGACCTCTGGGCTGTTTGAGCCCAAATCCTAATCTATATACCAGGTTGACTTATGTCCATGATGTGTTATATAGTATATTAGGTTTTTAAACACTTAAACATATATGGTAAGAATTTGTGTGTTCATGTTTGTAGCCATGGAAGTTTTAAATTATGTGGGGAGAGCTGATGGAAAAAGAGGCTCTTGGAGGACTGGTAAAAGTGAAGCCAGGTAAGGTCCAATTTAAACTGATAAATTTAATCAGACTTTTCTTTCTAGACTGCATTTTCATACTGACAGTTTCTTTCTCAGGAATGAAGATGAAATGTATAAAATTCTCTTGAATGATTATGAATATCGTCAGAAACAAATCCTAATGGAAAATGCTGAACTTAAGAAGGTTCTTCAGCAAATGAAAAAGGAAATGATTTCTCTTCTTTCTCCCCAAAACCAGAAACCTAGAGAAAGAGCAGATGATAGTACAGGAACTGTAAGTGGCTCTTTCCTCTCTAATACAGTCTTCAGATTGCTAATTAGAACAATTGAAACACTATCTAGGCAGCCTCTGGGGACACTATTGATATTTTGGGAAGGATACTCCCTGCTCTGCTACTCCCAGTCACTGGGACTACCAGACATGCCCTGGGAAATGAGGTCGGTGACTTTCTGAGGACTTACTCTGTGCCACAAACTATGATAAGCACTTTTATAAGCATTGTGTCATTTTATTCTTATTTTCATTTGATGCTTTTGATACTATAATTATCCCCATCTTATAGATGAAGGCACCTGAGGCCCAGTAGCTGGCCCAGAATCACACGACAGCACGAGGATTTGAAGCCAAGTGTGTCTTACTCCAGAGTTCATGCTGAATATTTTTAAAGTGTCTTAAGCATTTTGTACTTAGCAGGCTTTACATTTCAGAAAGTGAAACTTTTGTTAACTTTAAGAACCAAATAATCATTCAGTCCATAAATTTATTGAGTGTATGTTATGTTCTTTTTAGTCCCTGGAAAGGAAAAGCTAAAAATATTTAGACTTTTTCCCTTGTCTTTGTTTGGGCTGCTATAACAAAATACCATAGACTGGGTGGTTTATAAACAACAGAAATTTATTTCTTGTAGTTCTGGAGCCCGGAAATCTAAAATCAGGGTGCGAGCAGATTCGGTGCCTGGTGAGGGCCTCTTCTTGTGTTCTTCCATGACGGAAAGGGAGCTCATCCTGTAGGACACTCATCCTGTTCCTGCGGGCTGCACTCGTGACTTAATCACCTCCCAAGGGCCTCACCTCCTAGTACATCATCACATTGAGGGTTAGGATTTCAACGTAGGACTTTTGAGGGAACACAACATTCAGTCCATTGCATTCCTCAAGAAGCTCGTTTTGGAAGTAATGTGTGTAGAGAAGTAATAATTACTTCTTACAATTATTATAGAGCTGTAATAGGGTGGTACAATGTATAAAACAACAATTACAGAGAAAGCATGGGGAAAGCATTTGATGAAGGGGGAATAATATGAGCAAAGGTCTGGAAAAACAAGGCACATAATGGTGAAAAGGTCTTCTAACGTAATTGCTTTACATACAAGTTTAAATTGTGGATTCAGGGAACTTCACATTTGTGACTAAAATCTGGAAATAACAATGTTGATGGAAAATGCTAATTACCAGAACTTGTTTTTTTTAAACCTATATTTGAGGATTATGGTGTCCCCCACTTTTTGAATATTTGCATCACGCCATTTCACTTTTATGAAAGACCTAGCCTGCTTTTGCTAACCAAAAGAAATTCGAAGAGGATTTTGTTTTTAAATTAATGGTAATTGATTCTTCACTTTTTGCCATTTCAGCCTAATGAAAAGTTTCATAGGAACACTCTATTTTCACATAGCGGGGGAAACCTGTGTTTTGGAATATCACAGTTCAGTCCAACTGATAAGCCCATCCCCCCTCTTACCTCTTTTTCCCTCTTCTTAAAAGGGAAAAAAACAAATCACCTGAATGTTCTTTTAAATTATACAATTTGGGGCCTGCTTGATGTCTTATATTTAGTTAACCTTTTCTCTCAGTCTGTCACTTCTGGTCATTTCTTAACATTCACTAATACCTCCCCAGGGTTAGCATAGTTTCTATTACTCTTGTGGTTTCTTTAGTTTTTGTCTCAACTTTACTACCCTCATTACCAGCTTTTAGTCAGCAAAAGTAGGCAGTAAATCACGGAGCTCTTTCCCAGATAATTAAATCCCCTTACTCCCCCATTACTCAGCCAGTGGGTAGGATAATTCTTCATAATTCAGATGTTTAGGCTTGGAGAAACAGTCTCTTAAGTATATTTTCTGTTTTTAAGAGATCTGGTTTTCTAGATACTTTTTCTCTTAAAATTTATGTAATTCAACCGTGTTTTCCTTTAAAAAAAATTTTTGGTGCGTTATAGCAAGAGGAATAAGATGTAACCTTGGAATGCCCAGGTAGCATCCTAGTTTCATTTATTATTTTGCTTGCTTAATTGTAGCCAAAATATATACTCAAAATTCAAGCCAAACGAATTTTTTCATTTTGTGGTTTTAGAGTTCCATTTAGTCTGGAAAAGCACAGCAGTTTTTTTCATTTTTTTTAATTAAAATATTCTTAAAATATACAGAAGAGAGGGTGTAGCTCCTTGGAAGAGTTACTGGCAAATAGCTCTAGAGATTGATTGGCTGTGACCAGAGTCTCAGTGAGCCACACGCTGGGCCTTTCCATACCTACTCCGCCTGGGAGACCTTGACTTCTGCTAGCTTGTCGCTGACCTCAGACTATTCACATAGTTCCTTAGAGTCAGTTAAGACCACTTTATGTAGATGCAGATTATTAGGATACTCATTTTAGTATTGTTTCCTATGTTCTTTTTCCTCCTCTGATTCTATATGATCATATGTCAATGATTAAGTTTGCTACATTTTCGTACGATTTAATGTCTTGGTAGAACACCAGAAAAATAATCTCCAGTTTTGTTTTTAAAAATTATATGAGAAAAATAGGACTAACAGTTGCTTTTACTTTAGAGATTTTTTCACAGGTTTTTTTAAGCAGCTTAAGATTGGAGACAAGTTGATCTAACTTCGTCTCAATTCTACCTTTTGGCTGTGTGACATTGGGCAAAGTACTCTAATTCTCTAAGCCTGAGTTTCCCCACGTTATAACATGATTCGAGGATAATTAACATATTAAAGTATCTAACATATGAGACAGGTAGTGAATAACTTCCTCACACAACTCCATGACTCTTGTCGCTGACTCACTGTATTTTGATTCAAATTCACATTTGAAGAGACCTGAATAGAGGAACTTTTACCTTCAATATTAATTGCTTTTTCTCAAGATATTTATGTTAAGTACTGGGTTATATATGTTTAAGATACAGCACAGAAATGATTTTGATAAGTATCTGACAATCAATCTTACTACTACTTCCTAAGTATCTAAAGCCATTTTAAGATACTGGTCTTTCCTTTTCATCCTTGAAGGTTATCTCTGATTTTGAAGAAGATGCCGGGGAACTGAATAGAGAGAGTATGTGGGACCTTTCCTGTGAAACTGTGAGAGAGCAGCTTACAAACAGCATCAGAAAACAGTGGAGAATTTTGAAAAGTCATGTAGAAAAACTTGATAATCAAGGTAACTGCTGCCTAAATGCATGCAAAGTGAGTTGTGACACTCGGTAAACTTAATTTTCAGTCACTTAAAAAGCCATGTTATGGGCTCAGACTTGAAGTAACTTTAGCTGGGTCTGGTTGTTTGAAAAGCAAGACTCTGCCCAATTCTAGACGTGAGGTTTGAACCAGTGATCTTTATTTTACCAGTATTGATCTTTATGGAACCAGTAAAATATTTCACCAGTGATCTCACAGATAACTTGAAATGATAGGGAATCTCACTGAGAAAATACGGCTGGCTCTCAGAGTGAATCTTTCTCTGGAGAGAGGATAACTAGGTCCATCTGCTCTGAGTGCTGTATACTACTGGGCAAAGTGAACGGAGTCTCATACTAAATCTCGGTAATCAAAAAACACCATAAGAGTATCAATATGAACCTTGTGCTTATTATTTCTAGATACGTGCATATTCCTAGGTTCCTAATAATCCATTTTTAAATTATTATCAAAATAATAGATGTTCAGTGTTTTTGCATCAATTAGGAAGTACATAAAAGTAGAATATTCAGGTCTCTATTCCCTATAGGTAACATGTAACAGTTTAACGCATATCTTTTCAGATTTTTCCCTTTGCATTTTTAAAATATTTATTTAAAAATACATAAAAAAACAAAAATTGAATGTTACGTATTTTTTTCTGAATTTTTTTAACTTAAGTGTGTATTATTTTAGATAGATGTTCCTCTTATAGATTGTATAGATAGATCTGCATTGATGAACATACCCTTAATATTTTATATTTGTCAAACTTTATATGCTTTTATATCAAGAAAATTAAGTTTCTGCTCAGTAAATGAAGTCTATTTTTTTAAAAAAATTATTCTAAATTGTCTAAATTTTTAAAAAAATTATTCTAAATTGTCAAAATTAACAAACTCAGTGCCATTGTCTTCAATAATAAAGAGCAATCAGAAAAATTATAATGCCAAATTAATTTATATAAGATTTTATTGATTTCAGTCATCTTGCCTTTTAGTAAGTAGCAGGTATGTTCAGATGTCATGTTTGTTGAATTTAACACCAGAGAGCAAGAATGTAGCACTGCATTGATTTTTGAGGAAGTGTCAAAAGAGCATAGTTTATGAATATTAATTATTTTTCTTTTCTGTGAATATAAGTTATCCACTTTAAATTAGGATATAATCTTGAATAAATGTGGATTACAAATTAAATGTTGACAGTAGAGCTCAATTTGTAAGGGTATCATTTAATCCAGAAAGAGGAGCAATTTCCAGTTGTCATGAGCTCCATAGAGTTGCTTTGCTTTTTAAAATTTTTCAAGTGTTAAAATAAAAGTAATAGAATTTTAATTTTATTATAGCTTATGAATTTTTTAAAGGGCAAAGGAAATAACTACCTTTTAGAAAACCTATGAGATTCCAGACAGAGAAAAGTTCTGAGAGCCTTGATTTTTAAATATATGTCCAAAAAACACCATAAACTAGATGGTGACTATAAAGCTTATGTCAAATTACGGGTTTTGTGTTAGTTTCAAAGGTACACCTAGAAGGTTTTAATGATGAAGATGTAATCTCACGACAAGACCATGAACAGGAAACTGAAAAACTTGAGTTAGAAATTCAGCAGTGTAAAGAAATGATTAAAACTCAGCAGCAACTTTTACAGGTAAATGTGAGTTGTCTTTTAAAACTATTGTCTCCTGAGAGGGAACAGAATGTTACTGAATCTTACTAGCTTTTCATTCCTTTATTTCATAAAATCTGTAGTATTTGACATTTTTCTTTTTTAAATTATTATCACTTTCAGGTGTACAAAACAACATAGTGATTAGACATTTACACTCCTCACAAAGTGATAGCCCCTACCGTGTCCTCTGCCCCTCTGACACCTTACACAGCTATTACATACCATTGACTATATTCCCTATGATGTACTTTACATCTCATGACTATATATTTTTAAAATTATAATTGACATTCAATATTATTTTATGTTAGTTGAAGGTGTACAGCGTAGTGGTTAGACATTCATACAATTTATGAAGTGACCCCTCCGATAAATCTAGTTTCCGTCTGACACTGTACATAATTACAATATTATTGACTATATTCCCCACACTGTATTTCACATCCCCATGACTATTTTGTAACAATCAATTTATACTGATTAAGACAAATACCATGTGACCTCACTTACATGTGGAATCTAAAGAACAGAATAAACGAACAAACAAAACAGAAATAGACACATAGATACACAGAGCAAACTGATGGTTGCAGGATGGGAGGGAGGTTGAGGAGATGAGTCAGAAAGGTGAAGGGATTGGGAAGTACAAATTGGTATTTGACATTTTTCTGATCTAAATGAAGTTTGCTTGCTAACAGATAGATTGCATACCATTCTTTAGTCAGTGCTTTGTCAATTAGAGTAGAAGCATTTGGGAAATGAGACTCCTCAGTCAATTTTCTGATTCTTCATAATTTCTGTCCATCCCCTAAAGTTTGCCCTTCCTTCCCTTGTTTCATGTCAACTTATTGGAGCGTTGCAGGGACCTTCTGGAACTTACTGTGTTTTAAAATCTAATAGCAGCAGCTCGCTACTGCATGTGATGACGATACCACTTCCCTGCTACGGGACTGTTATTTGTTGGAAGAAAAGGAACGCCTGAAAGAAGAGTGGTCCCTATTTAAAGAGCAGAAAAAGAATTTTGAGAAAGAAAGACGAAGCTTTACAGAAGCTGCCATTCGCCTGGGAATGGAGGTATTTTAAAGAATTAGCTTTCCTTGTAAAACTTGTGAGAATTGTGGGGAGGCCTCAGTAGAATGCATCTAAGTTCTGTGTTTCTTTGATATCCTGTTTTATTTTTCTAAAGTTATTTTACCAACGATCTCACAAATAACTTGAAATGTAAGGGATGCTGAGGACATGAAGTATAGAAAGATATCTTTTTGCCTTTATCAGATTTAGGACTTGAAAATTTAAAAAAAGAAAAAAAACAACTAAGCATTTATTATTCCTTTTGGATTAGCTTTCTAGTGTTGAGAGTTTAGCTTTACCCAAGAGATCTCCTGGGCATCTGTCATCTACCTCTCCGTTGTCAGAAAGTGTAGTGTCAGAAGACAGTACAACCAAGTTTATTGATTAAAACAAACAAAAAAGAAATACAGTTAAAAAATAAAGTTTTCGGGCCGGCCCGGTGGCGCAGGCGGTTAGAGCTCCATGCTCCTAACTCCAAATGGCTGCCGGTTCGATTCCCACATGGGCCAGTGGGCTCTCAACAACCAAAAAAAAAATAAATAAATAAAAAAAATAAATAAAGTTTTCCCTCTCTCCAGTCTCTCACTCAGGGATGTATATGCCTTAACAGTTACATTAGATTGTTGTCTATACTCTTGTACAGCTTGCTTTTTTACTTAGCAATGTATTACCACGTATTTCCCTTTCAAAAATTATAGAATATTGTCAGCACATGGATTAAAAAAAGAACTCAACCCATACAAAAAGCTACAAAGGTAGAAAATTTCCTCCTTTCCTCTCCATCACCATTGTCATTCCTCAGGGATAACCGTTGTCACAAGTTTCTGTTTGTACTTCTCGGAAGTATTATTTTAACTTTAATATATTTCAACCTTTTTTTCTTGACACCATTGATTCCTCACTATGAAAAATAAGGCATTTAATGTCCTTATACCTATACCATCTGTGCTGTTCCTCATCTACACCTGATTCCTTCATAATGTTGTTAACGTTTTAAAACTATTTCTTTTAAATTGTTTCTTCTGGCTGTTGCCGTTTTTACTTGAAGGAAAGGTTTAATGCTTCTACTTCATGTTTGCTCACCCTCAGACAGTATCAGTTTATCCTGGCACTGAAAGATGAAAACATTCTCCTACTTACGCTGTTCCACTTCTTTTGCCCCTGTGCTTCCCAGTTTTTGTCTGTGATATTATGTTTCAGTGTCAACTGTTACCGCATTTAATATTCCGTCCTGTGATAAAATCCAGGTGTAAGTACTTCCTGTAAGGTTGAGACTTAATAATTGAAAACCAGGAAAGAACATTGGTAACATCATGATTATGTAAATATTATTCATTTTATAACCAAGTAATATGTTTGGACATATAGATAATATTCTATATTATTAAAACTTTGCCACCTGGAAGAGAATCTTCCATGTATCACTATGTAGTGAAGTCTTTGACTTTCTTTATAGCTTCCTTTATGTTGCCATGGTTCTTATATCTCATGTTATCCTTTTTCTTAGGTTCCTTTTTCAATATGCTATACTATTTTATTAATTTTCTCCTAAGCAGGGTGTGAGTGAAAAATATTTTTAATTCTGGAATATACAAAAATATATTCATACTTGTGTGGCTGCATATAGAATTTAGGTTCTAACTTTTTTCTTTGAAAGTTTGAAAGAGTTATTCTATTTTTTTCTGGTTTTGAGTTGCTAATAAGCATCCTGACGATAATATAATGTACATTACATTATAGATACCTTCTGTTTTGTTTTATCCCCTCTCTATGGAAGCTTTTGGAATTTTATATTCTTAATGTTCCAAAACTTTACCAGAACACGTCTAGTACCTTTAGCCTGAAGGTACTATATTTCTTAGTTTAGGGATATTTTCTTCTATTCTGTATTTTTTCCTCCTGACTTCTCTCACATATGGAACTTCTGTTAGACAAGTGACCTTCTGACTGTATCTGTAGACGGACTTTGTGTTCTGAATTTGAGGATATTCTCCCACCTTGATCTTGTGCGTCATTGGCCTGGTATTCAGCAAGGTCAGTTTTAGTATTCACTGCATCTACTGAGTTTTTACTTCAGAATTTATCTTTCAAGTTTTTTAATGTCCTTATTTTTTGCTTTTCATTGAATAGCATTATGTTTTACAGAGGTCCATAAATCTGTTGGATAATTTGTGTTAACAATTTTTTAAAAAAGATTTCTTCTATATTGAACTCTTATCCATGGTTTATCTTGGCCTTTTTTCTCTTATGCTATTAGTTTTCTTCAAATGTCTGGTGCTGCATGCTTTTGTAATAATATTTATGAATGAAAGACTATATGTTGGTTATTTTAAATAGCTGACATGGACTTTCTCGACATTTTTTGAAAGTCTGTTTCATCAATAGCTATCTTCCTCAGGAAACAAAAACAATTCGCACCAGCATTTTCTGTCTTATGGGATTATTTCTGTTTCTGAGCCCATATCCCCCTCCCTACTCCAAGAGAGACTCTTGCTACTTTGCATACCACTCTCAGAATCTGTCTGCCTCTGGTCACTTGGGGACACCAGTGAAGGACTGGAAAGAAGGATGAGAACTGAGTGGTGGGGAAGAATTTAGGATTCATCAGCTGTTCGGAGGAAGGCGTTTTGACATATGCCCTCTTGTGGTTTAATGGAGGCTGCTAGTAATGGTAGATTTTTGGAGGATGACAAGAATGCTTGATGAAGCCATATCTCTGATTTTTCAAACACTGTGATTGATTTACAGGGTAGTCTTCTTCTGTTGTCTGTAATTACACATTTATAAGGTTCTGTATGTTCAAAAGTTATGCTAGTATCCTGTATATTTAAAACTTATGCTAATATGCTTTTTTGCACTGTCCATTTAAATTTATTCAAAATCGATGTAAAAAAATAGCGATTAGTTGGTTTATAGGTGAAATAGGTAAATTTTTATTTTTAAACATAACTTTCTTAAGTGAAATGTTTCAGTTTTTTAGGTTAATTCATTTGACTTACGAAATATGTATGATAGCCAGAAGGCAAATACAAATAGCTAGAAAAGTCATGTGAAGTGGCAACTATGTGAATGTTGAAATATTGATCAATATTTCTTTGGTTTGCTTGTTATGGTAGAGAAAGGCATTTGAAGAAGAAAGAGCCAGTTGGTTAAAGCAGCAGTTTTTAAATATGACGACCTTTGATCACCAGAACTCCGAAAATGGGAGACTTTTCAGTGCCTTCTCAGGAAGTGAGTACTTTCTAAACTCTATAATCTGAAAATGCATGTAAAGAAAATACTATAAATCACTAACATAAAACTTTGGGGAGCACCAGTAGGAGCTTTCTAATTGGAACTAAAAATCAACTTTAATAATTTTATTTATTGCAGTCAAAATGGAAATGATAGCAGGACTATGCATACCAAAGACAACTTTTGTCATGAGTGTAATAATGTCAAATTCTTAAAAGTTCAAAAACAGACATTTTTAAAACTAGATCCTTCTAAATGTTTGTGGAATCTGCATAACAAAGATTGCAAGGTGAGCTAGACTGGAGTCATAGAGCTAGATTGTTTATTGAAATTAATTTATTGTCTCACACCCATTCAGAACTATAAATGATTCAACCTAGTTAATTACTGTCACTGTATTTAATACCTCACCATATGGACTACCTTTTTCCCTTCTTTTTTTTTTTTTTTAACAGATTCTGATCAGGACAATCCCACAGTGCATTCAAGGCCACTGCAAAAGAAGCCCCATACCATGTCTAACGGGTCTCCAGTTTGCAGCTCTAAACTTGCTAAATCTCTTCCTGCTTCTCCTTCTACTTCAGACTTTTGCCAGCCACGTTCCTGTGTATCTGAACATAGGTAGTTCTCATCTTATGTAGCTGTAACATTGCTAGAGTTGCATTGCTGAGGAAAAGTTGGCATGTCTATAGTGTTAGCAACAGTAGTGGTGTTGGAGTGGAATTTAGGAGATTGATTCATTCATTCTGCAAATATTTATTGGGTATTCAATAGATACAGACAGCTGTTAGGGGCTGTCAGTACAGTAGTGAACAGGTAGATCTGGTCCCTGTCTTCCGGAAGCTAAATAATATGATTCGTTTTATTTCACATCTAAAATATAAGTGAAAATACAGTCACACTTAAAATCACTTCATAAAATCACACATTAAAATCACTTCATAAAATCACACATAAAATCACTTCATATTTTATGTACTTAAATTTGGTTAAATAGGAAGATATCGTTTGGATTGTTTTTATAGAGAACATATTTTAAAACATCTTTTGGTTTGCCCATTTTATTGGTGTCGAAGGGCAAAGAACTGAGGAAAGCCTCCTCACCCTGACTGGGAGGGAGGGCCTGTGCCCACAGATGCCAGTTGCTCCCCGCCCTAAGCACCCATGTATTGCTAGGAACTGCTGCATTTTAACATTTTCCTCGGTCTCCAGTTATTAAATCATTTTCTAAGGTATAATGTCGATTCTCTCTACCTCAGAGCCTATTCCAAGATTAATTTTGAACTAAGCAGATAGAAAGAACATTCCTCGTGTGATGCAGAGGAATAGAAAAGAGCACAGGGGTACACTAGAAAGAAAGCTGGTGATCTCTTTCCTATTAATTTACGTGGGAGACGGGGGTGTGAGGGCCCATCACTTTGGCAGACACCTTTGAAGGCAGGAGTCAGGCGTGAAGCACACTTGGCTTATGGTAGCAAGAGACGGGTGTGCAGTAAAGGCTGAAGAAGCCAGCTAGCCCCTGGATCAATAAGTGTTAAACAGAAGAATTTTAAAAATACGAAGCTTTTAAAAAGGACAAGACACTCTGATTTATAGTTGACTTTCAAAAGGATTGGGACTCGAAGTAAACAATGAGGACAAAGAAGAACCGAGGAAAGAGCCCTCCAGGCAAGCATAGGGCCCCGAGGTGGGCACACTGGTGTGTTTTGTGTACAGTGAGTGCAGTTAGTGAGTGAGACCAAGAGGTGTGACATGAGAATGGGAGGTGGGCAGAGGGTCACATCCTTTAAGGCCCTGGGTGAGTAGATTGGGTTAAAACTCTATTGCGTAAAAGTTCAAACATACAAACGTAGAGGAGATAAGGTCAGGAACCCCTGTGTACCCATCACCCAGCTTCAGCAGTTATCAACTCATGACAGTATTTATTGTTCACATATAAGCCCATTCTGCTGCCCCCCACACACATATACACTTGAAAGTACATTTGTAAAATATGTTACTTTGTTTTTATAGATCAGCTATTGTTCCAAGGGCAATGGAAAAGCATTGGAGATTTTTAAATGGGAGAGTGAATAAAAACCTAAGGTTTAAAAAGATTACTCTGTTGTTATTATGTGGGAAACAGATTGTAGGCGTCAGTAATACAACCCAGGAGACCCAGTTTAGGAGGCGGCATTAGTGGAGCTGAGGTGAGAGCTGATGGTAATTTGGACTAGGATCATAACATGAAGATAGAAATGCTTAGATTTAGGATATATGGTGCAGTTACAAGTCAGTAGGTTGACTGATGGGTTGAATATGGGAAGTGAAAGTTTATTTAACAATAAAAAAAATAATGTTAAGTTCAGAGTATTGTTTTACATGGAATATTATTGAAACACCCAAATTTGACCAATGAGAACTGCGTACATAAATTTAGACACAAATTCTAGTTATCATTTACAAATAATGCATTTTGCATCTAAAAGAGTTTCCTCAATTATTTTTACATATTTGAAATTTTTAGCTTTTTTCATAATTCTTTTTATGAAATATTTGGCATACATATTTTTTGAAGACATAGTTTTATGTTTAATAAAAAATCCAACATTTACTACCTACATTAATCATAGGGTGTTGTGAAATTAAGTGTCAGTATATGAGGTGTGACAATTAAGTTCGTGAACTTGTTGCAACGATGTTGCTAACCTTTTTTGATATCAGAGGGATATTGTTCATTATGAATTTGTACCAACTGGACAAATTAAGTTAACCAAGTTTGCTATTTGGAAGTGCTGAAAAGGCAGCATGAAAAAGGTGGACGAAAACAACCAGAACTTTTTGCCAACAGTTCATGGCTCTTGCATCATGACAATGCACCAGCTCACACGGCACTGTCTGTGAGGGAGTTTTTAGCCAGTAAACGAATAACTGTATTGGAACACCCTCCTTATTCACCTGATCTGGCCCCCAATGACATCTTTCTTTACCCGAAGATAAAGGAAATACTGAAAGGAAGACATTTTGATGACATTCAGGACATAAAGGGTAATATGACAATAGCTCTGATGGCCATTCCACAAAAAGAGTTTCAAAATTGCTTTGAAGGGTGGGCTAGGCACTGGCATCAGTGCATAGCTTCCCAAGGGGAGTACTTCGAAGGTGAGCATAGTGATATTCAGCAGTGAGGTGTGTAGCACTTTTTCTAGGATGAGTTCGAGAACTTGTCAGCCCTCGTATGAAAAGCACTTAAAACAGTACTTGGTTCAGTGTAAACCTTTAGTAACAGGCTATGAAAATAAAAATATGTGTAAACATAAATGGATTATAAAAATACTTTTCTGTTTCTTGTATTCTGAGAGCTGCACTATATAACATCAGTGGCATAGAAACTTCTGGAGCTTAAAGAAATTTCATTAAGCTGTTCACAGATACTGGCCTCTGAGGATGAAACAGAAGAGTCACGTAACTAGTTATTAGGAGAGAAGCTTGCAGCTTGACGTAGTTCTTTAAATTTTATATTATTTTGGTAAATTTCGGTTCCTGCTCCTGAAGCATCTTGGATCTGGGTTTGTAATAAGATCATACCAGCAGCAAAATAATTAGGAGTGTTTGTAGCTCATTTCTACAGTCCTAATTGTTCCTTCAGGATAGAATGTTGTTTTACATAAAGGCTGTGCCTGGATTCCATACAAAGGAATGTGTACTAAGTTAGAGAATTTAGTTGATCATTAATCTTACCTCATCTTTTTTTTTTTAATTAGATTTATTGGGGTGACAATTGTTAGTAAATTTACATGGATTTCAGGTGTACAATTCTGTATTATATATATCATCTATAAATCCCATTGTGTGTTCACCACCCAGAGTCAGTTCTCCTTCCATCACCATATATTTGATCCCAATCTTACCTCATCTGAGATGGCTTCTGAGAGCTGAATTATAAGCAAGCACGTTCCTTTTTTTATAAGCGAAGTTTTTGGTTTTGGTTTAGATTTTTAGAACTAAAGCAACTATTTTGTATGTTTATTTAGGATTGCTGCATTATAAAATCAAGTTAGTAAGCCAAAATCACAAAACATGAACATTTAGGAAAAAGATTTTGTGAAAAAAATTACGTAAGATACATTCAGTTGATAAAAATGTATTATTCATTGGTTTAACCATAGATTTGAAAGTAATCATTTAACTAGATTTCTTTGTTTTGAGATTGGTTGCCAAACATACCTCTCAGATTGTATTGCTGAAGGTAGGAGCCATGTCTGTGTTCAGACACTAAGGTGGTTATTGCCTGACACAGTTGAGCACTGTTGTATGTAAATGCTCAGTGTATATTGACTCATTTAGTTCCCACCCCAACCCTGTGAGATAGGTGCTGTTATTATTTCTGTTTTACAACTGAGGAAGCTGATGAACAGGGAGATTTAACTTACCAAAAGTGACATAGTAAGTGGTCCAGCTGAGGTATGGATATAAACCATCTGACTTCAGAGTCTGGGCTCTTAACCAGTTGTGTAGGCACTCATTTCAATGTCTGTGTGGGTGAAAGGTTTAGTAGATGAAAGCATGCATGAACAAATGGACGAGTACTGAAAGAAACCATAAAGAGATTAGAAAATTGTGGCAGAAAAATGGGAATATGGGGAACATTAGCTTTCAAAACCCACATGTTCTCTGGGGCCTTAGTTGGGCAGCAGGGGGGCTTTAGAATAGACTAAAGAGATAAATGAATGGATGGCTAGATAAGATAAAAGTGATAAATGAGGCCATTTTAAAATACTTAGTGTGTCCTCAAAATTTACTTAGTATGGGGCAAGGGATCAGTCAGCCTTTAGACATTGAGGCAAATCCAAAGTATGAAAAAAGGAGGAGATGAGTATTAAGATCTGCCTTTCTTTCCCCAACAGTTCAGTCAATGTGCTGAATATAGCTCCTGAAGAGCCCAAACCAAGTCAGCTTGGAAGAGAAAGCGCAAATCAGAAATGGAGCGTGGCTTCGAGACCTGGGTCACAGGAAGGCTGCTATAGTGGGTGCTCCTGGACCTACACCAGTTCTCATGTAGAGAAAGACGACTTACCTTAGACATGTGGACTAGAATTGTTTTTACTTCATGTTCATCAAATTTCACATCTAAATTGAAACAGGGTGTGTCATAAAGTCAATCACCTCTAATAATTTAAGATGGTCTGAGTTGTTTGTTTGGACTTCCTGTTCCTTCCCCAAAGAGCTAAAATGTTAAATCTATTTAAAAGGATATAAAAGCTTTGGATATGTATTTTTAGTAACAGAAGCCCCTGGTTCTGTGAATAAAGGAATGTATAGATGTTTGGATGGAAACAAAAGCACTAGAAGGAGTTTCCTCTTATAGGTATTAAAAATAGCACTTTTAGGAAACTGATTATTGTAAATGTTTTAATTTTGTCCCATATATAGTTGGCATTGAAAGTTTAGCCTTTACTTGAATGTATACTGTAGATTTTTAACAAAGCAAGTTCTATATTTATTATGTTTAGTGTGATTTGAAATTTCCTCTTTCATATGTTTTAAATAAAGTGAAATTTATGTATGTTTTGTATATAAATATACATGATTATGTTAAGAGGCTTTAAGATTTAAAAATTTTACACATGCATAATTATAGTATTTCATGCCAATAAAATTTTTATTAGTGGTATTCTGTTTACAGATGTATTAGAGCCATTACCACGTGATGTTTAAGAATTTTTTGAACCCATCTGAGCAATAAATACTCGAAAGCTATTCCATGAAGCTGAGTTCTTTAGATAATTAGCATTACTAACATTACATTTTCAGGATTTCTACCGCATTAGATTTTTTTATATATGTAGGATATTATAATTTTTCAAAGGACTATTGACTGTAAGATAATAGAGGTAAGACAAGAAAAGTACCTTTTTATTCTTAAATCAATTTAAGAATATTGGCTTAAGATATTTGGAAGGTAGAAAATATTAAGGTATTTAAGGTGTCTGGATAGTGATACACATTTATTTCTTTTTTACCCAGATGGGTACCAGTACTATAATAGCTGCACCAGCTAAGGGAATCTGACAATGTAGAAAGAAGCATTGGATTGACAATCCAGATATACTCTGGACAAAGTTGTGTCATTTCATTTTCAGAACTGGTTGCATGTTTCTTCATGTATATTGTTATTATTAATAGTAATAATAATATGTGTCGACCAAGGCTCTTTCCAGGATTTTTGTCAAAAGGTTTTAAGTGCCTGCCCCTACTGTCCCTGCATGGTAGAAGCCTGCATAGGTCCAGTCCTTGGTAGGTATTGTAGTTTAGGCCTATTTTCTATTAGTTCACATATACTCACCCTATGAGACTGTTCCATTTAAATTTGTCATGTCTTTAAAAAAAAGTATTTTTGTCATCCATTCATTATATATATAGTATAACTCTTTGGAGTTGAGTAACAGCAGCCATTTTTCTGCGTTAATAGTTACATCATTGAGTATCTTATAAGATATGTAACTACTTATGAGGAAGGAACCGTATTTATAGTCTCAAAATCTGGCTCCAGAACAAAACCAAATTCACTACCTTCAGCTTAATACATGGTCACTTCTTACCATTTAAAATATTAGAAGTTATACCACATTTCAGAGACAGTACCATATTCCAAAGAAAGAGCTGGGGTATAATTCTTTTGCTATTGAGCAATAATGTGATCTAAAACAAATGATCAAGAAATTTTAAATAGTGATTTTTTTTCCCCCAGGGGTTTCTCTGATATACTTTGCCAGAAACAAGCATTCTAATTTTTAAAGTAAATCTCCTACTTCAGGGAATATTGCCAATATTGAAAATCCATGACAATGGATTTTTACAAAGTAGCATGTTTTTGTTGTGTATCTATTTCAAATTTGGTTGAATTTTCATATTGGAAGAAAAATTTCTTGAGACTTACTTTGAAATCTAACGTGTGAAAGAAGCAGTAAAATGAAAGGCAGGTTCATGGTACTTTTGATAAAAGTCAGGATAGATCTGCTAGAAGTTGTGTTTTATCTAACAGTGTCAATTTTACTTTACTGTACATTCCAACTCCAAAGTGATTCCTAGTCACACTAAACATCCCAGGATGTGGAAGTGGTTTCCATGTTGGAAAACTGTCTGACTCCACACAAAACTCCTAGGGTTTTGTTTCCCTTTCTAGGTATTTGCAATGTATTAATACAGCTGTGCTGCTGTCTGATGTTTAGCCGTTAGATGGTGGTACTACAGTGTGCTTCAGCTTGAAAGGCCTGATATTCTTACGTGTTCTTGTTTATCAATATGTAAATCTGAAATATTTTGTACCTCAGATTTGTTTTTACGTTGCACATCCCTTTGGAATTTTCAGCGCATAAAACTGGCAAACAAAACTTAAGAGAAAAATTTTATTTCCTACTCTTAAATTGTTATCTTCAATTTATGGTGATAAAATTAATAGAACAATCATGCCAGAAAATTGAGATTAAAGTTTAACTTATTAATAAGTAGGTATATTCTTGTAGAAGCAGTGTATTCAACAGAACAATCCATGGCACATTGTTTTCATGATGGTATAATTAAAATACTATTGTTACTTAGAGAGAGTTCCGTATTACCTACCTTACCTTACCAGACTTGTTCATAGACTTGTGATAACACGGTTTTTGTGGGAAAGCACATTCCATGGTGCATGATGAGAGGGGGAGCGCCCTGGAATCCAGTCTTGACCTTCCTTGGGGGAGCATTTGAAAGCACCCAGGGTGCCAGGAGAGCTTTTGCAGCGTGTACTCCTGGGACCCTATGAGTTAGCATGTGATTTCCCTGTTGTAAAAATCTCCCAAGTATGTTGCCTAATGTAAATCATGCTCTTTTAGATTGGATTTAAAGTAAATACGGGTCACGGCAGTCTAGTAAGTATACATTTTCCTATGTTGTCCTTAATGTTTTTTGATCTTGATAAGCATTTATGAAGTACCTGCTGAATGTCTAGACTTACTTCTACATTCTAGTTAGTGGAGATTGAAAGGCATCTAAGCACACTCGTTTCCACTGAGAATCTCCGAGTTGAATGGAAGACCAGTTCCGTAAAGCTAAATTGTAGTAACAGTGGTAAATGCTATTCAGTCATTCAGGCTGTTAATAAAACTTGGACTGATTATTCTGCCCCAGGACCACATACCCATTCCATAACTGACCTGGCTAGGTTTCCATTCCAGTTCATCTTTGCTTTGTTTCCTATGGAAAGTAATATGTAATTAATGTATCCTTGTTTTGGTTTTATTTTTTACAGTCAGAATATTGACCTGCAAAGCAGTATAAGATTTTCTGCCGATAAGAACATGTATTATTATCTAATAGAAAAAGCATTTACAAAGCTTTGGGCCATATAGATAAGGATAATGAAATATGTTATTCTCGTCCTTTTACTAAATACAGTGTCTTTTCAGGCTGGATGTAAATTTGGAGTAGAGTGGACTGTTGATTAAATCAACTTATATAAAAACTTTCACTTGACTGGTTAAGATTTTAAAATTTTTAACATTTGCAAATAACTGATTTCAGAGGTCTCAGGAGTTACTGTTGTGCCAGTGATACATAAAGATCCACAATATTCATATATTTTAGATTCAAGAATATTTGTACGTAGTATGCGTAATGCACAGTAAGCATATAATATTTGTTAATGAGAAATATAAAATACTAATGAAACAAACAGCACATCACTTCATTGGCATGAATAGACTCTAAATTTAAGGCCCAAATCCTAAAACTTTTTTTTCTCAGGAGGGTAGGAATTTTGGGTTGTAGTTTCAACCCTATCTAACTTGGCTCCCTGCACAGAGTATTAGAATTGAATAGGCCATGCTACAAATAAAAACCACTGAGTTGGTGTGGCTCAGTACAAAAGTTTAATTCTTGCTCATGGAACGCCCAATGTCGGTTGGGCAGTGTTCCACCATGTTTATGCTCTCTGGAACACATGGCCCCCAAGGTTGTCAAATCCGGGAAAGAGCAGACTGGCAGATAGCGTTGGATATCAAGGACCAGATCTGAAAGAAACATACTTCCATCTTCATTGCTTTGCCAAGAACTTAGGCCTAGGGCTGTAGGCCTAATTACAAAGAAAGCAGGGCTATCGAAAACAGCTGTTTGGTAAGCACTGACAGTCTCTGCTATGTAATGCAGTTGGTGCTTGATATTTCATCCAATCAGTTATTTATAAAAATAACAAGCAAAATAGTAATCTGCAAGGGATTTACTGATGATTGTTAAAGGCTCCAAATATTCTTAATTTTTCGAAGGATGTATTTAAGGCTTCTTTTCATAATATTTTAATAACTTTCATAATATTTTAAGTTTTAAAATGTTCAAGTGGTAGTTGTACACATTAACTAAAATATCTTACATTTTATGGAGCCCTTTTTTTTTATATTTCAATAACCCTGTGTGAGAGAGTATTAACCTTATTTTCAGAGTTGGTAACAGACTCAGATATTAAGTGACGAACCCAAGGTCACATAACTCGTAAGTGACAAAATCAAAATTTAAAAACCCAGATTTTCTGATTCCTAAATTTCTAACTTACTCCAGACTGCTGCAGTGCCTTTTTAAGTGAAATTGTTCAATTACCGTGTTTCCCCGAAAATAAGACTTAGTTGGATAATCAGCTCTAGTGCGTCTTTTGGAGCAAAAATTAATATAAGTCCCGGTTTTATTTTAGTGCAATATGAGACCGGCTCTTACAATGTTATATAATATAAATATAATATATAAATAATGTAAGACTGGGTCTTAAATTAATTTTTGCTCCAAAAGATGCATTAGCGCTGATTGTCCAACTAGGTCTTATTTTCGGGGAAACACGGTATTAACCTGTAATCCGCCACCCTGACATCTACACCAAAAGGTATTGATCGTTTGGTCCACATGCAAGGCTCACCCTTGTTTTGTGAATGGTTACCATGGCAACCCTGTTCAGAGCTGGACTTCTACCTTTTCAAGATTAGGGCATTAAGGCTCTAACTGAAATAGTATAATAGCAAAAAATACAGGCCACTAAGTAAATCCCAAAATATGCCTAGACGGCCTGCTTTTCCCGCTTTGTGTCCCCCTGGCGAGTCACAGTGACCAGAAACACTTGGTTTTGTCCAAAGGCCCAGTTACCTTTGTAGATATTTCATCATGAAACATAAAGGCTAAAGCAGTGGGAATTAAATAACGTATGAATATTTTTACTCAATTTAAAAAGAACAGCTGCGTGCAGGGCAGCTGAGATTTTCTAGTTTCTCGGCTGCATCTGCATTTAGATTTCTTCTTTCTGGTGTGTTAAGATAGTTTCCTTCCAGGTCACAGTGCCCTGTTAAAGCAAGCCATGTCCCGGCCCCATGTACGGACTAGAAAAAAGTAGACTGCATAGTCCCAAAAGCCCTTCATTCCAGTTCTTTGGTGCCAATTCTCTATCTGATGTCTAAACTGAGGTGAAAATTGTGCATGCCAGCCAGGGATGGAGTCAGACTGCTAATTCTTAGCTCTGACAGCCCTTAAGTGTAGTTACTACTTGATTAGAATGTCATAATCTGAATACCTTGAGATTTTTCCCCCCTGTAATTCTCAATCTGGAACTGACTCAAAATAACCTTTCTTTTTTTCTATTTTTTTTTATTAGTGAAGAGGATCAATCAAGTGTAATTCTCAAAGAATAGCCCAGCAGTGTAATGCTTTTGTGAAATATCAAACTGTTTTAGCCTTTTTCCTTTACAAGTCTCTTTTACCTTGAAAAGTAACTAATTTGTAGATTATTTTTGGTAGTTTAATTCCTTTTTAACCAAAAAGTATTAAAAATAAAATCTCTCTAAATTATTTGATCTCAGTGAAACGACACTTTTTGAGGACACCAAATTATTTGCTCCAGGTTTAGTGCCCTAAAGAAAAACAGAAATCCATCAACTAGCCACACAAGCCTTGGCATATGTTAGTTTTAAGAGAAACTATTTTGATCTCAAAGGAACTATGGAAATTTTTAACTGGAATTTGAAAATTTAGCTTTTGATCAATCCTTTTTTCTAAAACACTATTTCTCATTTTTATCAAAGGCAAAGATCTGAAGAAACGACTGATACGTGCTTTTAAATAAAAATCTATAAATTATTACCCAAACTCAGAAGTTTTCAACAGTGAAAGGGGAAGCTATTCATAATTAGGCCATTCCATCCCATCAGTGTTGTAAAGTGGGATGAATGGTCACCCAGTGTATGATTGAAGGCTTCCTCCTCCACGTAACCAGAGCTCTGACTCAAGTTGATTGTTGAGCCTTAATCCCCCCAAAACAACTCCCTTTAATTCGTGCCTCAGGTTGTAGTCTATCCTAAGGAATAATATATCCTAAGGAATAGTTGTAGTCTATCCTATGGAATCAGGTTGTAGTCTATCCTAACGTACAGTTAATTGTCCTATAACACTTGTTTTAGAAACACACACACAAAAAACCCCCACAATTTATCCCAATGCCATTGATATATTAGGGAACAATTTGAGCATGATGCAAAATTTGCATTTGCTTTGCATGATTCTGCCTGTGAGAAAAGCTAGATGAATGCAGAAAACTACACCCAGTTTAACTGAGCGGGTAGGGATACACAAAACACATGTACTCACACATCTCCAATACCTACCAGCTACTTCATTTACCACATGTGTTTAAGCGATGCCCATCCCTATTTTCCCTTCAACTTGAAGCCCTCCTTCCACCACTTCGCAATAATGCACAAGCTACAACCTACCTACACCCACTACCACAAGCAAATTTCTGGTCTTTTTCAAGATAAATTGCTGTATGTGTTGTAGTGTGTACGTGTTACTTAACCATTTAATGTGTATAACGCTGCTATCGGTTTTATTAGGATCCTTTTTTTTGGGGGGGGGGGGAGGTCATGAAATTTTTGAATGCTGTGCCCCCAACCCTGTTTTCCCCATACAGCCTGTGGTTTTTATTGTGCAGTTCTGCACAGCATGGTGATTTTTAGGAGTGCATATATTGTACGAAAGCTAAGCTGATGGAAAAGAGTAGCCTTTTGTCTCCCCATTTATAACACACTGACTGCTGGATACCTTCTCAGAATTCCATGGGAATTTTCCTCAGTCTACACATCTGTAACATACTATTATTTGCAGGGCTGAAACTTACCAAATGTCAAAGAAATATCTAAAATGCATTGAGCCGCTCTTACCATCCTGAAATGACCTTTTGAAGCCCTCAAGGTACATTCCCTCATCCCTAGCTAAGGTTGTCTTATATATGTTTTCCCTTTCTAGCTCTGAACCTCTCATGCATATGGGGTTTCTGACTGTCATGTATGCGGGGTTTCCATACATATGTAGGTACTAAATTTGTTATTTTCTTGTGCTAAAAAAATGCTTTCGTTTATTTATTTGTTTATTTATTTATTATTAGTTTCAGGTGCACAAGACAAGGTAATACTTAGACGTTCATCATTTATATCCCTCACACTGTGGACCCCCCTCCCCCCATGTACTACTATCCCTCCGACATCGCACCGAGCCATCACATTATATATATATAATTATAGTTGGCATTCATTATTGTTCAGCTTCAGGTGTACACTACATTGATCAAGCATCTACATCTTCCCTGAGGTGGTCTCCCAAATGGGACACGTGTCCATCAGATACTCTACAAAATCTTTACAACATTATTGATTACGTTCCCCAAATTATTTTTCAAAAACCCTGAGGCCATTTTGTGGTTACCGACTGTTTAATCCCCTCACCTTTCCCCTTATCCCCACCCCCCCGCCCATTTTTAAATTTACTGAGCCATTGCTGTGTGCCAGGCACAACACTGAACCTTAATACACAATTTCTTTTACCTCTTTCAACAACTCTCTAGGTAGAAGTTATGGCTATTCTCACTTTACAGATGAGGACACTGGAGCAAGGAAAGTTAAAGAAACTTGCCCAGCGTCACACAGCTAATATGTAAGGGAGCTGCCATTTGAACACAGGATTCATATTAAAATTATTTTATGGCATATTCTTTCTTTAATAAGCATTTTATTTTCCTTTAATATCAACTTAAATGACATTACATCTATACAGCGTTCCCTGATTCTATAAGCAGGCAGGCACCTCTCTGCTCTCAGAATTAAACTCTCTTCTTTTTATTCATTTAGCAAATTTTTACTGAGTACCTATTAGGATTGCAATGCTAGACACAGGGGCTATAACATTGAAGATGACTTGGCTATTGTCAGAACTAACAATCCACGGAGGGAAACAAGTAAATGAGCAATTTAAGGCAGTTGGATAAGCATTACGATAGCGGTGTCAGAATGCTCTGAAGAGCAGAGAAGGGAAGCAGCCTTTCAAACCAGGGGTAAGGCATCCGAGAGGGTGTTTGAGCTAAATATCGAAGCATAGCCATTCCAGGTACATTCTGTCCCTAACAGAACAGACAAGATCAGAGGTGTGAAACCACACGACCTTTAGGAAAACAACAAATGGCTCTGTTTTGGACGGAGTAAAGCGTGTAGGAGACCAGTGTGGGGTAGGCAGGGGCCAGGCTAAAAGGGTCTCAGATACGAGGGATTTTGAATTTGCCTAAAAGGCTTGGTGATGCTACTGAGTAATTCAAGTACAGATGCAATACAGGACGGCTGTTTACTCCCTCTCCTTGTCATAGCACCATGAGCATGCCTGTATTAAAGCATTATTACAAATGCCTTAATTGTGTATACTTCTGTCATACCATTTATCACAGTTCTCATTTCCAGATGGAAGCAATATGGAGAATTTCTGGAAGGAAAGCAAAATGGAGATGAGACCCGATGAGATCCAAGTGAGAAGTGATTGCAAGGAGGGGATGGATTTACAGGGAGAATCTGATTGGATGTTGGGGTTCCGTGCAACACGGCTAAGATTTCTGGCTCAGGTAATGGTGGATGAGAGAGTGTAAGGTTCTGTCTTTCGGACTGGCCTTTGGCTCCTGGGAAATAACCTCTGAGCTTTAGAATATTTTGCCTAAAAAGAGTGGTTTTGCATGTCTGAGGCCTGTACCAGTGCTGTACCAGTGTGACCACATTAAGTTTATCCTCACAATTTATGATAAAAGCCTGGGCTGGCATCTGAGTAGCTGAGATCTGTCACATGGGTGCTTCATGCCTATGTGACTGACTCCCAGTAAAAACCCTGGACACCAAGTCTTCGATGAGTTTCCCTGGTTGGCAACTCTTCACAGGTATTTTCACACATTGTTGTGACTCCGTTAAGAGAGGATGCCTGGAAGCTTGTGTTTGGTTTCTCCTGAGCCTTTGGGTTTGGCCCATGTGCCTTTCCCCTTTGCTGACTTTAATCCATACCTTCCGCTGTACTGTCATGACCCTGAGTATAACAGCTTTTCGGTGCCTGTCCTAGTGAATCATCAAGCTTAAGAGTGGTGTTGGGGACCCACAGAGGTCTGGGAATCAACACATAAGTGGTTATTGAAGCGATGGGCATACATGATGTCCAAAAGAGATCATTGAATAAGAAGCAGAAGGTAGAGACTTGCATATCACTGGCATTTAAAAGGCAGTTGTGGAAGCAGATGAGACAGGATTTTGAGAGTGAATATCGAAGAGAGGTTGTTATCAACCATCTTTGGGCAGGAGAGAATTTCAAGGAAGTTCAAAAAGGTTGAATTCATTAAGAAACTTCAAGTCTACAGCAAAAGCTAATTTATGAAACCATTCAGTATTCAATAATCGTGGGCGACGGTGGTTCCTCTTCCTTAGAAAAATTTCAGTCTTGGCCCTGAGCTCAAATAATCACTCCGAGACTTTCCCCTTGCTAAGCCGTCAAACTCCTGTGTGACTGGAAAAGTCAGGGTATTCAGCTCCTATTCCTGACAAACACTCACAGAATTGACAGTGGTTAAGTCCAGGAGAATGAAGGTAATTCCCCATTGGGACCACTGGTTCAATAACACAGCTCTAGTGCCATTGCATAATAGATTCAAATAGATTCGAATCTCTCTGTACAGTATCTGCTACTCCATACATATTGACCACCATCCGTTGAAACACATCTTTGCAGATTTTACTCCAGATTGTACTGAATTCATGTTTTCTCAATGTCTTTGAAAATAGTCTCACCTGCAGTTGTTCCATGCCAGCTATTCATAGAGGCTAATTCTTCTATCACTACAAACACACCTTTGGACTCCTCAAATATGCAACCGGGCAGCGTCACTAATAGCTGTTGACTCATCAGGAGCCCTGGAGAACCACTCAGAAACACTTGCCTTGGTTTTTAAATTGACTACTGATGCTGGTCCCACTGTCCTCAGCTCCTTGAGTAACTGTTCTTGCCAATAAAGCTAATAGTCTTAAACACATTCATTGTGTCTGGACGCATTTTTTTTCTGCTGCAGCGATCAAAATCTTTAACTCGCCATTATCAGTAAGCAGTGTTTTTGCCTGGTTAACAAATGAACTTGGAAACAGTTTGGTTGCAGCCTCATTTCCATTTTTTATTTTTATGAAGAAATTCTGCTATAAGATATTCCATTTTAAGTTTTCTAATTTTTTTTTCGACCACTGCTTTTCTGTGAGTTGGAAATACTGTGGTGAATGCTTATCTAATAAGGTCAACACACATTGTATTCTTTCAACACAACTATAGTGTTATTGTGTAATAAAACCGTGCTTTGCTATCTAACTTGATAATAAAATTCCACTGTATCTCAAGACTATAATATTCAAAGTCCACTTTTCTTGTTTTGTCATGATGGATATCATGCAGGGTGGCATGCGGGGTCTCAGCTCCCGCTCCCCACATAAGAACACAGGACATGGTGAGGCCAAAAAGGAACACCCACGGAGCCGTAGATAGGGGAGTCATACACTATAGGCTGGCGGCTGGGTTGGAGACACAGGAAGCAGGAGCCACACGATCTGCATCCTGCTGTCTGCTTTCCTGCCAACCAACCTCACTTGCCAACTGCAATCCTCTGTGCTAACTGCAATCTGTGCCTCTCTGCAATCCACAATCCGCGCTTGCTAGCTTAGCCACGGCAGTTACATTAGTGGCTAATGGCTAACCGGTAACAGCTGATGGCCAAATACCTGAGCCAGCACCTGTCCACGTGAGGCCAAGAGCCTGGAAACTGCTCTCTGGGACTCTGTCACCACAATGGGAATGCACAGGTAATAAACAGAATTTTAAAATGTCGAGCAGAGTGAAACCTGTGGCACTTGACATGTTAAGTGATAACTGTAATTTGTAGATGTCATGCAGGGACTCTGGTCCTGCTCCCCACACGAGAACACAGGATAATGTGAGGCCAAAAGAGAATAACAGAGCCATAGATAGGGGAGTCATAACACTATATTCTCGCTGGCGGCTGGGTTGGAGACACAGGAAGTAGGAGCCACAGGATGCGCAACCTGCCGTCCGTTTCTCTGCCAACCAACACACCAACGTAGCCACGGCAGTTATATCCGTGGCTAATGGCTAACTGGTAACAGCTGATGGCCAACTAGTCACAGCTTAATGGCCATCTGCTACTTGAGCCAACTCCTTTCCATGTGAGGCCGAGGGCCTGGAAACTGCTCTCTGGGGCTCTGTCCCCACAGTAGATCACAGTTATAAGTGAGCAGCAGTGCAAAGCCATAAGAATGTCACATGTGGTTCCTGTCACAACTACTCGACTCTGTCATTTTAGCATGAAAGCAGTCATAAATGTGTAAATGAATGAAAATGTGCTAGTATAAAACTTCAAGTTATGGTCTTTGAAATAGAATTTCATATAATTTTTGTTGACCTCAAAATATTCTTTTGAGGGAGTCAGTAGTGAACTTAACTAGGCAAGGTGTCACCATCCCAGCTGCTAGACTGGACCTCAAAGCCACACCAGGAGTCTCAGTCCTATCAGAGCAAGCGCATGTTTGATCCTGAGTATAAATGATGGAAACCCAGTTGGAAGTAACTTAGGCAAAGGAGAATTTGGCAGCTCGTGTAACAAACCATCGGAAGACCATTATCAATGTGCCCCAACAGAATAAGATGCCAATCCATAGTTGGAAATACAGAGCAAAGGAATTGGCAAAGCCTGCGTGGGTGGTCAGGACCCGAGGCCCATGGGCAGACTCCAGTCTGTCTCCAGTGCCTCTGAGCAGAAACCCAATCCTGTAGACCAAGCCAGTGGTTTCCAGCCACAGCTGGAATATCCCCAAAGCTGAGATGAACTGCTGTGTTATATAATGGGTTCAATTTAATATCTGAGGAAGTAGAGGAAGTTGGCATTGGCTCAGTCTGGTGGGCCTTGGTGTGGGAGCCTCCTTTTCTTGTCTCCCTAAGTGCAGGACAATACTTCATGATGTCTTTGTACCGGCAGAGTTCTCTCTCTCAAGTGTCACCCACTGGCTAGAGAGAGAGCTCAGAAGGGGGTGCTCTCTGTGAAGCCTGCAGCAGAAGAGCTGTCCCCCCACGGATCATGCAGGCTGGTTTGAGCTCCATTCCCAGCGTCTGGGTGTCAGAACTGGTCCTTAAACCTGTAGCCATAGGGACAGGAGCCACAGCCTAAAAGATTTACCCCTGAGCACAATGGAGCACTTGGCCGGGGAGTAAGCGCTATTTACCCTCCTCTGCACCTGGGAACTCACTTCCATTTCTCTCTCATAGAGACGATTCAATCTTAATGTGAAAATTCTCACTTTAGGCGAGTTACTGAAAGAAACAGGCAAAAATAAAATCCCCAGCCGGTTTCCAAAACAACTCATTTCTAGCGTTTATTTTTGCTCCCAGTGCATTGCATTTTCTCCTTGTCCTGTCCCCCGACAGGCATCTCTAAATGTTTCTGGTTCTTGTTTTCTAGTTTGGAGGGCTTATGTCCCCCTGCCCATGTGCTCCCCAGGAGAAATGTGGGTGTGGGGGGAGATGGCAGAGGATAGCTGCCCTGGCAGTAGTCAATCTGCCCTTTTAGGATAATATGAGCAAATTATGCTAACAGGAGGGATGAAATTCTCTTATGTTTGAGTGTGTACTGTATAAACAGCCACCTTGTGCACAAATTTGTGACGATGTGGATGAATCTTGAGAGTACATGCTAGTCAGACGGAAAAGGACAAGAATCATATGATTTCACTCACATGTGGGATATAAAACAGAAAGCAACAAATAAACAAACGAACTCATAGACGCAGACAACAATATGGTGGTTACCAGAGAGGAAGGGGGTTAGCAGGAGGATGAGCAGGGTACAGAAGGTCAAATATGTGGCGATGGAAAGAGACTAGACTTTATGTGGTGACCACACACTGTGATATACAGATGATATATTACAGAAATGTACTCTAGAAACTTATGTTATTAACCAATGTTATTAACGCCAATAAATTTAATTTTAAAAAAAGAATAAGGCAAGTCATAAACTACGTGACTTAATGAAAAATTCTTACTAGTTGCCCAGCCGGATCAAAATCAGATGACCATCTTTTGTGGGCTCAAGTATAAAAATCTGAATCTTGTGCAATTGTTTCCGTGCCCTAACCCAGCTCAGGGCTTAGTCTCTGAAACTGGCCAAGAACGCTGCAGTCTGCAGACCAGAAAGTGTTCAGTGTCAAACCAGACACTCGATATTTATAAAGGTTTAGGTCAGAGCATCTTTACAAAGAGTCCCTGAGAGAGAGAATCATCCCAGCAGTTCTGAGAAATATAGACTCTTAATTTCAAGTCACTCATTTAACAGAGCAGCAGCCTGTCAAATTCTCTACTTTGAAATTCTGGTGAATGGAATTTTTGAATGGCTTCTAACTGCATGTTCAGCTCTATTATGGTATGTGAAGAGCGTGATTACAAAAATTCTAAATGCATAACGAATAACCGCTCATCCTCCCACTGCTGAACATTTAGAGCGGAGTGTGAACTCCTCTACCTCTTCCACACATCTGCTTGGGAGTGAGAAATAGAGAGAACAAATAAAATGGAGTCACTGTAGTCAAGCTGCTAAATTACTAAAATCACATAGGTTGAGGCATGAGGAAAAGATTCTATTCTTGTATTAATTAGCCGGGGAATTCAGACTTTTGAACTCGCCAGTCCTGTGTCTATGCCTGGATATGCACCAAACCTCTAGATAACCAACCCTCTGGTTACCCACTGAAGGACTGAGGAAAGAATGTTCATGTATCCAGACCACTGGTTATCTAGAGGATGACCTCAGAACAGTCCAGAGGCTGAGAAGGCAGGACTGATTTTTCTCAAGAAGGTACTCTTGACTGTAAGAATCTTAGCTTTTCTTTCTGCTTCAGAACCTATCCACATAGCTCTCTGGGAGATCTTTGTAAATGTACCTCAGGTTTTAATCTCTCTCCTGATTCAACCTATCTGATGGTTCCTCGCTGCTAGTAGAAAAAGTTCACACTACGTGACACGTCACATCAAGCCCTTCTCCATCTGGCTCCCACCCATGCCAGTGTCCTCCGCTGACGCTCCAGCATGCGTCCTGTGGGAGAGACTACATACCGTTCCCCAATGTAGCTTCTCCTTTCTGATTGAAATAACAATTGTTAATTACGTTTCCATGTCTTTCTTAAGTTAGATGTGGCCGGGTGACAAACTATAGAAGTTGAACCATAGAATATAGAGAATATATAACCATAGTTATAGAATGAAACTACAGAACCATGGGATGTAAACAGAAGTATCATGTAAGCGTTTCCATGTAAGAGCTTTTCCCCGATGGAGCTGACACGCATTCTTTTTATTTGCTCCCGTCTCCATCCTCCAGCCTGGAACACACATGTGATGGCTCCAATTGGACCACGAAGGACACACCCAAGGGAAGGAGGAGCAGCACGTTGGAAGGTGCCATGGAGCAGAGCTGCCACAGCCCTAAGTACCTCCCTCTGGAATCTTCTGTGAGAAATGAACTTCTAACTTGGTTAAGCCACTGTTATTCGAAGTCTCTGTCCTGTACTGCTGAGCCTACTACAGACTGAAAGAATTTGCTACCGGATAGGGGATCCTGTGCTTGTCTTTTCTTTCTTTAAGCTCCATGGGGACTCAAGAAGTCAGCCAACCTCACAGGCTTTGAATTCTGTATTCTTGCCATAAGGGTTTGTCACCATAGCCACTTGGCCTAACATCATTTTGGTTTCCATAGATGCTTTTTTTCTCCAGGTGACCACATGTGATTATTTAAATGAGTGTTCTGCCACTGCAGATGGCAGACTGGTGGGTTTTGCAAAGGCTATCTGATTGGCAGAATCACATCCAGAGCCATCGCTTCAAGGCATTCTGGAAATGTGGCTTTAGTTCCAGTTCTGCAGAACAGGCAAGTAACTGGGAATGAATATAAAGCAAGCCCTGAGTTTCCGGCTCCCACGCCTCAATCCAGCCTCGAGGAATAACTCAGACTTGCCCACACATTCATGCCTCCTTTACATCATTTCTGCATTTCCTTCTGCCTTGAATCTTGTCTTTCCACCTCCCCCACTTCTCTGCCTCTGAGTTTGTGCTGATCTTTCAAGACAAAGGCCACCCCTGGCAGAGCAGACCCACCCTGCTTGCAGCTGGCTCTGAACAATACTTTGAGTATTCCTCAGTAAGTATGAATCATACTTATTAGTTTACAGATCTCTTCTCTGCTAACATGTGAGTTCCTTGCTGGCAGGATCGTATCTGTCCTATCTGTGCCCTCCTCTGCATCCTACTTGTGTTCTCAGTCTGGCATAGAGCAAGAGCTAAGGGAATGTTTGCTGAACTCGGGAATACTGATAATGACTCCAAACAAAGCTACCTCCTCTCTCAAACTGTAGGGTGAAGAGTATAGGCTCCAGAGTAGTACTGCCTATGCGTGAATCTTGGCTCTACCATGGACCAGCTCAGGGTATCTCAGGCATATTGCGGAGCCCTTCTGTGCCTTAGTTTCCATCTCTGTTAAGTGAGTGCAATAACACCTACAGGGTTGTTGGGAGGACTAGATGACACCGTCCATGTGAAGCACTTAGCACAATACCCAGCACACAGATAGAACTTCAGAAATGTCAGCAATTGTCATTTTGACGTTGTTAATTTCTTGCATACTCTCCACTTTCCATCTTTTTCTCGGCTCTCTCTGTACTTGCTCCTCAATATCATTTCGACTCAAACGTTTTCCAAGCCCCGGCACTGTGTCAGGATAAACACAGTTGCTACCTGTGGAGCTTACTGGCGTTTGGAGAGGCAGACACCTAAACCATGAGCTGAAAGAAGTGTGGCATGTAAATAACAGACGTTCTCACCAGTTTCCATGGAAGCCCAGAAGGGAGAGTGCTGGTCAGGAGATGATTTGCAGAGGGTTGTGAACCTTGAGACGGCTTTGAAAAGAGGAGTGGAAGGGAGAAGAGGCTTCTGGGCGAGAGGACAGCGTGTGTAAAGGCACAGAGGTGTCCAACACCCAGCTGGGTTGGGGAGCAGCCAGGGGTTCAGTAAACTAGACCAATGGTCCTCACACTTGGGCCTGCATCCTAATCCCTTGGATGCTTTGCTATAATGCAGATTGCTGTGCTCCTCATTAAATCTGGGGTAGGGCCTGAGATTCTGCATTTTAACAGCTTCCAGGTGGTACTCCTGTTGCTGGTCCGGGACCACTGTCTGAGTGGTCTGGGAGGCCAGAGCACGGGGTGGGAGTGGGGAGCAGGAAATGGTGGGAAGTGGAGCTGGGCTTCACAAGCTAGCTCAGGAGTTTAAATTTTATAAACAACAACAATGGCAACAAAAACCACAGAAGTGTCTTAAGTGAAGAGTATACAATCAGATCTCGGTAGCATGAGTGGATTTTAAGGGCGCATGATTTCTGGAGGCACGTGAGAAGTTGAATCAGGGGAGTTGGGGGTGGTCTGCTTCTTGCTCCTGATCACAGAGAAAGAAGTGCCCTCTCTCCTGAATTAATGCCATACTGATTTGATCAGTGATTTTCAAACGATGTCCTACACAGTCCTATGTGATCTGCCCAGGAGCCCTGGTGGCCAGTAGGTCTTGCTGTGGAGCCCATGCAGGGAGACAGTCTATAAGCCCCCTCCCCCTTTTCGCTGCAGGTAAAGAACGCTCTTCCCCCCTCCCCAGGAACAGATATACCAGTGGGGTTGGCCAGGTCCCCATGAGGTGCACACAATTCGAGCAAAATTAGGAAGTATGAGTGAAACCCAAAACAGGGAAAGGTATTCTCAAACACATAGATCAGCCCAGCACAGGTTGTGAGGACTTCTTATCTCCATGTAAGGGAGTGTTTTAGACCCGAGGCACACTCTTCGGCAAATACTATAATGAATGTAAACAAGAAAAGAATCTGTGGTCACATGGGTGCAGTCAAGGGGGTGAAAGTAGTCTCAGCAGCATTACGGCTGCAGGGAGCCAAAAGAGCAAAACCAGCCTCAGGCATGGGGAGAGCTAGGAGAAAAAGGGAATTCGATGGCATCTTCACAGAAGCAAAAGATGACACTTGGTAGTACTCATGCCACCAGATTCAAGTGTTGGGCTTTAGAAATCTATTTGGAATATACTACATAGTTGCTATGATCTAAATCTGTGATTATTCACTGGATATGTTTTAATGAGATAATATATATTAAAGTGCTTTGTAAACAGCAGTATCACAATTAAAAATAATTATTCACGAGGTTGCTATTAATGATATAATAATGATCACAAATAATATTATTGGTAATTAAAAGTGTCATTTTTTTTAATGCATACCAAAGAGACTTTTGGTCATTTGGTTATATTAATTCCATATGTAATTTAAATAGGGCCCATTTCCTATCTTTTAAATTCTGTGAATAATCTCCATATGGTAAGGTATTTACCTTACAAGGATGACCAACTGAACTTTATCAAATAAACCTGGGCTAAATGAGGCTAATCAGTTTGTATTGCTTGGTTTTGCCCCTTCCTGTGCTTTCCAGAATGAGTCAGCCTGCTTTCAAAATTCTTCAAATCATCATTTTAATTGTTTCCCTTTACATCCTACTTTACTTTTTTGTTAGATAGCATTTAATGAGGCTTCGGTTTTGATTATAGTGTGGACATTATTTTAAAATTTTACTTGATCTGTGATAGCTTGGGCTTTGTGTCTCCACTTAAAATGATAGCAGTATAGAGTTCTATTTCTTTTTTCTTTCTTTCTTTTTTTTTTTTTAGGGAAATTTGGTAAGTTTTGTTTGTTTGTTTGTTTAAGATTCTATTTTTTTATTTTTATTTTTAATTTTTTTATTGGGGAATATTGGGAAACAATGTGTTTCTCCAGGGCCTATCAGCTCCAAGATGTTGTCCTTCAATCTAGTTGTGGAGGGCGCTGCTCACTGGCCCATGTGGGAATCGAACTGGCAACCCTGTTGTTCAAAGCTTGCACTCTAACCAACTGAGCCATCCGGCCACCCGTAGAGTTCTATTTCATCGAAGGGTAATATTAGTTTCTTTACTTTAGTTCAGACATACCAGAGATCTATCAACTAAAATTCAGATCATTCCACAAATATAGGTTAGGTATTATTCCTCAAGTGATTTCTAATTTTGCAAGAACACATCTTCCGTTGATGAAGAAAGCAGGCCCTAACTAGGGTCAGCCAGGCAAGAGAGAAGGGGTTTAAGAATATACAATTAGAGCCATTGCTGTCTAGGCTCCTTCATGCCAGAACAACTCATGGTACTTTTTTCTTACACTGGAAAGGAATATGAGAGAAAAAAAGCTGAGCCGGAATTAGATAACTTATTATTTTATTCACAATTGCCAGGCATAAAAAATAAGAGCTTTAAAATTGGGTTTAAAATAAAACAATATGGTGTAACACTGTAAAATATTTGTATTGCCTAGTAAGGAAACCATTATAAATAAACTGTTTATTCTAAAGGTTTGGCATTATATTGGGTAAAAACCCAATTATTTTTGAAAAGTGTGTCTTCATTAAAAATAAGAGATTATACTCTGAAAGCTTTGAAACCAACCCTCATCTGACATGGACACATAAAGGGTTCCAGAGAAACATTTGCATTTCTGTAAATTCTAAGAAAAGGTTCTGTGTCCTTTTGTGTTTTGAAATTTATCTGGGTTATTTTAGAATTCAAAACTGGAAGGTGTGGAGAGCAAAGCAAGTGGCAAAAGCAGTAGCATCAGGAGCAGCCAAAGCAGCACTGGCTGCAGTGACACCTTGAGCTCTGACACTGGCAGCAGCAGAGGCCACGCCAACAGTACCCCCTACAGAACATGGACACGCACCCAGAACAGTATCAGCCAAACCGCCCCAGCAGCAGCAGGAAAATCACATTCTTCTGGAGACAGCAGGGTAGGAGGAGCTCAGACTGTACCCGTGTGTATGCAGGTGGTGTTAGAGCAAAAGACCACGTAACAAAACCAAGAGTTAGAAGATGGTTGGTCAAGGTAGAGAGGCCCAGGTGCCCTATAGTTTTCAAATTTTATTTTTTTAAGCAGTGAAAGCACTAATATTTTTTAACATAATAGGGACATAATAGGGAATATAAGAATCCAACGATTCCAATTGAATTGTTTTCTTTTTCCATATAAAGACCCAACATTTCTTTTAGATGACTGGAAAAATCCATACTATATATATGTGGAAAATGAGGCTGAAGAAAACAATCAGAATCCCAAATGCCCGACAACTACTGAGCTAAAGTGCAGTGACCAGGGCCCAGCAGTGACCAGGGCCCAGTTGGTTCCTGTAATTCAGGAATGAAGGGAAACGTACTTTTGTTCAGCCTGGAGTTCCCAATATCCCAAATGCCTTCTTTCATACTAAGGGAACATTAACTTTCCTGAGAGACATCAGTTCAGCTGATATAACAGGACCCTTCACCAGTTTATGACTGTGCATTTTTGCAACATGACTCACATGCTGACAGGCTGTGTTCAGCATAATTCTGAAGAAGCTGCACCCCCAGTTTACAGGAAACAAACACACGGACCCCCCTGTGGTAGAGATGTGTGCAGTAGGCTGCCTTGGGTCTTGCTATCCGTCTTTAAACATCCCACGGGAGACTCGGGTTCCATGTCAGCAAGGGAGACCTGCCTCTCCTCAGGCTGGAGCACAGAGGGCAGGTGAGCAGTTACTGCCCCCGGCCTGGCCTTGGGCTGAGGCTCCGCTTGACCTCCTCAGTGACCCTGAGGGAACAGCCTCCGAGGGACAGGCTCCTGCACACTGAATCCAGAAATGGCTTGTGCTTCCTCCAGAAAGCCAATTCCTTTCTCTCTTTTTACCTTTCATTAACCAGCGAGGACAAGCGATAAATGTTAGGGCCAAATAGCGTTAAAGATACAAACCTGGGATTAGAGTTCAGGTCCTTTGATTCTGTCCAAAATCAAAAGTGCTGAAAGGCCAGCACTGATCCCAATAGAATCACGGTGATGAACAGGATCGATATGCTATGAACCAGGGCTGTCATCAGGAGGACATGTTAGCTCCCTATTAAATTACATCTGATTAGTTTATCTGGCCCCTGACGTATGGGGAGGTATGTTTCTGCCTGTACAAACATGTGGGGTATGTTGGAACATGACAGTTCTTTTAACAAGGTAGAGTAGGTTGTGTGCATGATACTGAACTGCAGTTTCTCTTAGCAAAACTGCCACCAGCACTACCATGGCCATCGTAATCACCCTCCTCATCAGCTCCATGTTAGCATAGTCCATGTGACCATGAGAGCAATTTCAAACGTTTAAATATCAACCAGAATACGAAAGAGTCCTGTCTGTATCTTGAACACTGTGGAAGAAATGGACATTGCAAAGTGGTTGGTACATCCACACTGTTACGGGTTGAATTGTGTCTCCGCAATATTCATAGGTTGAAGTTCCTAGGAATGTCACACACAGCAGCCTAACCACTTGTCCCCTCGTACCTGCCCCTAAAGAAAGAAGAGTCTGTGAGACTGTTCCATTCAGGGACTTTGTTTCAGCTTTGTGCTTACACCTCATGTCTCTCTGTTTGAGCCCCAAAAGATGGCTGGTCAGTCAATGACGGGTAAGATTCCTCATGGAAGGAACAACCCAAGCCAGGTGCAGCCACATGGGACCATCAGGAAAACTCACGGGGTCAATAGAGGTGGGCACAGCCCCCCACCGTCCCCCGCTAGGATAGCATCTGCCAATGTGGCTGTATTCCTTCCCACAATCTGCTTGGGAAGTGAGCCAATGATGTGATTACATCAGTTCTCCTTCCATTCTTATCAATATGTTTCAGCATAAAGGATTTGTCCCTGGGGAGGCACATACCGTAATTGTTAAGACATCATGGGACTTTCTGTTCCGGCTGTTTGCAGGCAAGGGGGATTGATTTGAATCAGTTTTCTGGAATGATGTATGAGACTCACGGACCGTGGAGAAAACAATGTTACTTCGTTGTGTGTACATCAATAAAAGCCAGAAGGTGGCCCGATATCGGGCTCTCAATCCTTTGAGTCTGGGACACACTTGGCCCTGTTTCATAACTTTCTTGATTTGTGTTTCTCTCTTAACCCTTCTCCACCTTTTCTTGTTCTCTCATTGCCTGTGTTGAGCTGGATGGGACAATTTGGAGATAGGGTCTTCAGTAAGTTAAAATAAAGTCATTAGGGTGGGCTCTGATCCCATATGTATAGTGTCGTTTATAAAAAAGGAGACAGACTGGCAGAGCAGGAGAATATCATGGAAACATGAAGATGACCACCTACCAGCCAAGGAGAAGCCCAGAAGAGATCCTTTGCTCACAGTCCTCGGAAGGAACTGTCCCTGCCAGTACTTTAAGTTCTTTCCTCTAGAACTATCAGATAATCACTTTCTGTTGTTTAAGCCACTGGTTTGTGGTACTTTGTTATGGCAGCCCTAGGAAACTATATATAGACACCAGATGAAATACTGTGTATATCTCCGTGTAGGGGGACTGCAGAAACAAGTCATAAAGATGAGAAACACATAGCCTATGAAGTGAAAGCTTCCACTTGCTTCTCAGTTCTGCCTCTGGCATTTTCTCAGAGCGTGATTGCGATAATAGGTAATGGACACCTTTTCAGTGGTTGTCCATGGAGACAAAAGCCATTTAAAAATGTTATGTATACAGGTTGCCAGCTTGTGAAAGTAGTGTTATCCCTTAGAATTCATTGTTGTTGTTGTTTTTAACAACCTGTTTTGAGATTTGGAAAAGAATGCTCTTAAGTGTGTCAAATCCAATAAATGTTGAATTTATAAAGAAAATGTGAGTGTATAGGAATACAACTGATTTTTGTATCCTGCAACTTTACTGAATTTTTTATTGATTCCAACAATTTTGGGGTGGGTTCTTCAGGGATATATATGAGTGTGTGTGTGTGTATGTGTGTGTGTGTGTGTGTGTGTGTGTGTGTAGAAGGTGCCAAAAAATGTATACACATTTTAAGAAAGGAAAAAACAATATTAAAATTATGCTGACGGTAACCACTTTGAGCACCTCTTGTGATTGCTGAAGTCAAACGTGACTTGTATTCATCTTTTGTTATTGGTATATAGAGTATTACAGTTTTAAGACAGTTTTTTACAATCTGCTAACAGAGACAATTTTGCTTCTTTCTTTCTGATTTAGGTGCTTTTCGTTTCTGTCTCTTGCCTAATTGCATTTTTAATTTACTTAGATCTTTAACATTTCTCCTAACATCTTTAATGTTTCTTATACTTTTCTAGGTAGAAGTCTTGCATCTTTCATGTAATCCCTCTTATTTTCAAACATCTCTCCTTAGCCTATTATCATTCCTAATTCCTAAGGCACCTGTTTGAGTTATAAAACCTTTTGAGGATTCTGTGAATTAAATTGGGTTGTTTTTCTGCTTTCCCTTTCCGGCCAAATATATATGAATCAGGAGGCTTCACTAGAATTTAATGGTAAGGTTTTATTCAAGAGTCTTAAGATTTGCAAATTTGGAAAAACTCCCCTCTAACATCCAAAATGTTGCAAATAAAAGAGTAAAGCTGAGAATTCTTATCATAAAAAGTACATTCTTGAGATGAATCAGTCTTGCATTGTTAGCCTCTGATTTGGTCTGAGATGGGAATCTTTCAGATGTTTGGTGATGTGGATAATGGATGTCAGATGGTCTGGATAGGTGAACATTGTTTCCCAAGTTTTTCACGTGAACATTCTTTCCTAAGTTCTTTAGAAATTGATCATGGGATTTACACATATTTCCAGTCATTGAAGCATGACTGAAACTTCAAAAGTTTAAGTCCTCCAGCTAGTTAAAGTAAAATAACATCTATTCTTCATCTAAAGTAAAATACCGTCCAGTCCTCATGTTTCAGCCCATTCTAATTTAAGCAATTTTGTTAGCTCGGCTATGGTGACTCCTTTTTGTTTCTTCATTATTTCTTGATTTCCCCCTTTTGATCAAGATTTTTCCTTAGAAAACATCACAGATCAAAGAAGCAAGTGTTAGCATCCCCCGATGCCAATGCCTTCCTTGGACCCGTCATGTTCTTCAAAAGGGAGAAATAAGTTAGAGACATGTTTGTCATAAATGAGTCTTTTAGCCACCTTGATGTTGTTGCCCATTTGAAAATTGGTTGAAACATTAGGAAAAGTTTAATTAAGACATTATTTTTATATATCAGCTTTAGAAACCAGTCTTAGTCTCGAGAATAGGTCAGTTCAGTAAAACAGTTGTCTCATTTCAGGAGACAATGATGCAGGTGGGGTCCCAAACTGGGGCCTATGGTGCAAGCAATCAGGTATCAGTGAGTGGTATCTCAAAAGAAACAAACAACAATAAAAAAGGTTAATGAGTGGCTCAGACTATGATCCCAGTTTCTGAGTTCTGAAGGCATCCAGTTGAGAACATTTCTAAATGTCAGGCTTGAAATATTTTCAGGTGGAATAAAGACAGACAGTGACAATTTGATAGATTCTGCTGGTTTGCAGTTTAAATGTGTCTGGTGACTTTTCTGCAACAGGCACAAAGATTGTCCCTATATGAGCTATTACGATGATTTCTCTCGAGTTTATATTAAGTTGTCCCACTTTAGCTTGCATGGCTTTAAATAAAAGGGCAGTTTTAGTTCTCAGTGATTTTAAGTCAAAGGACAGGAGCAAAATTTGAAGCATTAGTTTGGAGAGTCATAGCCAGATATGGAAAGAAACTGGAAAAACTCAGGATCCAGTGCAGTTTATAGGTAGAAACAAAGCCACAAAAAACAATGAACAGCATTAGACTCTAATATCCGTAAGGGTGTATTACTAAAACATAGATTTTCTCTTTAAAATTGCCCCAATTTTTACCAAAGATAGCCAAATTAAGACTAATTTGCTAGCAAAGTTAGTCTAGTTTCAATAAACTTGGCCTGTTATTTACACAGGAGAAGGAAGAATAGTAATTCGCCTCTAGGCTCTTTTAAATTGTTCATAAGAAATCAGATTGAACTTTAAAAGGCTTCTTGAGGCCAGAAAAGCGAAGGCAACAACTTGCCATTAGACTCTGCCAATAATACCTACAGATTTGGGTGAGCTCTTCTTTTCTGAAGTCCCCAGAATATCCTGAGGTTACTGCACCTGTCAGGAAGTGACCTTCTTTACTTACCTGGGAAGGATGTTGGGAATCCTGTGAGCAAGGTACCAGACTGACATTTCCAAGGGTTTTTTTGGCTTCCATAAATCAATCTTAGTTTCCTAAATTTGTCTGGATACATCTGAGTCTATGCATATCTTTCTCAAATATGACATTCCCGTCAAACCTTGGTAATATAATCAATTTCTCCAATAAGACAATAAAGTAAAAACCCACTAATTTACAACAGTTGAACAAATTCAGCTTATTTGTTCAGATGGCTCAGGCTTCTGCTAATTTAGAGAAGACTTTTAAAATTTGTATTTGTCCTTGACGAACAATTCTTAAGGAGGGGTGTTCTACCCCAAGTAACCTAAAGATTTAGTGCAATCCCTATCAAAATATCAATGGCATTTTTCCACAGAACTAGAACAAATAATCCCAAAATTAATATGAAACCACAAAAGACACTGAACAGAAGGGGAAAAAAAACATATATATAGAGAAAGAAAAACAAAATTGGAGGTATCAAATGATACTACAAGGCTGTAGTAATGAAAACAGCAAAGTACTGGCATAAAAGCAGTCATACAGATCAATGGAACAGAACAGAGAGCCCAAAAATAAACCCATGCCTATATGGTCAATTAATCTGTGACAAAGGAGGCAAGCATACACAATGGACTAAAAACAGTCTCTCCAATATATGGTATTGAGAAAATTGGACCCATACTTGCAAAAGAATAAAACTGGATCAGTTTCTCACACCATATACAAGAATAAACTCAAGAAGAATAAACTTAAATGTAACACCTGAAACCATAAAACTTCTAGAAGAAAACAGGCAGTAAACTCTGTGACATCACTCTTACTAATATTTTTTGGGATATATCTCCTCAGGTAAGGGAAACAAAAGAAAAAATAAACAAATGGGACTACATCAAACTAAAAAGTTTTATCACAGTGAAGGAAACCATCAACAAAACGAAAAGACAACCTACTGACTGGGCGAAGATATTCGCCAATGATATATCTGATAAGAGGGTAATATCAAAAATACATAAGGAACTCATACAACTTACTACCAAAAAGACCCCCAAACATTCTGATTGAAAAATGGGCAGAGGACCTGAACAAACATTTCTCCAAAGAGGACATAAAGATGGCCAACAGACATGAAAAGATGTTCGTCATCACTAGTCATCACATTTCATTAAAACCACAATGAAATATGACCTCACACCAGTCATAATGATATCAATAAATTGCTAAACAAGTGTTGGTGAGGGTGTGGTGAAAAGGGAACCCTCATGCACTGTTAGTGGGATTATAAATTGACGCAGCCACTATAGAAAACAGTATGGAGTTTCCTAAACAAATTAAAAATAGAACTACCATATGACCCAGCAATTCTACTTCTGGGTATTTATCCAAAGAAGTCCAAAATACTAATTTGAAAAAAATATATGCACCCCATGTTCATTGCAGCATTATTTACAATAGCCAAGATATGGAAGCAACCTAAGTGTCCATTGATCGACGGATGGATATAGAAGAAGCAGTACATACATACAAAGAAATATTACTCGGCCATAAAAAAGAATGAAATCTTGTCATTTGCGACAACATGGATAGACCTAGAAGGTATTATGCTAAGTGAAATAACTCAGCAGGTGGCCTGATTGCTCAGTTGGTTAGAGAGCAAGCTCTGAACAACAGGGTTGCCGGTTTGATTCCCATATGGGCCAGTGAGCTGCGCCCTCCACAACCAGATTGAAGACAACTAGCTGCTGCTGAGCCGCTGGAGGGGCAGCTGGATGGCTCAGTTGGCTAGAGCACACGCTCTTAACAGCAAGGTTGTCGGTTCAATTCCCACATCAACGACTTGGAGCTGATGTGCCCTGGAGAAACACACGATATTCCACAATAAAAAAAGAAAGAAAGAAAGAACTCAGACAGAGAAAGACAAATACCATATGATTTCATTTATATGTGGAATCTAAAAAAACAAGTAATGAAAACAGAAATAAACTCATAAACAGAACAAATTGAGAGAATAAATTGATGGTTGCCAAATGGGATGGAAGTTAGGGATTGGTGAAAAAGGCTGAGAAGTACAAAGTGTCGGATAAAAATAGTCACAGGAATGTAAAGTACAGCATAAGGAATGTAGTCAAAATATAATAGCTGTGTATGGTTTTAGAGAGTACTAGACTTACTGGGGTAATCATTTTGTGAGTTATATAGATGTCTAATCACTATGTTGTATACCTGATAATATAGTATTGTATGTCAACTGTAATTTAAATTTTTTTTTTTTTAATTTTAAGGAGGGGTGCTGCTTAAGTAAGGGAAACTTTTCAGCTGCCTGTTCTTTTAAATGTTCTCTTCTCCTAAACAGTTTTTTGTTGTTTTTCAGTCTAGGGAACTGAGGATCGTAGAGATAGCTGGGCATTAAACTGTTTCTAGAGCTGCATTTCTGGTTTTGCAAAAATTTATAAGATAAGGACATTTGCTCTGAATTCCCCAAAGAACTGAGTTGCAACGTAAGCGACATCATAGGTTGATCTAATCATCCATCCACAACAATCCTCACTTCTTTCCCTCTGGGTTCATAGTTTTATTTCAGCTTTGGGGAGAAGATTTTTTTAAAAAAATTCTAATCAGCCTCTGAATCTTCAATTCCAATTTTGCTAAGTTTCCAATCATAAACCAATTAAAATTTTAAAAACATCTTGTCATGTTTCAGGCAGGAGACAAAAAAAATTTTCAAGCACTTGCTCACATCTTTTTAGAGCTGTGTCGTGAGCGTCTGCTAGGCTCCCAGTATGTGCTGCAGTCTCTTCCTGCAAGTCAGAGGGACTAACCCTCGAGAGACTCTCAGACCCCCAGGATCTACCTGGCACCGACTGAGGCCTCCATGGTAGTTATGACTTGGAGCGAGAATTAAGGCAAACACACAGGTCTAGTGCCTGTCATATGCTCATTTCTTCACACAGAAAATGCAGTGGGAGCAATAGCCTCCTTAACATCACACTACAATATAATCAGCAATATGACCATCAATATAGCAATAACAATTTGGTGAAGTATTTTACTAATGAACTAGTCCAAGAGTCAATCAGAATCCAGTGCATGGGGTTGCTGGTCTGTGAGGTCAGTCATGCAGAGAGGTTAGGTCCGAGTCTGGAGCGGAGTGGAGGGTTCTTAGAGCAAAGGAGCAGCGCGTTCACCTCTCAAGTGAGACTGGCTCACTGAGCTGTCAAAGTCCTGAGTTCTTATGCACTTCAGTAGAGCCATATGATGTCACTTTACCAATCCTTACAGCTACTTCACGGCCATCTGGTACTTGTTTACTTTTACAAATAAATTGTTTATTTCTCAGAGTTTCTACTTGGCACTCAACACACAAAATGGAGTAACTCTCGCTCATTCAAAATGGACCCACTCTTGCTCATGCAAAAACACATTTCAAGGGAGCTCTACACAAGCTGTTTTTAGAAGTAATTTTGTCTTTTAGAAGATTCTGCATATCAAAGAATTCATTCCATTGTCCCTGAAAGGTTAGGAATCCTTCCTTTTAAAGGTGGACTTAAAGATTTTCCTGAATGGTCATTAGAGTTTTAAATTATTTCATATTTATGAACTGTCTGAACCTTAACCAAAGGAGGTAGGTTGATGAACCCAAAGAATTCATTACTAGAATCCCAAAGCTGTTGGGTAGATGACAGAACACAAAGGACTTAAGCAGACACCCTTGTTCAAATCCAATGGAGGCCCTGGAACTGAAGAGGTGGGTTCTTGGAATCCTCAACTTCTGACACCATAAATGTTGACCAAATGTAAATGAGTCTTCACTAAAGGCTTCACTAAAATTAAATGACAATGTTTTACTCAAGAATCTTAAGATTTGCAAATTTGGAAACACTACCAAGTAATACCCAGAGTGTTCCAAGGGACACAGAAAAGTTGAGAATTCTTATAGCAAAAAGTACATTCTTGAGAAGAATCAGTCCTGCATTTTTAGCCTCTGGTTTGGTCAGAGATGGTAATCCTCCAGATAGATGTTCAGTGTGGTCTGGATAATGGATGTCAGGTGGTCTGGATACATAAACATTCTTTCCTAAGTTCTTTAGAGAGTTATCTAGAGGAGATATATATATATATATATATATATATATCTGGAGCACCACCCAGTTTGCCCCACCTCCCCCCACCCACCATGAGGTGTGTGTGTGTATATATATATATATATATATATATATATATATATATATATATATCTCCAGGTATTGATTCACAACTAAAAAGCTCAAAGTTTAAGTACTAAGTCTAGCTAAATTAAAATAAAATCTATTGCTCATGCTTCAGCTATACTGATTTAAGTAATTTTGTTTGCTGGGCTATAATAACTCCATTTTATTTCTTCATTCTTTCCTAACAGCTGTTGGGGCTTGGGGCACTTAGGTCTCATATTTGTGCTTCCCAGCTTCCAAAATTTTGTTGCTGTCATTGCCTTGTCCTTGTGGGCTTAGGGTTTTACTGAGGGTTAAGCATGTGAGGAAGCAGAATTAGATGACTGTATTCAAACCGCCATGGTAAGATAGAACAGATATCAGTCAGTATCTTAAAAATCTTTTGGCGATTCCAACCATGTTGCTCAGTCATCCCTTCCAAGGACCCCTATTTCATTTGGGGGCTCCCTCCACCTTCAGACTCCACAAGGATTACACAGACTACCACAATAAGTGAAAGATTGCTGCAGAGTGCTGGGGGGTGGGGCAGTACAGACCATACTCACTTGATTGAGTCAGTTGGTCAGCTGTGCCGCAGGGGCATTGGCTCACTGGTGTAAACATTCACCATGGTCTTTCTCCTTCACCCAGCCTGCACATCCCCATACATGGCTAGGGCCCAGCCGCTCCTTTTCCTGTCCCTGGAGCACCACCCAGCTTGCCGCACCTCCCCCCACCCACCATGAGGTAGGCCCCGCCCCTCCTGGCTCCAAAAGAAAATCAGGCTCCAGCTGCATGCCTGATGACTTCCTCAAGCACATCTAGTCAACCACTCAGACTCCTGCGTCCCCTGGCAAGGCCACCACACAGTGCCCCTGGGATGGCCTCGCTGCTGCTACTGCCGCTGCTGCTGAGGCTGCCGCTCCCGGCTGGTGCCAACTGCCCGTGCCAGGATCCAGCGCTCTGCCAACCCATCCACCACCACCACGACTTCGAGGTAAGCGCCTCTTGCCTGCCGCTCCAGCTCTGGTCCTCTAGGCCCCAGAGAAGTTAGAGTAGAACCCAGCCTTAAAAAGAGGTGGTGTGGGTGCTGAAACCAATTTTCACCACTCGTGCGGGCTGTTCTGTTTCCAGATTGCTTCATCTTATAGATGAGGGAACTTGGGCTCAGAGAGGTTGACTAACTCCTCCCACGTCTCACAGTGTCTGCCTGCAAGAGGCAGTCAAGGATTGAAACCTTGACTCCAGAAGTCTGAATCCAGATACAAACTGCTTTCATCACCTGCTGTGTCTTTGCAGTGCATTCTGGTCTTACAAGCAAAGAGCTAGGATAATGAGATAGTCCCTAAGTAGCAAGACCCATCGGTTTCCTTGACAAGGAGGATTCAGTTTGAAAGAATCTCAGCGCTCCAACAGAACACTGGAAGGCAGCATGTTTCGCCTCCCTGGGCTTTGCTGTACCCACCAGCTCTTTCCTGTAGGCACCTCAAAACCACCCAAGAAGGTGGTAAAACGGGGTCCATCAGTCCATTTTACTTCTATTCACCTAATGATTTATAAGGCCTCTAGTAACCTCAATTAAACTGTTTTGGAGGCAACATGAAAACTACCTGACTGCCTAGTTTGATGACTGTCACAGGAATTGGACATCAGGGAGGTCAAAAGGCTTAGTTAGTCCAAAGAGCAATTCTTTTGTAGTGACAGGGACAATTGCCAGTTCTCAATCTAGCAGATTAAGTTTCAGGCTGGGGCATTTAAACGCCCAGTAAAAAAAAGTATATATGCATTGCTTAGGAGATGAAATAAAAGTGGTGAAAGTAGTTATGGAGAACCTGCTGTGTGGAAACATAACATCTGTAAGTCTTATTGTAGCACCAATACCTGTTAGTGGGTTAGGCAGTATCTGTAGGCATTTGGAAAACCAATTATGTAATCAAGCAAAATTGTGTTCATTTGTATGTTCCTGGTAAATGGTCTTTTTCTCTACTGACCTTTTCAATACTTTTCAAACACAAAGACGGGACTCCGTAGCTCTTTTCCCTTATATTTTCAATTGGATCATCCAGATATTTTCCAGGATTTCTATTATATGACAAGCTCTCAGAATGTTTTTAAAACAAATTAGGGAATAAGGTTTGTGATGGAAATATGAGTCTAAAAACAGTGAGCTGTTCAATATCGCATTTTATCATTTTTGTTATTTCAGTAGGCAATTGCTTAGCAGAAAAATGAGTTATGTAAAGTTACATCTGAAAAATAAAAAAGGAGATTGAGAAAATTAAGAAATGTCTAGTTTAACTTTAATAGCTAGCTTTCCCCACCAACCTTCCCATCTGTTCTACTTAAAGTGGCCCAGTGATATTTATTTATACGTATCTCTATCTCTATCTCTGTCTCTGTCTGTCTCTGTCTCTGTCTCTACCTCTACCTCTACTTCTACCTCTACCTCTATCTTTATCTCTATCATCTCTCTTATTTCTTAACACAAATCTTAGGCTCCACTCCTGCTTTAAATACTCTAGTAGCTTCCAATTGACCTCAGGATAAAATACAAAATCTTCCATAGTCTACAAGGCTTTATTTGATCTTGTACCACCTACCTTATTAGTTTTATCTGCTTCCACCTAGTTTCAGGATTTTGCTTACAGCCACATTGACTTTCTTTTGTTTCCAGAAATTCAGCGTTCTCCTGAAGTAATTGAGACCTTTGCCGCTTTTCATTCCCTCTGCTGAGAATGCTCTTTTTTGTCCATAGGTACCCCTCCTCCATTCTGCCCAGGTCAATTCCCCAGATTTCATCCTTCATTCTGTCCAGGTCATTATCTAGATTTCAGTCCTATTCTACAAGTACATAGTCCTCAGAAGTTTTCCTGCCCAACCAGGGTGGCAGGTCCCCTTTTATACACTGTCATGGGTCCCCTGCATTCCGATGGAGCTCTGAACATTATTGTAATTAAATAATGAACTTAGTCTCTCTTTTTAACCTCTTCGTCACTAATGCCTAGCAATATACGCTCCCTATATTTTAATGGAATTCAATAAGTATTTGCTGAAAAATTGACTTAACATCTTATTTGGAATGAATAAAAACAATCAGTTAGCCTTCTGTGCTTCGAGAATTTTCTGTGGGGAAAAATACTGAAGAAACAACATCAGCTTCGTTGGAGTTTAACTTGAGTACTATTCTAAGAAGTAAAGTTCACCAAAAATCATTCATAGAAATGTAGAATCTGTGGCTCCACCTGCAGCAGCCAGAATCCTGAGTGTTACCAGCCTCCTTCCTTTCTCTTGTCTCACTCATTCAAATAGTCACAAAGGTCTGTGAAATTTGCTCCCTTGGGTCTTCCAGACCTGTTCATTTATCTCACCTGTCTCCGCTTCGCCCCAGCTTTGGCAGGGTCACCATCATCTCTTGCCTGGATTCTTCCAACAACATCTATAGTAGATATTCTGCCTCCAGTTTTAGCCTCTCCTGAATCCATTTCCACTTCAACTGAAGGGATTTGTCTCAAATGTATGTACAAATGCATACCTAAACGCAAACATGCAACTTCTCCTTTAAAACCACTTGCTTCAGATAAAATACTATTTTCAAAAGAGGATTTTCGAGGGCTTTTATGATTTAGCCCTGCCTACCACTGTCTGCCTCATCCCTGCTGTCACAATCCACATTCTAGGGCTCAACCATACTCAGTATTCAGTTACACAACCACCGTCCTCTCTGCCTCGGGCCTTGGCACTTGCCACTCTTTCCTCCTAGCCTACCTTTCCCTACTTTCCAGGCTGGCTAATGTCCCCTGCTACCAATTATATGGGCCCCCTTCCCAGATGTCCTACTCACTTTGTGCTCTCAGTGCCCACCAGTGCCTGGCATATGGTTGGTGTTTAATCGATGTTATTTTGGGTTTTCGGCATGATATTCTGCTTGGTTTAAGTGATGGTACTTATCCCTGTTGTTCTGGCAGGTCTTTGTGTTTCATGTTGGTGACAAAACTTGGAAATCTTATGACTGGTCACAGATTACTACTGTGGCAATCTTTGGAAAATATGACCCAGAACTTATGTGCTATGCTCATTCAAAAGGGGCCAGAGTAGTGCTAAAAGGTGAGTGACAGTTTTTACCAGATGTGTCCAGACAATTGGTAAGTTTACTTGAATCATCTGCTATCCTGACGATCCAAAAAATTCCCTTTTCACATCATCTGGTATATTTTTAACATTCGAAAATTAATGTTGAGGGCTATTTAATTCATTTCACAGATACAGATAGTGTTAAACACTTAAATAAACCAGTGCATAGTTTTGAGGAAAATATGACTCCTAATTACCATAATGACCTTCAGGTTATCCTAATCCACAATATCTGCTTCTAATTAAGAATGATTTTACTAATTATTCATAATGGTCATTTTGGAGATTATAATGACTTTTTATTATTTTGGTATATTACTTCTCCTTTTGAAAACTTCAATTGGCAGCTTACTATTCCAAAATAATGCGATGTTTTACGGACGTTTCACTCTCCTGGAATGGGTTTGGGAAGTAAATGTTATTAAACTGTGAAAATCCTGTATGTACAGAAGATGTCCGTTTCTTCCCCAGGAGATGTGTCGGTAAAGAAGATTGTCGATCCTACTTTCAGAGCATCCTGGATAGCTCAACAAGTGAACTTGTGCAAAACACAATACATGGATGGAATCAATATAGACATAGAGCAAGAAGTTAGTCATTCATCACCTGAACATTATGCATTAACTGCTTTAGTCAAAGAAACTGCAGATGCTTTCCATCGTGAAATTGAGGGATCACAGGTAAAAATTCATTTGATATTTTTTGGAAAACCTGTAATATCCCTGTCAAAATGTATTCATGAAGGTATGATTAATAGAATCTCAGTTTTATAGTAATTGAGTAGAAAAAAATTTCAGCACTTATGTCCTAGAAAAGATTTCTGGAATTTCAGAGGTTATATTAGAAAGTTTTACAGATTTTTAGTGTGATAAGTCTGTTCTCTATGGACATCAAGATACAACGTGGATTACCCCACCTTTTAGACTTACTTCAGGGTTAGGAATATTTGATAGGGAAAGGTATCCACAAGAATCAGGAAGGGCTCAGCTGTCCAGGCCCTGCTTTCATCAGTGCAGAGCAGGGATGGCTCTTGCTAAGAGAAGGGGAAGTTCTGGGGAAGTGTCTCAGATGCTCGATAGACTCTGAATTACTTGTAAAGCCCCCAGCCCCTCTAAGTCGCAAAGGACTAACTCCATAGAACTAGTCAGAACTATGACAAGACAGGGTGCTTCCCCACTGCCAGTGGGAGAATGATGAGAGCAGATCACAGCACCAGGCATCATGCCAGGCAGTATATGGGTAACAAAGGATACAGTGGCCCCAGATAAGTGGATTCTCAAACCTGGCCAAGAGATATGAAGGTAACAAGGAGTCTGAGAAAAGGTACACACACACACACACACTCAGGAACACATTCCCAGAGATTATTATTCAGAAGGTTGGGGTAAGCCCACAGTCCATATTTTTAAAATTTCATCGGTGATTATGGTTAAGAACTACTAGGCTAAGAGATCCTGGACCAAATGGAGATATAGGAGGCTCCTGAATTTCCCCCCTTCATGGACCCACAGAATGTACAGCTCCAAATGGAGCAATTTCTTCAGAGTGAAATCCAGAATCCAGCTGATTGACTCCTACACATCAGATGACTAAGAAAATGACCACATCGAAATTAGTGGGAAATGCTTAGACATACTTGCCCAATAAACCCCACGCCTGACACAGCACCGTATGATCAGGGGGTTGGGGGGTGGTCACCCTGAACTCCCAGCTTCTCCTTGAGGGGCACATTTAGTGCCCCAACCTTTAAGGCTCCCACAGAGGGATGGGCCACCAAAACACCCAGCTCTGAAAGCCAATAGGACTTGCCTTCAGGAGTCTCACGGGACTGTGGCAAAGAAGAGGCTCCCAGGGCACTTGAGCACCAGCACTGGATATCTGCCCAGGGCTCAGCTCACAAGATGCAGGCAGAGACACACAGCTCCAAGTCTTTTTCTGGAAGCGTTTGACCTCGTACTTCCCAAGCTGCTGCCTGAGCTGCTGGCTTCTAATTAGCGCAGAGCTAGGTGATGACTGTGGTCCTCCCCAGGCCCCAGAAGAGTCAGCAGTGGGCTGGCTAAGAAAATGACCACATCGAAATCCAGGTCACCAGTATCTCCCTGAAAGGAACATGTCCAGACATATAGCATCCCAACCTTATGGCTGCCATTCAAGGGACAGGCCCCTAAATCACCCAGCTCTCATAGCCAGCTAGCTTTGTCTGCATGAGTCCCACAGGATGACAGCAAACAAAGAAGCGGTTTTTAATGGGGGTAAGAACCCCCAAGGTTATACACTTAGGGTCCACCCAGAGGGAGCAAGAAGAAACATCCATCTCCGGGAAGGCGCGTGACTGCATCCTTTCTCAGCTGCCTAAGGGTTTAGCTGCTAATCAGCTTACATTTTGGTGCTCACTGTGATTCTCCCTGTGGGACACAGGTGGGTCTTGGAGCCCCCTCGCCTACTGGGAGTGAGAAGAACAAAGACAGCAACTTGGACCGTCACATATATTTGAGAGGCATTCATGAGCTCAGGCCAGGCTGAGAAGTTTCATCTCTCACAAGAGACTAAAGTGTGGAAGACATGGCTCTTTTATCTAATGTACAGAAATCAACACAGAGGGTCAAAGAAAATGAAGAAAAAAAGAATATGTTCCAAACCAAATAATAAAATAAAAGCTTTAAAAAACCTTAATGAATGGGAGTTAGGTGATTTACCTAATGGAAAGTTCAAAATAATGGCTCACTGAGACCGGGAAAGCAATGCATGAGCAGCATGAGAATTTTAACAAAGAGATAGAAAATATTAAGAAGTAGCAAACAGAAGTCATAGATCTGAATAGTGCAATGGCTGAACTGAAAGACTCAACAGAAGGTTCTGAACAGCAGACTAAATCAAGCAGAAGGAAGGATCAGCCAATTCAGAGCCACAGGAATTCATTTAATCAGAGCAGTAAAAAAAAAAAAAAAAGTAAAAAAAAAGTGAAGATAGCTTAAGGGACATATGAGACACATAAAGAGGACCAATATACATCTTTTCCCAGATGGAGAAGAGAGAGAAGGGGGCAGAAATTTTATTTAAAGAAGTAAGGCTGGAAAACTTCCCTAACCTGGGGGAAGAAATAAACATCCAGAGAGATGCACTCTAAGACACATTATAATTAAATTGTCAAAAGCTACATACAAAGAAAGAATCTTAAAATCAGCAAGTGAAAAGCAACTTGTTGTGTACAAGGGAACCCCCCCATAAGACAATCTGGATTTTTCAGCATAAACCTTGCAGTCCAGAAGGGAGATCTTCAAAGTTCTAAAAGAAAGACAATGGCCAAGATGAGTACTCCTACCTGGTAAAACGGTCTTTCAGAGTTGAAGAAGAGATAAAGAATTTTTCAGACAGATGAAAGCAGAAGGATTTCATCACCACTAGACCAGCCTGAAACAAAAGGATGCTAATCAGTAACATGAAAACATATGAAAGTATAAAAGTCATGGGTAAATGTAAACGCATTGTTAAATATGTACTTAGAATAGTATAATAATAGTTGCGGATAAATCACTTATATAAATGTAGTATAGAGTTTAAAAGGCAGAAGAATTAGGAATAACTGAACTATAGTAATTTGTTAACAGATACACTATTTTAAAAAGATTCATATTGTGATATCAAAAACATAAAATGTGAGAGATAAATAAATGTAGAGCTTTTGTATGCATTTTAAGTTGTTCTAAATATTTTTTTTAAAAACAGTTGTATTTGAATTCTAGTGTGCTTTTACTCAAGGCCTCAACCCACCCTACTTTCATTACAACTGTTTCTCTCCATCAGCTAACAGTCAAGCCTCTGAAGAAATTTGAGTTTAAAACTCCTCTTCTACACAGCGCTCTGGCTCCTGGTCACTGTATATGTCCCAATATGTCAGGTCCAAATATAGGTCCATTGTCCAAATATATGTCTAAATCATTGTGGGCGTATATGAGGTCTGACCATTAAGTTCCCGAACTTTTTGCAACAATGTTGCTAATCTTTTTTGATATCAGAGGGATTATTCATTATTAATTTGTATCAACTGGACAGTTAACCAAGCTTCTATTTGGAAGTGCTGAAAAGGCTGCGTCAAAAAGTTAGGCGACCTGAACTTTTCGCCAAAACTTCATGGCTCTTGCATCACGACAATGCACAAGCTCACACAGCACTGTCTGTGAGGGAGTTTTTAGCCAGTAAACAAATAACTGTATTGAAACACCCTCCCAACTCACCTATGTAGTTCCCAATGACTTCTTTTTTCACCTGAAGATAAAGGAAATATAGAAAGCAAGACATTTAGATGAACATTCAGGACATCAAGGGTAATATGACGTCAGCTCTGATGGCCATTCCAGAAAAAGAGTTCCAATATTGCTTTGAAGGGTGGACTAAGCGCTGGTGTCAGTGCATAGCTTCCCAAGGGGAGTCCTTTGAAGGTGACCGTAGTGATATTCAGCAATGAGGTGTGTAGCACTTTTTCTAGGATGAGTTTGCAAACTTAATTGTCCGACCTGACCTCACATGTTTGGGTCAGTCCATGTTGGCAAAGATATATTTCTTAGAACTGTTCTAGTTTTAGTTCTGTATGTTCAAACCCTACATTTATATGTGTAACGAGTTCTGTTTTCTTGGATAGTATGAGGCAAAAGAATAATGCCTCAACAAAATATCTGACATCATATGCATATTTGCTCATGTTGCCTAAAATGGTGTGTGTTTTTCCACAGGTAACCTTTGATTTTAATTGGACGCCAAAGTACACAGGCAGGCGATATAATTATTTTGAAATTGCAAATGCTTGTGACTTTGTCTTTGTGATGTCATATGATGAACATAGTCTGGTCTGGGCAGACTGTATTGCAGGGAGCAATGCTCCCTATACTGAAACATTAACTGGTAAGAATCCACCAAATAATAATTTATTAATAATATTAATTCCATAATCTCAAACATTAAGTTACATTTTAGTATTTCTAAGTCATTTGTATATCTTTTCCATTTGTAAAGCTTTCTTAAAACATATAAAAAGCACTTGATTTGTAGAGCTTTAAAGTTTTCAATTAATTCTAAAAATCTTGTGGGATAGGTATATTATTATTAGCCCTCAATTACAGATGCGATGAAGGATATTAAGTTCTCGTACTGCACAGCTATTAAGTATTATATAGTTGGGACAAAAGCAGATGTTCTAACTTCAAGCCAAAAACTCTGTCACAGTAGTTCATGAAGAAGATATTTGCTTATCTAGGATTTGGCAAGATGCTTTTGTGGAAATAACCAATACTAAATTATTTAAAAGCAAAGATCGTTATGATGTGAGCACCTACTATACATGATTGATGGGATTGGCTTTATCTTATTTGGCATTTACTATTAGTACAAATTATAGGCATACCTCAGAAATATTGTGGGTTCAGCTCTAGACCAATAAAGCGAGTCGTAATCTTTTTTGCTGGTGGAGAGTCTGTCTTCAACATGTGAAACATGCAATATCTCTGAAGCGCAATAAAGAGAAGCACAATAAAGCAGGTATGCCTGTATAGCATTAGAATTACGAGTACTTCTGATCTGTCATTCATATGATGTGGCACTGGCACTATCCTTTCCACAATTTCGACTGGTTTGTATCCCATCAGCCAATTGAATAAAAGGTTGCTTGCTGTCTTTTGCACTCCAGTGAAAGTTTTTGGGGTAGCTGGCATTGATTTAAGTATTGATTGGTTAATAAATAAAAAATCTTTTCTTTTTCATATAGAGGTAAAATCTTAGGACCTGTCCTCATTTTATCATGTCATAATTGTTTGGACAGAATAGTCTGATCACAAGCACATATTATTAAAAATTTGAAAAAAATAATTTAATTCTGTAACAATTAAAACGTAATTACCGTATTTGCCGGCGTATAAGACGACTGGGCGTATAAGACGACCCCCTAACATTTCCACTCAAAATACAGAGTTTGTTATATACTCGCCGTATAAGACTACCCCCTCTTCCGCACACCTTCCACACACCAAATAACTTTCAGTTTAAAATTTGCATCATACTTCTTTCTTTTGGCTGGTGCCATGATAGGGATGATAGGGGTTTGACTGGTCGACATTTTCTATGCTGTACTGTGCAATGGTGCAGTATTGTGGTTGGCTGTTGGCTGTATACAAAGCCTGATTTGATTGGTCCCTGCTCCCTGTTTGCCCGCCCTGTCACTATAGCAGTCTGGTCCAACCTTGCATCAGCATCTCCCTAGGACCTCACTAGTGCGCAAGTGCGAGCTCTTCAACATTCTAACAGGCACCATGATAGCGCAAAATCGCGAATCTTCAATGCATATGTAAAGAAATATACGGTAACCCGAATTTACCACACTCGCAAAATCGCACACAGCCGACCATACACCCAGTATGGTATCGCGATTCGCGATTTTGCGCTATCATACTGGGTGTATGCTCGGCTGTGTGCGATTTTGCGAGTGTGGTAAAATCGCATAACAGCAAAATCGCATAACAGCCGAGCATACACCCAGCAGCGCTGCTGATGCCTGAACGGTATGTGGAATGAAGTGGGCGGGCATCGGGAGGCCACTATGGCACGGGGCAAGCACTATGGGCAGTCTATCCGAAGTGTACCTGGCGTATAAGACGACCCCACCACTTGGAGGCATATTTTTCGGGGCCAAAAAATCGTTTTATACGCCGGCAAATACGGTATTTAATGTAGTGTTCCCAAATTGTGTTTCATCAAAGAGGTAATAATTGTGTTCTTTCAAGAAAAGGTTCATTATCAAATATATTTCGGAAATGATGCATACGTCACCCCTCTCTTGGATATTTAAGTACACAGTGACTTTAAAGGCTCTGAAAAGTAGCATATTTACTTAACTCAACATTCTAGATTGTCTTGGAACTTCTCTTGGTAGGAAAACATATTTTGTAGCATTGGGCAAGAAAGGAGATGATAGTTCTAGAAATCTGTTCATTTTTTTCTCCGTTTCCTATAACTACAGGTTATGTAGTACAGAGTATCTTATCCCTAGGTGTAATTCCTACTTATAGGATATTTGTAAAAACATGAAACACTTGTGCTTTCTATAAGAAATTCTGAGATTATCCCAGACAGAAAGTTTCAAGACTTATAGAACTTTTTTGAAACTTTAAAATCCAGAATATCAAATATATCATGTCTTAGCAGTTAATAGACACAATTAGCATGCCTTTCTGAAATGTGTCATTCTTTCTAGAAATAACCTTTGTAATTTTTTGCATCAGGTTAATCTTAATTGCTTTGAATGTTTTCTTTATTCAGAAAAAAACGGTTTAGAAAATGGTTTAGAATTTAAAGTTCTTAAGGGATGACTTTTATAATATCACATTAGAGAAACACTGTGTTAGTATTTTGCATAAACATACTACGTTTACAAACTTAGATTCTGAGTGGTTGCATAGCTTGAATAAACACATTGGTACACATAAGAAGAGAAAAAAATACGCTTTTTCTGTCTGTCTTTGATTAGCATATGATGACTACATCAAGATGGGCATTAACCCTAAGAAACTTGTAATGGGTGTGCCCTGGTACGGTTATGATTATACCTGCCTGACTTTATCGGCGGTAAGAACAGCTCATTTCTTATGATTTTTTTCCCTCTTTCTTTTGTATTTTTAGAGCTTGTTTTATTCACATATAAACTCTAGAATTTATAAACTTATATGTAGAATATGTAAACTTTAGAATTTCTGAAATTTAGTTTGAGACAAAAAAGTAGAAATGTTATTATTAATTGTTTAATCTCATGAAAGTTTCTGAATGTTATATATTTCATTTAATAATTACATTTAATTTTCGTACTGTATAGTCAGGATATCTATTTACAGTATATATTTTATTTTTAATAAATAGTTTTGACCATATGTTCTGATTTAGATCTTAACTTATGTTTAGTTGATAATGTATAACATGAATATTTTTGTATTTCTAGACTAATGTTTGTACCACTGCAAAAGCCCCTTACAAGAAGGGTCCTTGTGTGGGTGCTAAAAGTCGTCAGGTGCCCTATAAAATAATCATGAAGCAAGTAAACAGTTCTATTTCTGGAATCCAGTGGGATAAAAAACAGCAGGCTCCTTATTATAACTATAAAGTAAGACTTTTTACGAGTTATGAACATTCATTCTATCAGTTTTCATAATTGCATATTCTCATAATTATATATTTGGTATCAAGAATTTCTATTAGTTTTCTTTTAGGGTATAATATACAAACTTCTGTTCACATGAGTAAACTTCTATTTGAATCTGTGTAATCAGGAACGTTACTTCCCTGGTGGGCAACTCAAGTTATGCTCATAGTGGAACTGCTCTGCACAGGCCACTTGTTACTATAAATGACATAATAAAAACATGCATTTCACAAACAGGATTTCCTTAATACTTGACAAATACGTATGACGACTGTGGCTTCTCCTAAAAGAGTTCTGGGCCCAAACTGGTTGCCAGCTCTGACAGCCTCCATTTCAAAGTAGATAAAGACTCTGATGAGGCTCTTATTAGAGAGGAATGAGGCTGAGAACAAGAGATGTGCCATCGTGGATTGTACAATGGAAAATGGCATCATTTCAAAATTATTTCACAATTTGGTCAAACTACGTGACATTAGACAAATTATAAACAATGTTAAAATTGGAGACTGAAACATTACAGAGACTTGAGTAAACGGAGTGAATGATTAGCATTTCTGTCAGTTACTGTTTGATAAATAGGAATTGCCATACCAAAGAGCCAAAGAAAAGATATATTATTCATAATTTACCTTTAGCATAATAAAAACTTTTCCACATCTCGAAAACCTAAACACAGACCATCTTTGAATTGATTTTCGATTATGTTACTGTATAAAGATCTCTAAAATAATATGCTGTAAGTTAATTCCAGTAAGAATTTATATATTTTTACTAACAGTCTGCTACTGTTTTATAAAAAAATGACTGCAAACATACACACTTAATGAACTATAAGCGATATATATCTATACATGCTTGTATATAAATTATATAGAAAACTTTTCTGCAGAGTTTTCTTAATTTTAGAATCTAAAGTATATACCTATACCTATTCATTAAACTAGAGTATACTGTAACCCTACCTTTGCTGTACAGTATTTACAGAGCTCTGTAAGCCTCTTAATTGTTTAGCACAGAACCTTGTTTCCCAGCCCTCTTAGAAACATGGATGAGGAAGAGTGTTTCATGGATATCAGTTTGGTAAAGACTGTATGTAACCAGTTATACTTTAGAAATATTTAATGATTCTTAATATTTTTTTCCTTAATGAATAAGAAGACACATTCTTTAAGATGTTAGAATTCAGGAAATATTTTGATGGGCCTTCAAGGTCATTCATTCAATGTCACTTTAGACGATAATCTAGTTATAACTCTTTTGTTCCTCTTTTATTCACTGTAAAATTCTTAGCCACTAAAATCAAGTTTCTGCTGTGATTGAAGAGAATCATTCTGCCTTCTTATGCTGTCTCGGCAACAGCAACTTCATCCTGAACTTGATACTCTTGAAGGCATTTATGCCTTCCCCGTGTGTGTGTGTATCTATCTTACACTCAGTGATGCCTCCTTTGATCGTTCACTGTTTTGAGCATTTGACATTTCTTACTAGTATCAAAAGGCTCAAAGTACTTTCTAATAAGATGGCAACATTGAAAAGTATATGTATTTGGGTTTGCTCCCAAATCCTCAAAAATAAATATTTCTATGTTTAGGTACAGGTTCTACCAGTTGCCTTGTAATAGTGAATTACAATTATTACTAGAGCATGCATGGCCTTTTCTAGTTCTAAGTATTATATTAAAGAACCGAATATGAGATATCATATAAGACACGCTTGTATGTAATGAGTCTACTAAAATATGCCACAGCTTATTCATTTACCCAGGGACTACTGTCCTTCAAAGTCGTCATTTCAGGAGACTATTCTAATTCCAGTGGTGCTACCATACAAACAATGTTACTGGTATTTGTGGAGAATAAAAAATTTCCCAGATGTATACAAAACGCAGTAATTATTTTTAATTAATTACAGGTCATTCTATTTTTTGCATCCTATTTTCCCCCCCTTCTCTACCTACTTGCCTAGATTTGCTCCTTTCCTCCTTCCTTTCTTCCTTATCTCATAACTTCTATACCTTCTAAGAGAGGCTATGTTGTTACTACTGTGTGTTATTACGAGATGGAGGCAGGTGTTGTTGAGGAAAAGGACTTTATAGGTGGAAAGTGAGCTGAAGACCATTTTCTAGTTCATGGTTCTTCATCAGCTGTGAGCTTAAGGCACCATGGAGTCCATAACTGACAGGCTCTGGAATCAATACTGTAAGACCAAGAAAATGAGTTAATTTCCTTGTCTCTTGCCATTACCTTTTGATTTAACTGTTTAATCATAAACAAAAGCATCTGTTGAGCTCCTAACCAAGCATACTTCCAGGAACTGTGGGGACGACAAAAAAGTGTATAAGCTGGGATCACAGGACCAGAGCAGTGGTCCTCCTTAACCTTGGTGCGTATCAGAATTACCTACGAGAACATAAAATGCAAAACAAACGTGTTCTAGCACTGACACTGGAAGGTTTCGTGTGGTATGGGTCCCGGGAATCTGTATTTGTTAAAAGCTCCACGAGTGACTCAGATGTACATCTTGGTTGATAACCATCAGATCAGAGAAGGAAGGAATCTTAGCGCATGAGAAGGGCCTTAAATGAAATATATTAGGAGGTTCATTTGTGTAATCTCTGCTGTTGTAAAAGTGCCACAAGTGAAGATGCTAGCAAGCATCACATGTAGAACCATGGAATCCTAGAGCTGGAAAGTATTCTGCCCTAAAATTTTATGATTTCATTGTATCCTTTTTGAATCATTAGATTTAGGAAATGTGTTTCCGTCTTGTTGTACTAAATACTTAAAATTTCCAATTTCATTTATTTGTATAGGATGCTGCTGGCCTTATCCATCAAGTGTGGTATGATAACCCGCAGAGCATTTCTTTAAAGGCAGCATATATACAAACGCATGGCTTACGCGGCATTGGCATGTGGCATGCGAACTGTCTTGACTACTCTGGAGATGCTGTAGCCAAACAGCAATCTGAAGAAATGTGGAAAGCCTTAAAACCAATATAAACATGAACATCTTTTGTTAAATGATTAAGATTTAGAATATTATCTGTATAAACAGATCTAGTTTCAAAGAGATAAAAAATATACACATTTTTATCATGTTGCTATATATTGTAGTTAGTAGTATACTTTAAAACAAATATTGATTCTTTGTTTGAATTGGAAAGAGATAGATAGATAGAGAGATATCTTCAGTGTCCAGAAAGAAAGGTAAGAAGCAAGTCAACTTATTATATTAAATATTCCTCTAAAAAATGTTTTAATACTATAAGTTGGAACACTTGCTTTGAGAATTTTATTGGGCTAATTACCCCATAATATTAAAATAATGCCTAAAAAAAAATCAATGTTAATTTTAAAAATGTGTATAATTTGAAGTGGAATTCTTTGTTTAGAATAGATTTTTAAAACCCAGTCTTTGACATCAATTTGCTCTGTATTTTTTTTCGTGTTTGTCTTTGGCACGGGGAAATAAATCTAAATTTAAAACCTGCCATATAGTGTCTCCTTTTGAGGTTACTAGAACTCCTGGAATAATTTTCTGCTACCTGACTCTGTATAGTACTCATATGCTCTTGAATTAAACTCACTTAAACCTCCAGAGGAAATAAATAAAAGAGATTATAAGGATTAAAATACTCATAAAATACAAAAAGCTAAATCAGTAATATTTGAAATTAGTAGGTTGGAGCTACCTAATATTTTTCCAATAAATTATTTCTTGTGAGGTTTTACCTGACATTTTAAAATAGGAAAAGATTGCTGTTGAACCTGATTGTATCCGGGGTAATTTATATTTGTTCCAATAAATACTTTGATTAAAAGTCTGCATCCTGGAAATCTGGACTTACATAAATCCTGCCTTCCCTGCATATATTTTCCCCTACAAATTGAAATAAATGATGATTCAGTCATCTGTTATTAGAATATTTCATTTCATACTTACACAATTATTCATGGCATCATAAAATCAACTATTTTCCATATATTTGCTGAATTTCTGATGTCTTTGTAATTCTAAATTAAATTACTAAAAAAACTTAAATTCTTAGACACTAAACTATGTCATAGCTATGGATGTAAGTTCAATATCCCTAGTCTTTTATATTGTGTTAATTAAAATACAATGACCAATCAAAATGTCTCTATTTACATGCCAATACAGAGGGTGCCAAAAAAATGTATACACATTTTAAGAAAGAAAGAACTGTATTAAACTTACGATGATGGTAACCACTTTGAGCTCCTCTTATAATTGTAGAAATCAAACGTGACTTGTATTCATCTTTTGTTATCAGTATATATTGCTTCAATTTTAACACATTTTCCTTTTTTAAAATGTGTATACATTTTTTGGTACCCTCTTTATATTCATATTTACTAAACTATTACTTTTATAATTAAATTTTACAATCATATTAGCTATTAAATTTTTTTGGATTGGCTATTTACTACTGTCTAAGTGAGAGTAAGCATAATCATTCTCATTATCAACTAATTTGAAAAGGTAATTTTCCAATTAATAAATATACACCAATAGCTGTTAAATTTTAAGACTATTTAAAACTGAAAATTATGCAATATAGTACTGTCAAATAATATGTAATGGATTCGAAACCATAAAAATACCCAAATAACCACTGTGCTACCTTTATATGTGTACATCTAGTATTCCCTGAAACTGTTTGTAATACACACACAGAAAGTGAAAAGATATAAATCTCATGATTTACATAAAACATTGCCAAGGAGAACAAAGGTTAAATAAATCTGTTCAAATAAATATTTAAAGTCTTAGACAAATAAAAAATTTAAATTAACATACCTAATTGAAGTGGTAAAGATGTATTTTTATTCTGTGCCAGTTCAGCTTTTAATGTGCATAACTCTGGAATTGCTTGTTTTCTCATCTATAAAAAGAATTACTTTCAAAAATGAACTTCATTTTACCCTTTTAAAATTACATAATTGTCATGTAAATAAGGTTATTGTTTTTTTTTTTTTTTTACTGCTTTAACTGTCTTCTCTCATTTCCCTTTAATGCCTTCACTGCCACTGGATTATTATGGTAAATATAGAGGGTGCCAAAAAAAATGTATATACATTTAAGAAAGTAAAAAAGTGTATGAAAATTACACTGATGGTAACCACATATGATGACAACCATATATGTGTGTGTGTGTGTGTGTGTGTGTGTGTGTATATGAAAATAACCAGAGAGAATGAAATAATTACACAAGCGAGAGAAAAAAATTCAATGGGAGCTCAGAGATCTCAGTGGTTGTCAGATTTATTTACGAATGATTGCAATACATGAAAACCACTTCTTTTAAATGTTTTACGGACACTTTATACTGATTCACAGGGTCCTTTTCTTTTAATTCTTACTGGAATTTTCCTAAATTTTATTTTGGACTTGTTATAACATGCATCTTTTCATGATTTACTTGTTGTTATTGAATTTTTTTTCACTCGTGCTCTTTGTTGTTAAGGGAACAATTTTAAGACAGTCAATCCTTACTACCTTTATGCTATTGACACCCAAAGTTAAAACACCAAAATATTCTATTTCAGGATAAATGTTGTAATCTGATTAGGAGAAATGCAAATTACCTTAGCTTCTATGATGAGATTCATTTTGTCTATATCCAATTTTCTCTTAAGTCGGTCAACTACGTGCTGTACCTCGGTGATCTGGATTATAAGGTAATTCTGTGGGAGATTTATAAAGACATCTTACTAAGGATAACATCTATACATTTTTATTTTTAACTGCCTTACTAATATAAACTGCAATGTGATAACAAATATCAAAAGAGCAAATCATGAAAATAACCTATTCTATAAAATAAACTTATTGCTTTGGAGTAAATGACTACTGACCAGTTGATTTCTTAAGTTTTAGGGACTACTTTCTCTTCTGTTCTAATACCATTATTCATGTATTATAAAAATAAACAGATATTTGTAAAAGTTACCATTAAATTAGTACCATAAAAGCCAACAGCTATTACTATAAAAGGAATATGCTGGGTTTCAGATATTAGCAATGCTTTAGAAATTGGCATAATGCTCTTGCTCTATCAGCTGAATATGATGAGAATTACTTTAAAATATTTAATAATGAGTGTGGGGAGCTGATGCATAAAGAGTTAAACTAAACGAGTCAAGGACAACTTGGCAGAAGAAAAGCCAAAGGAGAACTTGGCTAATCAAGAGGTACAGATAGAGAACTCCCAAGGGAAACTTATCTAAACAAAAGAAGCAAGTAAAAACCATCTGTTCCTGGAACAAGGATTTATCTAGAGGCTAGAGAACAGTCATGACCAAACATCTAAATACAACAGGGTTACTTTATATTTGCTGTCTCAGCCTTCTGATGTAATCTTCCTGTCTTTGTGAGCATAAAAGAGAGTTGTAAAATAAAGTAGGTGCAGCAGTCTAAGGAGAACTGCTTGCCCTCCCGACCCCATCTTTGTCTCTTGTCTTCTTTTTTCTAATCTTCACTCCCTACTCAGGGAACCTTCGTCTCGTTGGCAGGCTCCGACAAATGAGATACTATATTTTACATAAGAAAACTTATTTAATACAAGAAAATATATTTAATATAATAAGCATTTTTGGTTACTTTTGTTCAAAAAGTTTATGAGGTATAATGATAAACAAAGAAATTATTTAAAAATTTAAGCTGTCATTGTGAAAAAAACACTGGCGTATATTGAACTTCATAAGACAGAAAGTATCAACTATGCTATAAAAAAGTATCAGCTAATATGGACAAAACATCACTTGAGCCTGTTTGGATTTTACATCAAATTTATCTAAAATAGTAAACTTTAACTCATAGAAACCACGAATATATTGGTGGTTGCCAGGGATGGTGGGTGGAAGAAATAGGCGAATGGGCCAAAAGGTACAAATTTCTAGTTATAAATAAGTTGGGGGATGTGATGTACAGCCTAATAACTATAGTTAACAATATCTATTGTATATGTAAGAGTTAAAAGAGACTAGCTCTTAAAGGTTTTCATTATAAGAAAACAGTTGTAACTAAGATAATAGATGTTAACTATTAGGATGGTACAAAAGTTATTGCAGTTTTGCAATTACTTTTAACCTTTTAAACCACAATTACTTTTGTACCAACCTAATAGATATATTGGAGTAATTTCATAGTATACACATATATCAAATCATTGTGTTGTACGCCTTAAATCGACACAATACTATGTCAATTATATCTCCAAAAACTGGAAAACATAAATGAGTAAACTTTCAATATTTCAATATGCCTCAGGTTAAAACTATTCTCTTAATAATAACTAACATATTACACAATTTTTTTTGCGTAAGTGGGATCAACCGACAAAATTGACCTGAAAAATGGCCTCTGAAATTTGTTGTTTAAATATCTGGTGGAATTACTCAATTAAACGTTGACCTGGTCTCTGATTTTTCAGGTTCAAGACTATTTCAAAATTTAATATAATTTAAAAATATCTTTAGAAGACCAATACCTGATTCCGTGGGTGTTATTAACCCCCACACACACAGAAAAGGAGGAGTGCAGTACCGTGTTCATGCCCCTCTGTATTGCGTCACGTGTTCATCTCCCCCATAAGTAAGAAAACTGACGCTGGCCTCAGGTACAGATTTGATCCTAATTGGTCTAAGTCAGCATATAGCACTCTCTGGTAACTACCAGCAGTCCACTGTGGGCCTGGTTAACGCCCCACCAGGCAAAAGAGAAAGCTTTACATATTCCATGCATCTGAAAGAGGTTCTCTCTGGGTATGGAGGGAGATAACCCTACTTACCATTGGCAACTCTGTTGCTACCATGAGGGAAAGCCCTCTTATAATGAACCCAACACCTGAAAATAATAGGGAGAAATATCAGAAGCACCTGGGCCCTTAAAGACATCAGTAAGCTGCTGAGTGTATCTCCTTAACATCCATTACATGAGATCATAAATTTTCTTATTTCAACCAGGTTAAATCAAGGTTTTGCTACTTGTGCCCTAGCATCCGAAATATGATAATACTAACAATGAGAAAGCACTTATCTTGACTAGAACTTCTCTAATAGAATGTGAACACTTTTACAGCACCTTAGAGTCTGTGATGTTTGCCAGATTCTTTGGTCTCATTTTGATCTCCCTGGCTTCAAGTTGCATGAGCAATTTTTTATAGTGAAGTTCTAAATCTTCTCGAAGTTTTGTTAAAACCTCCTCCAATGATGCTGTGACTTTCTTTGTTTCAAAGTGCTTTTTCTTCCAACCATCATAAGCTACATATATCTATATCTATATCTATATCTATATCTATATCTATATCTATATCTATATCTATATCTATATCTATCTATCTATCTATCTATCTATCTATCTATCTATCTATCTATCTATCTATATAAAGCAAAGGCTGTAGTTTGAATCTGATTAAAGGATTAAACTTTTCAACCTGGAAAGGACCCTAGAGTTATATTACACTCTTCCACTCCCCTCTTCTTCTTTTCTTACATGCTGAGGAAATTAGAACTAAGAGCAAAATGTTTATTGGATAATAAAAGTACTTTACAAATACAGTAAAACACTGTAAATCCAGGAACCACAACCAAGTTCTTCTTTAAGCTTGTAATCATTTCTGGAGCACATTTATTTAAAATACTACTAATAACCAAATGCATATATTTTTATTTTGATTACTTTTCCATTACTTTTCAAATCTGACTTGATTATGGGAAAGTTATTTATATAACTATAACTGAAAAAAAGAGGCATAATATACTTCTTCAGATTTTTTTCTCATTTTTTTCAGCTCCCAAAATGGCTTATATTTTATCATATTAGCTGATTCTTAGACATCATTCATCAAAATTATTCCAAATATATCTGCAAATTTGTGTGGGGCAGGATTTCTCCAAACTGAGATCCTTAATTAGAAATTCAGTACTGCCAGCTAGGAATCACTTAGGCACCAGTGAGAATCTTCTAATTATCAACTTAACAGCAACACAAACTACATGCTAGCATTCCAGATTTGTTTATGTTTTTAAGATTATCCAAAAAAAAATCAAACCCCATGTGGTGATTTGTTTAAAATTACATAACTACATGGAACTTAACTCAAAATTTGAACGTCTGCCCTGTATCTAATCCTCCTGCACTGTATAGTATGTACGCACTTTTCCTAACTGGTCTCTCTGCTTCCATTCTGGCCTCTCTACAAGCTATTCCATATAGCAGTCATTTTAATTTTTCTAAAATATTTTAAGAATCATGTAAATCCTTAGCTTAAAAATCCTCCAGTGACTTACCACCTTACTGAGAATAAAATCCAAACTCCTTGAATTGGCCTCTGTTCCTTGCTGCAGTTTTAATTTTATCTCCCTCTACATTCCTGCTTATTTATCACACACTCCAACCCACTGGCCTTGTTTCAGGTCTAAGACTGCAAACTCCTATCTTAGGACCGTGACATTTAGTGTTCCTTCTGTTCAGCCTGTTTTTCCCTATCTCTTTCCATGCCTACCTCCTTATTAATTAGATGGTAGTGATATCCCCACAGAAATGGTGTCCTTGGAACCAAAGCATCTCTCCTGCCTCATCACTCTGTATTACGCTCTTTTAAATTATGCTCTTCACAGTTCTAATCAGTAGCTGATATTGTCTTACTTTTTTATTGTCTGTCTGTTCCCCTACCCCCATTAGAAGCAAGCTCCCTAAGGGCATGGCCACATTTGTCTTATTTACTGCTGTATCCTAGGCTTTTGAAACAATGCTGGGAATTGAACACATAGTAGGTTCCATAAATACTCATGTTTGATGGCTGATACATGCCTTTATCTGGAAATATTCCTGTTGAAGTAGAAAGTGACTGATCATTCTCATTTTATAGAAAGAAAGAATGAGGCACAAAGGAGAAATTTCTTGCCTAATAAAAGGCTGATATACTATTAGAATCCTGGTGCTGTGATTTCCAGTCCATTGCTCAAACTTGTTTGATAAAATTGCTTGTTTAACATTACAACAAGGCTATCATTGCCACCACTTCCAGGACACACTTTAATATTAGGAGGTAGAACCTTCAGAAATATCTCCTGACAGTGTCTGAAATCTATAACAGGCAGTTTTAGTACTGAAACAATAATTTTCTGTAAATTGTGAATCCTAAACCAGTTAATTCCATATAAACCTTTTACCCTTATAATTCTCAAGAACAACCCAAAATGCAGGCCTCTCAAATCTTTGAGCACTTTGTAAACCATTATCCTATACTTTCTCTGCACTGGGTCATTTTTTCCATTTCCACCAGTTCCGGTAACAATATTTCTGACTCTATTCTAAGAAAACTACCTACTTGTCCTACCTAATTCTCTCATTCATTTATTCATTCATTCAGGTCAGCAAAGCAGACAGACATCCCAAGAAATTCAGCACCTGGGGGAGACTAAGGGACTGCAAGAAGGCTTCTAGAGTAAGTGATATCTCACTGAAATAGAATGGTTAGTAGGAAATAGCCAGGTGAACTGGGAAGATGGGGACAGAAGGGGAAGAGAGGACAGGCAGATGCAGATGGCAGAGGGAAACGTGTGCCTGAAGGCCTGCAGCCAAGAGGAGGCACGCTTCAGATTCTAGCACATCTTTTCCTGGAAGCCTTTCTCGATCTCTCCATCTAACCTCGGTGTTCTTCTTCTGTGTTCCTATGCACAGAGTTCTGTGGTGCCTTTGTCATGGTGTTCAGCAGGATGCGTCATTACTGCTTAACTGGATTATCATTTCCCCGGGGGGCTGTGAGCTCTTCAAGTACAGTGACCAGATCGTGTCTGTCTATTAGTATCTCCTCAGCCCCTGGAACAGTGGTGAAATTCAGTAGGGACTTAATACTTACTCAGTAAATGGATGGCACAACAAAGAAATAAATAAATGAATGTCACATAAAAATATTTGAATTTTAATAAAAAATAGCCTACATAAAGCATTGTATAAAATAAAGAGTTGAACTATAAATTCATGCTTTGTGTATTGAACTTATGTCAATAGTGTACTACTTAAATCATAATAGTAAAACAGTAAATATTAACTATAAGTGTATTCTTTATTCTGAAAGCGAAATTCTGTATAAATTACATTTCTTTTTGTGTTGAAAGATATGTTAGCCTTTACTGCTACTTTGTTGTATTATTCTTTTTCTAGTTTGTTTTCTTTTCTTTTCTTAATTTATGTGGTCAGGATCCCACAGGATAATGACAGACACCTAATTTAGAATCTCCACTCATCTTCCCAACTACCATAAAAAGAAAGCAAAGAAAATCACCCACGTTATGTCTAGTGCATAACTAGGATACAGATTTTACTCATACTTCATGTATGTGGAAAAATAAACACCCAACACCAGTGGAGTGTGCCCAGGAGTCTACATTTGAGCAGTTAGACATGTATTAGGCTGATGGAAAAGTAACTGCGGTTTAAAAGGTCAAAAATAATTGCAAAAATCGCAATTACTTTTGCACCAGTCTAACAGTACTTATTAAAGAGAACTATAAGCAGATAACATAGATTATGTAAACCACAGTTTAGCCTAGAAGAAGAGAGTCCTCCATGCAGTGCAGACATACTGAGAGTAAGAACAAGATCTCGAACATCAGAGCACTTTCTATGAGGAATCCAGAAAAGGGGAGCTTGTAAAATGTAGGGGGCCAGAGATGATAATCATGGGAAGACATAGCTTCTGAGAGAGAGAAAAATGCTCTGGAAGCGAAAGGTATTCCTTCGGGGTAAGAAGAAAGTGGCTAAGATATCCAGAAGAAAACAGACCCCTTTCCAAAAACACCCCATTTCTTTTAAAATAAATAAACTGCATTTCAGTATATAAACAGAAGAGGGCGCTCATAACGTAAGAATTAGAAAAGCCACCAAAAGCACCACTCCCTGTTCCTCTATAAGAACGCCTGTTATCAGTGAAATCACTGATATGTGGTATGTAAACCAAAAACAACAAAAGAACAAGACAAACAAATGAGAAACAAAAACAAAAACAAAAAGCCAGTTTACAGAGAAAAAAAAAATCAGGGTGGCCTCATTTTTTGATAGTAACACATAAAGTAAGACATCCGTAAAGCAACATTTTAAAGAAACTCAGAGAAAAACAGTATAAGCCAAGAATGTTGCAGCTTATCAAACTGTTCAAGTATCCAGGCTCTAGAGCAGGGGTTAGCAAGCTTGGTCAAAGGCCAGAGAGTAAATAATTTAGGCTTTGTAGGCCACATATGATCACTGTCATAGTCTTTCCTCAACTCTTTAAAAATGTGAAAAATATGAGTAGGTGGCAGCCTCACAAAACAGCCCGCAGGCCATAGATCCCCCACCCCTACTCTAGACAAAGTTTATAATGTGGAAGAAGTAAGGGAATATTGTACATAGAAGATCTTTCTATTATAAACTGTACTTAATACAAGCAAGAGATGATTGAAAAATCTTCTGCAAAAGAACTGGCAGTTAGTGTTGAACATATTCAGTTACAGATCTGAGACTAAAACAGAGATGAGGGAGCACAATGTACAAATGTTACATTTCTGACAAAGTAGAAATAACACAGGTAAAAATACATGAGAGAAAAAAGTAGGGAAAAGGGTGATTTTGTGATTGTCCTAAATGTAACAGGCAGGAAGGAGTCAAGGGTAATTTTAGAGCTAACAAATCAAAAGCAGAAGCACCAATTAAAAAAAAAAAAAGAGGACTGAGAATACTAGTATTAATGTATTAGTATAAAGGTAAACGCTAGAACAAAAATACAACCTTTCTAAATATCAGGAAGGGTAAAAATGCAAACTACCACATAGTAACACATAGCAACTATAACACAAAATAAAATGACAAACGTGACATCAAACATATCAGTCTTATCAATAATGTAAACAGACATAGGTCATGTACTAAATAAATGAAAGAGATTTTCAGACTGTCTCACAAAGCAAACCCAACTCTACACTGTACGTAAAAGACATACCTAAATAAAGCAATTCAGAAAGACTGAAAAAAGTGGGGGAGTTAGATGGGGAATATCAAAAATGTGAATAAGAAGAAAGCAGAGGTTGACATACGGGACTGAGGATTTAAGCCAAATGAGAATTAAATTAGTCAAACAACGACACTTCATAATGCAAATGTGATAATACTAATATTCACATAAGAACAACTTTGTTCCAAATAATACACTAAAATCTAAATAAATCAGAAACTATAGGAGATATAAGGATAAAAAGTAACACGCTAACAACAAGAGATTGCACTATACCATTTTCAGTCTGAGACATACCAGAATGTGGAAAAAAATAAGGATATAGAATAATTAAACAATGTAGTCAGCAAGATACACTATAGACGTGGCACACAAGAGGGGAAGATATTTGCAACATACATAAACGCCAAAGGACTCTCATCTTTCAGAGTATATTAAAAATTCACATTAATCTGAAATCTATGGTAGACAACCTATAGAAATACTTGAAAAGGTACTTCCAAACAAAGTTATCAAAACGGAGTCCATAAAACAAAATCATGATGCTACTTTATGGGTAATCCAGGAAATCAAAATCCAAACCTCAGTGAAACAGCATTAAGCATCCACCAGACTGAAAATTTTTAAAGCCTGAAGACAGCATGTTTTATTAATCTCCAGCAACAGCAGAGCAATTATTTGCTGAAGACGGCATGCCTTTGCTCCAAAACATATGTACTGACAGCTCTGTGGGGGCTCAGAGCAGTGACCCACCTCCCTGGGTTTGTCTCAGACCCCATGCAGCATTGCAGTCCGCGACACATCAAGCTTCACTGGATTAGCTGGACATTAAAACCCAAGTGGCAGCACTATTGCAAGGCTGCTTGAATCACCTGGTGAGCCTTCTCTTGCTTTGGGCCCACTCAGTTGGCAGTCTTTTAGATTACTCGATTGAAAAACAAAAAGATTGGAGCAGCACATCCAAATGTGTTAAATCTCTCTCCAAATCCCAGAGGTCCATCAAGTGACTCGTTGTCAATGGTAGCTGGGGCAAGATACGAAAACACTGGCTTTCTCCTCAAAGGGCATACATATCTCAGCGGATCCCATCCATGGAACGCTCAGAAATTTCACCCAATTGGCAGGCTCCTGAACTTTCTTCAGGCTTATCTCAATCCTCAATCAATTTGAAGGTTAGAAAACTTAGATGACTGGAAAAATCTATGCTATATGTGGAAAATGAGGCTGAAGAAAACAATCAGAATCCCAGATGCCTGACAACTACTGAGCTAAAGTGCAGTGACCAGGGCCCAGTTGTGATATCAGCACGTGGTTCCTGTAATTCAGGAATGAAGGGAAACGTACTTTTGTTCAGCCTGGAGTTCCCAATATCCCAAATGCCTTCTTTCATACTAAGAGAACATTAACTTTCCTGAGAGACATCAGTTTAGCTGATATAACAGGACCCTTCACCAGTTTATGACTGTACATTTTTCCAACACGACTCACAGGCTGATGGGCTGTGTTCAGCATAATTCTGAAGAAGCTGCACCCCCAGTTTACAGGAAACAAACACACGGACCCCCCTGTGGTAGAGATGTGTGCAGTAGGCTGCCTTGGGTCTTGCTATCCGTCTTTAAACATCCCACGGGAGACTCGGGTTCCATGTCAGCAAGGGAGACCTGCCTCTCCTCAGGCTGGAGCACAGAGGGCAGGTGAGCAGTTACTGCCCCCGGCCTGGCCTTGGGCTGAGGCTCCGCTTGACCTCCTCAGTGACCCTGAGGGAACAGCCTCCGAGGGACAGGCTCCTGCACACTGAATCCAGAAATGGCTTGAGCTTCCTCCGGAAAGCCAATTCCTTTCTCTCTTTTTACCTTTCATTAACCAACGAGGACAAGAGATAATGTTAGGGCCAAATAGCGTTAAAGATACAAACCTGGGATTAGAGTTCAGGTCCTTTGATTCTGTCCAAAATCAAAAGCGCTGAAAGGCCAGCACTGATCCCAATAGAATCACGGTGATGAACAGGATCGATATGCTATGAACCAGGGCTGTCATCAGGAGGACATGTTAGCTCCCCATTAAATTACGTCTGATTAGTTTATCTGGCCCCTGACGTATGGGGAGGTATGTTTCTGCCTGTACAAACATGTGGGGTATGTTGGAACATGACAGTTCTTTTAACAAGGTAGAGTAGGTTGTGTGCATGATACTGAACTGCAGTTTCTCTTAGCAAAACTGCCACCAGCACTACCATGGCCATCGTAATCACCCTCCTCATCAGCTCCATGTTAGCATAGTCCATGTGACCATGAGAGCAATTTCAAACGTTTAAATATCAACCAGAATACGAAAGGGTCCTGTCTGTATCTTGAACACTGTGGAAGAAATGGACATTGCAAAGTGGTTGGTACATCCACACTCTTATGGGTTGAATTGTGTCTCCGCAATATTCATAGGTTGAAGTTCCTAGGAATGTGACATTATTTGTGTTGTCACACAGCAGCCTAACCACTTGTCCCCTCGTACCTGCCCCTAAAGAAAGAAGAGTCTGTGAGACTGTTCCATTCAGGGACTTTGTTTCAGCTTTGTGCTTACACCTCATGTCTCTCTGTTTGAGCCCCAAAATATGGCTGGTCAGTCAATGACGGGTAAGATTCCTCATGGAAGGAACAACCCAAGCCAGGTGCAGCCACATGGGACCATCAGGAAAACTCACGGGGTCAATAGAGGTGGGCACAGCCCCCCACCGTCCCCCGCTAAGGAGAGCTTCTGCCGATGTGGCTGTATTCCTTCCCACAACCTGCTTGGGAAGTGAGCCAATGATGTGATAACATCAGTTCTCCTTACATTCTTATCAATAAGTTTCAGCATAAAGGATTTGTCCCTGGGGAGGCACATACCGTAATTGTTAAGACATCATGGGACTTTCTGTTCCGGCTGTTTGCAGGCAAGGGGGATTGATTTGAATCAGTTTTCTGGAATGATGTATGAGACTCACGGACCGTGGAGAAAACAATGTTACTTCGTTGTGTGTACATCAATAAAAGCCAGAAGGTGGCCCGATATCGGGCTCTCAATCCTTTGAGTCTGGGACACACTTGGCCCTGTTTCATAACTTTCTTGATTTGTGTTTCTCTCTTAATCCTTCTCCACCCCTTCTTGTTCTCTCATTGCCTGTGTAGCGCTGGACGGGACAATTTGGAGATAGGGTCTTCAGTAAGTTAAAATAAAGTCATTAGGGTGGGCTCTGATCCCATATGTATAGTGTCCTTTATGAAAAAGGAGACAGACTGGCAGAGCAGGAGAATATCATGGAAACATGAAGATGACCACCTACCAGCCAAGGAGAAGCCCAGAAGAGATCCTTTTCTCACAGCGATCGGAAGGAACTGTCCCTGCCAGTACTTTAAGTTCTTTCCTCTAGAACTATCAGATAATCACTTTCTGTTGTTTAAGCCACTGGTTTGTGGTACTTTGTTATGGCAGCCCTAGGAAACTATATATAGACACCAGATGAAATACTGTGTATATCTCCGTGTGGGGGGACTGCAGAAACAAGTCATAAAGATGAGAAACACATAGGCTATGAAGTGAAAGCTTCCACTTGCTTCTCAGTTCTGCTTCTGGCATTTTCTCAGAGCCTGATTGTGATAATAGGTAACAGACACCTTTTCAATGGTGGTCCATGCAGAGAAAAACCATGTTTACAGGTTGACAGCTTGTTTTCAAAATCCAAGTGGAATGCATGAGGCCACACTGTCTCTTTGTATTCAGGATGGACTGGCTCATATAAGACACAATTTCAAGGGATGAATGTAAAGTCGTTTCTTAAGCAAACTGACTGCACAGGTAAAAGATGAAAGATCCGGTGCAAAATACTTCCTGTCAAACAAGGTAGCAAAGGGGTTTTAGTTGTCATGAATTTACTATGAGCCAAGAGGGATACTGCTGCCCGGGAGGCTAAGGAATACCATTCATGTGCAGGAAGCATTAGGCATTGCAGCTCATAGAAGTTAGCAATTCTGTTGTAGGCTGCATTTGCCAGATCATGTCTGACCTGGAATGCAAACATTCAACTTATATATATCCTTAAAGCTCACCAAAAAGGGTTGTGGGTGAGATGGTAAAAAGTCTGGAAAGTATGTTATATAAGTAACAGTTGACAAAAGTTGATTAGTTAGCCAAGAAAAGGAAGGATTTGGGAAGCAGAGAAGGATAAACTATGTATTGTCTATCTTCATATGCATGAAGGGTACCAGGTGAGGAAGGGATTGGCGTTGTTCTAGAGGTCCATGAGAGAAAGAACCAGGACCAATGAAGGTAAAGGTCGATAATTTCAGGCTCAGCTTAGGAAGCTATTTGTAATTATTAGTTTCCTTAAAATAGGCCAGCCTGCTTTGTGGGTTGGTGAGCTTGTTATACTGGAAGACACGAAAAAGGCTGAACACCATCTCTTACAGGAGTGGAAGACAGGTGTACGGTGGGACTTTGAGAGCTGCTATTCAAAGGTGTGGTAAGGATGGCTCATGCAGATTCCAGAAGCCATCCTGACACATGCTGCTAACTTTCGTGGCAGTCTTGGGCTATGTCACTGTCATGCAGGGTGTCATGTGGGGTCTCTGTTCCTGCTCCCCACATAAGAACGCAGGACATGGTGAGGCCAAAAAGGAACACCCACGGAGCCATAAGTAGGGGAGTCATATCACTATATTCTCGCTGGCGGCTGGGTTGGAGACACAGGAAGCAAGAGCCACATGATCCGCAATCTACCGTCCACTTCTCTGCCAACCAACCTAACTTGCTGACTGCAATCCGCCGTGCTCCTCTGGCAACCAATACACCAATCCCTAGCATAGCCATGGCAGTTATATCAGTGGCTAATGGCTAACCGGTAATAGCTGATGGCCAACTAATCACACTGACGGCCATCTACTACTCGAGGCAGCACCTTTCCGCGTGAGGCCGAGAGCCTGGAAACTGCTCTCTGGGACTCTGTCCCCACAGTCACCTTAGTGGTGACTTGTTTTCTCCATCTCAGCAAATAGCATATAGTCTCGTTATCTAATTTAAATGACCATCTGCTAAAATAGTGTTGCTTTGGTTGCTGAAAATGGTCCTGGGAAGCTGTGCTCCTCCATCTGACCTGATAGACACTTGCTCAAAGGCCAGAAAAGATGGGGCTCCCACACACCTGCCCAGTCTTAGACTTGCTCTTCCCAGCTGTGAGATGGAGACTGCATAGCATACTAGTTATAATCAAGGACTTTGAGCCCCATTGCCTCAGTTTAAATCCTAGCTCCATGCCTTACTATCTGAGCAAAACTGTTATTTAACCTCCAGTGCCCCTTTGTTTGTAAATTAGAGAGGATAGTAATCGAACCTATCTCGTAGGTTGTTGTGAGAATTAAATGAGCAGAGGGTTGCTAGTACATACTTTGAACAGAGTCCACTGCTACACATTTTCTATTCCATTTTTAACTTAACTGCCCACGGCTGACACCTGCATTAGCTGCCCACTGATATTTAAACAGGAGAATCCCTAAATGCACAGATTAACTTTCAAAATGTTCTTTTCTTCTAGAATCCACTGGTGTTGATGAGCAGAGGAATCTAGACCACAAGTGTGAGGATTTGGTCAAAATCGTTGATGCTCTTACAGCATGTTCCTGTGGTAAAATGCAATCGTGTGTATCAAGCTAAATCCATGAGGTTAGACCATTGGACCTCTGTGTTTATAATTATTTTATGTTTTACTGGGAGTCATAGATCATATTTAACTGGATATTTGGTAATGTGAAAGTAATATTATCCCACCCAATTCATTGTTTTATTTTAACAAACTGTTTTGAAACTTGGAAAAGAATGCCCTTAACTATGAATGCCGCAATGTATTAATTCTAATAAATTTTGAATTTTAAAAAATGTGAATGTATAGAAACTCAGCCAATTTTTGTATGTTGATTTTTATATCTTGCAACTTTCTTCAATTTCTTCACTAGTTCTAATATTTTTTGGGTGGAGCCTTTATGGTTTTCCATATATACAATCATGTCATCTGCTAACAGAGACAATTTTTCTTCTTCCTTTCCAATACGAATACTTTTCTTTCACTGATCTTTTCCCATTTTTCTGAATAATGTTTTATACTTCTCTACATAGAGGTCTTGTATCTTGCATACTTGTTCAATTCAATCCCATTTGTTTGATATTTTATGTTGCTACTGTAATTTTTATTTTTTACTCTATGGCATGCGCTTATAGATCAGCAGATTAACTTGAGGGACAAGCAATTATAGAATTGTGAATGGTTCTATTTTAGAAAAAGTATTTAATTAGATTTAGTTAAATTGCAAAAGTAAATTTAAATTTCTGTTTTGTTTACAAATATAACACAAAAATCTGCACAAGGATGTTTAGACCAAGAGGGGTTTCTGGTCAAGATGGATGAGTAAATGCTGTGCTCCCCTCCTCCCACAATCACATCAAAATTACAACTAAACTACAGAACAACCATCACTGAGAATTGCCCGAAGTCTAGCTGAACAGAAATCCTGTAATTAAGGATATATAGAAGAAGACACGTCAAGACTGGGAGTAGGGCCAGGACATGGTATAGGCTGGCCCCACACTCTTGTGTGTGTGGTTAAAAACTAGGAGAGATATCTTGGCTTTGGAGGTTCTCTTGAGGAATAATGGGCCCCAGTCACACACCAGGCTCCACAGTCCAGGGTTCAAGTGCTGGGAACGGAAGTCTCCATAACTTCTGGCTGTGAAAACCAGAGGAGATTGTGGCTGAGTGAGACAGAGTTATCTATCATCTGCATCAAGTGTCATCACTTGTACAGAATCCTGATTTTTGGTTCAGGAAAATGTGATCCTTTTACATGTTATTAGTGGAAATGACAAGATAGCAGTGGGTAAGGGGAACGGGAAGGAGCTGAACATAGGAAGCTTTGGGAAAATGGGGCATGAGTGAATTGAGCAGTAAAATAAATACTATGAAGGCCATTTGAGGACTGTACATGTGAATAATCACTTCTTAGCCTTATACCTCAGATCAAGTACCCTAGTGGTCCATAGATAAACTTGAAAACTGTACACAAAATTTGTATGAACATGCATATACACTATTCTAGAGAGTGCATGTTTTTAGATCCTCAGAAGAAATTGTGAGCTCCCATATGATTAAGAAATTCTGCCATACTAAATGAGCAAAGATTTTTGAAAAGATAGAAAGAAAACAAAACCCCAAACCCTGTACTTTAGAAAGATTCTGACAGCACTACACTAATTATGGCAGTGTCTCTCCAATTATATGTCACAACCACCTGCATCACAATCACCTGGGGCTCTTGTTTGAAATTCACATTCATGGGCCCCATCCAGATGCTGTGAATCAGAATCTCTGGGAATAGGGCCTATGACCCTGTATTTTGAGACTTGCAGGTTATTCTTATCAAGACTAAGGTTTGAAAACCATATAATTATTAGATGGGTTAAAGGAAGGAAAATCTGGAGTCCAGAAAACTAGAAGATGATTACAACAGGCCACATGAAACAATCTGAGCATTCTCATCATCTGAATGTGTTATTTATGTAACTATTGATAACTAGGCTACTTACAGGTTTCAAAGCAATTTTATTAGAAGTATTCAAGATTTTTTTTTCCCAACCACATATTAATTAAAGACTACGGAAAACACTGCTTGGGATTTTGAATGTCAAACTTCTCTAGCTGCAAGTTCCAGACAGACCTGTATCTGCCCTTGGGGAAGTTTTCCATTCTAAGAAAGAGAGTGGAGCAAGTTGGAGAATTTTGTTCTGCTCACATCTAGAGAAGCAACAAAAATTAAGTAGTTAAAGGTACCTAACATAAAGTTATAGTTCTTTAAATCTTGCTCTGTTGCATATATGAGTTTCAAAATGAACAAAGGGGTAAACGGTGAAAAGCAAGTCTCTCTTATCCCACTTTCTCTCAGGCACCAACTTTTTCCCTCCTCAGAGGCAAACATATCATTAGCTTCTTATGAATCCTTCCAAGAAGTGTATGTATCTCCTATGCATGTACACATATACAAGAATTCCTCACTTGGGTAGTGTGTAGAAAAGAGTTAATACAACAGTTTTGAGAGAGCCGCCCTTAGAAAGGCCTGCTTCCAAGTTTGGCTCTTGGTTGGCCTTTGGGAAGTTGGATTTTAGTTGGTTCCTATCCTTTCCAGAGTCTCTCACGAGTTTCCATGGTACAGGACACTGCACACGTATTGTCACAATTTGATGCTGGAGTAAGTATGTCCTATGTTACTCCACGGGGAGCGTGTGCTTGGTTTCCTCCAGATTTCACTCCATGTGTCTTTTCCTTTTGCTAATTTTGCTTTGTATCCTTCTGCTGTAATAAATCTTAGCTGTGAGTATAAGTATTTGCTGAGTCCTGTGAGTTCTAGTGAATTATTGAACTTGGAAGAGGTCTTGGAAACCCCCAACACAGGTAGAAATGTGTTTTCTTCTGTATTACAGAATATTCTGATTCTATGAGAATCAGAAAGCTCTTTCCTTGTTTGTTAAAAGATAATTAGATTCAGTGAAACCGTTCATATGAATATACTACTGTATTGGGCTTATCAGTCTTTGCCCTATATATTGTGTATCTCATCAATAAAATGATGTTTTCCCTGACTTTCATCCTGACTATCTGTTCACTCTGGAGAGAAGTTGACTATTGACTAGTAGCTTTGCACATTGTTTACGAATTCTCCGACGTGATCCAATCTGGACTTGATGTTCTCTGATACTCAGCAGTTATTATGGGACTCACAATCTTTCTGTGTGTGTGTGTGGCGGGGGGAGATTTCCATCTTCTCTCTCCTGTTTTAGATCTCATATTTCCTTATCCCTTTTATTCCTCTTTCATTCTTTGTCTTGGTAAAACACATTTTCTAGTAGTTTGAGAAAGAATATATGACACGTAAATACTTTGAAAGTTTGCATGACTTTCCTACTTGATAATTTGGTAGAACTTTAAGTGGAAATCATATTCTTTTAGAATTTCAAATGATTTCCTTCATTGTCTTTGAGCTTCAGGTGTTGCTGTTGAGAACTGTGATATTCTGATTCTCTAACCTCTGTGAATTTTTTTTTCTCTCTGGAAGCTTTTAGGATCTATTCTTTGCTCTTTTATTCTGAAAACTTATGTCCTTCAGTCCTGGAAGATTTTATTGAATTACTTGATTTCTTTCCCTCTGGACTGCTCTTTCAATTTTATCCTTCTTCTTTGAAGAGTATTTTTGCTCTATTTTCCTCAAATATTCTGTAAGTTCCCTTCATTTCTGCTATCTTTTTCTGTAATTTCTGAGAACACTATTTATCCACTCCCCACAAGCCCCCCTCTCCTATTTTATTGCATTTCTGTTGTGGTTTCATCTTCTCTCATCTTTCCGAGAATGTTACTGAGAGTTTTTTGAAGTCTTCACCCTTCACGGTCTGTTTCCCCTATATTCCTTTTTCTGTTGTTTAAGCTTCTTCCTTTTATATTATTGAATTTTCTTGTTTTCTATGATTAAGAAAGGTAAAAAGTAAAAAGGGAGAAAGCTCTGGGTGGGTGGGTCATGCTTTTGACTTTGAATTTCACTACAGAGTGATCTGGGTATATGGTGTGTTGAGAAGAATCCTATGTCCATATCTTTGGTTAGGCGCAAGGTCATGTACTTCCCATTTTAGGTATAGTACCCAAGCACCTATTAGAGCATTTACTTTCTCCAGAGAATTCAACCTCAAAACTTCAGCCTAGGTGGAAAGGGGCAGCTGCCAAGAGTCATAAGGCTAGAGAAAAAAAATCTAGAGCTCTAACTGCTTCGCAAGCAGTTTTCACCTAATCCCCCTTATTTTCAAAATACTCCTATCTCCCCTTCAATCCTAACTCCCGAAGCACCCCTTGCAGTTCCACAAACTTTCAAGGAGTCGATGGTTTAAATTGGGTTGTTTCTCAGCTTTCCCCATTGTTGGGGCTTGGGGCTCTTCCCTCTCATACTTGGTGGTTTCCAGCTTCCGAAATTTTGTTGCTGTCGTCTTCTTGTCCTTGTGGGCTTAGGGTTTTAGAGGTTTAAAGCATGAGAAAAGCGAAATTCGATGATCCTATTACTATCAATGTTAACTCAGAGCTAATATACGTATTTTAAAAATCTTTTGGCCATTCCAACCATGTTGCTCAGTGCCTCTTTCCAAGGCCCCCTACTTCTGCAGTTTGGCTTCACCTTCAGACTCAAGGATTGTACCAACTACCACAATAAATCAAAGACAGGGACAGAGTGTTAGGGAGAAAGCATACGAACGATACAGATTATATTTACTTGAAGCACTGGTCTGTAGGGGGCAGCACGCACAGCGGCCTTTCCACGTTCATCCGCCCACGCGCACGCCGCCCTGGCTACAGCCCAGACCCTCCCCGCCCCGCCCCTGAAGCACCGCCCCTCCCGCCCGTGGAGGGTCAGTCCCCGCCCGCTCTGGCCTGAGGAGCCTGCTCGCACAGCCAGGTGATCCCGCCGCATTTCCAGGCCGGCGCTCTGGCTCCGGCGCCTCCTCGCCGCCCGCGGAGCAGCGCCCCTGGGATGGCCTCGCTGCTGCTACTGCCGCTGCTGCTGATGCTGCCGCTCCCGGCTGGTGCCAACTGCCCGTGCCAGGATCCAGCGCTCTGCCAACCCATCCACCACCGCCACGACTTCGAGGTAAGCGCCTCTTGCCTGCCGCTCCAGCTCTGGTCCTCTAGGCCCCAGAGAAGTTAGAGTAGAACCCAGCCTTAAAAAGAGGTGGTGTGGGTGCTGAAACCAATTTTCACCACTCGTGCGGGCTGTTCTGTTTCCAGATTGCTTCATCTTATAGATGAGGGAACTTGGGCTCAGAGAGGTTGACTAACTCCTCCCACGTCTCACGGTGTCTGCCTGCAAGAGGCAGTCAAGGATTGAAACCTTGACTCCAGAAGTCTGACTCCAGATACAAACTGCTTTCATCACCTGCTGTGTCTTTGCAGTGCATTCTGGTCTTACAAGCAAAGAGCTAGGATAATGAGATAGTCCCTAAGTAGCAAGACCCATCGGTTTCCTTGACAAGGAGGATTCAGTTTGAAAGAATCTCAGCGCTCCAACAGAACACTGGAAGGCAGCATGTTTCGCCTCCCTGGACTTTGCTGTACCCACCAGCTCTTTCCTGTAGGCACCTCAAAACCACCCAAGAAGGTGGTAAAACGGGGTCCATCAGTCCATTTTACTTCTATTCACCTAATGATTTATAAGGCCTCTAGTAACCTCAATTAAACTGTTTTGGAGGCAACATGAAAACTACCTGACTGCCTAGTTTGATGACTGTCACAGGAATTGGACATCAGGGAGGTCAAAAGGCTTAGTTAGTCCAAAGAGCAATTCTTTTGTAGTGACAGGGACAATTGCCAGTTCTCAATCTAGCAGATTAAGTTTCAGGCTGGGGCATTTAAACGCCCAGTAAAAAAAAGTATATATGCATTGCTTAGAAGATGAAATAAAAGTGGTGAAAGTAGTTATGGAGAACCTGCTGTGTGGAAACATAACATCTGTAAGTCTTACTGTAGCACGAATACCTGTTAGTGGGTTAGGCAGTATCTGTAGGCATTTGGAAAACCAATTATGTAATCAAGCAAAATTGTGTTCATTTGTATGTTCCTGGTAAATGGTCTTTTTCTCTACTGACCTTTTCAATACTTTTCAAACACAAAGACGAGACTCCGTAGCTCTTCTCCCTTATATTTTCAATTGGATCATCCAGATATTTTCCAGGATTTCTATTATATGACAAGCTCTCAAAATGTTTTAAAACAAATTTAATTTTAATTATCAGAATTAAAACAGGAGATAAGGTTCATGATGGAAAAGTGAGTCCAAAGACAATGAACAGTTCAATTTCACATTTTGTACTTTTTATTGTGTCAGTGGGCTGTTGCTTAACAGAAATGAGTTATGCAGTAAATTGTGAAAAGAAAAACGAAACAAAAAACCCCCGAGATTGGAAAATTGAGAAGTGTCCAGTTTCACTTTTATAGTTAGCTCTCCCCAGGAACCTTCCCCATCTATTCTACTCAGAGTGGCCCAATGATCGCCCTCCCTGTCTCTCTCCCTCCCCGCCTTCCCTTTCCTATTTCTCAAGGCAAATCTTAGTTTAGGCTCCATTCCTGCTTAAAATACTCTAATGGCTTCCCATTGACCTCAGGGTAAAATATAAAATTCTTGGTTGTCTACAAAGCTTTATTTGACCTTGCACCACCTACCTTACTAGTTTTATCCAAGTCCATGTACTTACAGGATTTTGTGCTCCAGCCACATTGACTTTCTTTTGTTTCCAGAAATTCAGAATTCTCCTGAAGTAATTGAGACCTTTGCCGCTTTTCATTCCCTCTGCTGTGAATGCTCTTTTTTGTCCATAGGTACCCCTCCTCCATTCTGCCCAGGTCAATTCCCCAGATTTCATCCTTCATTCTGTGCAGGTCATTATCTAGATTTCAGTCCTATCCTAAAAGTACGTAGTCCTCAGGGAAGTTTTCCTGCCCAACCTTTATACACTGTCATGGGTCCCCTGCATTCTGATGGTGCCCGGAACACTATTGTAATTAAATAATGAACCTGGTCTCTCTTTTAAACCTCTTTGTCACTAATGCCTAGCAATATACGCTCCCTATACTTTGACAGAATTCAATAAGTATTTGCTGAAAAATTGACTTAACACCTTATTTGGAATAAATAAAAACGATCAGTTAGCCTTCTGTGCTTCGAGGATTTTCTGTGGGGAAAAATACTGAAGAAACAACATCAGCTTCGTTGGAGTTTAACTTGAGTACTATTCTAAGAAGTAAAGTTCACCAAAAATCATTCATAGAAATGTAGAATCTGTGGCTCCACCTGCAGCAGCCAGAATCCTGAGCGTTACCAGCCTCCTTCCTTTCTCTTGTCTCACTCATTCAAATAGTCACAAAGGCCTGTGAAATTTGCTCCCTTGGGTCTTCCAGACCTGTTCATTTATCTCACCTGTCTCCGCTTCGCCCCAGCTTTGGCAGGGTCACCAGCATCTCTTGCCTGGATTCTTCCAACAACATCCATAGTAGATATTCTGCCTCCAGTTTTAGCCTCTCCTGAATCCATTTCTACTTCAGCTGAAGGGATTTGTCTCAAATGTATGTACAAATGCATACCTAAACGCAAACATGCAACTTCTCCTTTAAAACCACTTGCTTCAGGATAAAATTCTTGGTTGTCTACAAAATACTATTTTCAAAAGAGGATTTTCAAGGCCTTTTATGATTTAGCCCTGCCTACCACTGTCTGCCTCATCCCTGCTGTCACAATCCACATTCTAGGCCTCAGCCATACTCAGTATTCAGTTACACAACCACCGTCCTCTCTGCCTCGGGCCTTGGCACTTGCCACTCTTTCCTCCTAGCCTACCTTTCCCTACTTTCCAGGCTGGCTAATGTCCCCTGCTACCAATTATATGGGCCCCCTTCCCAGATGTCCTACTCACTTTGTGCTCTCAGTGCCCACCAGTGCCTGGCATATGGTTGGTGTTTAATCGATGTTATTTTGGGTTTTCGGCATGATATTCTGCTTGGTTTAAGTGATGGTACTTACTCCTGTTGTTCTGGCAGGTCTTTGTGTTTCATGTTGGTGACAAAACTTGGAAATCTTATGACTGGTCACAGATTACTACTGTGGCAGTCTTTGGAAAATATGACCCAGAACTTATGTGCTATGCTCATTCAAAAGGGGCCAGAGTAGTGCTAAAAGGTGAGTGACAGTTTTTACCAGATGTGTCCAGACAATTGGTAAGTTTACTTGAATCATCTGCTATCCTGACGATCCAAAAAATTCCCTTTTCACATCGTCTGGTATATTTTTAACATTCGAAAATTAATGTTGAGGGCTATTTAATTCATTTCACAGATACAGATAGTGTTAAACACTTAAATAAACTAGTGCATAGTTTTGAGGAAAATATGACTCCTAATTACCATAATGACCTTCAGGTTATCCTAATCCACAATATCTGCTTCTAATTAAGAATGATTTTACTAATTATTCATAATGGTTATTTTGGAGATTATAATGACTTTTTATTATTTTGGTATATTACTTCTCCTTTTGAAAACTTCAATTGGCAGCTTACTATTCCAAAATAATGTGATGTTTTACGGACGTTTCGCTCTCCTGGAATGGGTTTGGGAAGTAAATGTTATTAAACTGTGAACATCCTGTATGTACAGAAGATGTCCGTTTCTTCCCCAGGAGATGTGTCGGTAAAGAAGATCGTCGATCCTACTTTCAGAGCATCCTGGATAGCTCAACAAGTGAGCTTGTGCAAAACACAATACATGGATGGAATCAATATAGACATAGAGCAAGAAGTTAATCGTTCATCACCTGAATATGATGCATTAACTGCTTTAGTCAAAGAAACTGCAGATGCTTTCCATCGTGAAATTGAGGGATCACAGGTAAAAATTCATTTGATATTTTTTGGAAAACCTGTAATATCCCTATCAAAATGTATTCATGAAGGTATGATTAATAGAATCTCAGTTTTATAGTAATTGAGTAGAAAAAAATTTCAGCACTTATGTCCTAGAAAAGATTTCTGGAATTTCAGAGGTTATATTAAAAAGTTTTACAGATTTTTAGTGTGATAAGTCTGTTCTCTATGGACATCAAGATACAACGTGGATAACCCCACCTTTTAGACTTACTTCAGGGTTAGGAATATTTGATAGGGAAAGGCATCCACAAGAATCAGGAAGGGCTCAGGTGTCCAGGCCCTGCTTTCATCAATGCAGAGCAGGGATGGCTCTTGCTAAGAGAAGGGGAAGTTCTGGGGAAGTGTCTCAGATGCTCCATAGACTCTGAATTACTTGTAAAGCCCCCAGCCCCTCTAAGGCGCAAAGGACTAACTCCATAGAACTAGTCAGAACTATGACAAGACAGGGTGCTTCCCCACTGCCAGTGGGAGAATGATGAGAGCAGATCACAGCACCAGGCACCATGCCAGGCAGTATATGGGTAACAGTGGATACACTGGCCCCAGGTAAGTGGATATATTATTATTCAGAAGGTTGGGGTAAGCCCAGAGTCCGTATTTTTTTTTTAATTTCATCGGTGATTATGGTTAAGAACTACTAGGCTAAGAGATCCTGGACCAAATGGAGACATAGGAGGCTCCTGAATTTCCCCCCTTCATGGACGCACAGAATGTGCAGCTCCAAATGGAGCAATTTCTTCAGAGTGAAATCCAGAATCCAGCTGACTGACTCCTACACATCAGATGACTAAGAAAATGACCACATCGAAATTAGTGGGAAATGCTTAGACATACTTGCCCAATAAACCCCACGCCTAACACAGCACTATATGATCGTGGCTGCAATTCGAACTCCCAGCTTCTCCTTGAGGGGCACTTTTAGTGCCCCAACTTTTAAGGCTCCCACAGAGGGATGGGCCACCAAAACACCCAGCTCTGAAAGCCAACAGGACTTGCCTTCATGAGTCTCATGGGACTGTGGCAAACAAAGAAGAGGCTCCCAGGGCACTTGAGCACCAGCACTGGATATCCACCCAGGGCTCTGCTCACAAGGTGCAGGCAGAGACACACAGCTCCAAGTCTTTTTCTGGAAGCGTTTGACCTCGTACTTCCCAAGCTGCTGCCTGAGCTGGCTTCTAATTAGCGCAGAGCTAGGTGGTGACTGTGGTCCTCCCCAGACCCCAGAAGAGTCAGCAGTGGGCTGGCTAAGAAAATGACCACATCGAAATCCAGGTAACCAGTATCTCCCTGAAAGGAACATGTCCAGACATATAGCATCCCAACCTTATGGCTGCCATTCAAGGGACAGGCCCCTAAATCACCCTGCTCTCATAGCCAGCAAGCTTTGCCTGCATGAGTCCCACAGGATTACAGCAAACAAAGAAGCAGTTTTTTAATGGGGGTAAGAACCCCCAAGGTTATACACTTAGGATGCACCCAGAGGGAGCAAGAAGAAACATCCATCTCTGGGAAGGGGTTTAACTGCATTCTTTCCCAGCAGCCTAAGGGTTTAGCTGCTAATCAGCTTGCATCTTGGTGCTCACTGTGATTCTCCCTGTGGGACACTGGTGGGTCTTGGAGCCCCCTCACCTACTGGGAGTGAGAAGAGCAAAGAGCAATTGGACCATCACAAAGGTTTGAGAGAGAACGAGGAGCTCACCGCAGGCTGATGACAAGTTTCATCTCTTACATAAGACTAGTTTTTCAAGATTGGAAGAGGTAGTTGTTTATCTAATGCGCAGAAGTAAACACAGAGAGTCAAAGAAAATGAAGAAACAAAGGGATGTGTTCCAAACAAAAGAATAAGATAAACCAGTAGGAAAAAACCTTAATGAAACACAAATAAGTGATTTGCTCAATAGTGATTTCAAAATAAAGACATAAAGTGCCTCACCGAGGTCAGAAGAGCAATGTGTGAACAAAATGAGAACTTCAACAAAGAGTTAGAAAATATTAAAAAGCACTCAACAGAAATCATAAAAATGAAGAATAACAATAACAAAACTGAAAAATTCAACAGAGGGATTCAACACCAGTCTAAATATAGGAGAAGGAAGGATCAGCAAATTCAAAGGCAGTGGATTTCATCTAATCATAGCGGTAAAAACAAAAGGGAATGAAAATGTGAAGGTACCTGAAGTGACATATGAGACACATCACATGGACAAATATGTTTTAAAGGATTCCCAAAAAAGAAGAGAGAGGGAAAGGGGCGGAAAGTTTATTCAAAGAAGTAGGGCTGGAAACTTCCCTAACCTGGGGACAAAAATAAATATCCAGATTCAGAAAGTCCTGAAAGACCCATACCAAAACGCATTATAATTAAATCGTCAAAAGCTAAAGACAAAGAAAGAATCTTAAAATCAGTAAGTGAAAAGCAACTTATGTACAAAGGAACTCCCTCATAAGACAAGCTGTGGATTTTTCAGCATAAACCTTGCAGGCCAGAAGGGAGTGGACTGAGATCTTCCAAGTTCTAAAAGAAAGACATGGCCAAGCAAGAACACTTCTACCTGGTAAAACTGTCTTTCAGTGTTGAAGGAGAATTTTCCAGACAAACAAAAGTGGAATGAGTTCATCACCACTAGACCAGCCTTACAAGTAATGTTAAAGGGACTTCTTCAAGCTGAAACAAAAGGATGCTAATTAGTAACAAAAACATATGAAAGTATACACATCATGGGTAAAGGTAAATATAAAATTAAATATATATTCAGAATATTATAATAGTTGTGGATAAATCACCTATAACTCTAGTATAAAGGTTAAAAGACAAAAGTATTAGAAATAACTAGAACTACAATAACTTGTTAACAGATACATTACTTAAAAAAGATGTATATTGTGACATCAAAACCATAAAATGTGGGAGGATAAATAAATGTAGAGCTTTTGTATGCATTTTAAGTTGTTATCAACTTAAAATAGACTGTATAAGATTTTTTCAAAATTTAAATTTTTTTTAAAGATGCACAATTGACATGTAACATTATATTAGTTATATGTATTAGTTATAATATTGTTTAAGTTATAACATGATTTGATATTTGTATATATTGTGAAATTATCACCAGGTAAGTCTAGTTAATATCCATCACCATATATAGTTACAAAAAAAATTTTTTTTTTTTATGTAAGCCTTATGATAACCACAAAACAAAACCTGTAACAGATACACAAAGGATAAAGGGAAGGAAGTCATGTATGTCATTACAGAAAATCATCAAATCACAAAGGAAGAGAGGAAGAGAACAAAGGAAAAAAGGAATTACAAAACAGCTAAAAAACAATTAGCAAAATGGCCATGGTAAATTGCTATCAAATACTACAATCAATAATT